>NC_080023.1:85588750-86230833 GCF_030020395.1 Manis pentadactyla | reverse complement strand
TATCTAGGAGCAGAACTGCTGGCTTATATGGTAACTATGTTTAACTATTTGAGGAACTGCCAAACTATTTTCCAAAGTAGCTGCAATATTTTACATTTCTGCTGACAATGTATGAAGGTTCTGTTTTTCAACATTCTTTTCAACACTTGTTATTCATCTTTTTATTATAGCCATCCTAGTGGGTGTGAATTAATTCATTGTAGTTTGATTTGCATTTCCATAACAACTAATGATGTTGAATGTCTTTTCATGTGCTTTTGGCCATTTGTATATCTTGGATAAATATGCAATCAAATTCTTTGCCCATTTTTTAATTGAGTTCTTTATGTAGTCTGGGTTCTAGACTCTTACCAGATACATGATTTACAACTATTTTTTTTCCCATTCATGGGTTGTCTTTTCATTTTCTGGACAGTGTTTTTAAAGCACACATTTAAAATTTTATGAACTCAAATGTATCTATTTTTCCTTTCATTTCTTTTGCTTCAGTAGTCAAATCTAAGAAACTATTGTCTAATCCAAGGCCACAAAATCTGCACCTATTTTTTTCTGAGTATTTTACAATCTTTTAATAAGTATTTTTATACTTTCTAAAATAAAAATAAAACATTATTTTTAAAAGTATTTTAATATTTAGGTCTTTGATCTGTTTTGAATTAATTTTTTGTAGATGGAGTGAAGTAGGGGTCCAACTCCATTCTTTTACACGTGGATAACCAGCTGTCATAGCGCCATTGTTTGAAAAGTCTATTCTTTCCTCATTGAATTGTCATGGCAACTTCATGGGAAATTGGTTTTCTATATATGGTATGAGTTTATTTTTGGACTCTTCAGTGTATTCCATCGATCTGTATGTTTATCTTTATGGCAGTATCACACAGGTTTAATTACTGTAGACATGTAGTAAGTTCTGAAATTGGGAAGTGTTAGTCCTGCAAGTTTGTTTTTCATTTTTGGCTGTTTTGACTCTTCTGTGTTCCTTGCATTTCCATGTGAATTTTGGGGTCTGTTTGTCAATTTCTTGGGGAAAAAACGAAGCTGGCTTAAATTTTGATACAGCTTCACTGAATCTATAAATCAATTTGGAAAGTATTGCCATTTTAATAATAAAAATACCAAAATCTTACAACTACAGACTATTTACTGTTAAAAGAACATAAGGGATGTGAACATTCCCCAGGAATGGGTTGTTTTAATTTGTCTGATTTCTCTCAGACTGTTCAAGCTCAGTTGGACAATATCCACCATATCATAGATAAGTTTTCACAAATGCCTAAGGTGCCTAACTGGTTTTCTTGGTTTCACTGGAGATGGCTGGTAATTATAGATATGCTTTGGTTATGTAACTATACTCCTATTATGTTAATGTGTGTGCGCAATTTAAGTAGTAGCTTAAAACCTATACATGCTGAAGTTACTCTACAAGAAGATATGTCAAAGAAATAATCAATCTTCCCATGTTTTCTTCCGCCTGCTACTTCTATAGCTTTTCTTCTTCTTCCTTCCTAATTACAACCCTTAAATAGAATTCATGCCTCATATCGAATTTACCGAGTATCATAATTCTTCCAAGTGGTAAAGATACCTCAAGACAAATGCTGGGCATAGAAGCTACAGGGCATAAATATGCAAAGAAATAAAAAGCTAACCATTTCAAACAATAAGGCTTCTCTCTCACTTACCAACTTTACATTTCCCTGTATGGCCCCGGAAGATGACTGGTTAGCCAGAGACGGGTAAGATTCCTCAAGGGAGGAACAACCTAAGACAGGCACAGTCGCAGGGGGGCCATCAGGTGAGAAATTGGGGATCAACAGAGGTGAGGCTTAGAACCTCACCCCCCCGTTCTGAGAGAAATCTTCTGCATACATGGATGTTTTATTGCCCTTGTCTAGCTTGGATTAACACATAGTCTACAGGCACACACCTGATCATCTACATTTGCTCTCTTACAACACTAAACTATGTTTTCTACCTTTATCTTGCATCTACCTACCACTTCAGCATTTTATTAAAAAAAATAATAATAAAGAGAGAATTGTGGTATCCATATATAAATCAAGTATAAAAATCAAATGAGTATTCATATTTGAACTGACTGTTTATAGTTCATAATGCATGAGCAAAACCGAAGGTTTCTGTGATGGCTGCCCTTGTACTGTTCACCATGTAAGAACTTATTCACTATGTAAGAATTTGTTCTCTATGTAAGAACTTGTTTGTTATGCCTCAGAAGATTGGAGACTGACGAAAATTAGGCTTGGGGTGGATTAATGATTGTGCATTGAGCATTGACTCCCCTATTCAGAATTTTATTGTTGTTAACAACCATTTGATCAATAAATATGAGAGATGCCCTCACAAAAAAAAAAAAAAAAAAAGTATACACTTCCAATGGCAAAATAATAAGTAACCGGGATGTAATGAATATAGTCAAGATGTTGTAACAGCTTGGTATGGTGATAGCTGGTACCTAGAATTGTCATGTATATAAATGTTGAATCACTATGTTGTACACCTGAAACTAATGTAATGTAATACTGTATGTCAACTACCCTTCAATAAAAAATAATTATCTACAAAAAAAAAAAATTACTTCTTTTCCAACGTAGGTGTCTTTAATTCTTTTCCTTACTTATTGCCTTGGCTAGAACCTCCATGCAATGGTGAGTAAAAGTGGTGAGAGCAGACATCCTTGTCTTGTTACTAATCTTAGTGGTAAACCTTCTGTATCTTCATTACATTTTCAACCCAACCCCTTTTGTGAGGGTTCACTTTATTATTTTTCAGACTATTCACAATCTTAACACTTTAATATTGTTAAGAATACTCCTTCATTTTATGTAAAATGTAAACAAACTTGGACTGGGATAATAAAAATTATGATATACATAATAACCTCTTGAAAATCCAAAAGATAATCTATAGAATGTTAGACCAAAGAGCTAGTTCTCTTATCATTAGCTGTAAGTTTTATTATAGTTCCTTTAACGAACCATTGTGATGTGAATAAAATACAGGACATATTTCAGCGGTAAGGTAGGAGGTAGGGAGAAGGTAGTCCTTGGTTGCTCAGGACCTGCTGATTCAGCAAGTGGAATTTAGAATCCTAGGATTTCAAGGTTGAAACAGTAAGTTCACAAGGTTCAGCCATCATGTGATGCTTGGACTCCCCCTACAATTAGCTTTTCTAAGTATCTAACCTGTGTATGTAATTTAAGTATGTAACCTGTGGTTCAATCCCTCTAGTGAGAAGAAACTATATCATATAAGGCCACTTGTATCACTTTGAACACTTCACATTTATTGTTTCTATGACTTAAGCATTTTGTCTCATTAAGACATTTTGCGGAGAGTGCTAGAGCAAGGGAAATGAGAAAAGATTTATTATTAGTAGTAGTACAGTTAGCTAGAAAGTTAAAATTAATTGCATCCATGTAATTTATGAATAACTATTAATTTCCGTTTTACTTAGAAAATGAAACTTGATGGAAAATAAAATATCAAAAATAAATAGTATTTCTCTAAATTAATGGCCAATTTTTCAACTATTATTCTTGTGATCTTAGTGTCATGTTTATTGAGGGCTTTTGTTGTAGGTGCTGTGAATGTAGAAAACAACTTGAGATCCTGTGTTTTAAGGCTTTTACAATCTCTTTGAACAGGTGAGGAAGAAATGGGAAAATAATCAAAACATGAGGGCACTGACAGTACAGGTCAGTGACAGGTTAAAAACCAGATAACTTGGGTCTCCTGGGAAGGCGAGGTGTGGGCAGTCAGTGGGTGCATTACAGAGGCTGCAGGACCTGGGAGGTGATGGAGGTCATGACTTCTTAGGGAGGATGGAGACCATGGGGACTGAGCTGGGCCTTAGAGGATGGTGTGATGCAGAGGCCTGACAGGATAAGGGTGAGAATGAGGAGGCCATTTCAGGCTGAAGAGTGGGGGCTGCAGGGTGTGAGCACAGCCACAGAGGCAGAAGAGAAGTGGGCATGGAGGTGAGTCTGGCAGCTGCAGGAAATAAGGTTGAAAGGTAAAAATGGGCCAGATGGTGGAGGGTGAGGCAAAGGGATGCAGATTTCTGCCCTGCAAAGGTCTGAGAGTTAAAGAATGAGGTTAAATATAGAAATGTTGCACCTCAGAAACTCTAAACACTCAGAAGAATGAAAGAGACTGTGATTATGTTGACTCTGATTATTGCAAAACTTCAGAATTGAAATGAAAAGTGTGACCTAGGTTGATAGTGGTGGGAGTGGAAAAGTAGGGGTGGCTATCAGTGAAGTTATTCAAGAGGAATCAAAAGAATTTAGTAACTTGACTTAGAGGCAAGATTCAAGTAACTCAAACTTTTTGATGATCATCATCATGAAAAATGCATTTAAGTATTTCATATAAAAGTATATATATGTATATGTATATGCTGGAACAAAATAGCAGCAGACTCACAGAACCCAAGAATAGACTAACAGTTACCAAAGGGAAAGGGACTGGGGAGAGTGGGTGAAAAGGGAGGGATAAGGGGGTTAAAGGGCATTATGATTAGCACACATAATGTAGAGGGGGGCACAGGAAAGGCACTATAGCAGAGAGAAGACAAGTAGTGATTCTACAGCATCTTACTACGCTGATGGACAGTGACTTAAAGGGGTATGTGGGGAGGACTTGATGATGGGGGGAGTCTAGTAACCATAATGTTGCCCATGTAATTGTACATTAATGATACCAAAAAACAACAACAAAAAAAACAAATGAAAATGCTAAGAAACAATATTTTTAAGTGACTCTTGATGTTTATATTTCCTTCTTTTATATTTTATTTAAAAAAACAGAGTTAACTCATGAAGGGATTGTTATCCCCAGTTTGAACACTATATCCTAAGGGGGTATGATTTAAAGGATACCAGAGAGGTATCTTCTACTGAAGTTGCATTTCTAGCATTGAAATTAACATTTTCGTTCTCTGTTAAAGCAAACATCGTTGGAAAGGGGCTAAAGTTGCCAGTCTCATACCTCAGAGTGGATGATTTATGAATGTTTCTGGAATGCACGTTGTGCTAGAGGGGAGAGCAGAGAAAATGTGGAAGCCTGCGATGTGTGCCTGACCATTTTACCATCACCATTTTACCCAGAGGTTACTATGATAAGTAGAAAATAAAATGAGTATTTACTGCTGAGACAAGAACTTAGCAGTACATTTTGTGAAAGAGGAAGAATCTGGGAAGAAGGTCAGACCAAGATGGGCAGACGGGACAGTGGAACACATCGTTTCTTAGTTATGCAGAGCAGGCGCTGACCAGTACAGCTGGATGACAGAGGGCAGGAAAGGGAGTGGTCTGGAGTTACCAGAACAGGAAAGGAGGGAGAATGTGGGGTTTACCTCTTTTAAGCAAGATGTGTTAGTGGGCCTTAGCAGAAGAGCCTCTGGTCCTCCGGTTTCGAAAGTCACAGAGTCTGGGTCCTCAGTCTTTTGTTGTCAAGATTTAGCCCCACCAGAATAATTTGCCCAAACAAATCAACATACAAAATATTAGTAGAACTGGCTGCAAGGTCATCAATAGCACTCTCAGGAGAACAGAAGAGTCAGGGTGTTTTCCAACACATAGTGTCAAAAACATCATATTGGATGGGGGATTAGGGCACAAGCCTAAATCTGTGTATGCGGAGGGCTTTTCCTAGCATAATCCGAGCTTTAACTGTTTTGTTGGTATGTTCTGTACCCCCATGACTTTGTCTGGGCTGAGGGGTCACTTGTTAACACTGCAGGGTGGTTCCACACCCACTCACTTCTTCAGTATGTAGACTGTGGCAATTTCACCCTTAAACCTGAGGTGTTAATTTGGCACAGACAGCAGTCAGTGAGTGAAGTCAAATAATTTAAATGGAGCACTTGGATGCATTACATTTTTATCGTAGCCCTGATCTCTACTATCAACTAGATAAGACTACTTTCCTCTGGAAGGTCCAACACCCTCAAGAGAAAGATCATTTTTCTCTTTTTTAAATAAATAGAGGCATTACACATTATTTGCAACCCAGTCCTCAAAATGTATGCCTAAAATTTTTCCTTTAATTTGGAGTAAATTCTCTGGAACTGAAATAACCAGATGAGTTCATCCTTTTTCTCTTTGTCAATTTACAAAGAAGGAGTCAGATAAAGGAAATGACCGTGCTGCTTTCTTCTAAGACTAATAATCAGTCAAGTTCCTGAGGAGAAGCCCAACACACAGTTGAAAGTCTTTATTTCTAGTCTCTGGTGAGAGTTTGAGAGGAAGAACGTGGATCAGCCCTTACCTGTCTGACACTGAAGAGGAAGGAAGTGTGTGTGTGACCCCCTGCCACATCTTCAGTGACAGCCACTAAAGCCTTGCGTTATTCCAGGAGTCCCTACTTGTCCTCACTGGTAGTGAGAGAATTTGACTGGATGGTGGGATCGGGAATCCCCTGAATATCGTGCTCTGAAGAAAACTTTGCCATTCCCTGCAATCATGTAAAATAACCTGCAACTAACAGATGGCTTTGACCTGTGCCCTTCCACCCAGATGCCCCTCACTCTCCACTCTCAGAGACAGAAAAATTCTACCCAAGCTACACCCTGTGATGTAGCCATCCTGGGGCAGCGATGAGAGCCTGCACAGGAAGCAGTGGACCACAGTACTGGGTCTAAAAGTTCTGAGCCCCTTCTCGCTGAGGAGCAGGGAGTACCTGTTTGAGAGCTTTGGCGAGTAACACCACTGGCTCCTCTAGCAGGACTGCTTCATCACTACATTGGTTGTGCAGTGAACCAGCTCTAAAGGTTTTACTGGGGCTCTGGTCTGTGAACATACACTCCCAGGTCAGTTTCACGGAACAGGTGTGAGAACTAAGGTCATAAACAACCACCTTGGAAGACTAATTCACTGTCTCCATGACGTTAGCATTTGCACGTATGATTTCCCAATCAGGGTAAAAGACAAATGACAGCGTGGAATAGGCAAGCAGGTCAAGAAGGACTGGCTTCAGGAGTGACTCTCCATTCCGTGAAAGACTAGGTTGGAGTCCTGATTTTTGTAGCACATCCCTCTCCTTTCCTGAGTTGTAGATGGGTGAAACGCAGAGCTGTCTAACTGATCCACCAGTGGTCCCCAACCTGTGTGGAACAGCTGTTCACAAGGGCATGGTGAAAGGAGAAAAGTCACAAAATGGAGTGGGTTTTTCATAAGGCTAATTTATTACATTTAACTTAGCATTATTTTAAGATTATTTAGTTGAGTAAATGTCCTTCTCCTTTAAGGAATATTATGGAGATGGAATGTAGGAATATGTGTGTGTGTTAAATGCCACAAACAAGTATATTTAATGTGCTTACTCAGCAAAAGAAAAGTAGAAAACAGTATCTCTTCCTGAATCTTTTTGGGAAATTTTACTGGTTTCTGAATTTCCAAGACCTGGGAGTACTGCTTTGCACAGTATTTTGTAGACTGGGAGGTCAAAAAGATAGAGTTCATCTTAACCTCTTTTAAAAATATTAATAGATGTATTTTAGAGAAGTTTAGGTTTACAGAAAAATGAGCAGAAAGTACAGTTTCCTTAAGCCACCCCTACTCCCCCAGTTTTCCCCTTTCATTAACATCTTACATTAGTGTGGTACATTTGTTATAACTGATGAGCCAATATTGATACATCATTATTAACTGAAGTCCATAATTTACTTTAGGGTTCACTATTTGTACTGCAAAGTCTCTGGGTTTGAGTCTTGACAATATCTAATGACGTGTAGCCACAGTATCAGACAGTGTAGTTTCATTGCCCTAAAAATCCTCTGTGCTCTGCCTACTCATCCTTCTCTCTTCCTGAACCAACAACCACCACGCATCCTTTTACTCTCTCCACAGTTTTACCCTTTCCAGAGTTCATATAGTTAGAATCATATAATATGTAGCCTTTTCAGATTGTCTTCTTTCATTTATCAATGTGTATTTATGGTTTCCCCATGTCTTTTGTAGCTGGGTAGCTGATGCCTTTTAATGAATAATATTCCTTTGTTTGGATATAGCACAGTTTGCTTATTCATTCACCTATTGAAGAACATCTTGGTTGTCTCCACTTTTGGCAATTATGAATGAAGTTTCATCTTAGTCTATTTTCACATTTAAAAATACACAATGTAGTAAAATTTCCCAAAAAGATTTGTAATATCACTACAAAGATAACAATAGTGTTACTAATAACTGTTAGTATAAATCTATACTCTCTTTTCTTCCTAAATCTATATTTAGTTATATCTGGAAGCTGTATCTACATCTGCATATGCTTCAGGTAACTTTTTTTATGAACTTGGGAGTCATACATATATATATATTTATATATCCTATATATATGTGTGTGTATGTATATACCCTATATATGTAAAACATATAGTTTTTTATCCTAGTTTTTGCCACTTAACACTGTGTACGTATTTTCAAATCTTTAAATTTTATTCTTTAGGAGGATGATATTTAATAACTATGCAGTGACTTGCATGTTAAGTGTTTTTTAAAAATGAACACTATGTGTTGTTTCATTCCACTCCTGTGAAAATAAGAACTCTAAGAAGGCAAAGAATTTGGTCTATTTTGTTCATCAAAGAACTTTGAGTACATAGAAGAGTGTGTGGCAGGAATATAAGTCACTCCAAGAACTCCTGTTGAATAAATGAAAGCATTGTATTTTTGAAACTTATATGATTCTATTATCTACTTCTTAGAATCAACCCAGAACTTACTTATGGTAAAAGTTATTGCCTGCTTAATTGAGGATCAAAATAACTGTGCAGTCTCAAATATAGTGTTTTTAAGGAGCTGATTACTGGAGTGACTTTCTGATTTACTCAGTGATGATAATGTTTGTACAACTTAGGGGTTTTTGGTGATGGGTAGTATGGTTTCTGTCCTGCTGCTTCTTTTGAGATCAGTGGCACACTGTTCTAAGAGGTTGGTGAGAATCTGAGGTTTGTCTTGAGCAGAGCAACGCTACCTAGATTATGCTGGAAACAGTGCTCTTGGTGACAGGGTCTCAGCTAGAAAGTGCCTCTCAAGTCTTTCTGGATGGGAACCACTTACCCAGAGTGATGGGTAAGATTCCACATATTCCCTGTAGATTGCCCAGGACACCAACCTCTCCATCTCAGCTGACCCAAAATTTCCACTTGTACACTCAAGTGCTGACATTTGTTTGCATCCCACAAAGTGGAGTGGCGGGCAGTCTCAATGACTACACATTGTTCAGATGGTTGATAGCTGGGGAGGGCGGTTTAGTAGGGCATCCTGGCAAGACTCTTAGATTCCCCCAAGGGGCAGGGTGGTGGGCAGACATAGGAGGCTTTTAATTTTAGGGCAAGGGCCTGAAGTGAAAGCATTGAGAGGAAAAAGGGCTCTGTTAGAGTATGAAATCATGGAGTCGAAGGCCTGGAACAGATTTTGCTTACTTCACAGCCTTACTGAAAGGCTAGTTCTGTTTACCACCTTACTGTTACATTGGGTAAGATAATAAAGCCATCACATTAAAAAGTCATTTAAAAATTCATGAATTTATGGAATTGACTAAATTTTCCATTTGAAAATATCTGCTTTGTAATACAAACTTTAAAAATTGCTTTCTAAGTAATGGATTAAAAAAATATGAGTAGGCTTGTATCAGTGGTTACAGCAGTAATGGTATCAAGATTTCTGAAGATAGCATTATCATTTTAGATTTTTTTATTTTGTAGATAATTATTTTTTATTGAAGGGTAGTTGACACACAGTATTACATTACATTAGTTTCAGGTGTACAACATAGTGATTCAACATTTATATACATGACAAATCTAGGTACCAGCTATCACCATACCAAGCTGTTACAATATCTTGACTATATTCATTACATCCTGGTTACTTATTATTTTACCATTGGAAGTGTGTACATTTTTTTTTTTTTGTGAGGGCATCTCTCATATTTATTGATCAAATGGTTGTTAACAACAATAAAATTCTGAATAGGGGAGTCAATGCTCAATGCACAATCATTAATCCACCCCAAGCCTAATTTTCGTCAGTCTCCAATCTTCTGAGGCATAACAAACAAGTTCTTACACAGAGAACAAATTCTTACATAGGGAATAAGTTCTTACATGGTGAACAGTACAAGGGCAGCCATCACAGAAACCTTCGGTTTTGCTCATGCATTATGAACTATAAACAGTCAGTTCAAATATGAATACTCATTTGATTTTTATACTTGATTTATATGTGGATACCACATTTCTCTCTTTATTATTATTATCTTTAATAAAATGCTGAAGTGGTAGGTAGATATAAGATAAAGGTAGAAAACATAGTTTAGTGTTGTAAGAGAGCAAATGTAGATGATCAGGTGTGTGCCTGTAGACTATGTGTTAATCCAAGCTAGACAAGGGCAATAAAACATCCACGTATGCAGAAGATTTCTCTCAGAACAGGGGGGTGAGGTTCTAAGCCTCACCTCTGTTGATGACCAATTTCTCACCTGATGACCCCCCTGCGACTGTGCTTGTCTTAGGTTGTTCCTCCCTTGAGGAATCTTACCCGTCTCTGGCTAACCAGTCATCTTCCGGGGCCATACAGGGAAATGTAAAGTTGGTAAGCGAGAGAGAAGCCTTATTGTTTGAAATGGTTAGCTTTTTATTTCTTTGCATATTTATGCCCTGTAGCTTCTATGCCCAGCATTTGTCTTGAGGTATCTTTACCACTTGGAAGAATTATGATACTCGGTAAATTTGATATGAGGCACGAATTCTATTTAAGGGTTGTAATTAGGAAGGAAGAAGAAAAGCTATAGAAGTAGCAGGCGGCAGAAAACATGGGAAGATTGATTATTTATTTGACATATCTTCTTGTAGAGTAACTTCAGCATGTATAGGTTTTAAGCTACTACTTAAATTGCACACACACATTAACATAATAGGAGTATAGTTACATAACCAAAGCATACCTGTAATTACCAGCCATCTCCAGTGAAACCACAAAAACCAGTTATACACCTTAGGCATTTGTGAAAACTTATCTATGATATGGTGGATATTGTCCAACTGAACTTGAACAGTCTGAGAGAAATCAGACAAATTAAAACAACCCATTCCTGGGGAATGTTCACATCCCTTATGTTCTTTTAACAGTAAATAGTCTGTAGTTGTAAGATTTTGGAGCACTACAATTTGCACTTCTCCTAATTCTTGATTGAGTTCCAACAGTATAGATCCAGTCAAATTTGTTGTTTTACTGTATGCACAGGCCAGCCCAGATATCTCCTTCCTCATTCCTATGGCAAGTCCAGGAACTGGTGGGATGAGTGCATCTACAGCTGTAGCAGTGCGTGGATCTTTGTTGGGGTTTTTTGATGATCATCTTCTGGCATGAGTCTTCCAGAGAGTGCTGATGTTGGAAGTTCTTTTTCATATCATATCTTAGTTTGTTTTCAGTGTAGCCCAATTAGGCTTTGATCCTCTGTATAAACACAAACAGACCCTTTGCCTACACTTTTATATGCCCTTTATACCCTTGTGTAGAACTCATTGGAGGTTACCACACAGGAACTGCTTTTTTTTTTGGTATCACTAATCTACACTTACATGACGAATATTATGTTTACTAGGCTCTCCCCTATACCAGGTGCCCCCTATAAAGCCCTTTACAGTCACTGTCCATCAGTATAGCAAAATGTTGTAGAATCACTACTTGCCTTCTCTGTGTTGTACAGCCCTCCCTTTTCTCCTACCCCCCCCATGCATGCTAATCTTAATATCCCCCTACTGCTCCCCCCCCTTATCCCTCCCTACCCACCCATCCTCCCCAGTCCCTTTCCCTTTGGTACCTGTTAGTCCATTCTTGAGTTCTGTGATTCTGCTGCTGTTTTGTTCCTTCAGTTTTTCCTTTGTTCTTATATTCCACAGATAAGTGAAATCATTTGGTATTTCTCTCTCTCCGCTTGGCTTGTTTCACTGAGCATAATACCCTCCAGCTCCATCCATGTTGCTGCAAATGGTTGGATTTGCCCTTTTCTTATGGCTGAGTAGTATTCCATTGTGTATATGTACCACATCTTCTTTATCCATTCATCTATCGATGGACATTTAGGTTGCTTCCAATTCTTGGCTATTGTAAATAGTGCTGCGATAAACATAGGGGTGCACTGATCTTTCTCATACTTGATTGCTGCATTCTTAGGGTAAATTCGTAGGAGTGCAATTCCTGGGTCAAATGGTAGGTCTGTTTTGAGCATTTTGATGTACCTCCATACTGCTTTCCACAATGGTTGAACTAACTTGCATTCCCACCAGCAGTGTAGGAGGGTTCCCCTTTCTCCACAGCCTCGCCAACATTTGTTGTTGTTTGTCTTTTGGATGGCAGCCATCCTTACTGGTGTGAGGTGATACCTCATTGTAGTTTTAATTTGCATTTCTCTGATAATTAGCGATGTGGAGCATCTTTTCATGTGTCTGCTGGCCATCTGTATTTCTTTTTTGGAGAACTGTCTGTTCATTTCCTCCGCCCATTTTTTAATTGGGTTATTTGTTTTTTGTTTGTTGAGGCATGTGAGCTCTTTATATATTCTGGATGTCAAGCCTTTATCGGATGTGTCATTTTCAAATATATTCTCCCATACTGTAGTGTTCCTTTTTGTTCTATTGATGGTGTCTTTTGCTGTACAGAAGCTTTTCAGCTTAATATAGTCCCACTTGTTCATTTTTGCTGTTGTTTTCCTTGCCCGGGGAGATATGTTCAAGAAGAGGTCACTCATGTTTATGTCTAAGAGGTTTTTGCCTATGTTTTCTTCCAAGAGTTTAATGGTTTCATGACTTACATTCAGGTCTTTGATCCATTTTGAGTTTACTTTTGTATATGGGGTTATGCAATGGTCCAGTTTCATTCTCCTACATGTAGGTGTCCAGTTTTGCCAGCACCATCTGTTGAAGAGACTGTCATTTCGCCATTGTATGTCCATGGCTCCTTTATCAAATATTAATTGACCATATATGTCTGGGTTAATGTCTGGATTCTCTAGTCTGTTCCATTAGTCTGTGGCTCTGCTCTTGTGCCAGTACCAAATTGTCTTGATTACTATGGCTTTATAGTAGAGCTTGAAGTTGGGGAGTGAGATCCCCCCTACTTTATTCTTCTTTCTCAGGATTGCTTTGGCTATTCGGGGTCTTTGGTGTTTCCATATGAATTTTTGAATTATTTGTTCCAGTTCATTGAAGAATGTTGCTGGTAGTTTCATAGGGATTGCATCAAATCTGTATATTGCTTTGGGCAGGATGGCCATTTTGATGATATTAATTCTTCCTAGCCATGAGCATGGGATGAGTTTCCATCTGTTAGTGTCCCCTTTAATTTCTCTTAAGAGTGACTTGTAGTTTTCAGGGTATAGGTCTTTCACTTCCTTGGTTAGGTTTATTCCTAGGTATTTTTTTTTTTTGATGCAATTGTGAATGGAGTTGTTTTCCTGATTTCTCTTTCTGTTGGTTCATTGTTAGTGTATAGGAAAGCCACAGATTTCTGTGTGTTGATTTTGTATCCTGGAACTTTGCTGTATTCCGATATCAGTTCTAGTAGTTTTGGGGTGGAGTCTTTAGGGTTTTTTATGTACAGTATCATGTCATCTGCAAATAGTGACAGTTTAACTTCTTCTTTACCAATCTGGATTCCTTGTGTTTCTTTGTTTTGTCTGATTGCCGTGACTAGGACCTCCAGTACTATGTTAAATAACAGTGGAGAGAGTGGGCATCCGTGTCTAGTTCCCGATCTCAGAGGAAATGCTTTCAGCTTCTCACTGTTCAATATAATGTTGGCTGTGGGTTTATCATAGATGGCCTTTATTATGTTGAGGCACTTGCCCTCTATTCCCATTTTGCTGAGAGTTTTTATCATGAATGGATGTTGAACTTTGTCAAATGCTTTTTCCGCATCTATGGAGATGATCATGTGGTTTTTGTCTTTCTTTTTGTTGATGTGGTGGATGATGTTGATGGACTTTCGAATGTTGTACCATCCTTGCATCCCTGGGATAAATCCCACTTGGTCATGGTGTATGATCCTTTTGTTGTATTTTTGAATTCGGTTTGCTAATATTTTGTTGAGTATTCTTGCATCTACGTTCATCAGGTATATTGGTCTGTAGTTTTCTTTTTTGGCCGGGTCTTTGCCTGGTTTTGGTATTAGGGTGATGTTAGCTTCATAGAATGAGTTTGGGAGTATCCCCTCCTCCTCTATTTTTTGGAAAACTCTAAGGAGAATGGGTATTATGTCTTCCCTGTATGTCTGATAAAATTCCGAGGTAAATCCATCTGGCCCGGGGGTTTTGTTCTTTGGTAGTTTTTTGATTACCGCTTCAATTTCATTGCTGGTAATTGGTCTGTTTAGATTTTCTGTTTCTTTCTGGGTCAATCTTGGAAGGTTGTATTTTTCTAGGAATTTGTCCATCTCTCCTAGGTTTCCCAGCTTGTTAGCATGTAGGTTTTCATAGTATTCTCTAATAATTCTTTGTATTTCTGTGGGGTCTGTCATGATTTTTCCTTTCTCGTTTCTGATACTGTTGATTTGTGTTGACTCTCTTTTCTTCTTAGTAAGTCTGGCTAGAGGCTTATCTAATTTGTTAATTTTCTCGAAAAACCAGCTCTTGGTTTTATTGGATTTTGCTATTGTTTTATTCTTCTCAATTTTAATTATTTCTTCTCTGATCTTTATTATGTCCCTCCTTCTGCTGACCTTAGGCCTCATTTGTTCTTCTTTTTCCAATTTCGATAATTGTGACATTAGACCATTCATTTGGGATTGTTCTTCCTTTTTAAATATGCCTGGATTGCTATATACTTTCCTCTTAAGACTGCTTTTGCTGTGTCCCACAGAAGTTGGGGTTTATTTTTGTTGTTGTCATTTGTTTCCATATATTGCTGGATCTCCATTTTGATCTGGTCATTGATCCACTGATTATTTAGGAGCGTGTTGTTAAGCCTCCATGTGTTTGTGAGCCTCTTTGCTTTCTTTGTACAGTTTATTTCTAGTTTTATGCCTTTGTGGTCTGAAAAGTTGGTTGGTAGGATTTCAATCTTTTGGAATTTTCTGAGGCTCTTTTTGTGGCCTAGTATGTGGTCTATTCTGGAGAATGTTCCATGTGCACTTGAGAAGAATGTATATCCTGTTGCTTTTGGATGTAGAGTTCTATAGATGTCTATTAGGTCCATCTGCTCTACTGTGTTGTTCAGTGCTTCCGTGTCCTTACTTATTTTCTGCCCGGTGGATCTATCCTTTGGGGTGAGTGGTGTGTTGAAGTCCCCTAGAATGAATGCATTGCAGTCTATATCCCCCTTTAGTTCTGTTAGTATTTGTTTCACATATGCTAGTGCTCCTGTGTTGGGTGCATATTTATTTAGAATGGTTATATCCTCTTGTTGGACGGAGCCCTTTATCATTATGTGGTGTCCTTCTTTATCTCTTGTTACTTTCTTTGTTTTGAAGTCTATTTTGTCTGATATTAGTACTGCAACCCCTGCTTTCTTCTCGCTGTTGTTTGCTTGAAATATGTTTTTCCATCCCTTGACTTTTAGTCTGTACATGTCTTTGGGTTTGAGGTGAGTTTCTTGTAAGCAGCTTATAGATGGGTCTTGCTTTTTTATCCATTCTATTACTCTATGTCTTTTGATTGGTGCATTCAGCCCATTAACATTTAGGGTGACTATTGAAAGATATGTACTTATTGCCATTGCAGGCTTTAAATTCGTGGTTACCAAAGGTTCAAGGTTAGCCTCTTTAGTATCTTACTGCCTAACTTAGCTCGCTTATTGAGCTGTTATATACACTGTCTAGAGATTCTTTTCTTCTCTCCCTTCTTGTTCCTTCTCCTCGATTCTTCATATGTTGGGTGTTTTGTGCTGTGCTCTTTCTAGGAGTGCTCCCATCTAGAGCAGTCCCTGTAAGATATTCTGTAGAGGTGGTTTGTGGGAAGCAAATTCCCTCAGCTTTTGTTTTGTCTGGGAATTGTTTAATCCCACCGTCATATTTGAATGACAGTCGTGCTGGATACAGTATCCTTGGTTCAAGGCCCTTCTGTTTCATTGTATTAAATATATTATGCCATTCTCTTCTGGCCTGTAGGGTTTCTGTTGAGAAGTCTGATGTTAGCCTGATGGGTTTTCCTTTATAGGTGACCTTTTTCTCTGTAGCTGCCTTTAAAACTCTTTCCTTGTCCTTGATCTTTGCCATTTTAATTATTATGTGTCTTGGTGTTGTCCTCCTTGGATCCTTTCTGTTGGGGGTTCTGTGTATTTCCGTGGTCTGTTTGAGTATTTCCTCCCCCAGTTTGGGGAAGTTTTCAGCAATTATTTCTTCTAAGATACTTTCTTTCCTTTTCCTCTCTCTTCTTCTTCTGGAACCCCTATAATACGGATATTGTTCCTTTTGAATTGGTCACACAGTTCTCTTAATATTGTTTCATTCCTGGAGATCCTTTTATCTCTCTCTATGTCAGCTTCTATGCGTTCCTGTTCTCTGGTT
Source organism: Manis pentadactyla (assembly GCF_030020395.1). NCBI lineage: Eukaryota > Metazoa > Chordata > Mammalia > Pholidota > Manidae > Manis > Manis pentadactyla. Next base: position 86,214,307 of record NC_080023.1, on the reverse strand, counting down.
TCAATTCCATCAATGGCCTCTTGCATCCTATCCATTCTGCTTATAAACCCTTCCAGAGTTTGTTTCATTTCTGCAATCTCCTTTCTGGCATCTGTGATCTCCCTCTGGACTTCATCCCATTTCTCTTGCGTATTTCTCTGCATCTCTGTCAGCATGTTTATGATTCTTATTTTGACTTCTTTGTCAGGAAAACTGGTTAGGTCTGTCTCCTTCTCTGGTGTTGTCTCTGTGATCTTTGTCTGCCTGTAGCTTTGCCTTTTCATGGTGCTAGGAATAGTCTGCAGAGCTGGGACGAGTGATGGCTGGAAGAACTTCCTTTCTTGTTGGTTTGTGGCCCTCCTCTCCTGGGAGAACAGCGACCTCTAGTGGCTTGTACTGGGCAACTGTGTGCAGACAGGGTTTCTGCTTCCTGCCTGGCTGCTATGGAGTTTATCTCCACTGTTGCTGTGGGTGTGGCCTGGTTCTGGCCTCTGCTCTAAAGTGGTGGAGTTGTGTTGGAGGGGGAGCGGCCTGGAGGCTATTTATCTCCTTAAGGGGCCTCCCTGCTCCATGCAGCCCAGGGGTTAGGGTGCCCAGAGACCCCTGGATTCCCTACGTCTGGATTAAGTGTCCCGCCCTGCCCCTTTAAGACTTCCAAAAAGCACCCGCCAAAACAAAACGACCACAAAAAAAAAAAAAAAATTTTAAATTAAAAAAAAAAAAAGTTTTTAATTAAAAAAAAAAAAAAAGGTGGCCGCTCGTTTTTCTTTATTCTCCGGCGCCAGCCTCAGGCATCTGTTCACCGGTCTTGCTGCCCTGTTTCCCTAGTATTGGGGTCCCTATCCCTTTAAGACTTCCAAAAAGCACTCACCAAAACAAAACAGCAAAAAAAAAAAGGTCGCGCGCTTTTCTTATGTCCTCTGTCACCCAGCCTCCAGTGCCCTCTCACTGTTCTTGCTGCCCTGTTTTCCTAGTATCGAGGGCCCTGCACTCTGGCCCGGATGGCGGGGGCTGGGTGTTCAGCAGTCCTGGGCTCCGTCTCCCTCCCGCTCTGCCTGCTCTTCTCCCGCCGGGAGCTGGGGGGAGGGGCACTCGGCTCCCGCGGGGCCGGGGCTTGTGTCTTACCCCCTTCGCGAGGCGCTGGGTTCTCTCAGGTGCGGATGTGGTCTGGATATTGTCCTTTGTCCTCTGGTCTTTATTCTAGGAAGGGTTGTCTTTGTTATATTTTCTTAGATATATGTGGTTTTGGGAGGAGATTTCCGCTGCTCTACTCACGCCGCCATCTTCCGCCCCCTCTCATCTTAGATTTTTTTTACAGAGTTTCTATTTATTAGCCTTCCTTCTGGTTTGTCTCAACACTTTCTATGGGATTTGAAAACTTGTTTGATGGTTTTATTCATTAAACATTTTTAGAAATATTATTAACAATTTTTCTTTCATTAATTCATTTATTTTATCAATTTTTATTGAATACCTAAAAAATGAGGAGTACTTTGACACAATAGGACAAAGAAACCCTCAAAAGTGATAATCAAGTGTATGATATAAATGAATAAACAGGCAATTAAAATAGAGCACAAGATATTTTAAGAACACTCCAGAGGGGCACCTAACCAGAAAATTAACATCACAGGTTTTCAAGAGTAAGTGTCCACTAAACCACGAGTGGTAAAGATGGGCAGTAGTGGTGGTGAGGAGTGGAGGAGAGCATTTCAAGAGGAGGGAGCAGCATTGGTAAAGGCCCCGAGGTGAGATATCACAAGGCTGGTAAGAGACCCGAAAATAAGTCTGCCAAGTGAGGCAGTGAGAGATGAAACTGGGAAGGGAAATTAGGTCTAAAAGACCTTGCACATCATGTTAAGGACATCATACTAAAGACAATTGAGAATATTTAAATGTTTTTACAAGTTAGTAAGTAGGATTGACTAGTCCACAAACTTTTCTAAACAATAATAAAACAATTTAGTGGGGGACAACTCACAAGGCAAAGAGATTCATTAGGAGATTTCAGTATTATCCAGGTAAGAGTTGATGGTGGCCTGAAACCAGGATAAAGACAGTGGGCTTGGAGAGAGTACTAATATGAAAGCCATGGCAGAATCAGCAGAACTTGCTAATTGATGGTCAGATAAAGTGGATGAAGGAGAAAGCTAAGAGAATGACATTGACTGTGTTGGTATATGGGTTCCCCCTAAAAGCAAATCTAAGGGTTCAGGAGGTTTATTTTAGAGATGACCCCAGGAAATAAGAGTACAGGAAGGGACAGAGTAGGTCAGGAAAGGAGAAAGCAACTTCTAGGAAGGAGGAAAGCCAGTCAAGTGTGCATTACTAAACCGTTCATTGCTGCAAAACTGGAGCACAGTCCTGTGGGAGCTCTCCTGGGGAGCCAGGCTGATGGCTCCTCGGAGATTCTCTCTGTAAGGTGGGAGACTGGGCCTTTATTCCCTGACTGTCCTCTCTCTTTGGTTTGTAGTTGCCTCCAGGGATGTGGTTAAGCCCTCTGCTTTTGAAGGCTGCTGAGCAAGTTCTTAGAATTTTGGAGAAAACCCTGAGGCAGAAAACTGAGAAAACCACTTGAGGTGAAATGGGACATAGGCAGGCTGAGAGGATTTGACATGGGGCACAAGGAGGGTATATCATGGTGACCACATTCTGGCTCAGGCAACTAGATGTGCCACCCTATGTTGAATTCTTGGAATGTTTTTGAGACGGTCATGTGGTGAGAGCCGGCAGGTGGTTGGGTATGACCTGCTCAGAGCTGACACCACAGCACTGAGTGTAGGAGCCAAGGCCTAATCACAGGTCCTGTATTAGTTTGCTGGGGCCGAAGTTCCGTGGACTGAGCGGCCGGAACACAGAAGTGTATTCCTCACAGTTCAGGATGCTGGAAATCCAAGACCAAGCTGTCGACCAGGATGATTTATTGGGAGGCCTCTCTCCTTGGCCACCTTCTCCATGTCTTCACATGGTTTTCCTCTGCGCCTTTCTGTGCCTGATGTTTCTCTTCTTAGAAGGATGTCAGTTATATTGCATTCAACTCATCCATTTGATCTCATCTTAACATAATTACCTTTTTTGAAAACCCTATCTTCAAGTACAGTCATATTCTGAGGTATTGGGGGTTAGGACTTCAACATACGAATTTTGAAGGGACTCAATTCAGTTCAGACTAGGTAGTAATTGACACAAAGGGAACAGATAAGTTTGCTCAAGAAATATGTGTAGAACAAGGAGAAGAGGACCTAAAATAGGATTTGGAGGGACACCAACATGTAATAGAACTAACATGAACACTAACAGGACTAACATTTGACACTAACAAAACAGACCGATAAGGAGGTCAGAAAAATAGAAGGAGAATGAGGAGTGTGTGGCTCCATGGAAGACAGGGCAGGATTGTTTCAAGAAGGAGGGTGGTCAACTGATGCCAAATGCTGCTGAGAGACCTAGCAGAGGAGGGAAAGCACGAGATTGTTGAGCCTGTGGGTTGATAATTGAAAAGAAGGGGGCAAATTTGGCTGAGAGGAGAGTGAAATAGTGTAGTAGCTCCAGTGGAGTGTGGAGTAGGTGGATGGCTTTGAGAACTGCTAGGGAGAAGCCAAGGGCTAGGAAAGGGCTGAAGGTGCAGAAGGGAGAGGAGCCACTGGTCAGCAGCCTGAGGTGGAGGAAGAGAAATGGGTTCATGGTTCAGGGGCAGCACTGGCCTTGGATAAGTACGGAGACACCTCTTCCATTTGTCTAGGATGGAAGGAGGAAATGATGGGAGGATGATTGGAAAGGAAGGAGGGTTGGCTATGAGGCAAAGTTTTGCGAGAGAGAAGACAGTTGGAGTTAAACTACGGGTTGAAGTTAGCTTTCACAGAATAGCATGCAAGCATATTTTCATAAATACTTTTTGTGTGAAATCCAGTATCACTTGAAATTTTCAGAATCAGTTTTCTTCATGAAATTGGTGCTTTGATGTATTTTTGAAAGATGAATTTGTTGGAAATATGAAACACAGTACTCCTAAAATTATTGTTATTGTATATGTACATGACTGATCAAAATGCTATTACTCCATTTCCAAAAAACAACTTGAATGAAATACATAAAGCTCTTTTATGGAGGCCTTCATCGGACGGGGACAAGGGATCCCTGCTGTCTTCAGTTAGCAAAGTGTCGGCGTCTTCGGCATCCTGCATAACCTTGCTGTTACTGACATGTAGGGCAATGAAAGAATGGAAAGACAAGTTTATGGGGCTATAGATGGTTGATTACAGTGAAACATCACATCACAGACTAATGCGATCACAGTCCTGTTCCCATTTAAATAAGGCATTTAACGAACCCGTTCAACAGCACTCCTTAGTTTCCTCAATTCACTGTGCTGTCTGCTGCTCCTCTGAGCACTGAACTGAGCAAATCTTCATTTATTGCATTTATTTGCATAATATCTCTGACTTTATATTTCCTCATCTGTAAATTGCCTTAATGTCCAGGAGGAAGTTATTTTTTCTCATTTAATATAATTAAGATAATAATCTTAAATGTCAATGAAATTATAAGGTGGGGTTGGTGATGGGGGATTTTAGTGGAAATTAAACTGATTTGATAGCGAAAAGCTTTTATCCCAGTTTTCACTGTGTCATTTACCCACTCAGATGTCATAAAAAGGCCCTTCAATTCTTAGTCATTTAGTCCCCAAATCTGTAAGATAACAGTTAATACTTTCTTTCCCCAGTACATAAGATGAATATGAAGATTAATATCTGCTAATAGCATTGGAAGGGACAACATAAAGACATCGCAGTTTACCTTAGGGTAAAATATTGGTGAAAATGTATGTTTGCCAAACATAAAAACTTTTTATTAGTAACCTTCAAATTCCTGAAAAATTATAACTGAAAAATATAAAAATCCTTGCAAAATTTATAGAGTCCATAAAGAAAGAGTGCCTAAAAGCAAATGGAAATTTTACATATCACATGTAATTAATAATCTAAAAGCAAATTAACTGCATCAGTCCACAAAATTTCATTAAGGACCTACTGAATATCATTGCCTGGAGCATGGTAGTAAAATAATACACCAATTCCCTGTCTTTTTAGAACTTAGATTCTAGTGCAGGAGACAGACAATAGCTAAATTAAAATTAAATATAATATTTGTTTTGAGAAAAAAAAGCTATAGTAAGTTACCTTGACAAAAGTGTATTCTTGAGAGCAGAAAAAGGGGTGGAGATCTTGACCAGAATGAGTGTGTTGGAGAAGGGGAGGGAGTAAGTGACGGTAGCATTACAAGGAGTTCTTAAAAGATACTTGTATTCAAAGGAAGCAAGGAGTAGGGTGCTAGCCAAAGGAAGATTTAGAGTCAAGGGAATCTTTAAGTAATGCGAGAATGTTTTTTGCTCGTGGGAAGAATCCAGTGCAGAGTGGGCCAAAGTATCAGTTTCCTAGGGCTGCTGCAACAAAGTGCCACACATGAGGTGGTCCCCGCAGCAGAAGTGTACTGTCGCACACAGTTCTGGAGGCACCAAGTCTGAAATCAAGTTGTTCCTGGGTCCTGCTCACTATGCAGCTTCTAGGGGAACCTCTCCTTGCCTCTTTCTAGCTTCTGGTGGTCACTGGCAATCTTCGGCATTCTTAGGCTTGCAGCTGCACTACTCCTATCTCTGCCTTCAGAGAGGCCCAGCTGTGTGTCTCTCTGTGTCTTCAAATGTCCCTCCTCTTGTAAGGACACTGGCCGTATTGGATCAGGGCACCCGACACCAGTATGACCTCATCTTAACTACTTCCATCTGTAATGACTATTCCAAAACAAGGTCAATTCTGAATTACTGAGGGCTAGGGCTTCAACCTGCCTTTGGAGGAACACAATTCAACCTTTATCATAGTGATAGCTGGAGAGATGTATAGAGTGAAAGGAACTTTTAAAAGATAAGATGTTTTCTGCTCATGGGAATAATACCACTCCCGGGGGGAAAAACCGATGATATAGGAGAGAAAGTGTAATTGTGGGAACAAAGACTTTGAGTAAGCAAGAGAAGATGGGATCCAACATAGCAGTGTAGGGCTGGTCTTGGAAAAAACCTTGGAAAATTCATTTGCTTTAACAGGAGAGAAGGCAGACTTGAAGAATTCAGAAAAAGGTGGGCTCTCGATATGATGGATGGGAAGATAAATTTCTCCTCTGAATGTTTATTTTTCTCAGTGAGAAAGAAACAAATGTTTTTGATTTGAAATTCAGATCAAATATCATAATCGCAATTAGTATTGTTTCAGGGACTTGTGCTATATGTGAAAGTCCAGCATAGTGTTTGAGATACACACACATACCATATGCCCTTTGCTTGATAGTATACATATATTACATACTTTAATCTTCACAACATTTGACAAAGGTATTTTTTGGCAAAAGAATCTCTTTTTCTACATACCATTAAGGTTTAAGTTAAGTATTAAACATGGTCACATAGTTGTCCAGAGGTTAACTAGCACATGGTCCTGTCAATAGGTCCTTTGAAGATTGTAATGTAATTAGTACAAAGCTGAGAAGAATAGAGTTTATAATAAGAGAAACTTTTAATGAAATATTTGGGATATGGATTAAAGATCAATTAGTGAATATTTACTGAAAAACAAATCATTTTATTAATATTACTGCTTACCAACAATCAGTTATATGCTGTAAATGACAGGACTAAGAGGTGTAAATTGAGCAAAACAGAAAGTCTGTCTTTTGACATTTAAAACTTGTGAAGAACTCCGTATTATTTTTTTTTGTCATGTATTTTGGATAATAATTAGCTGTTGGAAGCGTCCAGGCCAAGAAAAGAAATGCCCCCCAACCACACCAAATCTCCCCAAAGCAAAACAAACAAAACAAAATCCATTTTAACAGTTGTAAAAGTTGCAAGTGAAAATGCACCATGATCAAGTGCACTCGGATTCGTCACAACCGACTTCACAAGCTGATCAAACACGGCAGCCCCTTTGTACTTTGACCTGGCTTCTTGCTTCCTGGCCAGAAGCCCAGGCAGGAGACATTGTCTCTGTCTGTTTTTGTTTCTCAAATATTGATCGATTTGTTGGTAAGTAGCGGTCTTTACCATCCTTAAAAATATTTATATCAATGTATTTTTCTGTATTTAGCCTATCTTTGATTTAAATTCACTCCTAATATTTAAGAATATAGACTATATGTTGAGCATTCTTGTCTGGTTAGGGCAATTAATTAGTTTTCTAAATGATCACACTCTAGAACTGAAATGTCAGATAATAATTCAAGTGATGGTTATATGAAGAAATAACAGCTGTAGGAAAGTGATGGCATTTAGCCAACTACATATTAATCTGGATGATAGAGTGAGAAAACTGTTATCATCATTAAAGGCCTCCACCAGACCTGCCCCGTAGACCAGATTGCCCCAGAGTGAGGATGTCTTCAGACTCACTGTGGGTTAGAGTGATCATAGATACTATTTTTCTTGATGGCACAGCAGCTATAGTCATAGCATTTAATTCTATGGTGTTAGTAGCAACATAGATGAATAAAAAATGATGGTGATACAAATGTTCTCTAACTACCTTAAAGGTGCAAGCATTTCTGAACCTACTTTAGAAACAGCTTTGGTATGGCCTGGTCTGTGATGGCACCCAGCTCCATGCTTCGGTTCTGTATCTACGGCAGAACCCAGGTGCAGTGTATGAGGATGGTAGTGCTATGCATACTTTTTCCTTTCCTGATCCTGGTCATTTTGCTAATCTTACTCTCATTGGCTAGGATGGAGTATTACAAACGTCTCTCAAGATAAAACAGCAGAAAGGACACTATTTTATCAGCTTCAACTTTTTGTCCAAACTTTCAGGATGACAATTATTCTGGTTCCAAGTTTGTTCCATGATTTTCCTGAGTCTTTAAAAATTCAAATCCTAGAATCACAAAATGATGAAGAATAAAATATAGGCAGTGACTTAATAGAAATAAGTTTGCATTATAAAGATAGAAAACATGCACATAATATTGGTAATAATTTGTTTTGTATTAACTCACAGTGGATTAAGTAGGAAGAAACAACTTGGAGAAGTCAATTACTCCTATTTTAGATTCAAACTTTATTTCAGTTTATTGAAATGTTTCAGCATCTAGATATTTAGTAATAGTTTAGATTAAAACTCTTTAATAATTATTCCTATGTAATATTTTAGATGAAAACTTGCAAAGTGGTGGCTACCCAGAATTAATTGAACCATTTATTATACTTATTCACTTGGAACTTAAATATTAGTCTACCATTTTCCTTTGCATGTAGGAGGGAACAACTGCAGGTGGGAAATTTTATGGAGCATAAAAATTCTGGGCCATCAGGGATATTTTTTCTCCTGCTAATTATTGGGTTTGCTGACTCAGTTCTTGCTCTTAATGTGAGTCTGTAATTAACCCTTGGATAAGGAGAAAGCTTGGTCCTTTCCTCAAATTAAAGGAAATTCCATAGGCATGAAATCCAGAATAGGATAGTTTCACCCCACCTTAACATTGGTTTTTCAGTGAAAATCTGTTTATGTCCTCATTCTACTTAACTCTCTTTTAATTTGTTGTTGCTTTAAAATTGATATTGAAAATTTAATTATGAAATCATTTTTGAGACATTTAGAAAATATAAAAAATCATAAAGAAAAATTTTCGTGTTCCTACCATCTAGAGATGATCAGAGTCTATGGTTTTGTGCATTCTTTTCTCTGTGCATACTTACTTTTTACAAAAATGAATTGAAGCTCATTTAAAAAAATTGAGACTACCTCAGCAACATTTTAAATGACATTTAAAATAATGAAAATCATCTTTAAAGAACAAGTACAGTACAGTAATAGAGTGAAAGTTAATATGTATAATTAAACCTTCAAGTTAGTTTGAAAATAAAACAGTTGGGAAATTACAGTTTGGAGATTACCTTCCATTTTTAATAATAAAACTAGTTGGGAAATGTCAAAGGAAATAAAAACTTAATTCAGAATATGAAACTCATATTATCAAACTCATACCAATGGAGAACATTGCTTTGGATAACCTCCTCTTCCTTTTCCCCTCTCACATTCACAGGTGATAGATTGAAAAGAATCCATCTGTGCTCTGTATTTTTCTGGAATTAACTTCATTATAGTAATTCAAATTAAATTCATTATAGTAAAACTTCATAATATAATTCTTATATGCATATAGCATATAAGTATAGATGAGACAACAGTTATGGAACTTCAGAATACAGCACCGGTTTACTCCTGCTTGCAGTAACTTTAAAGACTCATGGTGCTTTTGTCTGAGAAAATGCTTTCTTTTAACATGAAAAAAAATTTTCATATATAATTTAGTTCTTAAACTGAAGGGGAAAATATATTTTCCACTGAGAAAAAGAATAAGCAAGTTTTGGTATTCAAGTTTGAATTAAGAACCAGGCTATGGGGTTCCTGTAAGACACCCAAAGGCCATCAGTTGTCCACAGACTTTAAGAAATACACATCCGCCAAACAAGACATTTCTAGAGATTGTGCCTGGAACATAAAACCCTGGACATTAGTAAATCTCTAATTCTCTCAGTGGCGTCAGACTTCATGTCTGGGGAATAGATTTTCTATCACAAGTTGAACACGTCCTTACTGTTCTTAAGATATTCAGATGTGTTATTTTTGGACAGTAAGTTTCCTGTGTATTCAAAACATTATCTTTTCCTGTAATATCTACCCTGCTTTTACTTAATTTTTGTGTAAATCATACTTTATTCCAAGTACATTTATCTACATTAAGACTTTGACATAAGAATGGATTATATTTAAGTGTAAAGCCTCAGGTACCAAAGTCTGGTTTTTTTCATTTGTGTGTGCCAAGAATAATTTTCCTCCTTTCTGAAACACACCAAACAAAGGTATCAAAACAGAAATAGAACTAAAAAGCATTAAAGTTTCTTTAATACAATGACAAATTCCATCCAGGTTAAAAAAAGAAAAAAAAAAAAAAAGCAAGCAGCACTTTCTACAGTGGGTCTGTGGACCACGTCCTGGCCCAACAGTGAAGTGACTTTTCTGCCTAGAGGGGATGGGCCACGGGGTTTTATGCGTGTCAGACAGACAAGTAGTGACCCAGTGCTGGAGGCCATGTTCAAAATGGGGTCTCAGTCTGATCTGGTTGGTTGAAATTTTAGTTTTCCTTGTCTTTTTAGGTTATAAAATTCTTTGTGTTATTTCAATTAACTCTTCTAACAACCCAGGAGATACACAGAAGAGCTCGGGACTCAGACTACAAAGACGACAGAGGTGGCCTCAGAATGAAAATGCAAGTCCTCTGATTATTCCACTTGTCTTTCTTCAGTACTGCGCTGCCTGGAGACCTTGGGTTGGAGTAGTCTCCTTAGAGATCATACAGTTCTTTCAGACAGTTTTGTTAGTCAGAGACAAATGCTTCCTAACAGCGAGTACTTCTGCAGCAAGCATGTGGTGTGAGTGAGCTTCTGGAAAACGAATAGAAGTGAAACTGGCCAAGAGGATTCCTGTCTACATTTAAGTTCCTAATAGTGCATACACTGAAGAGAGAACACTTGCTCTGTTTGCCTTTATTCTTCTAAGAATCTCATTTAAATTCTAAACTTAAAAATGCTTTGTGAACTCAATAAACCAGTGATACCATCTGCCAAAAAAAATTGCAAATAGAGCCTTGGTCAATTATCATTTTTTGGTTCTTAATCTCTTATATTTTAATGGAGATACAGGGATCAGAAGGTTTTAAGGAAGGGAAGGCAAGGGTAGAGGGTGTGGGTCTGAGAACCCAGAGCTGAAAAGAGTTTCTGGTCATAGTTTCATTCCATAAATTCGGCTAAGGCTACCCTTTGTACTAAGTTCTTATGTTGAAAACAAAACTCTTAATTGTTCTCACATTATTTTATTTCTCAGCAGCTCAATTTCTTTCAAGCTTTGGGGCTCTGACCATGAGGTGTTGGGAGAGTTGAGGTAGGGGAAGTGGCCCTTCCATGGCCAATTATTCACACCTGTTGTTCAGTTTACCAGTTCTTCCCCAGCAAAGACCCGGGCTCTCCTGGGTGCACAGAGCGAGAGGGGTTGGATGTCTTTCAGGGCTGTTTTTATACATCTATGCTATTTTTGTTAGCTTCTGGTGGTTACGAAGCCTGCTGCCCACACGGCGTGGGATCTGCACGTCTGCTGCTCAGGATTCTCACTGCTCACGTGGAGACACACTGATTCTAATCCCAGTTTAGAGGCCACCCAAAGTTGTACCACCACCTAAGTTTTGATAGTTCCTTTATTCCTTTAATGTAAAAGTAAGACAAACCTTTTGAAAAATTCAAACACCAGAAGTAAGCATATAAAGAAAAAGATACTGTTTCCTCATTCTTCTCTCCAAAGAAAGGTGATGTTCTTCACTTTGAAGCCCCAAGCCTACTCCTTAGGAGGAAAACATTGTGAACTGCTTGGTGCCTTTGTTAATGTAAGTGCAAACACACACACAGACACACAGACACACACACAGTTGTTTATATGCTTATACAACATATTCTGCTCTTATTATTTTGTTAATTTATTCAACATCTTTCTATGTCAGTACACATAGCATACACTTTCTAAAAATTCTAAGAATATGTTTAAAACTGTATGGAATTATGAAGCACAAAAAAGCCATGGTGAGGTTGTGCTGGGTGAGCTAAGCTGAAAGGGAGGAAAAGGCCTGGAGATACTGGTCCATCAGAAAACAACTTAAGAAAAAGGAGAAGAACAAGAAGAATATAGGCTAATTTCCAGTTTTTTTACTCAATCTAGTTAAACTCACATGAGTACTATTCTCAAAACATTGGTGTTTATTCGTGGTGGTAAAATGGAATGAGAGATTTGGGCCTGTGTTCTAGTGTAGACATGTTCCTTTACCATTTCACTTAAGTCTCCTGAGCTTTCTTTACCTTACTCAAAAAATGACCAGATTAGACTTGATGATATCTAAGATTCTTTCTATTTCTGATTAGTGCTTTAATTTCCTGGGAAAAAAACTCAAGAATTTTGTTAGGCATACAGTAATCTTTGTTCTAGGCTATTCTTGGTTGTTCATGTCCATTCCTCAACGGCACTTCCCTAGGCTGACACAGGTCACATTATTCTTCCATCTTAGCTTATAATAATACTGACATTCTGCTTTATGGTTTTAAAGGAGTTTTCACACACCTTATCACATCTTATTTTCAATTACTCAGTGATGTAGATTGCGCAGATATTATTTTAATCCTCATTTTATATCTTAGGAATTAAGTTCAGAGAGAACTTGCAGAAACCTTATTGCTACCTACATAATCTGTAGCATTGAGAGCTGAATAACATATATGATGTGGATAGAGTAATTTCTTGCTCTTATTTGAGAATTTTATGCGTGCCATATATAACAATATATAATAATAGTTTGTAACAATAAGGAATGATCTTATTTATTATAATAAAGGAAAAAAGAGGTTAAAATCAAATTTTTACTGCAGATGATTATAAAGAAACTGTTAGGGGGTTGAGTTGGTTCTCTTCAGTTTTTATGCCACAATAAAGAATTGAAGGGCAGAGACACAGTAGTAAAGCAGAGCAAAAGTTTTATTTGAATGCACTGTAAGGGTGGAATGGGCCAGAGTCAAGGTAGACAAAGGCAGGTTTACTTGAATAAAGCAGAGAGGGGAAGGGAAGCACATTGATGGGAACTTGCAACCTTGTTACTCTGGTCGAGGGGGGGTGGGGGTTTGGGGGGAGGGGAATCCCAGGACAAAGTATCTTTGAAACTGAAATCAGTCAAAGTGAGAAATAAAGTGGGAGAAACCCATTTATTCCTTACAAGCAGTCATCCTGCATCTCTCCCCACCTGGCTGCAGAAGAAGAGGCCCCACCCAACCTCTCTGGTCCAGATATGCCCTCACTCGCCCTTGTAATTACTTGTTGATACAGAGATGAACTACTTCACCCCTTGGAAACAGCTATTGCTATAGAGATGCACTAAGGCCAGGCGAGAGATTCTTGAAATATTGCAATTTTATCCACAGCCCATCCCTCCAGAAATCTCGCCTTACAATATACTAGGTTCCCATCTTCTGCAATGGCCCTAGGTGAGAAAACTGGAGCACTGTAACCAGACTAATAACATACAATAGCAACAGCAATAAAGTCATGATAATCCTCAAGTCAGAGGATTCCACTAGGGTCAAAGTCCTATGCAGATTAAGTCCATAGCTCACCCATTCCATAGGCAGCCAGTAGCTGAACAGGTAGGGAGTTCAGAGCAATCATCATGTGGCAGCTGCAGCCACAGGGAGTGTCCAGGCCACAAGGACTTTAAAAGAAAATTACCTTAAGGATGATAAGATACATATTTTCATGACACCAGCATAGGCAAATCTTGTCCATCAGGTAGGATGCATGCAAGAGAGTGGTCCAGTGATAGGACAGTGGCAGGAATGGGATATTGTCCTGGTCTAGAATACCAGATTTTCACCCCCTCCTTGTGGGAGTTACAGATGGGTCAGTATATAGGGCTATGGAAGGTATATGCACTGGCCATAAACATAAAACAAAACTTCCCTGTAAGATGCTCTGACTTCCTGGACGTTTTGGGAACACTATTGTGATCTTTGAGGGCTACTCTGCTGTTACTCCAGGAACACACAGGAGGCCAGCTTCCAGGTCTTTTCCTGAAGGTGCTGGAAGACCAGCCATTGCTGGTCCGTGTGTTAAAATGTCCAGGGCCACGTCCACTCACCATGGTCTCCAGGGTTTAATGCAGTTGGGACTAGCAGCAGGACATTGCTCTGCTGGCCATATCCTGGCTTCAACAACTCTTCTTTGGTTTGCACATACAGGTGTATAGGAGAGGCAGCATTGTGTGTTAGCATGTCCACAGGGCTCAAGGACCATTTTTGGGACTTCTCGTTCAAAAACTTTAGCACTGTCCATACACAAACTGACCAACCCTGTAGACTATTAGTGTCTGACTTTAGGTTAGATTTAAACAAACCATTGTACTCTATCATGCCTGCCCCAGTAGGGTTTTATGGTACATGAAACTTCCACTTTATTCTTAATTGTTGCTCCCATTCTTGTAACGCATTTCCAGTAAAGTAGGTGCCTTGATCGCTCTCAATCACCTGTGGCTGGCCATAGGCTTCAAAGAGATGCTCTAGGCCCCTCTTGGTGGTTTGTTGATATGCATGATGTACAGGAAAAGCAACCAGTAGGCCAGTAACTGTGTCCACATAGGTCATCACATACCAATATCCTTCTGATATGAGCAGAGGCCCAATATAGTCTATCTGCCACCTGACAAGGGGTATCAGCCCATTTATTATTGTTTTGTGTTGCTGTAAGTCCCTCTTAGAGCACACAGGGCACTCCTTCCAGGCTCTGCTGACTTCTTCAGAGATCAACAGCAAGACCCACTGATGGGCTGCAGATCACATTGTCTTTTGCCTGTGTGCAACAAACATTGATATAACCGTTGGGCTATATCAGAGGCAGGCTTACCTTCTAGCCAACACACCTGGGCCAATATGTCTGCTTCATCATTTCCTGGGTATGCCAAAGGTAAATAGCCAGTCACATGATATACAGTAACTGTCTTGTCTGACCAGAGGCCCATAGGTCTTGCCACAATTCTTTTCCCCAAAGGGGCTGGTGACCAACCATCCAGTTGGCATGACACCATGTCAATAGCCACATGGTGAAGCCCCAACAGACAGCCCAGCTGTCAGTACAAACAACTATAGGGGAGGGCTCCTGGGTGATCATGAGCCATACTGCCCACAACTCAGCCCATTGGCTGCTCTTCTCCTCTCCATCTTCCATCCATATTATAGATGATATTTTTCATGCCCAGCTCCCGTAACACCTGCTGGGGCTCTGCATACATTTTCCAGCTAGTGGGTAAGTATGGTCAATCACCCTGATTAGGCCAAACTGCCCTGATGGCTGCTGTCAGCCAATCCAGAAGTACCTAATTCCCTGAAGTGTGTCAGGCACTTAGCAACCACGGCCAGAGGGAAGGGTGAGTCATCAGGGAAGCCAGTCTACCCATTTCAGAATCGGACATAACTATGTTTTCCACCCCTATATCCCAGAGACGCAAAAACCATAGGCGAAGGTTCCAATGACTTCTGTCAAAACTGGATGCTCAAGTCCACCAGCTCATCCTGGGTATAGGGGCAGAGCATGGAGTGCTCCATAACCTGGGGAGATGGTGGCTCCTCCCCCTGAGGAGTCTGCAGTTGTTGTGTTTTTACTTTCTTAATTATAACTGGGTTGCCCTTTAATACAGGAGAGGCTGGTGCCTTGGGTGGTGGCCTTGGCAGCAGATCAGCTCTTGGCCATGCCCCCTTATTCTCTCCCGACATTTCTTCTACTGTCTTGGGGGCTGAAGGCACCACTCTTTTCTCCCCCTCCCCCAAGGCCTCCTGCAACGCGGATTCTCCAGCTACCTCTTCCCTCACTGCTAATGTATCTTCCAGTAGCGTGACCCGTCTTCTCAGTAATTGTCTCTCTTTCTTAAGGACATCCTGTAGGTCATCGCCCAGATCCTCCAAATGATGCTGAAATGTGTCTCTCTCCTGCTGAAGTCTCTCTCTCTCTCTCTCCTCGGTAATCCTCTCTCTCTCCTCGATAACACTTTCTACTATCTCGAGGAATAGAGATCCTGCAATCCCAGCTGCTACACAACCACTCAGGGCCTCTAAGCAGTTTTCTATCTCACAGAAGGCTAATTCCACAGCTTCCAGTGTCTCTACCCTTCCCCAGTTCTGGGGAAGGTCCCACCCCTCTAGGAGATGCTTTACCCTAGACCAATTCCCCAGTACCGGCTCTCCAATTGGAAGCCTCACAGATAGGGGGCTCCCAAGTGAAGCTGCGCCCTCTGCAGCCACTAGGGTCTTCCCACCATCCACAGGGGGTATTCCAGGCATCTCCCCACCATCTCTAGACACAGCCTGCCTATAGGTAGACAGATTTCAGGTTCAGAGGTCCTGCCGACTACTGCCAGATGTAACTCTGGGGGAAAATCTTGGGGCAAAATACCTTTGAAACAGAAATCTACCTTTGAAACCTTATTTCTATCTTTGAAACAGTCAAAGGGAGAAATAAAGTGGGAGAAACCGATTTATTTCTTATAAGCAGTTGTCCCATGTCTCTTTTGACCAGGCTGCACAGAAGAGACCCCACCCAACCTCTCCAGTCCAGATATGCCTTCCCTTGCCCTTATAATTACCTATTGATATGTAGTTGGACCACTTCTCTCCACCTCTTGAAATACCTATTGATATAGAGGACTACTGCTCTCCACCCCTTGGAAACACCTATTGATATGCAGATGCACTGAGGCCAGGTGAGAGATTCTAGAAATACTGCAATTTTGCTCACAGAATGAAACAGCCAAGTGACAAAGACACCCCTGGAAGAGCACAGAGACAAATTGTAGTTAATTGAGCAGTAAGAAGTCTTTTAAAAATACACACTGCAAGAAAGGGGAGTGTGGGCAAACTCAGAGAGGGCTTAGGATTCTGTCTTTTAAGGCTTTCAGGAATGGGGCAAAAGGTGGGGGTGGGGCAAGGCTTGACTTGTGGTCTCATGATGTCTCTCTCTGGTGAGAGACATTATGTCACTATTTACAGTCAGTCTCTAGATAATTCTGTAGGATAAACTTCCTGTTCTTCTCCAAGATAGTGTTTTCCCTCAAGCCTTGGGAACATATCAGTTAAAACTGCTTGTCTGCCTTAAGATAGGGTAGTTTTTGTCTGATTACCAAAGAATATGTACAGAATTTTATCTTGTAACTCCCTGGTTTTTAAAATGGGATCTTAGCCTTAAGGTAAGTCCTTCCTGTTCTCATCAGGGTACTCATATCTTGGCATTTTTAGGGAAATTAATCATGATGCTTGTCCCATGTCTCTGCTCTATCTCACCTGCATCAGCTAGAGTAAGTCTCAAGGTCAGCCAGATTCAGAGCCTGTGGAATGGACTCACACCGCAAAGGGCCTTAACTCTGTGAGTCCTTTCTGGTTCTTTGGCATTATCTGATTAACTCCCAGAGTTTTTGGTGGGCCCACCTTCTTTTCATCCTACTCATATCTGTCTTTCTGCCTAACAAAACTTTTAGATTATCACTAGATGAAGATATCTGTGACCCAGCGGAATCTGGAGATGTTTCCTGATTTATCTCATCCTGCCTCTCTCTGCTCCTGCCTCTCCAGTTCCAAAGACCTCCTCGTAGTTCTCCTGGTTCTTTTAGGTCTTTTCATTTTGCATTTCTTCACTCTGAAATGTGCTTCCATGCTCATCTTTCTTTCTGTCAAACTTGTACTTACTTATCTTTCAAGCTCAAGGGTCACCTGCTCTGTCAACTATTTGCTCAGCATCTTCTACAGATGATACGTGCTGCTCTCTCCACTGCAACCTTTAAAATCCCTATTATAGCAACCTTCTCACTTCTGTTGAACTTTAACTACAAGCTTCTTAAAAGTAACATAAAATCTATTCTTCTCCCTCTCCATATTAGCAACTTCCTTCTCTGACAGTGAGAAAATCGGCTACTATTAACTTTAAAATATTTACTTATTTAATGAATTCCTTTATGTGTAAATAATCATCTATTTCTGCTGCCATCTCCTTCCCCACCCCCCTGATTCCCTCCTTCTCCTCCTTGGGTTCTGACACCCTATTGATGCTGGGGTTCTTGTTTGCGGAGTCGAAGAACGAACTTAGCAAACAGTCAAGGTAGGAGTGCCAGGGAGAGACTTTTATTGAGAGGTACAGTGAGAGGACAGAGCTCCTGGCTCATGCCAGGAGGACAAGAGAGCCCCAGGTGATGTGTTGTCTAGGGGTTTTATAGGCAGTTCAGGATTTTTAGGAACTGATAAAGGGCTTAGGGTGTGGACTTGTACAACCTGCCCTGTCCTCAAGGTGGGCTGGGTTATTGTCTGTTTGCTAGGGCTGTTTACAGTGAAGTCACGGGTTATGCTGAGATACCCTTGTGGAACACTCAAATTCCAGGCAAAGTTGCTCCCGGTCTTTTGACCTTTAACTGATCTCACTGAAGATGTCTATATTCCTAGTCTGGTATCTTTACCCTAGAGAATTAGTGTGACCTTGACTTTGCATAATGCTGAACAGAGTTTTGATAAGGGACTTTACATTGTTACATTGCTTTGAGTGTAAATATCCTGCCTTGTTTTTTCCGGAGGCCCTCACCCTACTCTGACTATACCCGTGGTCCCTGTCTCACTATAATTCTCCATCCAAATTTCCATATGGGGGTGGGGGTGATTCCCACACTCTTCCAAGCAATTCTGAGATACCAGCTGGGTGCCCTACAATTCAATCCAATTCTGACACTATCTACCTGGAGATGGTGTCAGGTTCCACAGGTGAAGTCCCCTGCCCTACAAGTCCATCAAATGCCAGCCACAAAGTCCAGTTGTCTGTCACCTTGCTTCTGAATGATAGGAGGTTCTAATGACTCATGCAACTGAAGAGAGACATTTTGCTTGTGAGACCCCCAGTTTACTACAAAAGGATGTAACTCCAGAATAGCCTGATATAAGAGATGCATAGGAAAAGGTGTGGAGAAAGGGCATGGAATTTCTGTGTCCTCTCCAAACATGTCACTCTCCACAAATCTCTGTGTTTACCAACCTGGAAGCTCTCTGAACCCAGCCCTTTTGGATTTTTACATAGATGGGGTTGGCTAAATTGTTGGCCATTGGCGATTGATTCAATCTCCAGCCTCTCTTTTCTCCCCAGAAGTCAGGGGAGCAGTAGTGAAAGTTCCAACCCTTTAGCGGCTGGTTGGTTTTCCTGGCAACCAGACCTCAGGTGCCCAGAAGTCACCTCATGAACACGGCAAGAGGCACCCTCAAAAATCTCTCACTAGTTAGGACATTCCAAGGGCTTTGGAAAATCTGTGCCAGAAATAGGAGGTGAAGACCAAATCTGTATTTCTTACTACAGATCACACTGCCACACACCCCACATCAGGCCACTCTCCTCACTGCACACACTGTGGTACCTTACCTTATGCTACTGTTTGGCAGGGGCTCCCTCCTTACCCTTGTTCAACTCTAGCATTGTGTGTGGGGCCACCATCAAACATGGGTGCATCCCTCACCCACCAGGCTCTGACCCTGAACTCACACTCGACTGCCTCTTTCCCCTGACCCACACAGGTGCCAACCAGCACTTGCTCTGGCTCTGACACCCTCACACCAGGCCACTGCTTTGCATGGATGCCCTCCTCTTCCAGTCTGGGCTCTGGTGAACCTTGCTGGGAAGGAGGCTTTCCTCACTATACTTGCACTGACATTTTGCACTAGGGTGCATGCACATACTCTTACCCCATAGGGATGCATCCTTTGGCTTTCCATGTTCCCTCTCCAGTGTGGACACCTTTGTCACCCTGCTTGGGCTCTAACGGCCCACACTAAATTTCCCTTGTACTTGGATACCCTTTTTCCTTTGTTCAGGCTTCAGTACCCCTCTTTGGGCCACTATGACTGCCCTCTACACAGGTACTATTTATTGTGCTGTGCTCCACCTAATGGCTTTAGGACTGGGAGGGAGAGGAAGAGAAGGGAAGGGGAAGATGACAAAGGGACATGCTGTGTCTTAGATTTGCTTATTGGGAAATGAATTTGTG
Organism: Manis pentadactyla; assembly: GCF_030020395.1. Taxonomy (NCBI): domain Eukaryota; kingdom Metazoa; phylum Chordata; class Mammalia; order Pholidota; family Manidae; genus Manis; species Manis pentadactyla. The sequence goes on along the minus strand of NC_080023.1, from coordinate 86,194,648 downwards.
AGAAAGTGTAAAAGATGCCAGTTTGCTTCTTATTTGCAATATAACAAAAGATTTAGACTTAGAAAAATTTGACACCATTAGAAAAAGTAAGATTTGATGCTAAATGTCATTTTCATTAGAGAATTTAACTTCTGTCTGCCAGGTGTTTCTTGTTTTGTTAGATAACTTCTAAATTGAACATTTAGAAATAAAAGCACTAGGATGGATACTTGCTCTATCCCAATTTTCTTGTTTCATAGATGAGGGAATTGAATACTGGTTAGGTCAAATAACTTTCCCACAGTCAGAAACAGAAACTACATCTTTCAACCTTCTGGCTAGTGTTCTTGGAATGCTCCCTTCATTTAGTATGTGATTTTAAGGTAAATTTCTGAAAGAATTTGTAGTGTATAGGTTATACCCTGCATTTTAAATTCGAAGTCCTTTTCTTCAGTAAAGATGAGGCTGATGGAATTTCGTATTTTGGGCGCTAAAGTACTTTAGTACTTAGTACTTAGTACTTAGTACTTAGTAGTACTTTGGTCGTGAACCCTCTAGAGTGTTCATTAATTTTTAAGAATCAGCTTGTGTCACTGAGGCCACAAGGAAAACAGGCAGCAAACTACATTTAAGAACCCAATAAAAATCTTTAAGAGTCCCATCTGCTGTGTAATTTAAGACCTTAACTGTGAAATGAACTTACTTTTGGCCCTTGGATGAAATATTTGCCTGTTTTCCTCTAATGTAATTCTGTAAATTAACGAATATGCAGACTTTATCATTGGAAGGGACTCATCATCAAGATCTCCCTCCAAGGCAGAAATCCTTCCACCACATACTGTTGGGTTTGAATCATTTCCAATCATGGGGAAATCACTGCCTCCCAAAGCAGCTGTGCCTTATATTCTGCAGAAACCCTCTTATGGCTAACTTTGCCTTGTTACTGCTGCCTTCTGCCCCTTTGTAATAAGGCAGAATACAGTTAAATCCTCTCCATAGGACTGCCTTTCAATTTGGTCCACAGGTCCTCCTTCTTCTGGAATTTTCTCTGCCAGTCTGCCTTTCATGGTTACATTAAGTTCCTCATGGGAGATTGACATTCTTTCCCCTTACCCACCCATTTACCCTTGTCCAGACTTTGTGTCTCTGTTAAAATGTGCTGTTTTGGGAGGCTGTGCACTCTTCCTATGAAAGGCAAGAACAGCCCTTTGAATTCTTAGGGTCCCTAGCTATGTAACAGAGAATCATGGTTTCATTTTGTCTCTGGACAATTATATCCACCAGACACAACCTTTGCCCCCAAACACCACACTTTGCAGAAGCTTGTTGACGTCACACCTCAGTCAGCTTTTCTCGAACCCTCATCTGAACAAACATTCACTCTGATCTGCGGATATCCTGAGCGGCGTCAGGAAGGGCCGGCTTGGTCCGTGCTGGCTCAGTTAGCCGGCCACCACGCTACAGATTTGGTTTCCTTTTTCTCCCCTCAGTTTTAGAAGTAAGGCAAAAAAGCAGTTTCTGCTAATCTCTTAGACAATGCCAAGCGCTCCAGACTCTATTCCAGGAAGCTGGTTTCATCAAGGTAACAAAGAGACCACCGAGACCAGAGAGGAGGCTAGGGACACCGAAAGGGATGGCACTCGGGTAACCCGCAGGGCTGAGACCGGGAGGGAGCCCCGCCGACCCGAGGAGAGGCCGGCGCTCTGCGCCCCGGTGCGGCCGCGCGCGGGACTTCAGGCTGGGGGTGTGCGTGTCACCACGTGCTGCGGAGGCGGGGACAGGCGCCTCCTCCTCCTGTCTGTAAAGGGTGCAGGGCCCGCTCCCAGAGTCTCACAGCGGACTTGTCAGAGGTAGTGACGAGAGAGAGAGAGAGAGACAGAGACTCAGAGACTCACGTGGACACACACACACAGAGACGCAAAGAGACAGAAACAGTCAGACGGGCGAGGTGAGAGAGGAGCAGTCTAGCGAGTACTTTGTATTAGCGTGCCGAGCCCAGAGAGGAGATCTGGGAGAGGAAGGGTCCCGTGTAGACGCGCAAAGCGCAGGGCTCCGAAGAGGCCCTTTCCTGCTCCTCCGTGGGGACTGCGCGTCTCACCCCTTCGAAGTTCGCTGTGAGGAATTAGACAGACAGGAAGAGGAGGTGGTTTTAGTTCTTCCGAAGCAGTGGCGTGGCGTGGGGCTTTATATCCGGGAGCAGCGGGTGTCACCACACAGTGCGCAAACCCTGGGACGTTTGCAAACCCGACTCCGGGGCTGTTGGCCCCACGCCCGGCAGGGCGTTTGAAGGCCCCGGCCACGCGGCGCTCCCGGGTCTGGCCGGCGGGTGGCCCGGGGCCTTTATCTTTGTCCCCCTTTGTCCTCTTTATCTCAGGCTCTTCAGGAGGCCCGGGGGCCCGCGCTGCCTGTCGTGCCCTCCCCCGGCCGCACCGCCACTTCAATGCCCCGCAGGTCGCGGACTGCTGCTCTCTCCAAGGCGGCGGCGGACCAGGGGCACTTCGCGCCCCCGCCGACTCTGACAGGCGCGCACGCCTGACCCGTGCGCCCAGAGCTTGCCTGTGCGCCCCAGCCCGCGTCCGGCCCTCGAGGGGCAGCGCCGACCAGGATGGCCCCCAGCTGGGCGGTGGCCGCGCTTCTGCTGCTGGCGGCCGCCGGCCACGGAGAGGCGGCGGCGGGTCCCGTGCTCGCCTTCGGGGAGGATGTGCTGAGCCTGTTCGGCACGAATCGGAGCCTGTCGGCGGCGCAGCTCGGGCGTCTGCTGGAGCGGCTGGGAGCCGCCCCCGTGGAGGGCGCCCCGGAGCCCGGGCAGTTACACTTCAACCAGGTAGGGCGCGGGCCCCGGGAGGCGCTTCCAGGCTGTGGTGTCCCTAGTCTTCCATTTGTATGCGAACGCTATTTCTTTGGGAGAAGTGCAGAAGAGAGAATTCTTTTAGGCTTTTCAAGTATGAGGCGGTAACGATTGGTGGCCCTTGATTTTCACTAGACCAGGTTGCTTGGCCGGCGTTGAAGGGGCGTTGTTGAGGGGGCCAGGAATTGCAGTTTTCCGCCTGATGAGCTGAGAGGTCAGACGGTTGTGATCAGAAGATATTATGGAAGAGTTTATGAGTAGTTAAGGGCAGGAAACACCTTAAGAGATGCTGTTTAGATAGCAATGGCACCCTAAATCTCCCCAGCAACGAGAGCGACTCACGGGCCACCCTCATTAATAGTTGCTTGGTGGGTAACAACTGCTAACGAGATACAAGGTAGTTCTGTCCTTCCTTTGTACACTGCATTAAGATCCTTAGAGCCCAAGGCCAAATGTACAGAGATGCGGAGACCCAGGCGGCCTTGGGACTAAGACCACACGTACAGTTGGTGGCGGAACTGGGTTCAGAGGCTTAGTTTGTCGTTAAGTACTTCATTCTAATACTCAAAATAAAAAAAATAGACTTCTCAGTACATATATACCATATTATCTAGGTATTTGGTAATTCCTAGGTTTGTTTTAAGGACAGCCGTAAACTAAGGAGCAATTAAGATCATACCTGTTAGTAAATTTCAAAAAGGGTGATATTACAGATTCCTAGTTATTTCCATAATAAATATTCTAGGTTTATTTCTTAAAGTTGTGAAGTAGGCAAAGTGCCTAAAGTGCATTCAACATAACCCCCAAAACTCCTTCTCACTTGTTAAAACTCAGTTAACTCAGCACGTTAGATTTTTTTCCTTCTGTTCTTGTTCCAGTGACAACTGGAATGGATGGCCAAGGGGAGTATGCAGTATTTTCCATGTTGTTCGTCGCTTCTAGGAGATGCTAGTTTGTGTTGGGGTCTAACATGTTTGGGAAATGCTGCGTACCATACTCAGCTCTTGGACATTTAGCATTTCCCAATATATCAGACCTTTAAGTTAGGGGAACTTTAATAAGTAAATTCCTTACTAATAACATTATGAATAGGTTGGCTTTCTTTTTGTTAGAAATATCTTAGCTCAATTAGGAGACCCAATACTCAAGAAGAAGTAGAACTTCCTGATACCATGGGGAATCAAAGGGTGATCTCCCTGTGATCTGGAAGGGTTTTGTGGTCTGCCTATGAATGTTCTTTGGTCTTAGAACAAATCTGTAGTTCCAGTTCTGGCATGGTATTACATTTGGTTTAATGTCTGAAAACGGTATGTTGAACAAAGCGAAGTGTCCCCGTTTTATACTGATAATTTGAAAATAAAAGAAAGCAAACAACTTCCTAAGTGTTTTCTGTGTAGTTGCGGTCTCTTCATTGAAGAGAAACAGCTGAGTTGACTGAAGTGTTTCTAGGTAGGAGCTGGGCAGTCATTTGCTTGGAAAGAAGCCTGGGGACTTGACTTGCAGCTGCCTATCTGTAGTGTACATGTTGTTTTGACTTAAATTATCTCCTTATCATGCAGTGTCTGGAGGTGTTGATGAATTATAAAGGGACAAAAGACCCACAACCATTCCTTGACAAAGACACTGGAAAGTATGCCTAAATTATATTTAGGAAAATTGGTTAAGTTTATTAGTGATATGATTCCCAGTTTATGAGTAAGTAGGATTCATCAATAGGTAAATTATATGTATTTTAACACGTTGTTTCTCATTCTCCTGTTTGTCTATTTAACTACCCTTATGGCCTCAGTGGGCATCAAAAAGAGACAGGAAGAAGCCCATTACTTTGGAAACAAAGGGAAGCCAAGGAAAATTTATCACTATCAGGTCTAACAAACATCTGTTTGATGTTTTAAAAAGTCCTAATGAAAACAATCTTCCTCAGTTAAATGATGACAAATGGAATGCCTTTCTACAAGAATCTATTAATTTGCTGGTGTTCATATCTGCTTCAGCAGGAAACCATCCCGTTTGCAGAATTTAGGACCATTGTATCTCCCTACCTTGAAGCAGTCAACTTTCGTTCCTTACATGTAATAAAGGACAATAAATATTGTATGGGCCCATTGTGGGAAGCTTGATTTTCTGACTTTGAAAAAGGCTGAGAAATATAATTTATTTTTATGGGCCAGGGATTTATTGACTCTTCTATGAGATCTGTTTACAAATGACATTGTTCCTTTAGATGAGGGCTGTGATATTTTCTAAAAGGTCAGCCTTTCTCAGGTGTAGACAGTTATACTCTGGGGGTCTATAAGGCAGTTTTGGAAGGCTTTCTATTATTGTGTCAGGATTTCTAAGTAGTACTAAATCAACTTTTTGCTTTGGGAGACCACAGTGACATGAGTTGAAACTGGACGCATTAGAACAATTGAATTTTTTTTTTTTTTTTTTGTAGATAATTATTTTTTATTGAAGGGTAGTTGACACACAGTATTACATTACATTAGTTTCAGGTGTACAACATGGTGATTCAACATTTATATACATGACAATTCTAGGTACCAGCTATCACCATACCAAGCTGTTACAATATCTTGACTATATTCATTACATCCTGGTTACTTATTATTTTACCATTGGAAGTGTGTACATTTTTTTTTTTTTGTGAGGGCATCTCTCATATTTATTGATCAAATGGTTGTTAACAACAATAAAATTCTGTATAGGGGAGTCAATGCTCAATGCACAATCATTAATCCACCCCAAGCCTAATTTTCGTCAGTCTCCAATCTTCTGAGGCATAACAAACAAGTTCTTACACAGAGAACAAATTCTTACATAGGGAATAAGTTCTTACATGGTGAACAGTACAAGGGCAGCCATCACAGAAACCTTCGGTTTTGCTCATGCATTATGAACTATAAACAGTCAGTTCAAATATGAATACTCATTTGATTTTTATACTTGATTTATATGTGGATACCACATTTCTCTCTTTATTATTATTATTTTTAATAAAATGCTGAAGTGGTAGGTAGATACAAGATAAAGGTAGAAAACATAGTTTAGTGTTGTAAGAGAGCAAATGTAGACGATCAGGTGTGTGCCTGTAGACTATGTGTTAATCCAAGCTAGACCAGGGCAATAAAACATCCACGTATGCAGAAGATTTCTCTCAGAACAGGGGGAGTGAGGTTCTAAGCCTCACGTCTGTTGATCCCCAATTTCTCACCTGATGACCCCCCTGCGACTGTGCCTGTCTTAGGTTGTTCCTCCCTTGAGGAATCTTACCGTCTCTGGCTAACCAGTCATCTTCCAGGGCCATACAGGGAAATGTAAAGTTGGTAAGTGAGAGAGAAGCCTTATTGTTTGAAATGGTTAGCTTTTTATTTCTTTGCATATTTATGCCCTGTAGCTTCTATGCCCAGCATTTGTCTTGAGGTATCTTTACCACTTGGAAGAATTATGATACTCGGTAAATTTGATATGAGGCACGAATTCTATTTAAGGGTTGTAATTAGGAAGGAAGAAGAAAAGCTATAGAAGTAGCAGGTGGCAGAAAACATGGGAAGATTGATGATTTCTTTGACATATCTTCTTGTAGAGTAACTTCAGCATGTATAGGTTTTAAGCTACTACTTAAATTGCGCACACACATTAACATAATAGGAGTATAGTTACATAACCAAAGCATACCTGTAATTACCAGCCATCTCCAGTGAAACCAAGAAAACCAGTTAGGCACCTTAGGCATTTGTGAAAACTTATCTATGATATGGTGGATATTGTCCAACTGAACTTGAACAGTCTGAGAGAAATCAGACAAATTAAAACAACCCATTCCTGGGGAATGTTCACATCCCTTATGTTCTTTTAACAGTAAATAGTCTGTAGTTGTAAGATTTTGGAGCGCTACAATTTGCACTTCTCCTAATTCTTGATTGAGTTCCAACAGTATAGATCCAGTCAAATTTGTTGTTTTACTGTATGCACAGGCCAGCTTAGATATCTCCTTCCTCATTCCCATGGCAAGTCCAGGAACTGGTGGGATGAGTGCATCTACAGCTGTAGCAGTGCGTGGATCTTTGTTGGGGTTTTTTGATGATCATCTTCTGGCATGAGCCTTCCAGAGAGTGCTGATGTTGGAGGTTCTTTTTCATATCGTATCTTAGTTCATTTTCGGGGTAGCCCAATTAGGCTTTGATCCTCTGTATAAACACAAACAGACCCTTTGCTTACACTTTTATATGCCCTTTATACTCTTGTGTAGAACTCATTGGATGTTACCACACAGGAACTGCCCTTTTTTTTTTTGGTATCACTAATCTACACTTACATGACGAATATTATGTTTACTAGGCTCTCCCCTATACCAGGTGCCCCCTATAAAGCCCTTTACAGTCACTGTCTATCAGCATAGCAAAATGTTGTAGAATCACTACTTGCCTTCTCTGTGTTGTACAGCCCTCCCTTTTCTCCTACCGCCCCATGCATGCTAATCTTAATACCCCCCTACTTCTCCCCCCCCTTATCCCTCCCTACCCACCCATCCTCCCCAGTCCCTTTCCCTTTGGTACCTGTTAGTCCATTCTTGAGTTCTGTGATTCTGCTGCTGTTTTGTTCCTTCAGTTTTTCCTTTGTTCTTATATTCCACAGATAAGTGAAATCATTTGGTATTTCTCTCTCTCCGCTTGGCTTGTTTCACTGAGCATAATACCCTCCAGCTCCATCCATGTTGCTGCAAATGGTTGGATTTGCCCTTTTCTTATGGCTGAGTAGTATTCCATTGTGTATATGTACCACATCTTCTTTATCCATTCATCTATTGATGGACATTTAGGTTGCTTCCAATTCTTGGCTATTGTAAATAGTGCTGCGATAAACATAGGGGTGCACTGATCTTTCTCATACTTGATTGCTGCATTCTTAGGGTAAATTCCTAGGAGTGCAATTCCTGGGTCAAATGGTAGGTCTGTTTTGAGCATTTTGATGTACCTCCATACTGCTTTCCACAATGGTTGAACTAACTTGCATTCCCACCAGCAGTGTAGGAGGGTCCCCCTTTCTCCACAGCCTCGCCAACATTTGTTGTTGTTTGTCTTTTGGATGGCAGCCATCCTTACTGGTGTGAGGTGATACCTCATTGTAGTTTTAATTTGCATTTCTCTGATAATTAGCGATGTGGAACATCTTTTCATGTGTCTGTTGGCCATCTGTATTTCTTTTTTGGAGAACTGTCTGTTCAGTTCCTCTGCCCATTTTTTAATTGGGTTATTTGTTTTTTGTTTGTTGAGTCATGTGAGCTCTTTATATATTCTGGACGTAAAGCCTTTATCGGATGTGTCATTTTCAAATATATTCTCCCATACTGTAGGGTTCCTTTTTGTTCTATTGATGGTGTCTTTTGCTGTACAGAAGCTTTTCAGCTTAATATAGTCCCACTTGTTCATTTTTGCTGTTGTTTTCCTTGCCCGGGGAGATATGTTCAAGAAGAGGTCACTCATGTTTATGTCTAAGAGGTTTTCGCCTATGTTTTCTTCCAAGAGTTTAATGGTTTCATGACTTACATTCAGGTCTTTGATCCATTTTGAGTTTACTTTTGTATATGGGGTTAGACAATGGTCCAGTTTCATTCTCCTACATGTAGCTGTCCAGTTTTGCCAGCACCATCTGTTGAAGAGACTGTCATTTCGCCATTGTATGTCCATGGCTCCTTTATCAAATATTAATTGACCATATATGTCTGGGTTAATGTCTGGATTCTCTAGTCTGTTCCATTGGTCTGTGGCTCTGCTCTTGTGCCAGTACCAAATTGTCTTGATTACTATGGCTTTATAGTAGAGCTTGAAGTTGGGGAGTGAGATCCCCCCTACTTTATTCTTCTTTCTCAGGATTGCTTTGGCTATTCGGGGTCTTTGGTGTTTCCATATGAATTTTTGAATTATTTGTTCCAGTTCATTGAAGAATGTTGCTGGTAGTTTCATAGGGATTGCATCAAATCTGTATATTGCTTTGGGCAGGATGGCCATTTTGACGATATTAATTCTTCCTAGCCATGAGCATGGGATGAGTTTCCATCTGTTAGTGTCCCCTTTAATTTCTCTTAAGAGTGACTTGTAGTTTTCAGAGTATAGGTCTTTCACTTCCTTGGTTAGGTTTATTCCTAGGTATTTTATTTTTTTTGATGCAATTGTGAATGGAGTTGTTTTCCTGATTTCTCTTTCTGTTGGTTCATTGTTAGTGTATAGGAAAGCCACAGATTTCTGTGTGTTGATTTTGTATCCTGCAACTTTGCTGTATTCCAATATCAGTTCTAGTAGTTTTGGGGTGGAGTCTTTAGGGTTTTTTATGTACAATATCATGTCATCTGCAAATAGTGACAGTTTAAGTTCTTCTTTACCAATCTGGATTCCTTGTATTTCTTTGTTTTGTCTGATTGCCGTGGCTAGGACCTCCAGTACTATGTTAAATAACAGTGGAGAGAGTGGGCATCCCTGTCTAGTTCCCGATCTCAGAGGAAATGCTTTCAGCTTCTCACTGTTCAATATAATGTTGGCTGTGGTTTTATCATAGATGGCCTTTATTATGTTGAGGCACTTGCCCTCTATTCCCATTTTGCTGAGAGTTTTTATCATGAATGGATGTTGAACTTTGTCAATGCTTTTTTCAGCATCTATGGAGATGATCATGTGGTTTTTGTCTTTCTTTTTGTTGATGTGGTGGATGATGTTGATGGACTTTCAAATGTTGTACCATCCTTACATCCCTGGGATGAATCCCACTTGGTCATGGTGTATGATCCTTTTGATGTATTTTTGAATTCGGTTTGCTAATATTTTGTTGAGTATTCTTGCATCTACATTCATCAGGTATATTGGTCTGTAGTTTTCTTTTTTGGTGGGGTCTTTGCCTGGTTTTGGTATTAGGGTGATGTTAGCTTCATAGAATGAGTTTGGGAGTATCCCCTCCTCTTCTATTTTTTGGAAAACTCTAAGGAGAATGGGTATTATGTCTTCCCTGTATGTCTGATAAAATTCCGAGGTAAATCCATCTGGCCCGGGGGTTTTGTTCTTTGGTAGTTTTTTGATTACCGCTTCAATTTCGTTGCTGGTAATTGGTCTGTTTAGATTTTTTGTTTCTTTCTGGGTCAATCGTGGAAGGTTGTATTTTTCTAGGAAGTTGTCCAAGAACAATTGAATTAATTATTTTGCTTCTTATGGTGACTGAGGACATAAAAAAGCAGGTAGAAGAGGGCACCCAATCGGTGAGAAGAGGGAGCTCTTTTAGCAAGCGGTGTCTTGGGGCCCAGGACTAGGTGTCAGTCTTATCTATCTCAGGGAGTTCGCTGGAATACACAGGGCAGCTGCACCTGAAGGAATCCTCATGTGATTGACTTAGGGGATTCATGAAGGGCCTCAGTGCAAACTTTTGTTTGTGTACATTTTCCTTTCTCCTCCAAATGTTCTTTTCATTTCCTCTTCAAAACACTTAACCTCCAAGTTCTTATGTGGACACTGATTAAACAGGTTGATAAAAAGGAAGATTCTCATTCTCCAAACTATCACACTAAAGCTGCAGGAAATACCTCCATTCAAATAGGGCCATCTCCCAGGGAGGATTAGTGGGGGTCCTGGAGCTTAAAGTGGGTGTGGCAGGCTGGCAATGAGGCCCCCTTTGTTCCACACCATCACTGACCTTACAATTTTGTCTCTTCTCTTTTGTCCTTTGATATGTGTCTTGCAGCACATCTCTGACTCTTTCTTTCCCTTTCATGTTCCTATTGCCTGGTTTGCCTGAATCTTGTTTTTAAACCTCTTGCCATTTGCACTCAGTCTTCCTAAAGCAATACTTAGAGTCTGTGTCTCTTCTTTCAGAAGTCCTCCATGAATTGTCTCTTGGCTGGTTAAATCTAAATCTTGACCTTGTCATTGAAGGCTCTGCACCTCATGGTTGGACCTCGAGTTGTCAACCTACCTCTTCAGTCTTAGTGCCCACTAAATATTCACTCTTCTATGAATTCCCCTTGTACTTTTGTTCAATCACTTCTTAGCTCATTGTCTTCTATGCACTCTTCCTGTTTCCCACTTAAGAGTCATTCTCCGTGAATTGGCCTATCAAAAGCCCACATTTTTAAAAGCCCAGCTTTGCTCCTCCATAAATCTTTCTGGGGCATCATTACCTCCAGCACTGACATGTGGATCTCTCTCTTATTGAATTTCTAAAATATTTTTTATTATGCTAATGATGCTTTGTGTTCAACAAATATTTTGAATGACTACTATAATTAGTTTACTCAGTTTGAAGTGCAAATCTGATCAAATCACTCGTCTTATTAAAACACTTAAATTCCTTCAAGATAAACTTCAAACACTTCCGTGTGGCTTAAGCCCTTTTTTTGATTTGGTCCCTGTATATTTCTCAAGCCTTACCCTTTGCCACTTCTCCACTCTTAATGGCCTGCCTGAAGTTCCTGATTCTCCATATACACCTGCTTATGCCTCAGAAGGCACTGATTGCTTCTTCTGAGAAGCCTTTCTTGATCTGCTCAAGAGTTGGTAGGAGACCCTTCTATGTGATCCTATATTAACTGGTATAATTATAATATGTAAATAATTTTATATGTATTATAATTTTCAGTTTATATAGCTGCTCCTCCACCCCACAATTTCAAAGCAATAGAAGAGAATTACCTGACTCATCTCTCTAGGGCCTAGTGTACTGCTTGGACAAAAATTCTATTCATTGTATAATTTTTGAGTGAAGTGAGTGAAGACAGTTGAATATGAGTAAGATAATTCTGGTTCTCACAATGCAATTTATAGGGGGAGGTTTATACTGTAATGCACAGTAGCATGATATGTCTGGTTAAAGAATTATAATTAAAAGTGGCCAGAGGTCAGACTTGTGTTTTCAGAACATTTATCAGCATGAATGTAGACTGTGTTGCAGAGGGTCAAGATGGGAGCTGAGGAGGAGACTGCAGTGGTTTGCATGAGCTACATGTAATGATTGCTTAAACCTGGAGACTGTCTGGAGGTAGCGTATAAGCTCTGCTCCTTCTGGAAGGGCTGGCTGAAGAATAGGTAGAAAAAGCCCCCAAAGTAAATATTTTCAGCTTCACTCTTTTGCCTGTAGTGGTCGTTTAACTGTGGCTATATCTTTTCCTTCATAATCTTCTTGCCTAGGGATGCCAAAGGGAGAGGCAGTGATGTAACTCTTGGCTTATTTCAATGGATGGCCAGGCTAGTGGTGTGTAGCAACAGAAGCTGTGTGCGTGTGCTCATTACACACCTGTTGTATGCAGAGCCTGTTGTCACGTATTGTACTTTTTCCTGGGGTAGGGGTGATGGTGCATTAGAGGAGGGAGGTTCTGGGAAGCACCGACTGTGGACAGAGAAAAGAAAGAGCATTTTTGTTTTTAGCCTTTAGGCTCTGAGAAATGGTGAGGGCAAATCTTCCAGGAATGTCTTCCAGCCTGCTTGTCAGGTGAGAAACTGGGAGGGTGGAACAGAAGGGCAGGTCAGAGGGTGAGTTTTCACTTAGGTCTCTGGTTGCTTTTCCTTCAAGACAATGGACCTATTCTAATCTATTATATCACTCTCATTTAAGTTGACTGTGTACAGTATTATCATTGTTTCCAAGAGGTTTGGGGAAAATGAGGGACACTCTTGATTCATTTGACTCTGCTGTCAACAGTTTAGTTTGCCTTCATACCAGATATGATTGGGATCCATACGGGAAAGTGCTCTTCATTCTTTCGCTATCTAATCTCCAAACTGGCATCTTTACCCACTACACTGGGAGTCATGTTGGACCCATTAGGACAAAACATAAATAATTATATCTAGGATTTATTGGTCTTCTACTGTGTGCCATAACTCTTTTAACCAATTTATTTATATTACCACATTTCATACAATAACCCTATGATAAAGGTACCATTATCACCCTCATTTTGCACATGAGAAAAATATGGTACAGAGAGGTGAGATAATTCAACCAGTGTGATGCAGTAAGCGGTAGAGCCTCAGATAGTCCTAAACATCATGCCATTGTGGGTTTTTGGATTATAGTCCAGAAAATCATACTTTCTCTAACGAGTGCAACTTGTATTTCAGGTTTTTGGACCATGGGTAGATGTCAGTAATCATCGTTGCTTATCAAACTGCAGTGCTTAGTCACCTGAAGGGAACAGTGCTAATACTACGGAAACTACAAAGAGGATGATGGATCCTCAGAAAGCTTATCATCTAATTAAGAAATAAGATGGAAACTTGTGTAAAGTATGCCAGGCAACATTGTAGCAGCTAAGTAATTACTGCAAGAAATTATTGTTAAAATGTCACAAGAGAGTGTGTGATTCTCAGGTGGGTACTGTCGATAGCATGTTCTACCAGGTCAGAAGAGTGAGGGACCCTTTTGGAAAATGCCTCAAGGAGGAATTACAAATTGGTCATTCTCCTTTTGGAGAACTTTGTTTATCTTTTTTTTTTTTTAATATTCATTGAACATCTGCTTGTACCAACTGTGTCTGTACGTTACTCATAGGATGGATTTTCCTGTGGGTTCTGTGACTTCTTTTTTATAGAGAATGATGAATTTTTTTTGGAGAAAACTTTTTGGCACTAACAGTTTTCTTAATTCTGAGTTCCAAAAGTTTTCCCAGAGATAGGCATATTAATCAACTAGTTTTTTCTTCTAGGGATAGGCTTTGGATATAAGAGAAACACCTATGTCTAGTATGAAATGTTCAGTCTTGTTTTCATTTTTACTCTGTAAGGATTCTGCCAATGAATGCACTCTCTCTTACCGATTAGAGTGTAAATCCTGTCCCACAACTGTGAAGTGACTGCATTGAAGAAAGTGGTTTATGCAGAGGCACTGGGGAATGAGTTGAACCAAAGAGGGAGAGTAGGTGAGCAGAGTCCCTTGACAGAATTGCTTACTCTAACCATTGGCAAGTCATTGCTGCTGGGTGGAGTTTGAGCTCTCACAGTGACCACGAGAGGGGAGAGGTAAACGGTTTTCTTGGCTTGGGTTAGAGCTTTACTCCTCTCAGGGATGTCCGGAGTAGCTGGGTGGCAGATTTGTAGTTCTTATACTTTGGTTCACACCATATTCCTGTTGCCTGAAGGTGCCCATCTTGGGGATATTGAGGGCAGGGACTTCATTTCCCCATTGTAAAAACCTGTTGCTTTTCAACCAAGACTGTAGTTTAAGGGTTTAAAAAAAATTTAGTTTACAGTTGAATCCTCTGTGTTATCAATTTCTTTTGGTGATTGTAGGGGTTAGGTGAGAACAGTAGAAATATATAATAGTAATAGCAAATAAGGCCTGAAGTTGAGAAGGATTGACATTCCCCATGGAAAAGAAAAGTAACCCTTCACTGAAGGCAGCTTAATGGGGTTGTAATAAGAATTTGAAAGTTACTTATACTTGGAGTGGCATTTCCCCAGGAACTGTCTGTATTACTAAGTGGAAACAGTTATTATTAGGATCATTTACAAAGCAATTTATTAAAAAAAATAGAATGTTACTGAACTCTTGGCAACCTAAGAAACTATGTAGTTTTCAGAGCTTTCTCATTTCCAATTCCTGATAACAAGTCAACTCTTGTTTGTAACTGAAATTAATTAATTTATTCTTATACTATTCCCAGTTGTCTATTTCTGGAGCCAGATGGGTTCTCTGAGTCTTGAGATGTATTTTAAAAAGAAATGAAACAACTATCATTGAATTACCTTTGTGATTATGGGATTTGGAAGCATAGAAAATCTTCAGAATGGAGCCTTGTTTAATCTGGTTTCTGCCTCCTTCCAAAGATCGTTTGTTGTTTTTCTTGGCCTGATGTTTAAGGAGAACAAAAACAAAAATCTGTGAATGTAGGTCAAAGGTGTTAACCTGAAAAGTAGTGTTAGGCCTTCCAAGTCCAAATATTTAATACCTTGACTTTTTTTTATAACTAACTGAATGGTTAGAGAAAAAAAAAACAAGTGAGCACTGATCAGGCCTCTAAGGCTTTAGTTCTGTGAACCTAGTACAAAATAATCCAGAGTTGTCATTGATTTATTTGATGAGCTTCTTAGATCTCTAACTATAGTAGAGAATACAACGTAATGGTTAACAGTTTGGCCTCTGGAGTCAAACATACCTGGGCCGAAATTCTTATTCTATCACTTATTAGCTGGAGAATCACAGGCAAGATTAACCTCCTTAATCCTTAGTTTTTACATCTGTGCATTGAAAACATGAAATTTTCTCATGGTTGGTTTGAGAAAAGGATGGTTGTTTGAACTAAAAAAATAAGAACGATAGCATTTACTGAGCACTTACTCCATTTTAGGCACTTATGTATTTGGTGTATTACATGTAGTAACTCAAACAAGTAAAATATATTTTTCATTAACTGTATTGCTTCAAATAATAAATAATAAATAAAAAATAAGACAATGCATATAAAATACTTAGCATCATGCCTGGCCCAAATTATATGCTCAATATAAAGTTATTATCATTATAATACTGTGTGACTTGATAAAATTATACTATTCTTAACAAAAGTGTCTTCATTGGAGCCTGAGCACATTAGGTTGATCAACTTATGCAGAAAAGCACTGCTATAAAAAGATAGATTAATGAAATAATATGCTCAATAAGAAATATGTCAGTCCAGTGATTTTGATTACAATGTTAATTTCCATTGGTGACTCTCACTTTGGGAAGAGCTTTTAACTGTTTGCCTCTGCTTCCCTTTCATCAAACACTAATAGTAAATTCCTGAAAATGTAAACCTTAGGTGTAGAGACTAATGAAATAATTGGAGTATTTCCATATGCATTGACATTATGAACATTCCCTTTCCTCCAGAGGAATTCTGAGGCTCTATTTAGGAGCTGACTCTGTCTTTCTGTTTTTGTCCAAAATTTACATTACTACTGAAATGTGAATGGTTGGAAGTCCCTATTAGACTTCTAGAAATTGATATAATTATGGTTTTAAAATTAGAATTACTGCAGGACCTCTGTGTGAGTTTTGCAAGCTGAAAGAGTCCAGGCTCCCCCAACCCCACCCCATTACAGCTGATCTTGTTAGTTTGAAAGCAGGTAAGAGAACAGGAGCTGCTTTGGTCTCACTGAGATCTGTGAGAGAGAGATGCAGCTCTTCAAGGACAAGGAAATAGAAAGTGCAAACTTCAGATGAAGGGGAGCAGTACAATCAGTAGACTGTACTGAGCTGTATAATAGATCCCTTATATAAATATTTATGTAAATACTTTATACAAATATTGAGCATGTGTGCTAAAAAACACACAGAGCCTTTTGTTAAGGGATACGTGTAATTGATAGACCAGATAATTTGAGTTTGTATATCAATCATGATACTCTACAGTTTTCTTTAGAAGCAGGGGTCTCAGAATTTAGATATATTCTTTGGTTGTTTCACCTACATGTACTAAGGAGAAAAGCTAGACATTGGCCCTGTCCCTAATCTTGGGATGAATGCCATTTATGTAGATGTTCTGGTTGGGCTTCACCTCTAGCAGAGGAAGCAGGTCCTGTCCTAAGAGGAACGGAGCTGACATTTTACGAAGCACTTGCCGTGTGGCAGGCATTGTGCTCGTGCTTTCTTACACACCATCCCACCAGTAGTTCACCTCATCTCCTTGGGTATGTACTCCAGGTATTCCCATGAGGCAACCCCGTCTAAGCTAGGTTAAATACCCGACTCAAAGTCACAGCTCAGAAGTAGCAGAGTGAGGATTCCACTCCAGGGTCACTGGACTTCAAAACTGATGCTTTTCCCACTGTTGCTGCTCATGCTGATGAGGATCATCCCACACAGGGTCTGGTTTATTTTTCAAAATGCCAAGTACCTCATATGTCATCCAAGAGCTGATACAGAACTGATGCTAGTTTCTTTAAGCTACTGGGATCTGTACCATCATTTGATGAAGGAAAGTATTCTCTGCTGATATTTCTCTTGTTTCAGTAAAACAAGAAAAAAATGATGATTATTATTTTTCCCTGTCCAAGCTGTCTCTGCAGTAGTCAGGACTAGCTCCAAATCCTGCTGTGAATTCCTCCATAAGCTTTCACTTTACCACATTACTTCCTGATTATTGGCACTTGATACTCAAAACAGTATTGTGAGAAAATTAGGGAATATCAGTTTCCTCAGAAACTGAGGCACAAATAAATCATTGGACAAAAGACATCAAGTGTCCAAATTTGTCTGGAAGGACAGATGTTCTAATTTTGAATCCTCAGTTCTCCTCCACTTTGCTGGTTTTAGGCAAATGCTGCCATAGTGAGGCCTCTGCCGTGACTCCCTGAATATCCCAGGGTCTTCGTGTATCACTTTACATGTATAACTGAGCCGTGCAAATGTATGAATTCCTGTCTGATTTCTTCACCTTCCTGTCACTCCACCACACCTTGTGGTCTGGCTCTGTCCCCAGAACTTTCTTGAAATGACTCCACAGGACATCACCCAGAACCACTTTATTGCTCAATACAATGGGCACTTCTCAGGCCCTACCTCTGTTAAGTTTGATGGTATGGAACACATCCTACTTGAAACACACCCTTTCCTTGCCTGCAATTATGCCTTTATTTTTCTTACTTCTCTGGCTCCTTCTTTTCAGTTTCTGTGTGCATAGCTTACTTTTTACATATTGGTTGTTCCTCAGGGTTTTATGTCAAATGCTTTTTTGGACTCTATACACTGTATTATTTCAGCCACTCTGGCTGCAGTTATCTACTGTAGATGCTTCCCAAGGAAGGTGGCTTGGTTCAGATTTCTCTTTGAGGTTCAGCCTTGTACATCCTGCTGTTGATTGATGTCTAACTCTCTCCCTCCTTAGTTCAGTAGGTTTAAATCCATCCCAAATGGCACTCCTTACCTCCACCCTTTTCCGTCAGAATGTTCTGGCAAATCCCTATGTTTTGCCAATGTCAGTGATCAGCATCACCATGTGTTGACTAAGCTGAAATACTTGATGTTATTCTCACCTCTTCTCTCTCTCCTTCCCAGATCAGATGCACGTAAGTCATGACACAGTGACTTCTATATATTTCTCAGTTAATCTCGCTAAACTCCAGTGTGCCCTTTCATGTGAGGAAGATAATTTTATCTACTTTATGGGATTGTTGTGTAAATGAAATTAGATATTGTATCTGCCATTCTGTCTTGTGCCTGGCATGCTGTAAATGCTCAGGGACTGTCTGCTATGTTTCTGCTGCTGTCCCCTGTGTCCCATCTTTCTCCATGTCCCTCTCAAGCCTCCACACCACTGCCAGACTTATATCTCAAATATGCAAATCTTATCATTTCGCCATCCTCAGATGGCTTCTCATTGCTGTTAGAGAACAATCTAAACTCCTTACCTGATATTTAAGGCCCTGCAGTATCTACCCCTATCTCCATATTTCTCCAACCATATCTCTTCTTTTTCCTTCACATCTCATCCTAGATATTGTTTTCCCCAGGAAACCTTTGACAACCCCTTTACTTTAGGGTGGGTAATTATCCTTTCTTCTTCACATTCATGGATCCTACCTAGCGCTTACCAGGTCATACTGTGATTATTTAGGTGTGTATCTGAACCCTGCCATACATAGTCTGTAAGATCTGTGAGCTTAGAGACTGGGCTTAGCAAAGTCATGTTCTCTATTCCTGTAGCTAGCATAGTGTCTAGCCTATGGTAAAATATTTGTTGAATGAGTGAATAACTTCAACTTTTAAACAATTAATTTATGTGAGTATAAACCTTCTAAATTACTTTAATCAACTAAGTGTCTCATTTAACTCAAGGTAAACCAGCAATTCCTTTATCTGATACAAAAAAAATTAATAAAAACATAGCATAAAAGAAATAGTCTGTTAAAATTTAACCCATGTATCATCTGAGTAGAAGGAAATTAAGTTTTTATTCCCACTAATAACTGAATTTTCAGACTTTTTTTTCCTCCTCATTTGATTTGGATTCTTTCTACAGTCCACAGTTATAATTTTTAGGACAACTTGGAAATATTGGTGTTAGGATTTGTTTATTTTTCATATTGGCCACACTGAGCTGATTCCGGGAATGTTTCATAGAATGAGCAGAGACATTGTGACTGGACAGTTTGGCTCTTCAGAGGTCCTGGTAAATGACTCTGAGGTTATCAGTTTGTTATTTCTCAGAATTATGCTCAGACACTTTGCACTTGTTTCTAATCTTCTTTCATCCAACCCCCTTTCTTTGATCTGTCAAATTAGCTGTTGTTATAAATTGTACATCTTATGTGTCTGAAGCCTTGTTGATAGTTGAGGGAGGTATAAATGGAACATATCCATCCTCTCTAGATCTTCATGCTCTCATTAAAGAGATACCTATTTTCATGAACAGATGGTAATACAAAGAAGCACAGGATAAGTGCTAAACAAATAAATACTTTGTGTGCAGGAGTCTGGAGAGTGTAGCAGTATGAAGCAGAGGAGTTTGGAACCAAATGTAGGACAGAGAGGAGTAGGGTACTTTGAGAGCAGGTCTATCAGAATTCTAGGCAGGGGTCATGGAGCATGCAAAGTTCCAGTGAAAGCAAATGCGAAGAAGACGGTAAAGGGAGAGATCTGAAGTTCTTCAGTGTTAGGACTTTACACTCCTAGCACAAGGGAAGTTTTTTTGTTGTTTGTTTTTGTCAAGGGGCCAGTTTGATTAGAAAAGTGACAATAGCAATGTTTCAGTAGAAACAATCTTGTGGGGGTCTAGGATAAACAGGATGAGAGATGTAGTAGATAAAATTGATTAGAAGCTCCCAATTCACCAGTGAAGAGGTATATAAGGCTATGTGACATTCTTAAGTGCCAGATCAAACCTTTTGGTCCCAGGATCCCTTTGAACTCTTAAAAATTATTGAGGATATAAAAGAGCTTTAGCATATAGATTAATATTTAGTATAAATATGTATTGATTTTACCCTTATAGAAATTAATGTTGAGAAATTTGAAATATAATATTTATTAAATATATTAAAAACAGTCATAAGCCCATATCATTTTAATATTTTTTCAATGAAGAATAACTATTTTTCGTGACCAAAAAAAAAAAATTAGAAGAAAGGCATTGTTTTACATTTTTGCAAATCTCTTTAATATCTGGCTTACAGGACGACAGGTGGATCTCATTTATGCTTTTGCATTCCATCTATTTTGATGTATGCCATGTAACCTGGAACATTCAAAGCTCACTCATCAAGGAATGAGAGTGAAAAAGGGAAATGCAGTTTTAGTATTATTATAAAAATAATTTGGCCTTGCATATTCTCTGGAAGGGCCTTGGTAACTCCCTGGGGTCCCTGGGCCACACTTTGAGAACCACAAAGAATGGTTATATAATTGGGCTTTTGGTGGACAGGGCCATCCCCGGTATGCAGAAATGAGAGGACTCAGAAGGATAGATAAGGTCACTCCTTGTGTCATGTTCCCCAGCCCTGAGCTGGAGGAAAGGCATGCCCTGCTCGCTTACCCCTGGGGGGCCTGAATAGGAGGCCTCAGGTGAGCAGCGAAGTTAAAGGCCTTTGATCTTGGCAGCAAGGGGAGAAGGTCTGGGGAGCTATTTTATAGGTGATAGAAATAGGGTGGCCCTTGCCATCTGGAGGTAGGTCAGGGCCAGGAAACCAAGAATCCAGACTATCTGTGCTCTGAAACTGCTAGGCTTTTAGTCTTGAGAAACTGAATATGAAATAGGCAAGGACTGAGAAACTTGTCAATAGCGATGGTAAACTCAGAAAACTTTGTAAACTTATTTTAAAAAGCATATCATACCTTTTAAAATTTCTTTTTCTTTAACAAAATTAAAAAAAAACATCCAGCTTATCTTGTATTTGGAGGAACTGAGAAAAAGAGATTTTAAACCCCCCATAAGTTAATGTTATTTTTCTAATTGGAAACTGAATACATGTATATTATCTAAAACTTTGGCCAATATAGAGAAACAGAAGAGAAAAAAAAATCACCCATAACTTCACCGTCCAGAAATATATACTGTTATTTTAAAGCATGTATCTCCAGATTTTATGTAACCTTATTTATAAGTGTCATATCTATAGCTATTATTTCATAATAGTCTCTTCCCTTAACAATGTATCACGAAACAAGGTATCTTTCTGTTTTAAATAATATATCTAGGAAGGGCAGTTTTTATTTCCTCTCTAGGAAAAGTTTTGAGACTGAATGTGAGCGCACGCGTGCGTGTGCATTTATGGGTGGCAGTGCCTCATCGTCATAGTGGCTTGGTAAGAAGTATAAGGAAACCTTATATAGAGTATAAGTATAAGGAGGGAAAAATGGAAAAATATGAATCTTGGGGAAACAGAGTTGGGATCATGTAATTAGCCACCTCTTAAACCTAGGGAACTTCTATCTAGAATGTTCTTTGCTCAAACCTTAGAAAATTCTGTTTTATCTTATTGTAATAATAATGAATAAACCTTGAATGAACAAACTAGGAAGTTCTATTATTGATCAATAGTAAACCTGGAAGTGGTGTCCTCAACCACCCCCACGTCTTTGTTGCACCTGCTGCCAGCATGGAGCATTTAAATTACCAGTGCCATGACACTGTGCCATCACCCATGTACAGATGAGTTAGAGGATGGTTCCGTTGTTTTAGATGGTTAAACTCAAACCACCCTTTTCAAATTTAAATATTTAATTTGTTATCTTGAGATCTTTGGCTAGTTGCCATATTTGAAATACTTGTCTATTTTACTTTTTGCACTTCTTTTGCTTTTACATAATTTTGTTTAAGCTACTACTATGAACTTAAAATTTGAATTGGTTTTTAAAAATAGTGTGAAGACAAGTGAGGGGTTCATTCATTCATTTACTCATTTATTCATTCAACAAGTATTTACTGAGCCCTACTGTGTGCCAGGCACACCGTATTATTAGTATTAACATTAGTAAATACTAAGGTAGATATGATCTCAAGGATTCCAGAGGTTTCTTTCCCATTAAATAACTATTTTGAGTCTTCACTTTTTCCTCCTCTTAATAACATTCCTAACTATTTACTGTTGTATTGATCTCCTAGTTGTATGGTTATGTGATGGTAGCTCAAGTGGATGAACAACAATCTGGTTTCTCTACTTGTACAGCAGAAATACTGGGTTTAAAATAGGGAAGCAAAGCATTCAAGATGGCACACACTCAGATATTCTGGGTTTGCTAATTCTGTTACAGGAGTACTTGAGGGCAGTGTCAGCAACCACTGGCACATGGTGCCAGGTTCTGGACTGTTTGCTGCCTGAGTGTGGCTGTGGCACCTGCCCATTACTGCTATTTGTGTGATGGGTAGGAGGGCCTCCTGGGGGCAAAGAATCAGGACTACCTTCTATTTCCCTCTTGAATCTTACCATGAGAAAGCTTGGCTGATGTTTTGTTTTTGAGGTATCTCTTTGCTAAATGTGGTCTAAGAGTAATGTAATTCTATGACTTGAGTCACTATTGGGGCAACAAATATACGTACCTTGCCAGGGTCTGAATGGTTCTCTTTCATTATTTGTATTCTTCTCAGTGTTCAACTCACCAAAACAGAAAAGTATAGCAGCAAGAGTATTGGCTTACAGGTCAGTGGGCACAAGACATTGGTTTGAATTCTGTGTTTAGCATTTATAGATTGTTTCATCTTGGATAACTTACC
Organism: Manis pentadactyla; assembly: GCF_030020395.1. Taxonomy (NCBI): domain Eukaryota; kingdom Metazoa; phylum Chordata; class Mammalia; order Pholidota; family Manidae; genus Manis; species Manis pentadactyla. The sequence goes on along the minus strand of NC_080023.1, from coordinate 86,172,152 downwards.
TAAGATACGATTTTTTCATCTCAATTTTCTGCTAAAATCTACTTCAGTAGTTGATGTGGGGATTGAAAAAGATTATATATGTTAAGCATATAGCTTTTATGTGCTTCTCAGAACTCCTATAATAACTGTTTTTTATTAAATTAATTTGTCTACTAATCACATAACTTACTTGCATTCCTGATTTCTGTCTTACTTAAGTTTATATGGCTCATGTCTTATCTCTTTAGACTTCAGACTCAGCACAGGTATCTGGCCCTCCAAGAAGCCTTCCTGACCTCTTCCCTCACAATGCCTGCACATCTGTGTGATTTTTCTTGCCACATTATATTATAGTTACCTGCATTGCATCTATATACTTTAGATACTGAATGGGGAGCTTATTGAATATGAAACCATGTCCTATATTGGAACACCTGACCCAGAGAAGATGAGATCAGCCTTTGTTTAGTGAATGAATAAATGAATGAGAGGGAGAGAGAAGTGGAACTAGCTTCAATAAGAGCAGGATAGATGAAGATTTTTGGTGGATTCTTATTCAACCTCTTACCTGTGGCATCTCTTCGAAGAACAGGAGACCTGTCATTCACCTGAGGAAGGATAAGCTACAGGGCTTGTCATCTCAGCTACATGGCTTTCGTGTCATGTCATGTCATTTCATAATTTCACTTCATTTTGTTTCATTTCCTTTTGTTTCGTTTCATTTCATTTCATTTCCTATGGCAGATTCCAGAAGGTGGGTGTAGATCCGACTGAAAAACAACAGCTGTGGCAAAGCAGTGCAGGGCAGAGAAGTCCCTAAAGAAAGTTAGATGGTGCTCTTTCAGACTTGATTCTAACCTCAGTTCTACCTCTGGCTCTCTTTGGGACTTTGTAATGAAAGTTAGTTTGTGTAGCTCTTTTACTTAACAATATAGAAAACTGACTGGACTTAATGCTTCATTCTAATGTTGATTGTCACCGAGTCTCAATGCATTGAGAGGAGCTCTCTCTCCCTACCTTTACCTCCACAGGAGAGAACACAGCTCTACCATGGTCCTGACTGGACCTGTGAACTGCTCAGCTTCCACAGAAGCACTGTCAGGTCATGGCAAAACGGAATCTGAAACCATCTCTGGGGTGATTTCTGAATGGGGTGATGTTTCATTTCTGATATGGTGTGAAGGCCTTAGCATAAAGCACACAGGATCACATGGTCCAGTTGTTTTGTATTATTTAATGGGAGCCATTTGGCAAGGCAGCGAATCAGAGAAAACAGCTCATGGGTTGAGAAAAGAAGAATGGAGATGGTTTAAAGAGCAGGAAAGCTTATCGTTTTGTCTTCCCATGGGTTCTGGATGTAGCATTCATTTGCTAGCTTTAAAAATGCCTTATAAATAATAACTTCATATTTCAGTCAGGACTCTTTATTTGTAAGTGAAAGAAACTAAACTTTAATTAGCTTCACTCAATAAGGGAATTCATTGGCTCAGGTGACCAAAGAGCCAAGGGCAGGCCAGCTTTTGGCACAGCTGTGTCTGGGGGTTAGGGATGCTATTGGCAGCTTCTTTTTCTCTGCTTGTAGTTCATCTTCTCTTGCATGGTGGAAAAAATGGCCTAAAAGTCTGCCAGACTCACAGCAATCCTAGTGGAGAAAGATTTCTTCAGTAACTGCCAGAGAGTGGACAGGTCTTGGTCCTGTGTCCCCGGGTCAGCCCCAACTGACGCGTGTAGAAGGAGGCTTCCGTGGCAGGAGGGTGGCCTGTTACCAGATGACGGGGAAGGGGTCTCAGGCAGGCAGAACAGTAGGCATTCACTTCAGTTCACTGGATTTTTTCTTATGCTTTGGGCTTATCTCGCTCTCTTGTTCTCCAGCTTCCGTTCCTGCTTTTGCACAAATATATGTGCATTCTCAAAGCTTTTCCCTTCTTCCTAGGCTCTGTTCTGATGATCTCCTTCCCTGGTACCCCACAGGCATTGTAACTCAAAATGTCTAAAACCAAGCTGACCACCACCCTCCCAAATGTGTTTCTTTTCCTTAAGCTCCCCAGTCACACCAGCAGCAACATTCTCTTTCGACTTTCCTGGAGTTCTGACCTCAAAGCTGTTTTTGACAATTTCCTTGCATATGATTTCTCCCTTTAATGAACTCTCATAGTTCTTTATCATTATGTCTCTTTGAATTTATGGTTTTCTCTGTGGTTTTATAGATACAGGTGTATCTGATTTATTTCTCCCACAGTTATTTAGGTTTCTTGAAGGAAAGTGTCATGACTTAAATGTCTTTGTACTATTTCTCTCTTGATTGTCCTCCAGCTTCCCCACCTTCCACTTCTCCCACTGATATTATATGATACAATAATGAAGGAAAGAACTGTGTGATATGTAATAATATGGTTACATGGATATAATTACATGGTCATTAAACTTGGTATTGCTAAAGAACATCAGAGCTTGTCAGTAGCTAAAGTGATAAAAAACATTTCATTCAAGAACTATTGGAATAGAGGAAAAGAGACCTCAGTATAGAAATGGGCTCAATTTGTAATGCATCCTGGCCAAGTGGGACTTCTAGCCATGGAGAAGGGTGAGTCAGTGGATGGAACATTACTGAGAGGATATCAGAGGGAGGTGGATATTTTGGTTAAATGGGCTTAACAGCATTCTGGCTGAAGGCAGACCAGGGGGATCAGATATGCAGGGTGGGGGATTCTCTGTAAACTGACTCAGCACCCCTTCTTGCTAGACTTGGGAAGGAAGGCCTCATGAGGACGGATTCACATTCCCCAGTTCCTCGTGGTCTTAGGAGGACCTGACTGAAGTTTAATCGAGTGACTCTGTGTCTTTATCTAAACTATAATTTCAAGTCTTGCTTCTTTGGCATTTATTATAAGTAGATTTCAGCTATATAACATGTTGAAGGAGGAACTGCCCTAATCATTCAGCCTTCCCTCTGTCCACTCCCTGCACCAGCCTCCAGCTTTCCCATGGAGAAGGGAAAGAAGCAAAAAAAGACTTTTGACTAGTCAGAACTGGGGAGGAAGGAGTAGGGGAAGCAAAAGAAGAAATCTGTGGAACTATTTGCTAAAATGATTTTGAACATAACTTGGGGTCTCATCTATCATAGGTGTCTAAATCCCCTCACTTGGCATTTAATGTATATATAGTGCCCATTTGAGATCACGTTAATGTGGCAAGACACTAACAAATAGGAGTTGAACTCAAAATTGAAAAATATGCCTTTGGGAAAAAGTCAACCCACTGAACATTAGGATGCCTTCTGGTTGGAATTTGCCTCTGACAGCATGAAGCTCAAAAGGCCTCAGCAGCCACCAGGGTGGCACTCGTAAGAACAGCAATGCTATTAAAACAAATAGATGGAAGGGAGAAAAGCTCAGTACCTCGATGTGGAGCAGATAATGAAAGCTCAGGAAGTTTTATGCAGGCACATACTGTTCAGGCTAGTCACTCCGAGTGGTTTTCTAAGGAGCCCTTGTGGATCCTGCTAGTTTCATAACTTGTTGTTTGTTTTGGGGGTTAACGTGTGTTGGGGGATGTTTGAACATCCTCCGTGGTTCTGCCAGTCTAGGTCACCCTCACTGCTCTGGCTCTCATCCTGTTTGTCCCTGTTCAGGGGAAATAACGCCCTTTCTTAGACAACTACTGTCTTTGTTTCAGGTTCTACTTTGTTAAATTAAAGCATAATAAAGCATCAAGGTTGTAAAGTCAGAACAGGCTGCTGTATAAAACTTCATTCTCCATGGTGGGAGAGAGCTATTTTAAATAAATCAGGCCTGCCTTAGTTCAGCTCTGCCATACTATTATTCTGTCCTCATTCTCTTATCAACAAGCAAGGCCTAGAGTTCTGTCATCTCTCCACCTCCTTGTTTTTTTCTGGACATTGAGGAGTTGCTGCTGTCAAAGTAGTATTACCCGTGACCACTGCCCAGCTTCTGCACAGATGCTGAGCAGACCAAGACTCTAAGCTATTTTACAGGATCAATTATATATTCTTTTGACTGCACTGTTTTTTTTCTAATTGTGTGGAGGAGAGTGTCTTCAGTGATGTACAGTGGGCGATTTGGGCACCCTTAAGGGTAGTGACTTTGCCACTTGTACTGCTATTTACAGAAAAAGATGGATTTTACACTGATCCAGTATAATGTGTGTGGAATGTAAAATGTGTAACTGAGGAAAAAGTTTGAGTAAACAATATTTATTTTTATGTGTGATCCCTTCTATAATTTCTATTACATAGTTTTTTACTTCCTTATAAAATGCTGACTGTCACATTGTAAGTGCGCTTCCTGACTCAGTAATGAGTCAAAATTTGTGTCTAAAGAGAATTTCTACCAGTTGTCAAGTTTTAGGAAGTGTTAGAATGTTAATTCTGAGAAGACTTTGGAAATTATCTCTGGGCAGCTTCCCCTTTTCCTCCTGTTTTAAAGCTGGAGGAACTTGAAGTCCAAGTAGATTAAGACTTCCTTGCAGGTACACAAGGCTGTTTTGTGTTTACCCTATGCACCCGTTTATTCCTGGAATCATGCAGTGGGCAGTTTAACCACATGGACTTTCCAATTTTTGAGCCTAGTAATTATGCTCCTGGGCGGCTTCACGGCACTAAGTAAACTGCACATACTTTCCCCCAGGCAGTTGGCTGCTTAGCTGTTTTTTACCTTCACTCATTTATTATCCCCTGTTCTCTGCCAGAGGGAAGACTGTTAACAGTATGGACTGTGGTGTCACTTCTGCTAGGGACAGCATACCACTCTCATCGTCATGATCTCAAAGGAAGGAACATGTGTTGTACGAGGAACAACTTTAAGCACATACTTAGACATTTGAAAAGAAAAGAAGTTGAAAGGTTCATTTTCTTTAAGGCAGTTGCAGTTCTAGTTTTTGACAACTGTGTAGGTCATGGTGTATCTGATCTGTTTTTGTCTCTCCTTTATGATTGGTGGTGATTTCCTTGGACCAAAATCTTACAGTTGTAGTTTTGTTGGTTCTGTTGTAAAGGAAATTATAGTACCTGATGGTCAGACAATTAACATCACCTTTTGAGTTCTCAATACCATTCTGGTTTCTACGTTTACAGAGGTGGGGGCTGCTTTACAATTTTAGGGGTCCGTACATTTCTGTAGTGAGCTTTTGTATAGAATTAGTGCTGTGTGTCTAGATGAAATATTCTGTGTCTCTTTGTAGTATCTTTGCTTGACTGCTCTTGTTAGGCCAGCACATATATGTTTACTTTGTTTCTTCTATTTCAGTGTTTATCTGCTGAAGAGATCTTTTCCCTTCATGGCTTTTCAAATGCTACCCAGATAACCAGCTCAAACTTCTCTGTCATCTGTCCAGCAGTCTTACAGCAACTGAACTTTCACCCCTGTGATGATCGGCCCAAACACAAAACAAAACCAAGTCTTTCAGAAGGTATGTTGGAAGCTTTCCCTCCCATTTGTTTGAAAGTCTATGGGCTAGTCAGAAATGAAGTTAACATACTTCTTGTTCTGCTTTATTGCCTTTTAATAATCTACATTTGAACCCCTTGGTAAACTACTTATGTTCTGAAAGTATTTAGAATAGGAATAATTAGAACTCATATAAGCTTCATAAGTTATACTCTCATATTTGTAGACTCAAAATTATAGTTGGTACGATTTAAAAACTGTAAAACGCAATTCTTGATTTTAAACAACGTATGTTTATGCTGTGCATATTGGATTGCACATTAAGTGTTTGGCTTATAATTGATCAGTTCATTTCCATTACCCTGTGCTTATGTTATTTCAAAATCAGTCAGTTTATCTGTAATTGTCAGTAAAGGGTAAGGGAACCAGGGAGGTTTCAGATTGAATCTTAAGGTACTGAATGATTACCTCTTTGATTTTCATAAATGAAAGAAAATGCCAGGGACTATTTTAAGTACTTTTGATGGTATTGCCATAGATATTGCATTCTAAAGGTATAATCTGCTACAATTTTAAATGCAATAGAACAAGTGGGTACTTACTGTATAGTTCACATACTTAAAAAAGTAGAAAAGAGGAGTTTGTTTCGCAAATGAGATGAACCAGTTGTTCAGGGAGTCTATCTGCTGGCTGTGTGCAGTTTCTTGGTATCTCCAAATTGTTAACTTGCCCCACATGGATATTTTAATTCTTACCTTTTGTTCATTTGTTCATTTAATAAATGTTTATTGAACAAAATTTCAAGAACTGTTCTGTGCATTGAGAAACCAGTAACAGGAAGAAAAATTCCCTGTCCTTTTAGGCCTTACAATATAATAGGAAAGAGAAATAATAAACATTTATATAAACAAGCAGATAAATAGTATAACTTCACAGTGATAAATGCCATGAACAAATAAAGTAGGTAAGGGATAGAAGGAGGTAGGGGGTGGTATGATTTCAGACAGGTTAAGGGAGGCCTTTCTGATATTACATTTGAACCAAGTCCTGACGGAGAGAGAAGGCCATGGCAAGGTCTGTGAGGGAAGAGCAGTGTTGGTGGAGGGAACAGTCAGCATAAGCCTGGGAATGAGTGGCATTTGTAAGGAGCAGCAAGAAAGCCTGTGTGTCTGGAGCACAGTGAGCAGAAGAGAGACTAGAAGGGGAGGATGCTCTGGGGGAGCCTGCAGCCTTGTAGGGTGTGGTGAACTGATTGGATTGTGTTCAGATGTGGTAAGAAGACACTGGAGGCTCTCAACAGGGAGTGATGTGATTTTACTTGTTTGTAAAAGGTTCTTCTACCTGCGCTTTGAAGAATAGATTGTAATGGGGTAATAGCAGAAGCAAGGAAATTGATGAGGAGGCTGCTGCTCAGTGTTGGTGCTCAGAATGATGGGGGGTTGGATTGAGTGGGAGAAGTAGGAGTGAGGAGACATGACCAGTTTCGGGGTGGATTTTGGAGACTGCTAAAACGGTTGCCTTTGGATTGGACGTGGGAGAAAGTAAAGTGATCAAGGTTTGAGCCATTGGAAATGGACAAATGGTTGCATCACTTCTCAGGATGGAGAAGACTGGGGACGAGTGGTTTGTGGCAGAGGAAGTGAGTGGTGAGGTCCAAGAGGATATTTTTTAACATGGTGAGTTTGAGGCATTGATGTAGACCAACAAGGAGAGATGTCCAACAGGCAGTGGCCAGCACACATTGGGAGCTCAAAGAACAGGCTGAATCCAGAGATTTGTCGTCTTAGAAGCCACTGGTGTGAGTGAGCATCTCTAACGTGAGTATACATAGAAAATATAAAGAAACTAAAGATAGAGAAGAAAAGGGAAACCTTAACAAAGGAAGTGCCTGTTTTACTCACTTTTGGATTCCTTTGTGTATATATGCATACTCCGATCTCTCTATACAGTTGATCCTTGAACAACACAGGGGTCGGGCACTGACTTTCTGTGCAGCTGAATATCTACATATAACTTTTGACTCCCCCAGAACTTAACTACTGATACTTACTAAAGCCTTACTGATATCATAAACAGCCAATTAACCCCCATTTTGTATGTTATATGTATTATATACATATTCTTACAATAAAGTAAGCTAGAGAAACGAAAATGTTTTTTCAAATAGTGGCAAATCTCCAAAAAAATTTTCCAGTAGATTTATTGAAAAATTCATGGGTAAGTGGACCCACACAGTTCAAACCCAAGTTGTACAGAGGTTAACTGTGTATGAATAACAGTAGTAACAAAATAAGCAGCTGTAACAACATTAATAATAGCTAACTCTTATGTAGTACTTACTGTGTGGCAGGTGTTATTCCAAGGTCTTTACATATATTAACTCATTTAATCTTTGTACAACTGTATGAAATAGGAACTACGTTATTCCTGTTTTACAGCCAACAAACTTGAGGTACAGAGAGTTTAGTCATTTGCTCCCAAGTATGCAACGTGTATATACATTAGAGCCAAGTTCAGACTAGGGCTGTCTTGGCTTCAGAACTCTTGTTCTTTTTTATTTTCTGTATTTACATATGCAAAGAGAAATCACCAAGCATACTTTATCAATATAAATAGCAATTTTGTGAGTAACAGTAATTTCAGAGATGATTGTTAGAGCAAATATTTTTCTACAGTATGTACTAAATGGAAATATGTTTATATTTTACAAGCCTGTTTAACATAGTTTGCACTTTAGATTTTAAAAAATCAGCAAATGGCTTATATACTAACATTTACTAAGTATAACATAGTAAAGCATAGATTCTGAAGTCAGCCCACCTGGGTTCAAATCCAAGCTCTGTAATTTTCCAGCTATGTTAGGCACATAACTTTATGTTTTTCTGCCTCAGTTTTTTCACCTACAGTAGTGCCTTTCTCATAGGGTTGCTATAAGGATTTAAATAACTCAATATCTGTAAAGCATTTAGAATGTTATCTGGCTCAGAGTTAGGTGCTATATATATATATATATATATATGTCTGTTAAATACAATTTATCTGATATGTGCATAATTCTGTACAGGAGGAGAGGCTCAGAAAAAGCAAATATATTCTGTGCAAGTTAATTATGGATACTCAGAAGTGTTTTTAACCCGAGTTCCCATGGGTATTCTATCTCAGAAACTAGGAGGTAGAAAAAGAAGGGGGAAAAAGGAAGTGAGAGAATTCTTAAGGTCAACACTGCAAAGTCATAAAATGGAAAAATCAATATTCTAAATTAGAAGATCAGAAATGCACCAAATATTTGGACAGAGGCCCCAAGAAAGAGAGAAATGCCTCTTAGGGTGCACATTATCTTAGGAATTGAAATGGGGCTGCAGTGGATGGGATGGCATAGGAAAAGGTATAGAAAAGTATCTGGAGAATTAGGGAAACTAGTAGAATGCTCATTATTACTGGTCTAACAGGTTTAACTTAACAATATATTGCCTTTATTTGCTTTAACATACTAATTGTTTCACTTTAGTGCAGGTGATGTTGAGCAGCTTATTTAATGTCTCTGTGCCACAGCTATCTCATCTGTAAAATGGAGATAATAATAGTACTTTCCTTAGAGAATTGTTAGGGGTGCCAAATGAGTTACTATGTAAGAGTGCCTAGAACAGCACCTGGCACAGAGCAGGGAGACTATGTCTTTTGCTCTTCTTATACTTGTGTCCATAGGTTCACTCCATTTCCTGGTCCCTGCATAAGCCTATTATTTTCCCACAAATAAATTATTTTTTTAAATAATGCACTGGATTCTTGATATAACAGTTCATTTAATATAGAGTCAATTCTGAGCTCATTTGAAGAAATGAAAAAACAACAAAAAAGTAATCCCAAAGAGCCACGATACTAGGATTTTATGAACACATTTACACTGATGTATCAGTGGCGGGATAAAATAGTCTCATTTGCCAAAGACCTCACATTTTGAGGTGTTTTTGAAATTGCCTTTCAGGTGCTTTATAAACTCATATTGATGATGCAATAAACTGATGGTAAATTAAATTCTCTAGGAGATAAGTAAAGTTTTAGCAATAATTTATTAACCCAAAATTGCCTCATTTTTTTTTGAGGAGGTCAAAGGATGGTGTTTAATTCAAATAATAGGTAGGAATAAAGGAATTCTACTTGTAGCATCCCTGGAGACACATTGTCCAACTTTGCAATAGAAGTGATGACATAAGTCTAAGCTCTGGAGAGGGTAAATGGCTTCTTCTAGGAACAATACCTGAGATAAAAGGAGAGCCCAGTGCTCCTGGCTTCTAGTGTGTTATTCATTTACTGTATAACAATTAGCTAAATGAACTGAAATTTATATTATGGACTACTTACTAATTTTTTTGAAAATAATAATAACATTTGTTGAAGACTTACTATATTTCAGGGACTGCATTAACTGGTTTTATTTTATTCTCATAAAAACTCTATGAAATATGAGAATTAAGTGAGTTAAAATAGGTGAAGTTGTTAGAAGAATCTTAATACCTAGTGGGTGTCCAACTAATATTATTTGGAAATTGATTAAAATCTTTCAGAGTTCACTAAGTAGCAGAGAGAGAAGGAGTCTATCTGGAACAGATCATTAGAAGGAACTCCATGTATACATGGAGATGTGCAAGGAATATTTTTATACTGGTACATTCTTTGGTGTGCTAGTTGAGTGGGTGAATGGATTGTTTTTTTCTGAATAATGACCCAAAATACAAGAAGGGGACACTATGCAGTGTGCCTAGAGCCTAATGATTCACATTCCCAGAGTTCCCCAAATTGTTCTGATAAATGTGCACAGTAAGTAAGGAAGGTTAGAAAGACCAGATAAGCAAATGAATCGGTGTTTTTCTGACAGAGTTTTCTGAGCAGCACCTTGAAATATGACATTCATTAATTCATTCATCAAAGAATGTGTGCTATTTTCTGGGCAATATTCTAGACACTGAAGATGAGTAAAACATAGCCCCTTTCCTTGAAAATCTCATAATTTGTATGACATAGGCAAATATATAAGTGATAATGTTACTGGAGCATGTAAGAAATGGAAAGTGGTGCAATTACCTTTAACTGAAAGCTATGGGGAACTTGAGAAGCAAGAGACTGCCTTCCGGAGGGGCTAGCAGAGCTCTGTAGAGGAGTCTGAGTCGGCCTGGAGAGCCCCTTGGGAGTCTCTCAGGCAATGAAGGCAGATGTTTCCAGATAGACAACCACAAATAAAGGCAATTTTGTATTTGGTGGACATTGTGTCTGCATAAAGGCCGTGTTGAGAAGGAGCGAAATAACACTGGAGAGGTTGTGTGTGGGGGCTGGCTTATGAAGGGTGGTTTTGAATACAGGCACTAGGCGATCAGAGGTGTGTTTGGATAATGAGTCTGGTGGCCAGTCTGGTGGAAGACCAGTCAGAAAACTGTGTGCTAGGTGAGGGAGTAAGAGATGATGAGGACCTGAACTCAAGGCATATGGAGAAGCCAGAGTGAGGATAAGCAGACTTGATAGTTTGGTCACCAGTCCTCTATGGACTTGACTGTTGGTGAGAAGAGAAATTCGCATTGATCCTAAGGCTTTTTCTGTTATGGAGATAGTGAACAAAGGTAGTAGAGCAGCATTTCTCAGGAGAAGGGATGCATTTCAATATATGTATGTGTCTTTGCTTCTATTTAGTATTCCAAAGTTTGCCATTTTTACTTTAGTTTCAACATGTATGTGTCCTGTCTATCCAAAGAGATTGTAAGTATTTGTTGAATGAATGAATGCATGTACGCTAGTGATGGGATAGAAGACTGTTTAAGTTCAGGGAAATTACACATAGATAGGTCATGGAGGAAGGTGTGGGATTGAGAACTTTCTCCAAGTGGTAAGTCTGAGGGGCGTAGTGAGTATTGTTTCGGGTGATAAGGTGATGAATGGCAATGAGGTGGACCTTTACAGGCCCACAGGGATGACTTTGTAGGGCATGGTCAGGAGTCTGGAACTGATAGGAAAGCGTCTGGAGAAGATAAAGCCATGGTCAGTGCTGTGACGATCCTTGTGGTAACATAGTAACATTCATTATCTGTTTTTTTCCATTTGGTAGCCAGCCCATGGTCTCTTGTATTGCTTTGTGTTTGTGTACACCCGCACATTCCCCAGCTCCCCAAGCAAGAGATCCAAGCTCTTTGTTGTATGATTTGGTCCACATCCTAGGCTCCATAAACATTTGCTGAGGTTGTTTATTTATAGATAGAATTGCTTGAGCTAGAATAATGGTGAGCAATCTTGTATTCATGAAGCACAATATAAAATATGTATAGTTTTGTTGAGCCCCTTGGGGCTCTTAGAAGTTAGATCACCTCTGCAAGAGTAATGAAGCATATTGCTGAGAAGCGTGGGCCCTGGAGCCAGCCTGTCTGGGTCTGAAGTCCAGCTCTCTGTCTGTGTGACTCAGGCTGCTCACTGGAGCTCCCAGTGCTTCAGTTTCCTCAGCTGTTGTGAAGGCGATAACAGTGCTCCTTACCTCATAGGGTTTTGTGAGGATCAAAAGCATTAATACATGTGGGTTGCGCAGCACAGGGCCTGGCACAGGGTGTTCAGTCACTGAGCGTGAGGTGTTCCTTCAGTGCTCCCCTGGGAGTGCCATTTTAAAGAAGCTGCGGTGAAGAGGCAGCTGTCTAACCTTTCATGTTATCCTTTGTGCAGTGTGGGGTTCCACAGGCAAAGCCTCAGGCTGCTCATTTCCAGGGGCCCCTTTCCACTCAGCCAGCACTGCCATCCTGTCCTGGGTTCACAAAGTATGGAGGTCTTGCATACCCATTGTGTCTTTCAATCAACCACTCTTGGACAACTGGGGAAAACTGAGGCCCAGAGGCAGCAGGTCACACTTACCATTAGCTGGAGAGCTTAGGATAACATTTATTCATTTCATTCTAAGCAACATTTTTGAGCATTTTATTGGGTGCCAGGCCCCCAGGATGGAGAGATGAAAGATACACTATCTGCTTCTGTCCCCGGGGTCTCCACTGCACAGGATGTTTGCCTTAATCTGGGCCCAGCAGATGAGTTGTGCAATGCAGCCACTCCCGCCTGCTGCCTGTGCTCACTTTCTGAGTGCTCCCTGCGCTGGGCTGAGCCCGGGATCCAGGAGGCCCTGCTGGAGGGCTCAGGTCCTACCTTTTCCAAGGAAGTGTGCTCCAGGCTCCTGCAGACAAGGGATTATGATAAGTTTAGTGTCAGCAACTGTGGTCACCTTGAAGTTAACCAATCTCCACACCGACCCTCCACCCATCCTCCTGTACTTTGAAACGCACACTGCCTCAATGTTCCTCTGAAAGGCTGAGTTTTAAGCTAGGCCTTGAGCCATAGATGAAACTAGGTGGCTTGGAGCCTGTGGGTCTCAGATGGTTTGTCACCATTTTAGATCTTTTCCAAATTCCCTACAAGCTATGAAATTCTTTGCTCCCATAATGATGATTTAGGACTGATGAAAACATAGGCAGTGTTACTATTAATTTATTATGCTGTATTTATGTTCTCAGTTTTCCTTATAATTTTCATTGAGAAGATTTTATTTTAAAGAAGATACCTGTTTCAAGTTTATTAAAAAAATTCTTTCCACTTTGATGTACAGTAAGATTACATTTGGTTCCTTTGCTGTGATTAATTTCTATTCTTTTCCCTCTGATCTACAGTTTGGGGATATGGATTCCTGTCAGTGACAATTATTAATCTGGCATCTCTCCTTGGACTCATTTTGACTCCATTGATAAAGAAATCTTACTTCCCTAAGATTTTGACCTATTTTGTAGGGCTGGCTATTGGGACTCTATTTTCAAATGCAATTTTCCAACTTATTCCAGAGGTAAGGATGTTGGCTATTTGTTTCTGTGAATAACTGTTTATTTTAAATGTTTTAGCACTTTGTACATTTTAAGCCTCCGTAATTCTCACATTTTATGGTCTGGTTTATGGTGTTTGGAATAAGAGAAAGCTGAATCACAGAAAATGAAAAAGCTTGTCCCAAGCTACAGGGCTGTCAGCTTCAAGATAAAATTAATATTCTATGAGGCCAGCCACCGGGACGTGCTCAGACAGTTCTGGGACACCTCCGAGGGCCTTAAAACTTTATTCTGTCTCACATTTGGGCAATTTAATTTGTCTTCACACTTCTGTTGTTTATTTATTTATTATAAAGAGTTTGCAGTGTCAAATTTAGTGAAGATATACCAAAGAATTCCCTCATATCTTTACTACAGCTGTAGAAGATTAAAGGCTAAATTCGAGCCTGGTTGACAAACCTTTTCATTTCTTTTTTGACTGAGAAAAGTCAGTTGAGGGCCAATAAGCAGCCGCTTATTTTTTTCCTTTAACAAAATGTATATAGATCTGACATGAACAATAGTGTGCCATTCAGTTAACCAACAAGTAATACATATGTTTTATTTCAAATCTATATTGTGGCCATATAAGGAAAAGAGAAAGAGGAAGGTGAGTAAGTAAGAGGAAAAGGGCGGGGAAGGAGGAGAAACATGAATAGGAGGGAGCCACAAAGGGGAACCAGGGAAATACACATACACGTGGACTGTGTCCCCCAACCCCATGCACCCCTGAAGACGGAGGGGCAAGCCCCAAGGAAGAGAAAATAGTATTTCAGGGAGTACCACCCGTATCTTAAAAGTTTTAGAAAATTATAGATAAGTCTTCTTTTAGTTTTTACAACTAGATAAAAAGCGGGGTATGTAATTTCTTAGACTCATTATTATTACTATTATACCTAGAAAGGACCCAGGAGACTACTTCAAACCCTCAGCTGTAGTGATGGGAAAAAAAACATTAAAATCCAGAGGGATTAAGTGACTTGTTTATAGCTATACAATCAGCTAGTAACAAAACTAGGATGACAACACAAATTTTTTGGTTAAAAAATGTGTTACATGTAGTGTTATACATGTGATATATTTAATGTAGCATATAAATGTATATTAACTCATTTGATTTGTGGATCAAATTAAACAAACTGATGCTGTATGTGGACTGGAGATTCCACATTCATGATTTTGATATTTTCTATTTTATTGCAAATGTGGTAATACATAAGAAATGTCGATCAAGAGAATAAGAAATTTCTTCAGCAGCACTTAGGAATGCTCTTTTGCCTTTCTGTGATATTTAAGTATTATGGACATGATCAGAAAATTATATAAGCACTAAAGAATCTGTCTTTGCAACACTACTTCAAATTTCCATAGACAGTTATTTCTTTCTCGGACAAAATTCTTTCCCTTCTCTTATTTTATTTTGTTTTAACCATAATCTCTGTGTTAAGTATATGGAGTAGGTATTTGTGTACCATTTTCACACACTGTAAATGGGCACAGAGAAGTCACTCAAATGAAGAGTGGCCATGCGATCTCTCCAGAGGCAGATGCAGGACAGGAATTCAGGTGCGCTCTATTCTAGACTGCTGTTCAGAGGGAAGATTTACAGTGTCCGGAATGGTGGATGTGGCTTTTCACATATTCTCTCCTGCTATTTATGTTTGTGTTTCTTGTCTGTTAGGGATACCTTGACCTCTTTTTATGATTTCAAACTCCAGCTCTTGCCCTATGTCCTTGAAACACTGCATTATTTCATTTTCATCATTGTATGTGTAAGAAATCTTCTTTCCTTCTCTGTTCTTGAGCCCAGTCCTTGATTGATTTATCTCTTCAGGACTTAACAGGATCCTCTAGGTTCAAAAGGATCTCTCTTTGGAAGAAGTGATACAAGTCGCCTATATGTTTGCTTTAAACATTTTGACCGTGGATATGATGGGCAAATACATTGCTTTTAGAGAAAGTGGGTAATCAATATCTCATTTTTATTGTTTATCTAAATCAAATACTATCTTTAAAGGTGGGAATCAGTGCTGCTTCCATACTACTAGAAGCTTACTCTTTCAAGGCAACTATTTCTGAAGGTGTTGTAGGTAGGAAAGTATAAGACACTCTGGGACTTTATTTAATAGAACTTCCTCTGGTTATGACTTCTTTGCCATTTCTTACAGTTTGGTTACCCAAATTTCAGCTTTTGGTTTGTGGTTTTTTAGCAGGTAAATTCCAAATATTACCTGGATGTAAAGATGGATTTTGGTGAAAATTATATACTGAAAAATTTTGGTTATTATTATTATTATTACTTTTTTTTTTTACCTGAATCACCTTTTTCTTTCCCTTAGGCATTTGGATTCAATCCCAAAATTGACAACTATGTTGAGAAAGCAGTTGCTGTGTTTGGTGGATTTTACGTACTTTTCTTTTTTGAAAGAGTACTTAAGATGTTATTAAAGACGTATGGCCAGGTAAATGGACTTTATTTAAAGTATTTAATATTTGACCCACTAAAGCTATTTTATGTAGGCAAATAAAGGTAGGAAGTTTATTCTGACAATTACATGACCAGTCTGTTTTTCAGACTTGTGAGGAAAAAGAAGAGTTTCAATATAATGATGTGTTAGAGAAACACTTGATTTGTATTATAGAATTTGGAGTAAGTACTAACAATTTAATGTCAAATAACAGATGAACATAATTTTTATTCCATTCATATCCATCAAATAAGAAGATATATGTACCCTAAAATGAGGAAAGAAAAACATCAGAATCTAGTAAATGAGGATACGTTGATAAATTTATAAAGATTACATTACACATAGAATAGACATTCAATTTTTCTCTTATAACTTAAAAGCACTTACACTCTATTTTCTTGCTTATGTAAGCCATCTTTTTCTTTTCTTCTTATAACCTCTTCTTCCTTAAAAAATTTTTTTTATGTAGAATGATCACACCCACTTTGCAAATGATGACTTTGGTCCTCCTCAGCAAAAAACTCATCAACCTAAAACTTTACCTGCAATCAATGGTGTGACATGCTATGCAAATCCAGCTGTTACAGAGCCTAATGGACATATCCACTTTGATAATGTCAGTGTGGTGTCTCTACAGGTATGAGGACTCCATTTTCTCTTTACTATAGGGCATCCTTTACACTGTGTGAAAGCTGCTGTAAATGCAGCCAGCCTTGTATTTTGTGCATTTAAATGTGTCAAGACTTACTTTTATATATGGGATAAGTAAGTCTGAATTTTTTTTCTACGTTCCGTATTTTTCAATAATTGAGTTAAGCAAGAAATTGTGGGTTACTGGGTCTGAGGTTTCACTGTTCTCTAAGATTGTTTAACTATATAAGAGTTACTTAGATTTATACAATAATATGTAGCAAAATTAATCAGAGCATTTCTCTTATTTACAATCCTTTCAAGATCCCAAACCAAACAACCCCCTTGAGTGATTCTGAAACAGCAAGAAGAAAAAAGATTTGTAAGCTATTAAAATTGTATTCATTAATTAATTGCTTTAGAATTTGTATTCCCATCTTCTAAATATTATTACTACGTATTATTTCCTGAGTGAATACTATATGCCAGGTGATATGCTAGGCACTTTTATCTCATTTACTTTCTACAACAACTATTCAGAGCAGGGTTTATCTTGTATGTATTAGAGCTATTGTGGTTTCAGGTAATGAAAATCAAACCTGAACGTATGCAAAAAGGAGACTTTATTGGAAAGAGAGTGGGCTGTCTAGTGGAACAGCCAAGCTGCAGGAAGGGCAAGAGCCTAGGAACCATTGGAACCGTTAGGACTGACCCCTCCTTCTCCTCCCTGTGTCTTAGAGTCGTTCTTTTCTTTCACTGTGAACTGGCTCCTTCCCTAAGTTGAAAACAGCTACTAGCAACCCCTGAGGTTTCTGGCTTATAATTTCAGCTTATAGTTTCAAAAGGAAATTGAATTGGCTCTTTCAGTCCTAAAACCAAAATTCCTGGTAAGTGTCTCTTTAGTCCAGCTTGAATTAGAAGTCTACTTCTAGACTAATCTAAGTGCTTAGAGGATCAGGCCCCTTATATGGCTCCACAGGAATATGGGTGGAATAGAGAAGAGTGGTTACTGAAAAAAGATGCTGAGGTGACAGTATCATTGATGTCCATGACGATTCTCATTTGACAGACGAAGAAAGTGAAGCTTTAGATGTTAAATAACTTCTCTGGGGGTCACTCTGCTTGTAAATGGAAGATATACAAACTACAAAGTTAAACACAATGAGGAAAATTAAAAATGAAATCAAAAGGAAAGCCAGCTAAGAAAAGAAATTATTTAAAAAGATATCCGGAAGAGGTTATTATGGCAAATGACCTGAGTTTTCTTCTGGTAGAAAACATGATTATTCGTATACTTCTCCCCACCTGATTAAGGAAATTTTTAAGTGTGTTTGAAGAGGCAGTTTTGTGTTGTGTTAGCACTAAACTAAGAGGGGAAATTATTTCATGTCAATGTAATAAATGATGCTTTCAGCCAAGATTTAGCAAAGAATATGGAAATGTTCAAATAGATAATTTCTTATAATATTTACAGCTAACATTTATTAAATGCTCAGGGACTATGCCTAGAACTTTAGGCAAATGACCTTCATACTAGCCTAGTAGACAAAAGTGTTATAATTAGGAGTCTGTAGCTTAGAGATGTTATGTAACAAACCCAAGCACACACAGCTCTTAAATGGTGAAGATTGGATCAAGACTGAGGCTGCTGGATGCTAAAGCCTGCACTCTTCCATGTCTTGCTGGATTGCCTTCTTTAGGCCACTGCTCTCCTAGAATCAAGATGATGGCGTTGACTTAATAAATATTAATTTTTTTATGGGGACAAAGATAATTTGGCCCAAGGGTCTTTCTGAGGACAAAAAGTTGAACTGTTCAAAAGATTGATTTTGGTTTTAAAGTTTAGGGCTTATGATTCACTATGGCCAGAACACGTTTACAGTAAATAAAAGCACCATGACAAATATGGGCTCCTGGACATGATCCTGTTTTACATAATTTAGGACTATCAATCAAAAGGCCATTTTTACTCTACTTTGGATGGGAGGGCTAGTATACAGGGTTTCATTCATTTATTCAGTAAACACTTAGTCATTTGTTTAGTGTCATCTATGTGTAACAGTGTGCCTGACACATTGTGTGTGTGTGATAAATAGGTATTTCCCTCCCTCTTCTACTCACAGATTTATTTTCTTCTTCCTTAGTTTTTAATCATAGTGGTCTCATCAAGTCCTGCCATTTCAACTTTTACTCCTCTGGGAATGACTTCTAAATCTATATGGTTAATTATTTGTAGATCGCCATTTAGAAGAGAGTTTCTCATAGTAAGTCATAAAGCTTTTGGATCTATTTGTGTTTTTCCACTGGGATTGAGTAACACAATGAGAGGCTGGAACACATGAAATTCCATGCTTTCTTATCTCTATTACTCACCTGTTTTGTTTTTTTTTTTACAATTTGAGTACTTTTCCTAGAAATCAAAATTTGATTTTTAAAACTTGAAGACCATTTGATAATAAAGACAGCCTTTGGAGTGTAAATGCTTGCAGCCTGCCATTGACCTTCAGTCAGAGAGACTAAGAGAAGTTGAAACATTTACTCTCACTTAATAGAATAAAACTTTAAAGACCAATTTAATTTGCCATTTAAATGATATCAGTGTTTGTACAACAGATTCTCTATCAGAGTTGTTCATCTATGCACTTAAAAGCCCAGTGATACCTGTTACACTCTGACACATTCAGTTCATTTGAAAGTACATTAAAATATGTGCAAAAGGTACTTGATTGTCATATTATTGAAATAATTGGGGTGCATAAAATATCTTCAAAGTGAATTAAGGGTTGCAGTTAGTGCTGTTAATTTTTAAATCTGGATACAGAAATTTTATACAAATTAATTATAAAGATGAGAAATTCAGTGGTATAAAACATAAAATTTATAATTTGAAAGATGAGATAGAGCAATGGTGAATAAAATCACACTACTAGAGAGAGTACATTTAATCTAAATTAAATGAGAACGAAAATGGAAAGGTTTGAATATGGTCCAGAGCAACTTGCCACAAAGGAAAATTCTCCATTAAGAACAATTTTTGCATTTCCAGATAAAACTGTGTCCTTTTTGGCAAAAGTGTTTTATTTGACACCCAATGTGAGGAGGGACTTAGGGCTACGTGTTCTGACTTCTAAAAGTAGCCAGTCCTTTTACCAGCAAGGACATTCTTGATCTCACCCACAGAGGCTGGTAACATCATCACTGACAGAGAAAATTCATACAGAAAAAAACAATAGTATTACCAACTACTAGTTGGCTGGGAGAATCAGATAAGAGAATGTACATGGAAGTGCTTTGAAATGTACCCAAATTTGTACCATTTAATCTTTTTGAAGGACAGACAGTTGCCTAAGGGTTTCAGTCATGGACTGTTTATGGTATTCAAATGAAAAGGGAACATTTTAGTTCCTTTTTTATTTGGAAAATTATGACATTTCCAAAAGCATCTGATAAACATTTAAATGGTTAATATTTTTTGTGGAGCTTATAATTTTAATCTATTTAATCTATTAATTTTATCCATTTAATCTATTGATAGGTGGAGGTCCATGCAAACATACTTAAAATATTCTGAATTTGACTTCTGGTATAATAACTTGTAGACTTTTAGGGTTTATTTTCTCTCTGTATATAGCCACACACACACAGAGATAAACACAATTTAATTTCTATTGAATAAAAGAATATGTTAAAGTAAAAAAGAAAAGAAAGAAAGGTGTTCAAAGTCAAAATACTCCAAGAGAAGTCCTCTCAGTCTTCCTAGAAATCGTCAGAGAAATCTTGACTAGTTCCTATTCCACATAATGTTTACCAAAGAATCTTTAAAAATGCACTCAAAGAGTTCTACTTACAGTGAACAGAAGCCTTTTGAGTTATCAGGATAAAATGCCAAAAACTTTTTGGTTTCTAAACTGATTTATAAAAGTAGAGTAAGACAGAAAACAGAAGGTCTGTTTAATGTCGGTGGGAAAGAAGGAAAGACAAATTTGGTAAACGTTCCAGTTACTATTCATTGGTCTTGGCAAGAATTGGTTTGCTGGGATTGAAAGACCGAAAATGAGTACAGGAGCCTGGTTTGTAGAAAAAAATGTGGTGTGATTAACAGAAATGGGCAGTCAAGAAAGATCCCTGGAAAGGGAGGCAAGTGAAGAGGAGGGAAAATAATTAAATTTTCTCTAGTTTCTGTATAGATAAGCAGTTATCCTAGCTTTTTAAATTGGATATATTATTTTATCTCTGCCTTATGTCATTTCTATATATCACTGTCTATTTCTAGGCTTTCTATTCTCTTTTGTCTATTTAAGAAAAATTCCTGCCCTAATATCACACTACCTTAATTATTACAGTTTTTTGTAAACATTGAATCTCCCAAGACAAGCTCCTCACTTTCTTTTTTCTTTGAAAATTCTTTGTTTTACCATAACAATATCATTTTAAGGATTTTTATTAATATTGCACTGAACTTAGACATCAGTTGAGGGATAGCTGACATCTTTATATTTCAGGTTTTCTTTGTTTACATAATTTTCCAAATAAATGTCTTTAAACTGTTCTGCTAGATTTATTCCTAATTACTTTGTAGCTCTGAAGGTATTCTAAATGCTATCTGTTTTTCCTGCTGTATTTTCTAATTGATTATTACTGATGTGTAGGAGCACAGATTTCAGTATATTGATTTTGTGTCCTGTAGTATTGCTGAACTCTCCTACTATTGTTTGTATTTTGCTTGCTTACTCTTGGATTTTCCAGGTGGACATCAAGGAGCACATTAAAAAATTTTTCCAATTGTTATAACTCTAATTTTTCTTGTCTCATTCCATTGGTAAGGACTCATGCAATAATGCTGCCTAGAAGTAGTGATTGTCAGCATTTTGTCTTGTTTCTGACTTTGATGGGAAAGCTTCTAAGTTCAATATGTTGCTTTAGTTTTATTTTTTTTTAAATAGATGCTCTAACTAAATTAGGGAAGTTCCTTCATATTCAGAATTTACTAAGTATTTTTCTCAGTGTTGAATATTATTGGCATTTTTTCTTTTTCTATGCTATAACCAAGTATGGACTCTCTATACTCAGTTAATTTTTCTACTCGTAGAATTGGGGAGTCTTAAAGCAGCATGAATAAATAAGCATATTTTCTCACAAAAATTGTGTCATTTCTACAGTATTATTCATTAGCTATTAATTGATTAGTAACATGAAAATTAAAGCAACTCTGTTTTGTTAAGGAACTTGAGTCAGATATGAATTTATTTTGACTCTGATAAATAATCATGTTACTTCCCATCATCTATAAATTGACAAAAATCTCTACCCATTAGGATTATTACTAAGACAATGAAATATTACAAAGGTAATGAATAAGTGTAAGTAAGCAGTGAGTGTTAAATGTTACTATCACCACTACTATTACCACTACTGTACTATCAAACGCCACTATATTCCTGAGAAGCAGTCGGTACTAGGTGACAGTAACAGTGCCAAAGTGTGTATGGACTCAAAGCCAGAACGTCCTCTATTTCAGTGACAGAATTTTGAGCTGCTCTTGAAAGAGTAGGAGATTTGGTACCAAGCTGTGGGATCATATGCCAGGTTTATAAGCACATGTCAACTGGAAAGAGGAAAGCATTTATGAAGTGGTTTTTCTGTGAAGATACTATGGGGAACATTTTAAAAATTCAAAAACTGATGGGTGATTTCAGTGCAGGAGCAGTTTATAGCTGGGGTTATATTAATGAAGGTTGGCAGACCAGATGAGGAGAACACGGCTTTCATAGCAGTTGGCAGACAATAAAACCTAACGGCAGGTTCGAACACAGTGAATGAAAGCAATTGGATTGAGTTTTGATGTTGATTAGCTTTCACTTTAGAACAAATTTCCCGGTGTCTAGGTTCCTTAGAAGAGACTTTGGTGGCCAAAATCTTGTGCATGAGGCATTGCTGTCTTCAGGGGCAAAGAGAAGAAAAGCAGAAGAAAGTGGCCAGCAGCTGGGCTGGGCTGGGCTGGGGTGGTGCTGTGTTGTCAGCTGTGAATAGCAGAAACCTGGAGCCCCCAGTATGTAGTAGACCCAACTTGATAAGTGTGTCTCTGTCTACATCCATCAGTATAAGGTAATGCATGAGAATCATAGATCAGCTTCCATAATAACGACTTTACGTGAAGATGGAGAACTGTGGAGGGTGGGAGACAAAATTTTGGAAGAATTTTCAGGGAAGAGGAGATTGAGAGGATGTGCCCTGAAGGCTGACACTGGGCAAAGAGAGTGGTTTGAGTAGTACTTAAAAGTGGTGCCATGTGTGTGTGCTGAATAACCCCTCCCTCTGTTATTGAAAAGGCTTCAGAAAAGAATACATAAATTCTCAATGCTTCTGAAGTCAGATACATCTACTTTTGGAGGCATTTTTATGCTCCAATGGGCTGTAAGATTTAATAAATAGAAAAATACAGATTGAATAAATTTAATAAATACAGAAAATAAGAACTAGAAAGGTGAATTTACTTCAAGGAATTTGTCAGTGAAGGGATGGAAAATGAGGGAGGATGGCAGTTCAGTGGGATAACAGGATTATTTGGGATTTTGTCGATCTAAGAGAGATTTCAGACAGGGAAGCAAGGTCCAGGGGACAAGAAAAGGTAGATGCAGCAGAGAACGGACGTCATGGAAAGGGCATCTGATGCAGCAAATTCCTAGAGAAGAAATGAAAAAGAATTAGAACACATGGAGCTTTGGATCTTGAAAAAGAGAAGGGCTCTTTGAGATGGAGTGGAGGGTGGAGAACGCATCTGTATTGGGCAAGAGGGAGTGTGTGTCAGGTGGCCTCTGTCTGGGCAGGGGTATTCACTCTGAAGGACAGTGGGGTGGTGGAAGTGGAAAGGCTTGGCTTGGGCTCTCTATTAATGCCCTTGGAGGTGATTAGGGATGGTACGTGGTTGCTGATCAGCCCTGAGCCTGTGTCCTTACTTTCAAGGCTGGAAATGTTGATCTTTACAGCCTGGAGCCCACCAGCTTGGGCACCACTCTTCACAGATGTGAGGTGCAGAGTGATGGTGCATCTGGGTAGAGGCCTAGCCATTGCAGATGGGGAGAATGGCATGCCTGCAACGTTTGCAAGGTTCAGGGAGCCAGGCGGTCACGTTTGAAGGAAGTCTGCTCCTGTGTACGAAGGTCCAGAAACGTTTTGTCCTGCACCTTCTGGAAGTCTCTCTCTGAACAGATTTTCTTTTCTCTGGTTTCTAAACCATAGTCAGTGTCAGGTAGGGAAACCTGTTAATAGGCATGCCAGATTTCTGTTACCTGTCCTTCCTGAATCATTAACAGTCATCATAGTGATGGTGGTGGCTGGTGGTGTGATGGTGGTGGTGCCTGTCATATGCAGAGAATACACTCAATACTTTATGAATATTATTAATGTGCAGCCTTGATGGGTAGGTGTGATGAGTTCCATTTTATAGATGAGGAAACTGAGTTCTAGAGTGGTCAGAATTTATTTGAACTTAGAGCAGTCACACTCAAAGTTCTTTCCAGAAAGCTAAGTGGCTTCAGCATTTTAATGTTTCTCACACACAAAAATGACTACTTTCAGTGAAATCCAAATCCAAATACATTTTTGTGAGAAAAGTTCTTAACCACTCAACAAGCATCCACTATGCACTTGGTATTCCTTAAAGGTACTTGTGGAAATGTAAAAAATGTTGCTGTATAGAATGATGAGTTTTATAGTGAAAGTATACGCAGGTTGCTATGTTGAGAAAGATGTGTCACAAACTGGGTTTGGGAAGTGATGCAAGTGAAGTGGCTCCGGGTGCTTTCCTGAGAAGGCAATACTTGTCCCCGTCTTGAAGGACGGGTAGGAGATTGCTAGTTAAATAAGTTTGGGTGAAACAGTAACCTAAGTGCAGAGGACAGCTCCAGTGATTATTTTTACACATTTGGCCATCTCTAATTTTGAAAAATTGAGGGAAGTGTCTCCATGGAGCAGTGATTCTTCATCATTCCCCTCAGGAAGCTGTTTAATGAAGCACATTAACTTCTGCAACAGAAGAATATACAGAACCACCAACTATTGCATATAACTTAGAGGGGCTCATGAATCTACTGAAGCACCTCTACAACTTCCTAGCTAACCCTCTCTGATGTAGAGATACTTGAAAAAGGAAAATTAATGCCTAGGGGTAAGAGTAAATGCATTGTAGCTATTTTCTGTTTGTTTCCTACAACAGCCCCATGAAATGAGCATGAAAAGTTTATTTACAGATGAATAAATAAAGACTCAGTTAAGTAACTCACTCAAATTCACACAGTTAATAAATGGCAAAACTATGATGACATTTCCCTCCTAGGCTCTTGAATCCCAGGTCCACCTTCCTTCCATATACATGGCACTGACTTCCTAATGTGAACATTGCTCTGATCAGTTGTGATTTCTACTAACTTGCAAAAAATCTTCTGGAATACAATTTATAGTGAGTTAAGGATTGCCTGCATAACGAAACCTTAATAATTTTGATTTCACTAGTCTATCATAGCTGATAAATTACGATTTGTTATATTTTGTGTATAGGCTGGGCTGTAGGGCATCTTGGCAGTATCTACAAACTGCTTTTGAAACAACTGGTAGGCAAGATGCACTTAAAGTTTTAAGTTATCTGAAGAAACACCAAGTTGTTAATATGTAATTGGTACTTTATATTAATCTTATTCATACAATGTGGCATTTTTTCTTAAGGACCTCAATCACCACCATGTGCTTGCTGGGAGAGCCTTTTGTTAGTGTGAGTTCTGGAAAGCAATAAAAGTGTATTTATCTAAACATGTTCTATACTAAATTATTTTCACTAATCAAGCAGGACTTGGTGCTGTTTAGAAGAATTAGTGAGGTTTGATTAGGGTTGATGTCAAGTTAATTTTCCCACTATTAGTGTATGAAGAAGTGCTATACATGCTGATTGATTAAAAACAATTGAGAATGAATGCCAACATATGTTTCTTTTGATAAATGAGGAAAAAAAACTTACGAGGTTCAACTAAATTATTCTGGGCATCAGAAAGAGTTGCTGAATTCTATTTTGTAGAAACCCCAGTTGTAAGCCAGCATAAGCAATGGAAAAATTTAAATACAATTTCTGTTGCTGGTGTGTCTTTAACATCAGCTTTTTCAAGTTTTCTTTTAAATGTTGCATTATAAAGGATGTCCATGTCATAAATATTAGACTTGCCAAAATAGGCCTCTTTCTTTTCGTTGACTTCTCTTATTTGCTCATTTGGAAATATTTATATGGTGCTATATTCTTTACATGCTACATCCTGCAGTTTGGGAATACTGGATCAAGATCTGGTGAGTAGTTTTTACTCAGTGGATTGATTGCATGATAGAAAATTTGCCAAAGCATGAGGTATTTTAGTATAATAAATGAAATTCATGTCTCAGGGAGAAGCATTTGGGGAGGTAGAATTTATTCTACATTCTATTATTTCATGCCATATTTATTTTATATATTTTAAAGTAAGTATCATAAATTAGAAAGTTCACAAAGCAAAACCAATTTGCAAATGAAGTGTATTCTGCTAAAATGCTTTTTGAGTTTGACATTACTGCACTATGCAGTGGAGAATTAGCAGATTGCCTCTCTCTGTCACACACACACACATACACACCTATAGGTATTCATCTGTCTCTATATTTATTTCTATTCAGTTTTATTTCTGAGGCAAATGTCCAGATCACAAATATCACTTTTATAACTATTAATACTTACCTGATAATCTTAGTGAATAATAAAAAAAAAAGGCCTTTGAAGGCCAAATTAAGTGCTCATTCTTATAAATGTACCATCAGGCTAGAG
Organism: Manis pentadactyla; assembly: GCF_030020395.1. Classification (NCBI taxonomy): domain Eukaryota; kingdom Metazoa; phylum Chordata; class Mammalia; order Pholidota; family Manidae; genus Manis; species Manis pentadactyla. The sequence goes on along the minus strand of NC_080023.1, from coordinate 86,145,958 downwards.
TCAGATCATTGACTGGGTGGTGACATTTGATTTTACTACAGGTCTGCTCTTTTGGAGAGGGGATTTCAGTTCCTTTCTTTGGATCTCAATCCAATCAAGTTAATGACTCCTCATTTATTTTAGTTCAGAAGTGACTTTTTTCCTGTCTTTAACTTTGCTCACCATGTTAATAAGGCTCAGTTTATTCAAATGCAAGTTTTCAGTTCTAAGGAGAGAGCCCAATGTGTGGGCCCAGTTATTTCTAAAGTGGTTGGGACATTATTGCTTTTTATTTCTGTTATCAGATATCAGAACATTAAAAATACAAAAAACCCCCACAACCTTTATTCTATTGAATCTTTTCTATTTAGGAATATCTAATTTTTTCATCAACACAACTTTATTAAACTTTTATAGCAACTTAGAAAAGGCAGATTAAAGTAAAAAGAAAATCAATAGCCAAGAAAGCACCAATAAAGATTACCTCTGAAGGTCCAGTAAACCATGCAGGTCTGTGCTCTGATGCTTTCTCGTTCTTTACTTTTATTACTAGGGTGTAAAATACATGTCAGAAAAACTGAAGTGAAGGATCGTCATAAATAGTTTTCTGTTTTCTAGGCTTCAAAACAAACACCCAAATCTAGAGATTGTTTTACATTTGGAAAGTAAAATCACAAAAATCCTTTACTAGCAAGTCATCACTTTTACAGAAACAGTCCACAGTTTCTCTAAATTCTTTGTAGTATTTGTGACCAGAATTTCAGTTACGCTACTTATGTATTAAAACAATAATGGCAATCTTAAATTGGGCCTTCTTTCATGATTTCATGTTCTGAATGAAATGCTGGTCTATAGGCTAATTCAGTAAAGCTATATTAAATGGCAGGAGGATGGTATTCAGTTATTCATTCTGTCATTCACTCACTTGTCATGTATCCTGTGATGACCTGCTAGTGCCAGGCTCTGTTCTATCTCTGTACCTGGAGATACCGCAGCAAATTAAAAGGAAATGTTTCTGTTCTTGGACACTTTTTGCATCCCAGTGGATACACAGGCCAACATCCTGTGGTTACCAATGTTGCCTCAGGAAATAAAATGTGGTGATATGCTGCTGTCTCGGAGGCTACTTGAATTTGGATGGTCAGGGCCACATGAAGCCAAAGCCTGCACTGTAAGAAACAGCCATCTGTGCACATCAAGGAAAAGAAGATCATGGCTGAGGGAACAGCCAGTGCAAAGTCTTTAGGGTGGGGAAGAGTTTGGTGGGTTTTAGCAATAGAAAGAGGGTCAGAGTAGCTTAGGCACAATGGATGCTGGTAAAAAATGACATGGGAGAAAATTCTAGGTAGAACTCTTTCTTCAAAGTAAGTGTTATTGTGTACTAATATTTAAATAGTATCCATAATCTCAAATAAGTCTTTGGTTTTAAAATTAGATTTTATTAAATGTAATACACACAAGAAGAGAGTCAAGAAAATAACTGTATTTTCCCATCCATGCTATAGCTTGTAAACAATAGATTACATGGAGTAGATTTGAAAGCCCAAGGATGGTGTTTTTTCCCCTCAATGATTAGAGGAATTGTTTTAAGTGTGTTTGAAATGTTAGCAAACCTGAGAATATCAGCTTAGTGTGTTGTACTCAAAACTAGAGGTACTTGAATCACGGCACCTTCCAGGATGGTGATTGGCAACAGCAATAAAATAATCTATTATTATGGCAATAAGCAACTGAACTCAGAATTTCTTATCTGAAAAACTCAGTTCTTTTGAGCAGTTTTACTGCCTGTATTGCATGGCTTAGGAGTCCCAGCACCTGGGTCTGAAACCTGGCTTTTCCGTTTCTAGTGTGGTCAAGTCCTCATCCCCAGGACCCTCGTGACTTCGTCTGTAATGAGGACGTTAGAAGTACTCCCCTCAGGGCCTGGGGGACAGTACCAGGCAAGCAGTGAGCACTCAACAGTGTGAGCTGCCTTTGTTTCTACTACTGTTATTTTTATGCTGTCCTCTTGCAACAATCCTATGGAAAATCTGTAAATCTCATCAAGCTAGATGTAAGATGGCTGCTGTTAAGAATCTTCTGCCGTCTAGTGGCCCCTGGGATGCAGATGGACGTGCTCTGAAATCTGTTGACTAGAATGTCATTTCGGCATTTCCCTTCTCCATTCAGTTCAGCAAAACAAGTCCCCTCTACCCATCTGAAGGAAACATTTAGTGAGCTAATGACCAATGTTAAACTCTGAGCTGAAATGAAATAAAAAATCCTTGTCTTCCAGGAGCTTTTGATCTGCCACAACTTTCAGTCACAAAGAATTGGCAAGAAAACAAAGAACAAAAAACACTTCTGCACTGTCAAGAGTTTTTTTCATGTGATGAACCCATTTGGAATTGATCAGTAAACACTTTTTATGTTGTTTTTTTACATTGTGTGCAAATGCCCACATGCTTGCTCCTTGGGAAAATTGGAATAGATGCCTCCTGTGATGATGATTTATGACCCTGTCATGAGAGAAAATGTACTTTTCCTATTGCTGCTCCTTCATATATTCAGACAAAAATATCCAGAGTACCTGTAGTGCTAGGTACTGGTGAATAGGAGTGAGCAAGATAGAAAGATCTCACATCTCCTAGCGGTCACAGGCCTAGCTTGTTTGACATAGGGGTTCAAATCCTTTCTCTGCTCCTTTCTATAGATAAGACTTTGGGCAAGTTACTTAATCTCTTTCTACCTCAGTTCCTTGTCTTTAAGATGGGAATAATAGCCACACAGAATGGTTAGAAAGATTAAATGACTTATACTATTAATATTGTCATTGTTATCCTGGTTTGAGCCTATGTTTTTTGTGCTCAGATCCCCCTTATAAAACTCCTTTTCTTTTTTTTTTTTGAGAGGGCATCTCTCATATTTATTGATCAAATGGTTGTTACCAACAATAAAATTCTGTATAGGGGTCTCAATGCTCAATGCACAATCATTAATCCACTCCAAGCCTAATTCTCGTCAGTCTCCAATCTTCTGAAGCATAACGAACAAGTTCTTACATGGTGAACAAGTTCTTACATAGTGAATAAGTTCTTACATGGTGAACAGTACAAGGGCAGTCATCACAGAAACTTTCGGTTTTGATCACGCATCATGAACTATAAACAATCAGGTCAAATATGATTATTCGTTTGATTTTTATACTTGATTTATATGTGAATCCCACATTTCTCCCTTATTATTATTATTATTATTATTATTTTTAATAAAATGCTGAAGTTGTAGGTAGATGCAAGATAAAGGTAGAAAACATAGTTTAGTGTTGTAAGAGAGCAAATGTAGATGATCAGGTGTGTGCCTGTAGACTAAGTGTTAATCCAAGCTAGACAAGGGCAATAAAATATCCACGGATGCAGAAGATTTCTCTCAAAACAGTGGGGGTGAGGTTCTAAGCCTCACCTCTGTTAATCCCCAATTTCTCACCTGATGGCCCCCCTGCGACTGTGCCTGTCTTAGGTTGTTCCTCCCTTGAGGAATCTTACCCGTCTCTGGCTAACCAGTCCTCTTCCGGGGGAAATGTGAAGTTGGTAAGTGAGAGAGAGGCAATATTGTTTGAAAAGGTTAGCTTTTTACTTCTTTGCAGATTTATGCCCTGTGGCTTTTATGCCCAGCATTTGTCTTGAGGTGTCTTTACCACTTGGAAGAATTGTGATACTCAGTAAATTCGATATGAGGCACGAATTCTATTTAAGGGTTGTAATTAGGAAGGAAGAAGAAAAGCTATAGGAGTAGCAGACAGAAGAAAACATGGGAAGATTGATTATTTCTTTGACATATCTTCTTGTAGAGTAACGTAAGCATGTATGGGTTTTAAACTACTAATTAAATTGCGTACACACATTAACATAATAGGAATATAGTTACATAACCAAAGCAGACTTATAATTACCAGCCATCTCCAGTGAAACCAAGAAAACCAGTTAGGCACCCTAGGCATTTGTGAAAAGTTATCTATGATATGGTGGATATTGTCCAACTGAACTTGAACAGACTGAGAGAAATCAGACAAATTAAAACAACCCATTCCTGGGGACTGTTCACATCCCATATGTTCTTTTAACAGTAGATAGTCTGTAGTCGTAAGATTTTGGAGCGCTACAACTTGCACTTCTCCTAATTCTTGGTTGAGTTCCAACAGTATAGATCCAATCAAATTTGTTGTTTTACTGTATGCACAGGCCAGCTTAGATATCTCCTTCTTCATTCCCATGGCAAGTCTAGGAACCGGTGGGATGAATGCAGCTACAACTGTAGCATCGCCTGGATCTTTGTTAAGGTTTTTTGATGATCGTCTTCTGGTATGACTCTTCCAGAGAGTGCTGATATTGGAAGTTCTTTTTCATATCGTATCTTAGTTCATTTTCTGGGTAGCCAAATTAGGCTTTTATCCTCTGTATAAACACAAACAGACCCTTTGCCCACACTTTGATATGCCCTTTATACCATTGTGTAGAACTCATTGGAGGTCACCACACAGGAACTGCTTTTTTTTTTTTTTTTTAAGAGAAAGGAATATTATCAGAAAAATGTACCTCCATAGCCGATCATCTGAAACCCTTTCAGTGATCAAAATTAAGGATATTTAAAGCATGCATTAATAATTGATTTACAGTTAGTTTTATCCTATCAGGGAGTAATCCCCCTTTTCTTTCTTTTTTTTTTTGTTATCATTAATCTACACTTACATGAAGAATATTATGTTTACTAGGCTCTCCCCTATACCAGGTCCCCCCTATAAACCCCTTTACAGTCACTGTCCATCAGCATAGCAAATTGTTGTAGAATCACTACTTGTCTTCTCTTGTGTTGTACAACCCTCCCCTTTCTCCCACCCCCCCATGCATCTTAATACCCCTTTCTTCTCCCCCACCTTATCCCTCCCTACCCACCCATCCTCCCTAGTCCCTTTCCCTTTGGTACCTGTTAGTCCATTCTTGGTTTCTGTGATTCCACTGCTGTTTTGTTCCTTCAGCTTTTCCTTTGTTCTTATACTCCACAGATGAGTGAAATCATTTGGTATTTCTCTTTCTCTGCTTGGCTTATTTCACTGAGCATAATACCCTCCAGCTCCATCCATGTTGCTGCAAATGGTAGGATGTGCCCTCTTCTTATGGCTGAGTAGTATTCCATTGTGTATATGTACCACATCTTCTTTATCCATTCATCTATCGATGGACATTTAGGTTGCTTCCAATTCTTGGCTATTGTAAATAGTGCTGCGATAAACATAGGGGTGCATCTGTCTTTCTCAAACTTGATTGCTTCATTCTTAGGGTAAATTCCTAGGAGTGGAATTCCTGGGCCAAATGGTAAGTCTGTTTTGAGCATTTTGATGAACCTCCATACTGCTTTCCACAATGGTTGAACTAATTTACATTCCCACCAGCAGTGTAGGAGGGTTCCCCTTTCTCCACAGCCTCGCCAACATTTGTTGTTGTTTGTCTTTTGGATGGTAGCCATCCTTACTGGTGTGAGGTGATGCCTCATTGTAGTTTTAATTTGCATTTTTCTGATAATTAGCTATATGGAGCATCTTTTCACGTGTCTGTTGGCCATCTGTATTTTTTTTTTGGAGAACTGTCTGTTCAGTTCCTCTGCCCATTTTTTAATTGGGTTATTTGTTTTTTGTTTGTTGAGGCGTTTGACCTCTTTATATATTCTGGACGTCAAGCCTTTATCGGATGTGTCATTTTCAAATATATTCTCCCATACTGTAGGGTTCCTTTTTGTTCTATTGATGGTGTCTTTTGCTGTACAGAAGCTTTTCAGCTTAATATAGTCCCACTTGTTCATTTTTGCTGTTGTTTTCCTTGCCCGGGGAGATATGTTCAAGAAGAGGTCACTCATGTTTATGTCTAAGAGGTTTTTGCCTATGTTTTCTTCCAAGAGTTTAATGGTTTCATGACTTACATTCAGGTCTTTGATCCATTTTGAGTTTACTTTTGTATATGGGGTTAGACAATGGTCCAGTTTCATTCTCCTACATGTAGCTGTCCAGTTTTGCCAGCACCATCTGTTGAAGAGACTGTCATTTCGCCATTGTATGTCCATGGCTCCTTTATCAAATATTAATTGACCATATATGTCTGGGTTAATGTCTGGATTCTCTAGTCTGTTCCATTGGTCTGTGGCTCTGCTCTTGTGCCAGTACCAAATTGTCTTGATTACTATGGCTTTATAGTAGAGCTTGAAGTTGGGGAGTGAGATCCCCCCTACTTTATTCTTCTTTCTCAGGATTGCTTTGGCTATTCGGGGTCTTTGGTGTTTCCATATGAATTTTTGAATTATTTGTTCCAGTTCATTGAAGAATGTTGCTGGTAGTTTCATAGGGATTGCATCAAATCTGTATATTGCTTTGGGCAGGATGGCCATTTTGACGATATTAATTCTTCCTAGCCATGAGTATGGGATGAGTTTCCATTTGTTAGTGTCCCCTTTAATTTCTCTTAAGAGTGACTTGTAGTTTTCAGAGTACAGGTCTTTCACTTCTTTGGTTAGGTTTATTCGTAGGTATTTTATTCTTTTTGTTGCAATTGTGAATGGAGATGTTTTCCTGATTTCTCTTTCTATTGGTTCATTGTTAGTGTATAGGAGAGCTACAGATTTCTGTGTGTTAATTTTGTTTCCTGCAACTTTGCTGTATTCCGATATCAGTTCTAGTAGTTTTGGGGTGGAGTCTTTAGGGTTTTTTATGTACAATATCATGTCATCTGCAAGTAGTGACAGTTTAACTTCTTCTTTACCAATCTGGATTCCTTGTATTTCTTTGGTTTGTCTGATTCCCATGGCTAGGACCTCCAGTACTATGTTAAATAGCAGTGGGGAGAGTGGGCATCCCTGTCTAGTTCCCGATCTCAGAAGAAAAGCATTCAGCTACTCTATTTCCCCCTTTAGTTCTGTTAGTATTTGTTTCACATATGCTGGTGCTCCTGTGTTGGGTGCATATATATTGAGAATGGTTATATCCTCCTGTTGGACTGAGCCCTTTGTCATTATGTAGTGTCCTTCTTTATCTCTTGTTACTTTCTTTGTTTTGAAGTCTAGTTTGTCTGATATTAGTACTGCAACCCCTGCTTTCTTCTTGCTGTTGTTTGCTTGAGATATGTTTTTCCATCCCTTGACTTTTAGTCTGTAAATGTCTTTGGGTTTGAGGTGAGTTTCTTGTAAGCAGCATATAGATGGGTCTTGCTTTTTTATCCATTCTATTACTCTGTGTCTTTTGATTGGTGCATTAAGTCCATTTACATTTAGGGTGACTATTGAGAGATATGTACTTATTGCCATTGCAGGCTTTAAATTCGTGGTTACCAAAGGTTCAAGGTTAGCCTCTTTAGTATCTTACTGCCTAACTTAGCTCACTTATTGAGCTGTTATATACACTGTCTGGAGATTCTTTTCTTCTCTCCCTTCTTATTCCTCCTCCTCCATTCTTCATATGTTGGGTGTTTTGTTCTGTGCTCTTTTTTGGAGTGCTCCCATCTAGAGCAGTCCCTGTAAGATGTCCTGTAGAGGTGGTTTGTGGGAAGCAAATTCCCTCAGCTTTTTTTTTGTCTGGGAATTGTTTAATCCCGCCATCATATTTGAATGATAGTCGTGCTGGATACAGTATCCTTCGTTCAAGGCCCTTCTGTTTCATTGCATTAAATATATCATGCCATTCTCTTCTGGCCTGTAGGGTTTCTGTCGAGAAGTCTGATGTTAGCCTGATGGGTTTTCCTTTATAGGTGACCTTTTTCTCTCTAGCTGCCTTTAAAACTCTTTTCTTATCCTTGATCTTTGCCATTTTAATTATTATGTGTCTTGGTGTTGCCCTCCCTGGATCCTTTCTGTTGGAGGTTCTGTGTATTTCCATGGTCTGTTCGATTATTTCCTCCTCCAGTTTGGTGAAGTTTTCAGCAATTATTTCTTCCAAAATACTTTCCATCCCTTTTCCTCTCTCTTCTTCTTCTGGTACCCCTATAATACGGATATTGTTCCTTTTGGATTGGTCACACAGTTGTCTTAATATTGTTTCATTCCTGGAGATCCTTTTATCTCTCTCTATGTCAGTTTCTATGCGTTCCTGTTCTCTGGTTTCAATTCTATCAATGGCCTCTTGCATCTTATCCATTCTGCTTATAAATCCTTCCAGAGTTTTTTTCATTTTTGTATTCTCCTTCCTGGCATCTGTGATCTCCCTCTGGACTTCATCCCATATCTCTTGCATATTTGTCTGCATCTTCGTCAGCATGTCTATGATTTTTATTTTGAATTCTTTGTCAGGAAGACTGGTTAGGTCTGTCTCCTTCTCTGGTGTTGTCTCTGTGATCTTTGTCTGCCTGTAGCTTTGCCTTTTCATGGTGATAGGAATAGTTTGCAGAGCTGGGACGTGTGACGGCTGGAAGGACTTCCTTTCTTGTTGGTTTGTGGCCCTCCTCTCCTGGGAGAACAGCGACCTCTAGTGGCTTGTGCTGCGCAGCTGCGCGCAGACAGGGTTTCTGCTTCCTGCCCGGCTGCTATGGAGTTAATCTCCGCTGTTGCTGTGGGCGTGGCCTGGCTCGGGCAGCTGCTCCAAAGTGGTGGAGCTCGGTTGGAGGGGGAGCGGCCGGGAAGCTATTTATCTCCGTAAGGGGCCTCCCTGCTCCCTGCAGCCCAGGGGGTTAGGGTGCCCAGAGATCCCCGGATTCCCTACCTCTGGACTAAGTGTCCCGCCCTGCCCCTTTAAGACTTCTGAAAAGCACTCCCCAAAACAAAACAACAACAACAAAAAAAATTAAAAATAAATAAAAAAAGAAAAAAAAAAAAAAAGGCCGCTCACTTTTCTTTATTCTCCGGCACCAGCCTCAGGCATCTGCTCACCGGTCTTGCTGCCCTGTTTCCCTAGTATTGGTGTCCCTGTCCCTTTAAGACTTCCAAAAAGCACTTGCCAAAACAAAACAACAACAACAACAACAACAAAATGGTCACTCGTTTTTCTTTTGTCCTCCGGCGCCGGCCTCTGGTACCTGCTCACCGGTCTTGCTGCCCTGTTTCCCTAGTATCCAGGACCCCACGCATGCACTATGTCTGCGCTCTGGTCCTGATTGCTGTGGCTGGGTGTTCAGCAGTCCTGGGCTCCCTTCTCCCTCCCGGCTCCGACTCCTCTCCTCTCCTCTCACCGGGAGCTGGGAGGAGGGGCGCTCGGGTCCTGCCGGGCTGGGGCTTGTATCTTACCCCCTTTGCAAGGTGCTGGGTTCTCGCAGGTGTGGATGTGGTCTGGATTTGTCCTGTGTCCTCTGGTCTTTATTCTAGGAAGAGTTGTCTTTGTTATATTTTCATAGATATATGTGGTTTTGGGAGGAGATTTCCGCTGCTCTACTTACGCTGCCATCTTGGCTCCCCTCTAAAACTCCTTTTCTTAAGCTGGTGAGCAGGTCTTCAGAGTCCACCTTTAAGGGGGAATGAGGTCCTGGTACCCTTACCCCCGTGTAGTTCCCACCCCTCACTCTGCACACAAAGTGGAAATGGCCTCTGTTTTTCTAAACTATTGAAATATAGACCAGGGTGCTGGTTGCCCCCTTAAAGAGAAGGGCTTTTTATTTCTAGCTCTCAGTAGCTCACTTTCTTCTTTACTGGAAGATTACTTAGTTCTTAACTCCCCACTGTGGTCCTGATTGTCTGTTCTGTGGCTGCGGCTGCAGTTAGCACTGCCTAGGTCCCGTTGCTATCTGTCATTCTTTGCCTCCTGCACTTGCCCCAAGCTTCTTGCCCTTAGAAGCTTGCCTTTCCATATCTTCTCTGCCAATCAGAGAGCCCTCCTTCATCTTTTGCAGGGCTGGTTAATCAATCATTGGTAGTACAATGGGTAGGATTTTCTGTATTTCAGTTCTTTTGACATAATTAATGTCAAGTAGTGATTATACAACAGGCAGTGGCTGCAGGGGCTTGGTGCCTCCACCATAGCCACCCTACCCCTCTTTGTTCATCGGAGTTATCCTGGAAGCCTTGATGCTCAGCAATGGACATATTCTGCATTTTGGCAACACTAGTTTTCAAGAGCCTAGTGATAAGTTTCTCCAACTTACATTAAAATATAACCAATTTCCCAGTGCCTTCTGACTCCCTTTAAGACTTCTCAGTAATGATGAGAATTGTGTGACCAGGAAGTACATTATACAGGCTTTTTATGAGAAGTGGTATCTGCTTCCCAAATGGACTCGAGCACTAATGCTACCTTCCTCTGTGGTAGCAGTGGGAAGCCTTTTAAAGTTGTGCAAGTAGTCCATTAGGATAACTGTAAATACACAATTAGTACACACTTTAAATTCCATTGGCAAAATAATAGCATATTTCTTGAAAAAGCCCAGATTTCTCCCTAATTATTTTACCAAGACAGTAAAATGATACAGCCCCAAACTGAAAATAAAAGGCAGTTATTTAATTCTTAAACACCAAAACAACTTTACTCATATTCTACAGAAGGGATGAAGGGAGAGGAAATAATTTTCAAGGTTTTTGGAAATTGTTATTTTCCTGTTAGTGGTTATTTTCATTAGCAAAGACAGTTTTGGAAATAGCGAGATTTTCCTGAAACCAAATGCTTAGAGACTAAGTGCATTTGAATTATATTTGGTTGTGTGCATTATAATTTCTACTTTCTTATCTGAAGTTTCCATTTTGGTTATGGTAGATTAAGACTGACTCTTCAGGGCTAGACGAAGGACAAAAGGACCACCAGCTGTCAAGTACATTGAGCTCACTGGGAAGTATAGCCATAAAAGGCAAAGCCCATAGAAATTTTTTCTTTGTGTGGTGCCTTTAACTCTGTAATATCTTCACATCTATGTAATCCTCTCTTAAGTTATTCCATTAAAATATATTTAATGGTATCTATAGAGTTGTGTGTGGAATGAGCATTAGACTTTGAATCAGTCATGTCCTTTCCAGAAAGAGAGGGAACATTCAGAGAAGGATAAGTAATAAACAGAAAAGAGACAATTTACAGAACTCTGAGCAATGTGTAGGTGAAACCCGGGGGAGACTGCAGTAAGACTGGAACTTGGAATAGTGGAAATGTCTTATGTCCAAACGGAAAAAGGAAGGAGGAAGTTACTAGAACCTAGGAGCTAGTCTTATACAGAAAGCCACTGTGAGTGGAGCAGTGACTTTTAATTAGGTACATAGCCAGCCTAAGTTACCCCTCAAGGACGGAGCTGAGAGCGTAAGTACTCTGGTCTTTCTCTCCAGTTTTATGTTAGAGCACTTTGTTTGAAACCAGCTGGAATCCTGGCACATGGAACCCTTTGATAGGGTGCATACAGGTCTCATGGAGCAAAGAACTAGGAAAAGAAGGGTGGAAATTGTTTTTGGAAGAGGGAATGAGATAATAACATATTCCACCCCCACCCCCACTTCTTTTTCTTGTCAGCCTCTACTCTTCTCCTTCATCTGCATGAAAAATTCATGTCCCCAGCACAGGGAATGCACAAAGCCCCTTTAACTACCATCTCATCAACTACTGTATCATCAGTTCAGTAATGTTGCAACCTGAAACTAAAATGTTGGCCACCACTAGTATTCTTCATGTAAAATATGGGGGAAAGGGAGATGGAGAAAAGATGCAATCAAAGAACATAAATTTAAATTATAGCTGCTCCTCACTTGTATAGCTGGTTATAAGGCCTAAGCTGGTAATTGTAGGTGCCTCCTCCCACTACACACTCTGTGTTTACATCACTGTCTAGCATCCCCCTGACAGTTGGGGTGGCCCAGACCTTCATTCCAGCAACATCTGAGTCCTTGTGGCCTTATCTTCACTGGGTTGCTGCCATTCTTCCCTGACTGTGTCTGCTGGGAAGGGAGTACAAGATATGTCCCCCCTGAGCTCCCTGAGTTCCAAGCATTATTTTTGTCTTCCTTCTGTAGCAGAAACTCAGGGCCTCCAAAGCATGGGATGCCGTTATCCCAGTCAGTATAGTGACTTCCTCATCTACCTGTTGGTTTAGGGACATAAAGAACCCTAAATTTCCAGGGGTTAGTATTACTACACTTCCAATGAATCAGAAAATGGTCATATTTCCTGGTGGAAAAATTACTTCCTTGGATGACTAAGGTGCTGGGCAAAGGAAGGAGGAATTCTTCAGGTGAACATGAGATGGGCCCCGCTAAGCAGCAGCCCTTGGTCCAGGACCTGTGCATCCTCCATAGCAGTGGCAGCCTGTGTATTTGGCGGCTGCTGTAAGGTATACATCCACATCCTGTGGCAGAAGTCCGACCACTCTGTGCTGTGGCCTGGTGTCCACCCTAGATGAGGCTTCAGCTGAGCATTCCACAGTTCTGTCAAGCTGGTTGCTTCTGTGTGAGAACAAGTGACATGACTTGTGAATTCTAAGGATTGAGCCCATCATCTCACTTTCTTTGCTGAAAAATGGTTTGGAGGAAATTTATGCAGGTTCTAGTGGCTGTGTTTCAGGCACACTATAAATCTGTGACTGTTGGTGCTAGCAGAACCACTGAAATCAGGTAAGGCATATTATATGTGTCTGTCTTTGTGAATCTAAAGAGTACTTCTTTACGATGGGAAGGATCCAGTGTAATCATCCTGCTAGTACATATAGCCAGCTGGGCCCTCCTGCCCCACTGGGCGATGGCGCCTTTTTGGTGTTCAGTGTCAGCCTTGGCTTGTTGACAGAATGGAACTTCTTCAGTGCTGGTAAGCCAGATCAGCCTTGGTAGAGGAAGAGAATGCTGAAGCCATGAATAGTCTGCACCCCACCACTTTGACCCCTTTGTGTATGGGTCTGTTAAGCAAACAAGGGGATAGCTGATGAAAGAGAACAAGTGACGTTTATAGTCAGGTCTTCTTGTTCAGTTTATAAGTGAGACTATCCTCTGTGACAGCCTTTTATGAGATTACTGAAGTAAGATTACCTTCATACTCTGTGCCTTTTATAAGAGGTCCATCTATTTCTTTCTTTCCACATCTCTTTGCCACCAATTTCCAGTATCATTTTTTGAAAGTCTCTGACTACCTGGCAAACTTTTTAGCACCTGACCATGAGTTAGTGTAGATCTATATCTTAGGCCATGTTTTATACACACAGTTGCACACTACGCTCAAAGTTCTGCCCACTTCGAGGATTTATCTTTATTGGTGTACTTTAAGCTCATTGGGAGAGGAATTGTGTAGCTGGCTGGTGCTGACATGCAGATCTATTCGCAGTTAACTGGCCATAGGGAACTTCCCATGAAGCCTTATTGTTATTGAGGGAAAAGAGATGAAGCTTTAGGTTCAGGTTTAGATACTATGGGAATCTGAAGCACCTGCTGTTGCAATTTGTTTGTGTCTTCAAGACTGGCGTGGGCCCATTCTTGTTTACAATTTAATAATGAAATGCTGATGTGAACAGCTGATTTTATGGGATCTAATTCATGTTGGGCATGATCTCATAACACTTAATGTCACATGGACACAAGATAAGTCTCTACAAGGACCCAGGAATGAGCAAAAGCCTGCTTTTAGGAAAAAGAATATTTAACAGCAAAAGAGGACATGGCTTTACCTTAACGTCTTAGGGGTCTGCACTGTGATTCTCTGATCAGGGCTTGTCAGAAGTCTCCTTTTGCATCTCTGTCTGAAAAAGGCCCTTCCAATTCCAGTGGGTCTGCTGGGTTGTAAGAACCAAGTAACAGGACAGCTTGCAACACAGCCTAGACCTTGCAGAGCCCTACCATGTTCTGGTCACTGAAAAATGCAGCCCACCTATTAACCAATGTCCCACTTTCCCATACTAAAATATATGAAAACCCAATTAAATCCCATTTGAGGGTGTTTCTTATGGCCACTCCTAGCATCAATGATTGATGAGTTGAATCCCAATAGGAAACAGATGGAACACTGAAATTAGAATAATTTCAGGAAGATTTATTTACAAGGTGTGAGTGAGGTGTAAGAGAACCACAGGGGTAGTGCGTGAACAAGGGACCAATAATGGCAAAGTTGTTAGCACCCTTGGACCCAAAGGGTGGAGGGGAGGAGCAGTTACAAGAGCCTGGGAAGAGAGTTGTCCTGAGAAGAGCCGTGGTCTTCACTGGGTGGTCATGGACAGTCTGAGGCAACCTCACAAAGGGGTATCAGAGGAATAAGTGCTCTGTCTTCTTCCACTTCTCTTCTCCTGGACTCCCTCTAGGGCTCCCTTCTGGAGAAGATAACAGAGAGCAAGGAGCCTGTAGAGGTGGCCCATTCCAAACAGCTTCAGAGCAGAGAGCTGGGTGAGATAGTAGAGAGTCATTGTGGAAGGGCAGACAGGAGCCATTCATCGCAGGCCTTAAGTCTGAATCCTGGGTGTTCCTTTCTAGACCATGAGTTCCAATAAGATGGACATTTTTAAAAATTTGCATTCTTTCCTCAATTATTAGCACTGTTCCTGTCTGCTATAAAATAGGTGTTCAGTAAATAATTAATAGCCTAATCCCAACAGTTCCAGTGTGACTTTGAGCAAGGCATTTATATTCATGGGTTGTCACTTTCCTCATCTCTAAAGTTAGGATTCCAGTATCTGTTCTGTTTAACTTGTGAGGATGTTGTAAAAGTCAAAAGAAAATGAAGACACTAACATATGGAAGTGCTTTGTAAACTGTCAAGTGCTGAATATGCAAGATGTTCCTTTACCTCTTTAAGATTCCTTCCCTCCTCTATCCAGTCAACTATCTGATTCATAAAAACTTATTAACTTAGATTTTGTACTTTCATAGTGGGTTTTACTTTCTGGCTAATTATTCTCCTGACTCTTTCATATATCTTGAATTTCAGTAATTGAAAGTTCAGTAGCTTTTTTCAAGAGTATATTTATGCCCAAGCTCAAGAACCCTTGTTAAAAGTTTTTCTCTTTCTAACAAAGCTCTGCACCCCCTCACTTTTCTAAACCTCTTTTTCAGTAGATTTTTCTCTAATAATCATGATCAGTATGCTTTGTTAGATAAAATGATCTATGTGACATAATAATCATTTGTGGAGCATTGTGGTTTATAAACATCTCATTTAATCATTACAGCAATCCTATGAAGTTGGTAGTATTATTTTCTCCATTCAGAGAATATTCTTCTTCAGGTAAAGCATCTGAAGTCAGATTCAAAGTAATTTTTTTTAAAGGGACCTTATTTTTTATAACAGTTTAAGTTCAGAGCAAAATTGAGAAAAAAGTTACAGAGTTTCCCATATATCCCCTGCCTCCACACATGTGTAGCCTCACTTCTCATCAACATCCACCACTAGGTTAATAAATTTGTTACAATTGATGAACTTACATTGACACATCATAATCCCCCAAAGTAGAGAGTCATTGTGGGATCTAATTCATGTTGGGCATGATCTCATAACACTTAATGTCACATGGACATTTGCATATTTTGTTTAATAGCATTTTATCAGACATCTCTTACAAATATTTTCTTCCAGTCTGGGGCTTTTCTTCTCATTCCATTGATAATGTCTTTTAAAGAATAAGTGTTTAATTTTAATGAAGTTGAGGTTATCAATTATTTTTGAATGAATTGTGCCTTTGGTGTTATATCTAAAAGGTCATTTCCATATCTAGGGTTATCTAGGTTTTCTCCTGTTATCTTCAAGGACTTTTATAGTTTTGCATTTACATTTAGGTCTGTGATCCATTTTGAGTTAATTCTTGTGAAGGGTATCAGCTCTGTGTTTATATCTGTTTCTTTTTGGCATGTGGATGTCCATTTGTTCCAGCACTTTTGTTGAAAAGACTATCTTTCCCCATTCTCATTGACTTTGCTCCTTTGCCAAACATGAGTTGCCATATTTATATGAGTATTCCTGGACTGTCTGTTCTGTTCTATTGACCTATTTGTCTAGTCTTTCTTCAATACCTCATTGTTTTGATTACTGTAGCTTCACAATAAGTCTTGAAGTCAGGTACTGTCAGTCCACCAACTTTGTTCCTTTCCTTGAATGTTGTGTTAGCTATTCTATGTCTTTTGCCTTTCCATATAAACTTTAGGATCACAGAATATCCACAAAATAACTTGCTGGGATTTTGATTAGGATTGCACTGAATTTATAGGTCAAATTGGGAAGTCTGACATTGTGACAATATTAAGTTTTCTAATCCATGAACATGGGGTATTTCTCCATTTTTTTGTTGTTCTTTGATTTCTTTCATCATAGTTTGATGCTTTTCCTTATATATATGTTGTACATATTTTGTTAGATTTATACTTAACTATTTCATTTTGTGGGTGGTGCTAATGTAAGTGGTATTGTGATTTTAATTTCAAATTCCACTGGTTCATTGCTGGAATATAGGAAAGAAATTGACTTTTGCATGTCACCCTGTGTCCTACAACCTTGCTATAATTGCTTATTAGTTCCAGGGTCTTTTTTGTTGATTCTTTTGGATTTTCTACATTGACAATCATGTCATTTGCCAAAAAAGACAGTTTTACTTCTTCCTTCCTAATGTATATATGTCTTTAATTTTCTTTTCTTGTCTTACTGCATTAGCTAAGATCCAAGGAACTTTCCTAAGGATGCAGAACTTTTAAGTAGCAGAGCCATTACTCAAACTCATGCCCATATGATGCCAAGGCACATACCTTTAATCATTAAGCTACTTACGTTCAGTGCTCCTTTCCTTAAACCTCAGCACCCTCCTGCTTTTATTTTAAACTTCTTACAATGATATTTTATATGGTTCATTTCATATAATTTTCATCTTCAGTTGTCATTTTTACTCCTTTTTCCATGATTATTGTGTTTTTTGTGGGTTGCTACTTTCCTTTTTGGCTCAGGTTTCTTTTTATTAGAGCTCTTCCTCTGCAAAATTATTTCATCATGGGATGTGGAATTTGGAATTTAACTTTAACCTGCAATGGTTGTTTACTTTTACCTTCTTATCAATAAAACATATTGACAATAAACCATAAGAACATTTTCATTAATCATGGCTCATCTTGCCTCCCCCAGTGCAGATTAGGTATGACTATGCTCATGCTGGTCTCTGCACCATTAACCTAACAAAAAAAGATTCACTTTAGTAGGACAATACACCCTTTTTCCAAAGCAAACCAGACCTGGCAGACAACCTGCTTCTCCAGCTTTGCGTCATTTGCTGATCATCATCAAGGTGGACTCTTCCCTCTTGCTGGTTCCCATGGCTTCAATGCTTTGTTTTGTGTAAAATAATAGATAATAAGTGCAAAAAAGTAAAATCCAGAATACCCGTGAAAGGCCAAAGAAAAATCCCAAGGATTATCCACAGTACCATCTCCCAGGGAAAAACCACAATTAGCATTTTTTGTATATATCCTGCCAAATATATTTGTGCTTAGACCATCATAGAACTACAATAATTGTTATTTTTATGAAAAGGTGTCCTCTAGATATGTTGTTTTATAACTTTTTTTTTTACTTCAACACCATGGTTTGGACATCTTATGTGGAAAATATGTCCGTCTTCTCTAGTACTCTGTATACTATCTCGTTGCAGGTGTAAGCCGTGTTCACGTGACCCGCACCCTATGGAAGGACAGTCAAGTCCTTCCTTTTTCTTTCCCATCTCCCTCCTCCTCCTGCTCGTCCTCCTCCTCATCCCCCACCCTTCCTTCTTCTTCTCTCTTTTTATCCTCCTCCTCCTCCCGCCTCGTGCCCTTCTCCTTGTTTTTCTCTTCCTTTCCCCTCATGCCCACCTCCTCTTTTTGTTTTTCCTCCTCTTTGCTTAAACGTGAAATATTCTGCAGTGAGCCCACTTGCTTTCTTCATTTTGATTTCTTAGTGCCTTTTTTTCCTTCTTCCCCTGCATGCTTATGTTGGGATTCTATTTTAGTCTCTTCTCTCCTCTTACAGCTTTTCCATGATGTTCTTTCTCCCCCCATTCTAATTAATCTGCACTTTGCTTTGACTTTCGTTTCCATTAATAACTAAGGTGAGAGATGTTAGGAGCCTTTCTGATGATTACTTAGTGATTCTTGTCAGAGCCAAGCTAGAGCTCAGTTCTCCTGACTTTCAGACCTGAGGTCATTTCACTGGATGGAGTTGTCTCATCATGGCTGGGGTTAGACATGGCCACCATTCAGCATACAAGACAAACAAGCAAGCAAGCAAACAAAGAGTAATAGCAACAAAAATAAAAAGAAAAGGGTACAGTGCCCCAAATTTTGATGTGGAAAGGAGACTTGAGTTAAGTGCAATATATAGTGGATGGAAAGAGGAAGGGATATATAACATTCTGGAAAAAGCAAGACCATGGATAGGGTGAAAAGATCAGTGGTTACCAGGGACTAGAGGTGAGGGAGAGGCAGGATGAATAGGCAGAGCCCAGAGGGTTTTTAGGGCAGTGAGAATACTCTGCATGATACTGTAACGGTGGGTACGTGTCATTATACGTTTGTCTAAACCCACAGAATGGACAACACCGAGAGTGAACCTAATGTAAACTATGAATTTAGAGGATAATGATGTTGTCAATGTACGTTCATCAATTGTAAGAAATATACCAGTTTGGTAATGGATGTTACTAATGGAGGAGGATGTGCATAAGTGAAGACAGGAAATCTCTGTATCTTCCACTCAATTTTTCTGTGAAAATGAGAACTTCTATAAAAAATAAAGTCTATTTGAAAAAAAAAAGAAAGGGGGACAGAAGACTACTCATTAACTTAACTAGAAGAACTTGAATTTAGTGTTCTCTGCTCCATGACTTGGTTCCAGGTGAATTAAGAAAGAGCTCTTTGTGAGCATTTGCCTACTTTCATTTGTTACAAACCTATTAAAAATCTATGACTTTTGACCTACCCAACAGTGTTGTTTGAAACCTGAGCTTAAAAGAAGACCTAAGCTAAAAGGAAGCATAATAAATAGAGTTAATAATATCTGTACTTAGAGGTAAGAGAATCATATCTGATATATTAACTTAATTTCTTTTTCAGAATTAAAGTAGTTTATAAACAGACTCTGTATGTAATATCAGGTAGTTAAGACTTGGTCTTGTAATCTTTTTCCTAAATCATTCCAAGTAAATAAAGAAATTATAAATGTGTGATTAGGTTAACCAGGTCAGAAGATGAGAACAACTGGTCTTATTACTCATATCTTGCAGTTAGTTTTTGCAAAGCCAAGGTTCTGACAGCTTTTCACATGATCCTTTTTTTCTCCTTTGGCAGTAATTCCTTCCTGCTCTGGGGCATTTCTCACCCAAGCCACCCATTTGACAAGTATTAAATCATGAGTGCATTTAAAATATATCAATTGTTAAATTAATTAAACAAAGAGGCTTTTAGACTACGGTGGCTCTAATGCTGTGGCTACATGCATAAGCAAACCAAAATCCAAGCCCATATATGCATCAGGGGTGTCAAACTGGAACCCAAAGACAGTCTATAATCAATAATTTTCTCACTTTGCTTCCACCTTTTGTCTGTAAGTCTCTCCCTGGGCTCCTGTTGGTGGCTCACTCCTGAGGTAGGGCAGGGACATGGGACAAGCATCATGATTAGTTTTTCCTGCCTATAATGAAAAATGCTGAGATATAAATAGTATAGTAAGAACAGAAGCAACTCGATGTTAAGGCTAAGATTCCATCTTAAAAACCAGGGAGTTAGGAGGTAAGATTCTTAACATATTTTATGGTAATCAGCCAATAACCAACCCTCAATTAAGGCAGGGCAAGTAGTCCTAAATGATATGTTCCCACTGGTTAAGGTTAACCACTATCTTAGAGAACAGGATCAAAAAATTTCTTGTGTTAAGTTTCTCTTACAGAATTATCTAGAGGACTGACTATGGATAATAACATAATGTCTTTCACCAGAGAAAGACATCATGAGACCACTTGTCAAACCTATGTGACCCCCCACCCCACCTCCAGCCCTTTGCCCCATACTTGAAATCCCTCAAAGACAGAATCCTAAGCTTTTAAGAGGGCCTTCTCTCTGAGGTTGCTAGTACTTCCCTTTCTTTGAGTGTGTACTTTGCCTTAAATAATGACTTCTTGCTGCTTCACTTACTGTGTTTTATCTCTGTGCTTTTCCAAGGCTCTTGGGAGGTAAATAAGAGACCCCTTTTCCTAATGGGAAGCATCTTTGTTACTTTGCTATTTCATTCAATTTTCTAGACTTAAGCACAAGTTTTCACTCTCTCTGTCCTACTTCAGATAAGTAAGGAAGGGCTAAGATCTCTGATTTGGGCTTGCAAGCTCCCTTCATCTGGGCGATCCAGACAGGACAGCAACTGTATGATCATGCTTTTTAGTAGCCTCCTTGATGAAAATCTCTCTGTGCTTTGGGGATTTCTCAGAACATAATCTTACTCCATCCAGTGCTCTACAGCTCCCCAAAATCCTGGGGTGGTAGGGGCTTAGTTCCCACACAGCACAGATTCAAGCGGACACTGGACTCCGGGTGACCCTGGCTTCAGGAGCTGTCAAGGGATCTGTCCTGTGCTGAGCAGGAGTTCAGTGAACTTCCTTTTCCTTGTTCTGCTTTTCCTTGCTCTCTGCTGCCCGCATGGCTGCTGCCATTCACAACTACACTTGCTCTAATGAATTCCGTCCTTACCTATACTCATCCAACCTGGTCAAGATTTTCTCTTATCAGAGTCAAGAATCCTCCCATCTGGGTTGAGGTTTTGCCTAGTGTGCAGGCAGAGACCGCTCCAGATGCAGCTGCCTGACAACACTCCTAACCACTTCCAGTTTGATGCTGCCTGATTTGATCTTTTTCTGCTCAAATAAAGTCTTACAATATTTAATTTGCCCCAGTTTATCTTTAACAGTATAAAATAAGAGTCCACATTTTAAGACCAGTTGGAATTTTGTTTATCCTCATGAGATTTGCCTTTTCAAATAAAAGGAGATTAAACACTTATTGCACCATTGTTACAAATATTTAGAAGAACTTTTTGAGAGGAAGGGCTGTTCTCCTTGCAAACTGCCTTCAGATCCTAAGACAAACAAGGAGCAGTCCTTCCTTGCATCATAAGTGTGGAGTAGTAGAACAGTTACTAAAAGAAGCCCACATCTGCATCCCTGAGTGAGCTCACCAACCTTTTTGCACTTGAGTTCCCTCAATAGTAGCACTCAACTCATAGAATTGTTCTAAAGGAATTAAATACTCAAAGTGCTTAGAGCAGTGTCTGGCATGTAATATATACTATATACCTTTGCTCTGACCATTTTACTATTATTTCAAACTACTACTACTATTAACTAACAACCCATCTGTGCTTGTAAACAAAAACATACTCCAAAGATTTGCCACTAAGGAAACAGTGAAAAGATGTAGTGCGAGATCGTTAAGTCAATTCTGAAAGAACAGTCCCAGAAGTGTTTTGAGCAAATACCGATGTTGGCATAAATGTAGAACTTCTTGGGTGGGTCTGTGAAGGAAGGCCCTGTCAGTCGGATATACACTGCCCGTGTTTTAAGAAGTCCTTCATATTCTTGACCTCTTCTTCCTCCAACATAAATACACTCTTTTAAGATATAAGCTGTATTTCCCACTTCTACGTACTTCCCATAGCATCCCTTAACACTGTTTTACAAATCGCAGATGTTTAGTGAATATGTTGATTAGCTGCTGAGGTAGAGTTGAGATTTAAGAGGAGAATTAGGAATAAAATGTATCCAGTTCAGTGCAAATTGCTTCCCCACTTAAAAATAAATTCGTGTTTTGTTGTGTTTTTCGACAGTTTTTGGAAAATGCTTTAGTTGTCATTTGTCATTTGATTTTATACTTTTTTGTAAATTTTACAGAAATCTAAATTCTAACGAAGGATCCATTGTAGGATTTTCTGATTTTATTATTGCTTCAAAATGGAAAAAAATGCTAGTGTAAAGACAGGCATGTCTCGGTCATACTTCCTGAAATTTGTTAAGCAGATTATTGAAATTTAGGGCTAGCAGGGACCACATCATTACAGCCTGAACACCACCTGGAACACAGTGGAAATTTACTTAAGTTGATAGAAAATAGGAGGGATTAGAATAAATGCTTCTTGATGTCGTCATGCTTTAAATGTGAATTTCACGTTTAAATTGTAACATGGAAAAGACTTTAAATTTAGTCTTTGAAAAATTCCTTTATTTGAAAATATGTGAGCAAATCAAATTCTTCAATGAACCTGTTACATTTTAGGAAGGCAATAGTAAGAATTTGTTCATACTAAAGTGTTGGTTTAAGGGAAAAATAAAAAATGTGTTTTATGTGGCTTGTTCAAGGCCTGCCAATCTGTTCTTTTCCCTTCTCCCTCTGCTACATATATTTCTATATATATAATATTCTCTTCTTTCCTCAACCATGATGAGACCAGAGGCAATAGGACATCCACTCTGAAAATTGGAACTATTTATCTCTCTCAATACATTATGTCTTATCTCTCTGTATCTCTTAGATGTTCAAGAAATGCTGGTTCCCCTACTGATTGCTTTTCTCTTATTTTACAGGATGGAAAAAAGGAGCCGAGTTCATGTACCTGTTTGAAGGGGCCCAAACTGGCAGAAATAGGAACAATTGCCTGGATGATAACCCTCAGTGATGCCCTCCACAATTTCATCGATGGCCTGGCAATCGGGGCCTCCTGCACCTTGTCTCTTCTTCAGGGACTCAGCACTTCCATAGCCATCCTGTGTGAGGAGTTTCCTCATGAGTTGGGTAAGGGGCTCAGCTCACCCTGTCCAAGGCGCTCACTCGGTTTCAGGGGGGTGAGGCATTTCAGGTGACACACTCCTAAAAATCCTATGGGTGCATTAAAGTGAAGGAGCCCTTGTTGGATATTGATGGTTCTCTTTGATCTCATCCCCAAATAGAAAAAAGCTATTCACTTGATCTTTTTCTTCTTCTTTCAGGGGACTTTGTGATCCTCCTCAATGCCGGAATGAGCACTCGACAAGCCCTGTTGTTCAATTTCCTCTCTGCGTGTTCCTGTTATGTCGGGATGGCTTTTGGCATTTTGGTGGGCAACAATTTTGCTCCAAATATTATATTTGCCCTTGCTGGAGGCATGTTTCTCTATATTTCTCTGGCAGATATGGTGAGAAATTTTAAAATGTTATCTTGTTTTAATTTAAAGTTTAGAATGCTTAAATTGAGATATTTTCCCAGGTTTTTGGCTCTGGGGTGGGTAAACCTTGTGTACTATAATATGTCCTCAGAGGGGTTCCCTCCCTCTTTTGTGAAGGCTGTCACATTTGAAAGGGATTAACTTGTTAGAGTAAATAGCATTTTGTGTTGTCAAAGTTCTAAAGAGTGAGAGACTTTGGGGTTAAACTAAAACTGGTAAATTTAAATTGGGCAATATTTACTTGGGTCAATATATATTTGTAGCTTTGTTAATGTCTAAGGTAAGTCTAGGTCTTTGTGTATCTGTCCTGTGTGTGTGTGTGTGTGTGTATAACAGAATATCAATGGCCTTGAGCATTTTCAAATGAATCATGAGCAGCTTTCTAGAAAATGAAAATGTGCTAAGTGTATGCAAATCTTTTCTGTTTAGAATGAAATATGTGTTACATATATAATTTAATGATTTAATTTCCTTCATCTGCATTCTTAGCTTCAAATAACTATTTAACTTCATGTCCATTGTTCAGTAACTTGGATTTCATCTTTTAGAACCATCACTGCATTTATGTTTTTCTTTGCAGAATTTGTGTCTCACGCTATGTTTATACTAGGCTATCACTTCTTTCTCTGACGAAAACAGAATCTGTTAGAGTTGTTTGGTTTAAATAAGTAATACTAATAAATGGAGCTGCATGGACTTACAGCAGCATGTTTCAGAATGGTTTCCTAACTTTGACTCATTTTATCCTAGTAACAGTTTTCTTAACTTAGGCACAGGGATTGACTGAATTCTGGAGACCTCTGGGATCAGTGCACCACTGCATGTATAGCAAATCATTTTGGAGTATGTTTTGAAAAGCTAGCATTTACAGATTTCTTATGGAGCCTTTTCAATAGATGTTAGCTGCTGAGAAAGAGTAGCTTGTAAGTATAGAACTTGGCATTCTCTCACTGTAATGAGGTTGTTATACAATCCTAGAACAGTGCAGGATTTCTTTAAAAATCTTAAAATTTTGTGAGGGGCAGAGCAAGGAAAAGGAAACAAATTGAAGAGAAGAGGTATTAGATGTATAGTGATGTCTAAACATTTATTTAATCAGCTACTATTGACCGACATTTCTATACTAGGCCTGGGAACTGGTAAGGTGCTGTGGACCCTGGAGCAAGCAAGAGAGGCCCGGTCTCCACTTTCCTGGGTGAAAAGAGTGAAGTCTGATTCACCAGACAAACCAAACACATACATGGCTAAATAGTTACAAGTAAAAACAAATCTGTGAAATAAAAGGAAGAGCAATATATATGATGAGAGATGATAATAGGGGAATCCAATGTAAGTTAGGACGGTCTAAGGAAGTCTTTCCAGGAAAATATGATTTAAGCTGAAACCTGAAGGTTTTAGCTCATTGAAAATTTGGAGAAAGAAGAGTTCATATAAAGATTTTGATGGGTGTGAAGATTCTGAGGATGGAGAGAGGCTGGATGTATTTGAGGTCCTGAAAGAATGGTGTGGATGGAGCACAGAGAGTAAGAAAGAGATGGAAAGGGACATAAAATGAGGTAAATCCTATCCCACTGGGGATAGTCACTTGGGGAACTCTATTTTATGTCTGAGAGGGCTAGATGTCTCTATTATGCTATCTATGTCAAAACATTAAAACATCTGAAATAAATGGTCATCTCCCCACCTCCACAGAAATCTATACATGGCTGTTTTATGTTTTACCACAAGGGGGCAACAGTAATCTAACAATATATCTTTCTTCTAGTTTCCAGAGATGAACGATATGCTGAGAGAGAAGGTAACTGGAAGAAAAACCGATTTCACCTTCTTCATGATTCAGAATGCTGGAATGTTAACGGGATTCACAGCCATTCTGCTCATTACTTTGTATGCAGGAGAAATTGAATTGGAATAATAGGAAATGAAAGGTGGCGTTGCTAATGAAGGCAAGCGAATAAAAACATCTCCAAAGGGATTTTTAAGTTGATCCTGTTTAGTGGAAAGATAATTTTTTTTTTGAACTGTAGGTCAAGAAAACTGATTATTGGTTTCAGATCTGTGGAATAAGCCATTGTTTGTTGTTTAAAATGCTTCAAAAGTTTTTCAATTCCAGTCTGAAAAGCCTGGTATATGAGATCTTTGGTAAATACCCACTCTTCCATGTTTCATGCATACTAGAAAATCACTGCAAAGAAAGAAATGTTTATTCTATAATCATGTGGACACCAAGACCCAGAAAAGAATACAGGCTAGGTTATATAAGCCTTTAAAACGCTATGGTAGGTTCAAAAGGCCAAGTGGTCTCACACTGGTTTTCTTTCAATTAATTTGTACTCTTGCTTTCACGAGCAAGTACATCAAAATGTATTTTGTATTTCTATACCAGAGAAATGGAATCAAAACATATATAACACAGATATAAATGATTCCAAGGCCTTAATGAACCCAGGAAAGAAAGACTGCTCACAGCTTTTGTTCTGTTTTGTATTTGTTAGGGACTTGTACGATTGTTTTGAAAACCAGCCTAAGATAATATGAATGATTTATGAGGTCAGTAAATGTTTGTTAGCCCCACTAAGCTCATACTTTGACTGATACTTTATCTCTAAGTATAAACTCTGCCAGATTCCATAAAAAGCCAGGATTGCTTCTGTAAAATGACTTCTGTTGTGGTTGTACCAGGACAAATGGCTGAAGAGTATGTAAAGCTGACAACTCAGTTTCATGATACAATGCATTTGCTCCGTGAAGGCAAAGAATGTGTTGGTTTGTAGAAAGCAGTTGAATGTAATGTTAAGCAATTATCTTTTAAAGATGGACAGAGTTATTTAGGAGGGGATATTTTAAATAAATGCCAAATAATAGCTGGACTGCTGTCGGTCAAGGACTGATGAACTAGAAAGCATAGATTCCTTATGGGTGATTGAGAGTCATTCAGGAAAGACCTCTTTTGTGTTCGGTCTGCATTTTCCCTATATGGCTTTCCTTGGAAGAAAAATTCTGCACACTGTGGTTATTTTTCTACCTTTCATAAAAGATAGAATCTGTTTTCTCATTTAGCAGATATAGAAAGTTGTCTATAATTGAACATCCTGACCCCAATTCACACTCCCAAGTCACTTAAGGAAAGATGATGGGACAGTGAGGAAAATGATTGATAAAAGCCAATAATGATCTCAGGAATTGTATTTTCCCATGGACCATAAAGTGGTGTCACATAGCAATAATGCAGATTTTATGAATATTTAACATTTTATGTACATTTCACTTTATGACTGACAACTTAAAAATTATTGTTTGACCTACTAGTAAAAACCTTTGAAACCATGTATTGTGTTACTCATTATTCATTTTACTGTGTATCTTTTCAAGTGACTTCCATGTACCTGGTATTATGGGGAAGAGAAACAGGAAACTGGTGATGTGTTTATTTCAAGGGTATTCAGCAAATAAATACTATAGAGACTAATCATTGTTCATTTAAGTCAGTAAATATAAAATCTGTTTTTATCATTTCATCTGTTTACATTGAATCTTAAGAAATAATCTTTGCCTTTTTAAAGACCAGATTGTATGTCTGGGTCAAGAAGCTGTTTACAATGTGATATAAAAACAAGATTGTTCAACAGACCCTCCGTCGGTAGATCACTGTACACCTGCAGACTGTCGTGGCGCCTCATGTCACTCTCCGTGTGTTGCTCTTTTGGCCATTTTCCTCAGCCCCAAGGGAGCAGAGGCAGGAGGGCATCAAGGCCCAAAAAGCAAAAAGAAAATTGCTACTTACTCGACACTCAGGTTGCAGGTTCAAGGGAGGATATGGAAAGCTGAGATTAAATTTAAATTGTCCTTTCTATCCCTAGATAACTGTTTGAAAAAGTATAAACCTGTCATTACACCAGGATACCTTACACTGGAGCACTCCTTATACCATTTGGGTATTCTATAATCGCAGACTTTAAAGATGCCACTGTGACAAACCAAAAAATGATTTCAGTGAATTCTATATCAGTTTATATATTTTTATTTTTGCATTATTGATCTTTTAAAAATGCCTATAGTAGCTGAGACCCTGTCATAGTCTGTCAGTCTGCTATAACAAATTAACACAGACTGGGTGACTTACAAACAACAGGAATTGACTCCTTACAGTTCTGGAAGCCGAAAGTCCAAGATCAAAGCACTGGCAGATCGGTGTCTGGTTCGTAGATGGTGACTTCTCTCTGTGTCCTCACATGGTGGAAAGGCCAGGGACCTCTCTGGATCCTTTCATAAGAGCACGAGTCATTCCTGGGGGCTCCATCCTCATGATCTAAACATCTCTCAAGAGTCCCACCTCCTGATACCATCATCTTTGGGGGTTAGGATTTCAACATAAGAATTTCGGGGGACATAGAGTTCAGACCAAAGCAGAACCCTGTTACCATACTAATGCAGAGTAAGAACACCAAGAACCTGAGGCTCACAGGTCTGTGGAGGAAGTTCAGCTGATGTAGCCAGAGCTCTGCTGGGAGGCTCAGCATCAGGCTGGGAGTCATCTGGGTTGGGGCCACGGCAGTAGGACGTGCGGTGGGTCATGTGGCAAAGGGCACAGATGGGCAATTCTAATACGGGGGAGAGTGAAGAAGTACAGAGGGATTCAATCTATCTTAAGTAGTCTCTAGAGATAGCAAATATCAATAGTAATTCACCCAAAACTTCCAGTACCACTTCCTTGTTTGAACTCTAATATTTATGCTGGCCCCTTTTTATGAGAATGTTATTTTCTTTTACCAGTATAAGTCATTTAGTGTAGATGTGTGGATGTGATACTGAATGACCTGAGTCAGGATAACCTGTGTCTTCAGACTGTGCACCTAAATCCTGCCATGCTCATTTCTGTAGCAGTGGCTCAGCATAGCCAGCATGAGAGTCCAGTTGTGTAACAGTCCCCAAAGAGCATTTTACAATGAACTCCAGATGCTTCATAAAGCCTTACAAAGGTATTTCTTTAACTAGGAGCTCAAATTAAAAAGAGAAATGAATTGGTTGAGAAGAACCGAAGCAGCACTATGAGTTTACCATCTCATTGGCGTAGGTGTGGTAACTACTGATGGCCTGTACCAGGGGACCATTATCTGCCAGGCGGCCATCCATGCTCTGATTGGCATTGTCTTCCTTTGGGTCTCACTTTGGTTTTCATCAGTTGGCTGCCATGACTTACAGACACACTCTGTGTTTACTTAAGGTCCAATACAGTACAAGAAGTTCTTCACCTGGGAATAAGTGGATTCCCCAACACTCAGCCACCTTCTCGGGGACACTGCCTTTCCTCAGCTGTGGTTGCAATACCATGTCAGACTGCATGTCGCTCCCCTCCCTTTCTGTGCTGAATATGCATAAAGCATTCTCTCACAGCCATTCGCTTTCCGTATCAGAGGCGCCCAACTTATGTATGTCTCATAATCATTGACTTTACTAGTAAGAGTTCAGGTAAGCTAAGGCAATGAGATAAACTGAAAACTCTGAATATCTCTTCCATTAATTCTAAGACAGACTTTCTCCCCATATTTAACATTTCCAGGTGACAGGCTGCCAGTCTATGAACCAATGACACTGGGCAAGCAGGCGGCATTGCTGAGGTAGTTGAAGTTGAGTGAAAATGAAAATCACCTGTTGGAATCTGCTAAGGCCAAGAAGATGCCAGTATCGTGTTTGGGATTTACTAGTATAATAACGGGTGCTTAAACATGTCGGGTTTTCTTTCCTTCCTATAAAAAAGTGTGGAAGAAGCAGGACGGGGTGACGTGGCTGTTCCATGTCTGGTGGGAACCCAGCCTCCTTTACTCTGTCATGGCTTCTGACTTCGAGATTACTTCATGTTCTAAGATCT
Organism: Manis pentadactyla; assembly: GCF_030020395.1. NCBI lineage: Eukaryota > Metazoa > Chordata > Mammalia > Pholidota > Manidae > Manis > Manis pentadactyla. Next base: position 86,117,033 of record NC_080023.1, on the reverse strand, counting down.
TTCCTAGAGAGATCCAGCCTTATAGTCTAAATTCACATAGCAGGAGGGAGGAATGGGCAGAAAAACAAAAAGATTCACACCCAGCTCTCTGCATTCCCCTTACAAGAGCTTTCTCAGAAGTCATAGGCAACAATCTCCACTTGGATTCGCTGACAGAATTACACACGTAGACACACCTGCTTACAAAAGAATCTGGGAAATGTTTTTAGCTGGATACACCACCACCAGTAAAATTAGGGTCTTGTTCCACTTGGTTAGACTGGTGGCCCTCTCAGGTATAGAGGGGTTTGCACCTGTTTCATTGGAGAACTTATTCTTCTCATTGGTTCTGACGTGGTCAGTTCAGGGAACTGCTTCTCTTTGGGATTCTCATGACATTTTAGATTACTTCTTGTCACTTTGACTATTTTAATTACACTCGTCCACCTTGACCAGTCTTACCCTACAAACAGTATTGTTCCTACACAATCGTACTTACAGTTTCTTTGTCTCAGCCTGTTGGGAGCACTATTTGCCTTGAAGACATTCTATGTTTTTCACAGGATGGCCTAAATTCTAAGGAAATTGAAAACAAGCTCTTTTTTCTACAGACTTTGATCTTTCTCTTTAAAACTCTTCTGATTAACCGGCTCCTATCTAGAACTGTGAAACTAAGTACTGTTGGCAGCAATTGACAAAAATAAAATAAAAAACCGTTTATTTCTTTTTCCCCCCTTCTCTCTGTAAGGGTCATTATGGCCCTTTAAGTATTGTTATTGGATGTTTGTAGATAATTAAATGGGCTAGTGGTGATATCAGATCTCACTGTCGTTTAGTTTCGATGTACACAGGGAGATTATCAAAGAGTGACTGTAGTGGGTAGGGCCTTCATGTTTTATTAAACTTTATGTAATCGTCTCATTCCTATTTCAGTGGTTGTGCCTGTTATCCTACAACTCTATAGCCTCATCTGCGGGAAAAACCCCGCAAAGCAACATGTGGATGATTTGCCACCGTGCTTGCCATCACTAAGGGGATGTTTGAGCAGGGGTCATTGGAAAGAAAAGTAAAGATGTAAAATTATGAATTACAGGGGAAAGTCTCTTAGGAAGCATTCAAATCAGAAACATTTTCCTCCCTGAAAAGGCTGAGGAAGTTGATAAGAGCTGTCTCATTCTGTGTTTTGCAGCCAGCTGCATGGCGGGCCCGCAGAATGTTGGCAGGGGCTGTGGCAGGCAGGACGGGCATAGCAGACTGGTGTCTGACCCTCTCCTGGGAAACAGAGAGGCTGAGAGGTGCCAAAAAATGGTGCTGGAGATCAAGTAAGGAGCGTTGTGGCTGCCTTGGCTTGACCTTCAGTCCTAGAGTTCGCTGGGACGAAGGACACATGACTATTCCCTCAGCCTAGTGTGAGACATGTGGGGGTGAGAGATCTGGTCTGGAACAACTTAAAAATCATGTAAGAGGTGTACCATCTTAAAGACAGTACTGAGTGGACTTCCAGAAACCCAAGGTCTCAGTCGGGCGGGACAGAGGGAGAACTACAGGACGTCCTGGGGAGGAGCCCCTCCAGAGAACCTAAAGTGTTGACAAGAGAAAGGGTTACTTTTAAGCACTTGTCAGTCCAGAGAGCAAGACACCATATTTTTGACTGTACCTGGCAAGCAAGAACTTTTCTATACCCTCTACGCCCTCCTCTACCCAAGTACTTAACCCTGGAGGGGCCAGAAGCCACAATTAGCAATGGGGAGTAAGAGAGGAGAAGAGAAAGATTCCCTCTCAGAAGGCTTATTTCTAATTAAAGATTGAAGTACTGATTGACATATTGGACTGGATACTTTCAGCAACTGACCTGAGACTGTGTTTGTGTCTTAAGGTGGTTGTAGGACTTTGTGTTCCCCCAGAGTCCTGTGGGGCTGAGAGGCACAGGGGCTATGCCCAAAATGATGATGCTCTGTGATGACGGACTTTGTGTGTTTGATATACTGGGGAAATGAACTTTCAGTTGTACAGAAAGGAGATTCACTCTCCACCCTGCTGTATCCTCCCCTTTGTCCCAGAGGACTGACCTGTATGGACATCAAAGGGCTTAGCCAATGGGAACTTCAGCAGGAGGTTAGAGGGAGGGACGTGGGTGAGGACAGGGTACCCAGTTCCTTGCGCGTCTTCCCACTGGCTTCCCCTGCACTGTCTGTGTTGTGTGACTGAAGGGCAGCTCCTCTCCAGAAAGCCTTCTCCAGAGCAGAGCTTCTCACACCGTCAGTTGTGAAGGGCCAGCTTATTTTTCTTATTTCCAACTTGTCACAGGTTGGTACTTTTGTAAATAGAATGCAAAGGAATTACTAGAAAAATAAAATTTAAAATACAGAGATAATCCAAACCATTTTCATCATTAGATAAAACAAACACACAATTATTCTATAAAATTGCATTTCAGAGTAAACTTTTTATTTTGGTACCCAACTCATCTGACAGTTACTGGATCTGCCCTGGTCTGTGGACTCCTAGCCTTTGCTTCTGGCATCACTCTCCCTCCCCCTGGCCTAGGGGTAACAGCAGCTCTGCAGGAAGCCCCAGGTTCACACAACATCTGTGGGTTCCCTACCTCCCGCATGCATATTGGGAATGAGAAGCTTTGTAAGTAAATGAACTCACCTCACACTATGCTGGTTTCAGTGGGCCATTTGTTTCATGTGATTGTGACTGATTAGGAGTAAATGTCTAATCCTGGAAGAGGAGTTGACTCTATGCGAATTTGCAGGAGTAAGACACTAAAGTGGATAAATGGGACTGGAGTTAGTACAATTTGAAAGCAAACTGAAAACTTGCAGAGGCTAGAGATGATTAGAAGGCCTGCATGAAATGTTCTTAAATTAACAGGATGGAATTGGGTTAGATTAATTTGTATGAGTAACTATTCAGACAGAGAAGAATATCCAGGATGTTTTGAAAGACTAGCAATGAAGTGGACTTACCACACTTCTGGTAGATAAATATTTTATGAATAGATGAAAAATTCCAACTATCTGTGTGTTAACACTTCCTTAAACATAATATTTGAAAAAAATACAGACAGATTTCTATGTGAGAGTGAATATATTTCTATAAATACTTACTGAATAAACAGTTTGCGCCTTAAGAGAACTTTTCCCATATAGATGTGTCATATTCCTTCACTGCAAATGTACTATGAATTTAGGAGGCACAGGTGAGTGAGAACCCAGGGACTCCAGCTTGTAACCAGAAAGCTGAGAGGCTCCTCCAGTTTGCAGCAAACACCTGCAAACCGACAACGTTTTTCCTTTGGGATTCGTTACATTTGTTAGCCTGAATGTTGTTACTCTTGTAATTAAATGAGAGATTGTTAAGAAGTTGGAAACAATGATTTTAGAACTATTAGAAACTGCTGGGGAGGTGCTTCATATGCATCTTTCTCCTTTTCCACTTTTGCTTTTTGTCTTTCTATAAAAAAGTCTTCTTTAAATTGGTAAAAAGTAAACCTTAGGATTTTATGTGAGTGTTTTATAGAAGGACACCTGTAAGAATAATCAACTACATTGTCACAGTGATCCCTTGGTGTTTCAAAGTGAAAAAGTTTAAACAGTTTTAGAATAGTGAGTATTAGAGACAATGTTGTATAATATGGGGGTTAGGTTGCCCTATATCTTTGCAGTGACAAATTGATGAAAGTGATATTAAAATCGTTTCCAACATGGTTGAAGTAATGGACTTAATGACTTTTCCTGCTCCTCTTGGGTTCTGCTCATCTTGTAACAGCTTCACTCTTCCTCTTAGATGCTGGGTGCACCCACCCACAGTGGTTCCAGAGGCCTGTCAACCACTGCACCCACCCCACCCCTGTGCCACAGCTAGACAAGCCACCCGTGCTGGAATAGTCATGATCTTGCCACAGAGCCTCCCACACCGGGGTGAAGAGCCAGAGCTCCTGTCTTCAGGGAGTGACTCCAGAGTTGCCAGCACTTACTTCCTTGGCCTGGGGACAAACCTGAGAAAATGAGACTGAAGCCCAGAGAGGAGAGGATGATAAGGTTGGAGACAAGGATGGAGGGAGAATTATTTAGTGTCAGTGGTTTTAGCCCCTGACATCCTCAGTATGTTTCTGATTTTTCTGCAATCCTTTCAATTTTGTGCATTGTTCAAGTTATTCTGATGTCTCCAAAAGTCCTTTTAGCCTTTTGCTTCAGATAATCTGATTTGAGTTTCTGTTACTTGCAATAAAAACTTTGTGCCTAACAGCAGTTAAATATTAAGATGTTTGTTTAAAAAACAATTCCTAGCTCTTGAATTTAGCACAGTCCCTAAGTACTTTTTGGACCTCCCATTGTCAAGGGTTGGGGTCAATTTCCTATTTGAGCAGAGTATAACAAAATCTCCATTACGGTCCACTTGTGGGCAAAAGTCTTCAAAACTTGCAGATATCCAATTTATTTTATTTCGCTTTGGAATGGAAACACCGTAGATATTTAATTCTTGTGTTTAGCAGCTGGTATATCAGAAGTGCTGGCTAATTTCTCAGAGGTAACTCGGGGAGAGGGTGATACTCAAGGCCACTGGAAGGCTTTGGAGCTGAAGGGGGCCTCAGTCTGTAATCTACATAACCTGGGGTTCAGACAAACAAAGGTGTTGAATGACATGTTAGGAATAGAAACATACAGAATATCAGGAGCAGGATGGTGGAGAGAGTAACGCATGCCTTGACAAGCCATGCAAAATCAGACTTTTTTGATAACTCTAAGGAAGACGTCTTATGTAGGATATGAATCTAGGCCATGCTTCATACACCAAGTGTTCACAGAAAAATGCAGTTTCTTAGCAACCATCACCTGGCTGTCAGGTTATTACTTGATTTTCATAGACACCTGGCTTTTTTAGGCACATGCCTCACTAATACTTAAGCATAATATCCAGGTTAGTGTTGGAATAATTACAGTTCACTTTCTTCCAAGTGATACTTTAAAAATTAACCATTCAAACTTCATCTTTTTTAATGTAAGGTAGTTGCAAGAAATCATTGTGGGGAAATGAGAAAACAAAAATCTGAGCTTATTTTCCTGTGAATGAATGAATGAATTCATATGCTCGATATAACACATATTTGTTATCTACTGATGTCAGGCCCAGAGGATACAAAGACAAACCAGACTCATGGCTGCTCTTAGGGGATTGTCATGTAAAAAACCAATGATAGCACTATTCAAGGGGTTATGATAGCAGACACAGGGGGTCAGAAAGACAGATAGAAACACAGTCAAATAGTAATTGAGCACAAGTGGGAGAATCCTCCTTAATGAGAGAGTCAGAGGAGGTAGCGTTTGATGACTTGACTCTGGTTTTAGTGAAATAATGTTTAATTCCTTTCCGACCAGACCTTTTCTCCCTTCCCATGGCTGGAACCAAGAACTTCATTCTGTGACTTAACTTGAGATGAAACTCTGCTGCAGTTAATGATAGCAAATAACATATTTGGTATCACCAGAAGGATACTTTTGGTATCATTACACATTCCCATTTACACTATATTTATTTGATGGCTATCCACTGATACCAAATGCACACCTTTTGGTATCATTTACACTATAGATTGTAATTATGTTGGAGGTGAGGTGTTTCAGATAATATGACTACTCTTATGCTACAATTAGAAATATAAACAAATTAATATTAACTGCAAAAAGCAGTCTACTCAGCACTATGCACTCTATAATCCCAGAAACATATATATATGTGTGTGTATTTATATATGTATGTATGTATAATTTATACAGATGGGAAATATATTTTCTAATGCATGTAGTAGTAGGGGCTGTCCCTCTGGGATTGAGTAGACTTGTTTTAATCGGTTTGTAAAATATTAACATTTTACAATTTCCTTCAATAAACGTGTATATCAATGCTTTAGGAAGAAGAAATCTCAGTGGGATTTGAATCATTCAAAAATGTTTTTTAATACTTGTTGAATTTTCTTCAGCCAACATTTATCCTAATAGGCTAATAAGTGCAATTAGAAAAAAGAAGCAAAGCTCACAACTTAGAGGTCCAAAAGACTTAGGAGAGCAGAACATCTGAGATGCACAACACTTGTTGTGTTCCTTCCTCTTGTGTATCAATCAGGGTAGTAATTGCATTCGCTGGAGCATTTCACCTCCAGTTATCTGCAATTACAACTCTTTGGCCAATAATTGGTTAGGGGTAGGCATATGACACAGTTCTGTTCACTGAGATAAGAGAGAAGTTTCTTAAAAGCAGTGAGGAAGAGAGAACCTCTATGTCCTTGGGACATGGTAGCTAGTGTGATGTTTGGAGCTGGTACTTTGCTAATGACAGAGGTTGAAATGTGTCTTGCCACCAAAAAAAATACAGTGGAGTCCTAACCCCCAGTACCTCAGAATAAGACCTTACTTGGAAACAGGTCATTGCAGATGTAATTAGTTAAAATGACATCATACTGGAGTAGAGTGGGTTCCTAATCCAATATGACTGGTGTTCTTATAAAAAAGGAGAATCTGGGTACAGATATGCACGCAGCAAGAACACTATGAAAAGATGAAGGCAGAGATTGCAGTGATACTTTTACAAGCCAAGGAATACCAAAGATTGCCAGTAAACCACCAGAAGCTAAGGGAAAGGTGTGGACAGAGCATCCCTCACAGCTCTCTGCCACCTTGATCTCGGCCTTCTAGCCTCCAAAACTGTGAGATACGAAGTTTCTGTTGTTTAGGCCACCACGTCTGTGGTACTTTGTTAACAAACTAATAAAGTTACCCTGAGAGGGAGTAACATGAGAAGAGAGGAGAGTGCTGGGTGCGTGAGACAGAAGTGGAAATATGGTCCGAGATGACAACTGTAGGCGCTGAAACAGCACATCTCCTCGGAGTCCCACTTCCTTGGGGCTTCTCAATACCGTGTATTAATCACTTTTCTTAGCTGTGCAAACCTTTTTGAGTTGCTTTCATTTACTATCAACTAAGGCAAACTAACTGATTCAACCATCCCCAGTGGGCCCCTTTGCAATCCAGATTCTGATGTCCAACTTTGCCCCTTGGCCACTGTCCTCCACTATTCTTCCAGATGTCTCTCTATATGTCAAATGCAAGAGGAATCATGCAGTATGATTTCACTTAGCATAGTGTCCTCCAGGTTCATCTATGTTGTTACAGATTGCAAAATTTCCTTCATTTTTGAATAATATGCCATTGTATGTATGTGGCACCTTCTCTCTATTCATTTACCCCGCAGCAGACATTTAGGGTGTTTCTATGTCTTGACTATTGTGAATAATGCTGCTATGAAAAAGAGAGTGCAGATATATCTTCAACATTCTGATTTCAATTCTTTTTATAAATACCCTAAAGTGGGATTGCTGGATCATGTAACAGTTCTATTTTTAATTATTTGAGGACTTACCATATTGTTTTCCATACTGGCTGCACCATTTGCATTCTGACCAACAGTTCACATAGGTCCCACTTTCTCCACATCCTCATCAACAATTGCCTTTTTTTTCTGCATGATTCCATTTATCTAAAGGTATCTTATCTAGCCATATCTAAAATAGTCATAATCACAAATCAAAGAATGGAATGGTGGTTGCCAGGTGCCAGGGGGAGGGGAAATAGGGAGTTGTTAATCAACAGGCTTAAAGTTTCATTGTTAAGAGGATAGAGCTCATGTTACCATAACAAAAATTCTCAAAAATCCAAGAGGAAAAGAGGGCTAAATCATTTTTTCTCCCAAGAGATTCCCTTGCTTCTGTGAAAACCAGGAGGGAGGGTGTTACCTAACTCTTGTCACCAGCAGGAGCTGTGACCATTGTTAACGTTATTTAGGTAGCTGCGATTTATGAAAAAAGCCCAAGCAGAGCTGTCTGCTCCTTCTTTCATTGTTAGGCATTCTTAACAGTGCTCTAGAGAGCGCCCACTTGTTGCAGGGAAGGAGGAACTGAAACAATTTCAGGCCTATACTCTAGCTTCTCCCTTTTCGGAGGTGGCTTTGGGACTGGACTGGCAGGGCAGAGGGAGGGAAGCCATTTTCATACTGGGCTTCAGTAGAGAGAAGCTTGGGGAGGTTGGGAGGCTGGGTGTATCGCCAAAAGGAAGATGGAAGAGAAAGATGCTTAAGGCCACTAGGCCTGGGGAATCAAAGAAGGGGGTGCTCTGGGCTTTGAGGTGGGCCCTGCACGTGAGCTGGCCCGATGGGGCTCTCTCTTCCTGGACAGCCCGTTTGCCCAGGCGAGCTGTCCCTGCTCAGGCCTGGGGCCCGCGGGCGGGACACCGCAGACGTCTGCCTTCTGCTGAGAGGCTTAAGATTCCTGTGATTTCCTCATCTTAGTGGGGCTTCCCCACATCTTTAAGCTGCTCAAGTGACCCATGCCTCCACAAGGGAGTGGCATATGGACTTTGGGGAAGCGGGTAATTCTTCACATTCACACAAGCATCCAGCCTGATTTCCCGGGGGAGCTCCTCATTGGCTCCTATTTGCGCTGTGGGTCTCAGGCTTGAACGATCACCCGACAGAACTGGAGTTTCTCCCCAGGAGGCTGGTGTGGGCTCTCATCTCACTTACTCAGTCGCTGAAGAACTGGTGGTGATGGATATTCAGGGAAAGGTATTTTTGAAGGTGGTATTTCTTTTTTTTTTTTTTTTTGCTGATGAATAAATAATAGGAAGTACCTTCCTCGAATGCTTTGTTTATCAGAGCTGAAATGAATGATTTGTGAGGTATCCTCACAGAACTTATGAAGGTAAAAAAGTTTCTTGAGAAGGACTCAAAGGTTAGAGGAAAATAGATCATCCTTTAACCTCATGTTAAAATACAGAACTTGCCATTGTTATTTCAAGATCAGTATGAAATAGGTAATATCGAGCAGGGAACATCTGATTAAATATAACATTTGCATTTTTTTAGTGTTGGTGTATTGTCAGTCAAACAATAAGTATTAGCCAATAAGTTTTAAATAATGAGTTATATCCAGGGATGCAAGGATGGTACAATATTTGATAATCCATCAGCATCATATACCACATCAACAAAAAGAAAAAAAAATAAATCATGAGTTATATTATCTCTTTCATTTACCACTTACACTGCCACTCACTAGGTGGTACTTCTGTTAAAAGTAATTTTCTTTCTTAAATTTCTCCTATGTAAACAATTATGAAATAAGTTTTGGGGATAACTAGAAATGTTTTATTGAAAATTTACTGTAAGCTTTTTTTCAGGTACTAACACTTTTAGATTTCATATTATATCACCACAAACATTTGTTTTTAGTTTTTAATTTTTCTTTTTAGTTTTTAAAAAAACACTAGAAATAGCAGATGTGTTGAAGGGGGGAGGATTTTGGAATCAAAGACACCAGACTTTTAATTCTCTCTTTGATATTACTAGCTGTATGAACTTGGTCACACCTCTCTGAACCTGGGTGTCCTTATCTGTAAATCAGGAATAATAATTTCTGTTTCACAGGGTTAAACGTGACCATGCATGAAACCTGTCTGGTAGTGGTAGACACTCGACTCTTATTATTACTATTATTTTAATTAAGGTATTATTGATGTACACTCTTAGGAAGGTTTCACATGAAAAACAATGTGGTTACTACGTTCACCCATAGTATCAAGTCCCCCCGATACCCCATTGCAGTCACTGCCCATCAGTGTAGTAAGATGCCACAGAGTCACTATGTGCCTTCTCTGTGCTACATTGTCTTCCCCATGATCCCCCCAACACCATGTGTGCCAATCATAATACCCCTTAATCCCCTTCTCCCTGCCTCCCCACCTGCCCTCCCCCACCCCTTCCCTTTGGTAACTGCTATCAACTCTTTTATTTTATAAGCAGCTTTATTCTCTGAATAGCACTGTTAGTGAATGGTTTCTATTTCAGAGCAACAAGGCCACAGAGCTATTACCATTTATAACAAATTGTAATTGAAGGTATTCTTAAGCTTCCACCATTATGCTAGATGTGTTTTCTTTGAAAATATATATGGATAGCTGGACTATTACTAACATTACCTTAAAAGAGCAAAACTTAAATGCCATTTTCACTTAAAATGTTGATGTTTTGCAATAGGTACTTAAGATCAATGAATTCCTGCCTCAGTTCAGATGGATTCACCAAATAACCTAATTGTTATCTTGACCTTGCCTGACAGAGAACTTTGCTTTGATTTTAGTTCTTCTTTGATGATCTTCCATTATTTTGTAGTTTGTGGAGGCTTTCAGACACACCTTACTCAAACTGTTACAGATTTTTTTCCTTTCCTGTATTGCCTCTGATGGCGGAAATACAATTCAATGTTAAAATATTAATAATATGATAGCCCTTTATCAGAGTTTCTCTTTTCTCTTCTATTACTTCATTGTCATATTACCTCTACACAGTACACAGGATAAAGAATATTCGGATGAGGAAACTATACCCCAGAGAAACTGTGATTTGTCTGAAATTAAAAGCAGGGTCTGAATTTAGTGTTTCTATCACTTTTGTAGAGATTATTTTTACTGTGTGGAGTATAGTTAGTTCTTGAACTTTTGGGGATCCTGGAATTCTTTGAATCTGATGAATGGGATGGGGCCTCTCTCTATATGACAGTAGAAATATAAATATGTTTGTGAACTGTCTATAGTTCATCTTCCCTCCCCTTCACTACTTAAATGAACCTGTAGCTTTAACAGTATTCTTACAGCTCACATTGCAAATGCATCTGATGAGGCAGCCTGGTCCTGCGGCTTTATAATATTATTTTACATGTTAGTGTGCATGGATGTGAACATCTGAGACACACTCAAATCCTTTCCCCAGAAATGCACTCTAAGAGTTATCTCCACAAAGAATTAAGGTTGATTAATTCATTCCAACTGTGTTCTGTGGAAAATGGGCACTCTACAAAATCTTAACCTCTTTTTCCAAGAAAGAAAATGCTATTATCAAACCTCATAGCCTTTTTTGTTCATAAGTGGAGTTCTGTTATTAGCATCACCTAGAACACACTTTTGGAAATGGTGACGACTTTCCTTCAAATCTGGCCATTCTTGTAACACCTGCCACTGATCCTGGTACCTATGGACAGTGTTGTGGGGCTTCGGCATTTGGGCGGGTGGACCTGACCCTGTTCCTCTGTGCCTGTTCCCTACCTGTTCCCCTCCTGTGCCTGTCAGTGTCACCTAGGCCAGGTCTGAGGACTGTTGCCCTCTTTTGTCTAATGGTCCAATATACTGAGATTGATATGAAACTTACTTTTCTGGTTTTTATTCTGAAAGCTCTGGAAGATATTAGGGATCTAATGCACCCCCTGTAGTAGTTACCTCCTTTAACATTCTCAGCAGTTTCAATTTCATTTTTCAAAAACTATTCAGGCCATTGCTTCAGTGATGGTTGAGACTAGAGCTTATCCTACTATAATCCTCTCACCTTCCACCACCAGGCAGGTCTTAAAGGCAGAAGAATGCCATGGATGAGCACCATCGTGATGGATTTTTGGCTCAAATTCCAGGCCACTGTGTACAGCTGCGCAAACGCGGCAATCTGCTAGACCGCATCTTGGAAGTGGTGATGATCCTGGTGCTTCCCTCTACAGTGTGTCAGGATGGAACTGCAACAGGGCCTGATTAAAATAAGTGAGTGTTATTGTTACTGAAAATCTGTGAATGGTCAAAAGGTACAAACTTCCAGTAATAAAATGTGTGTCACAGGGATGTCATGCATAGAACCTTAACTAATACTGTGCTGTAGATTTGGAAGTTGCTAAGAAAGTTCTCATCGCAAGAAAATATTTGTGACTACGTGCAGTGGTGGAGGTTAAGCAGACTTATTGTGATTATTTTGCACCATATATATAAATATCAAATTGTTATGCTGTCCACCTGAAACTAATATCATGTTATATGTTATTATATCATAATTTTTAAAAGTCTTTTGACTGCCTCTTGGCCTGCTGCACAGAAAGCCCCCAACCCTTAGCTGTTATTGCCATTATCACTTTTACTCTTTTGACAATTCTAGTGATTATATTCTCATTATCTTGACTTACCTGACTGTAGAATGAAGATAATTTTGATATAAACTGATTATAGAAATCTTAAGTCTAGTGTCCAAAGGTCCTGTTATGGAATTGATGTGTTATTTTGTTGTTGATTTTTAAAAGCATATACCCAGTAAAGAACAGACTATTCCTTTCTTGCTCACTTGAAAGAATTTTCTTGCCAACTGAACCCGAGGGCAGAGAAGTATGTGTATGGAAATGTGTCAGGATGTATCTAAACCAGCTTCAGAAAGGGCGAAGAGGCAATTATGTTAAACCTTCTGGAAATGCACTATCATCAAGAAAGTCACAGTTAATGGAAAAACAACTTCACCCTTCTTCCTGTGTTTATTTTTTTCACTTCTAACCATTTCATTACATTTTGCCACAGAATGAAGGGATAGATTCAATGTAGGTTTATTCCCCTAACCTAAATAAATAGCATAGAAAAGGGAAAGAAAGTTAGGCCTATGCTTCTTTGTTCCTTTTAAAGGCTATCTTGCTTCCCTTACTGTGAGAATAGTTGCTCAATAGTTTTAAGTGTGAATCGTTTGTGTGAATCAAGATTAGTTTCCTCCTGAAAGGAGAAAAAATTACCACTACCAGTTTAGACTAACTTGCATTGGTCACTAGCCATTTTCATGAAGCAGAAATATAACCTTTAAAAAAGGGGAGGAGTTTGATTTGAAAGCAGGAGGGCTGGGGCCTATTGGGAGCTGCCTGCTGTCAATAGGCACCAGAAGAAGATACCCAAAAGAAGTCTCTGGCTTGGGAGAAGCCTCACTCAATGTTAGGAAGTAGTTTTTGGACACTATTTTTTTTTTTCAGTAGCAGGACTAATTATTTACATGAAATCTTATTTGGAACCTGGATATGAAAGAAGAGGCAATAAAAATAGTTGAAGTGTGTGAACTTGTTGGCTTTTCTTGCCCTCATGTTTCTCCCAAGAACATCTCTGGAAACCTCAGAACTCCAGGTGTGGAAATCACGGATACACGGGATAAATGAATATCCTTGTTAAATTTGTTGCTGTCATATATTAGGCGAAATACTTAAAAATATATTTAAGCATTTCAAATTTTAATGGACACTCTAGGAGAGTGGTTGGCAAATTTTGTCTGTAAACAGCTTGGTAGTAAATATTTTATGCTCTGGGGGCCAAGATGCAAGGTTGAGAACAATATATAGATACTTGTATAACATGAGAGAAAACAAATTTCCACAAAATTTTTTGACAAAATTCAAATGATAATAATAATGATTTTTGAGTACAACTGTTTGTAATATAGGTTGCTAATGAGAATTGAAATTTTTAAAAAATAACATTTTGCTTATTTGGAGTTCAAGTTAGTCATTAAATTGATTACAGGTGTTCATCTGTAAAAGGAATTCTTAGCTTGTGGGATGCACAAAAATAGATGGTGGTGAGATTTGGTCCGTGGGCTATAGTTTGTTGAATCCTTCTCTAGGTAAAGTTCAACTGGAAAATAGCAATTCAGAGATTTTGATTAGCTTTTAAAGAGCTTTTATTTTATATTGACAGTATGCAGCACCTTCTCACTGCTATTAATGTCGGCAATGTTTCTACTCTTTGAAGGTGAAATTACAATACCAATGTCGTAGATATATTCAGAAAAAGAGCATCTCATATATTCTCAGTGAAAGTCATTTCTGGAAGGGGTTTTGTCAAAATGGGTAAAAAATCTAAGAAAGAGAACATACAACTTGTTTGTCACAATAATTCCACTTCTAGGAATTTAAGCTAATGAGGATTATAAAAAGTATTTATGTGCAAGGTTATTTATAGCATTGTTTATTATAGTGAAAATCTGAACACATCCTAAATGCTTAGCAGTAAGGGAATCAATGAAATAAATTATTGCAGATCTATAAAAAAGATTATTATGTAGTGATTGGAAATTACATTGTAGACTTCTATTTACTGACATGGAAAGATTGTTTTAAAGCAAGCCACAGACATTATGCAAAGGATGGCCCCATTATTGAATAAAATTATGTGAAGCATACACAGAGAAAACAGAATGGAAGACTGCATGCAAAAAGGTTAATTGTGCTTATTTGTGAGATAAGCACAAATTTCTATCTAGATCATTATTCGTAAGTATTATATAATAAATATGAATTCTTGAGTGCTTAGCATGTGCAGGGACTCTGGGAAATGCTTTACATATCTCATGTAATCTTTAAATCAATGCTATGAAATAGGAATGCTTATCTCTAGTATAATGGGGGCCCTAAGGAGAATTTAAATAGCCTCTCTTGTTGAAACAGCTAGAAACCAGGGGCCTGGATTTTGTACTCAGATATGTCTGATCCAGAATGTATATTGCTATCTCACAGGCCATACGGACTCTCTTATTTTCTTCACACTAATTTATATTTCTAATCTTGCTCTAAAGTGTCAGTGGTTTTTTTTTAAATATTTATTTTTATTTTTCATTAAGGTATCATTGATATACACTCTTATCAAGGTTTCACATGAAAAATGTTGTGGTTACTGCATTCACCTATATTATCAAGTACCCCCAACACCCCACTGAAGTCACTGTCCATTAGTGTAGTAAGATGCCACAGAGTCATCAGTGGGTGTTTTTAAGAAAGTTGAAGATGAGATCATTGTGTATAATCATATTAAAAACACTAATTGCTGTGTAGAAGATTTAGGCATTTCTTGTTCCATCACTGCAGATTCTGGGAAATCCCATCTGCCTGACCTTTCCACTGGCCATAGGGGCTTCCATGAAGATTTCCAAGGGCAGAAGGCATTACTCTAGTCTAATTACTCTAAAGAATGGGGGTTCCAGGTACCTCTAAGTATAACCCAGCCACGAAATATTCATTTTTCTCCAAGATGAAGAAAATTTTCCATTTTTTAAAGGTAAATTCCTTTGCTCTAAGAGACAATCTGACTCTAAGAGCTTTTTAGAATCAGTGCAAGAAGTGGGAGCAGTTGCCACCTGGTGGCCAGGAAACTTCCTGTCACCCCTGCACTGTTCCTCCTGCCCCTCACCACATCCCCTCAAAAGTGAAAAGGGATAGTTTCGGTCTGGGAGGGGAGTGTTACCTTACTCAAATTAAAATCTAAAGTGCTTTTTAAATCATGTGTATACAAAAAATAAATTATCACCTGAACTTAAACTTCATGATTTCTTTTTTCTGTATACTAGGCTACAGATGCGATAAAAATGATGGCTATTAGACTCTGACATTTTCCATTCACCGAACAAGATAAGCTGGTCTTTCTTACTAAATTGCTCTTTAAGATGACGTGTCCCATTACCAAAGGTCTGTGATCATCCTGCCACTTAGGTGTGTGTGATCGCCAGGTCACAGGGCACAGCCAACATGATCAATATTTCTTCTGACCTCTTTTGTCACAGCTTTTGTTCCCAGCTCCTTGAAAATAGAATCATGGGTAAATATATCTTTCTTAGGAGTTGTGAAGAACCATAGTTTTATTTATCGAGTGCAGTTAAAATGGTCTATTGTGAAATGATGCCAGATCAGAGACTGGTAGGGTGGTGCAAAGCTGTTACAGGAGACCCATGAAAAGTTTTGGAATGCTGGTAAATTAAATGTGATTGAAGTACAAATCTAGGTATTGAATTGGGAATTTATTATTAACTCTGAATCATTTTGGAGTAGGCAAAAGTCAAGTTGTACAAGTGAAGGATAATAAAATAGTTAAGAATAGTAATTGGAGGTGGGTGGAGGGGCAGAGGGAGCTCATATATAATGGTAGCTCTGATTTCTTTTTGGTTCACATTCATTCATCCATTCATTTCATAAGTATTTGTTGAGATTTCCAGGCAATGAGGACACAGCCCTGAGCAGGGCAGACCCAACACCTGTTCTCACAGAGCTTAGAGTTTCCCAGATGGATGCTAAGTATCTCGTGGTGCACGTGACTTGGAATCTTCCATAAATCCTAAGGGTACATCACACTCCCACCCCTCCCCTACACAGACACATAATCACGGTGACCTTAAAAAAGAATGGGGGAGGGCAGTGGAAGGAGTTGGCTTTTCTATCTGTATACAATTTAAATTAATGGATATTTAAAAAATACCCCAATATTATTGGTACAGACCAAAGCGGGAATACTGCTCTCATGATTACTATCTTTTCATAATACTTTTAAACCAGAGTTTTAATTCTCATGACATGGCACCAAATGGCAGGTGCTGTTGACAACAGCAGGCTGTCCTTTCCTCTGGTGTGGCCAGAGATCACAGGCCGTCGCTTACTGTTTGAGTCCTCTTTGTTTAAGCAGAGAATTTTTCCAACACAGCATATTCATCTTATTATAAAATAGCATTAAATAAAGAAATGACTTTAAAAAACAGTGCTTTTAAAAGGAATTAAGAACAATTTGTTACCTTTCCCACTGATACGAACATTTCCTTTATCAACTCTTCAAGAATCCTGACCTGAAATTATAAATCTTCCCCAGTAATGTGTTCCTGACCTCCACATAGCTGAGTGGCTGTTTGGCTTTTAGCATTTCTTTCAAGTTAACTCTTCTTTTTTTAAAAAAAATTAACTTCTGTATTAGGAATACTTTGTCTGATTTCAGAGACTTTGTTCTCCTATTTTGTGCATAGTTTCAGAGGGGAAAGAAAAGGAACTTATTCTGGAGGACAAGATGGCTGCTGAAGCTCCCAGGCTCATGTTCTCATATATTCCAGTATTTGAAAGAAAGAGTCCCCTTTCCTGTATTCTTTTTTTCTAGAGAATTTTTCAGACTCCCCCTCAGGTTCACTTAGGCCTTCCTCTAAGCCAGTCACTGCAGAGGTGGGTGGTATTATTGTTTGGCTTTTAGGCCAATAATACTTCACGCCCAGGGTCTGGAGAGTTTGGCTCCCTCTGTGGCCAATGGCTTCTTGAAGAAGGTTGGTGACAACCTGGTTTCTGTGGGTACAAAGGAGAGAGAATGACTGTTGGGTAGTTAAGCTATGCTGTTTGCCAAAGTTGTTTTTTGGCAAGTTAATGTTATCGATTCTGATAAAAAAAAATTTTTTTCCCTCTTATGTCTGTTAAATTCTTCTTCCTTCACAGTATTCTGATTTTTCTACACATTAGTTTGCTTATCAAACTCATTTTTCATAGATGACAAGTAAAATATTAAAAGATGGGACTCAGTGTATAATGCTTTATTGTAATGACATTTTATTAAAGTGGATATAATTTTAGAATCACTACCTAAAATTTAGGGCCTTAAGAAATGAAGCAGGGGAAAGGAAAGTTTACAGTTTATTTCAGAAAAAAGCTAGTTATTACATAAAAATTCTCTATTTCTTCAGGCTGTGCATTTAACTCCCTGTTTCTTTAGATGTTTCTTTTAAGGTAGCTAGATTATGGGAAATGAAAAGGGAGAAGAAAGCTGAAGGAGAGTATTATGGGATGAATTGTATGACCTTACAATTTATATATTGAAACTCTAACCCGCAGTATCTCAGAATGAGACTTTATTTGGAGATAGAGCCTCTAAAACAATGATTAAGTTAAAATGAGGCCAGTGAGGGGGGCTCTATCCAATCTGCCTGGTGTCCTTATAAAAAGACTTTAGAACACACAGGAGACACCAGGAATGTGTATGCACAGAGAAAGGCCATGTGAGGATATAGTGCGAGGGTGGTTGTCTGTAAGCCAAGGAGAGAGGAGAGGCCTCAGAGAAAACCCAGACAAGCCAACATCTTGATCGTGGACTTGTAGCCTCCAGAACTGTGAGCAAATAAATTTGGGCTGTTCAAGCCACTGAGTCTACAACATTTTATTATGGAGGGGCTAGCAAACTAATTTGATAGTAATTAGCACCAGATTTTAATGAGTACCAAGAAGTGTTAGGGACTCTAGTGGGAGGCCTTTAGGAACTCATACTTGAGGTAAGAATTATTCCATTTTTAGCAACTGAGAAACTGAGTCCCAGAGTGCTCAAATAACTTCTAAATAGAAGACCTGGGAATTGATTCATTATAAATACTTTCCACATACTATGCAGACTAGATAAAGTATATTTATAATATATTACAAATTTAGTAAAAACTAACCTTATTAAAGTCTTCCTGCTTGTCAGGCATATGGTACTAAGCATGTTATATGAATTAGTCATTTAATCCTCACTGTGACATGTATATTATTATTCTAGAGAAAATATGACTCACATATTTTAAGTTAGTTTCCCAAGACCACTCAACTACCAAGTGCTGGAGTCAGCAATGAAGCTTGGATAATCTGACTCTAGAGCACACTATGTTATCCAGCACCTAAACTACTTTTTATTTGAATGCATCATGAGAAGGAAAGATGTATGAATGTAAAGTTTAAGTCAAAATGACAAAGAGCACCCCAGTACAGGAGTATAAATTCAATGATATATTAATTGGTGAATAGATCTTGAAGAGATTTAAAAAACAAGAAATATGAAACAGTATTTTTTTTCTTTTTTTTCTTCTTTTGGTATCATTAATCTACAGTTACATGAGGAACATTATGTTTACTAGGCTCCCCACTTCACCAAGTCCCCCCCACAAACCCCATTACAGTCACTGTCCATCAGCGTAGTAAGATGCTGTAGAGTCACTACTTGTCTTCTCTATGTTACGCAGCCCTCCTCATGCCCCCCTCACATTAGACATGCTATCATAATGCCTCCTTTCTTTTCCCCCCCTTATCCCTCCCTTCCCACCCATCCTCCCCAGTCCCTTTCCCTTTGGTAACTGTTAGTCCATTCTTGGGTTCTGCGATTCTGCTGCTGTTTTTTTCCTTCAGTTTTTTCTTTGTTCTTATACTCCACATATGAGTGAAATCATTTGGTACTTGTCTTTCTCTGCCTGGCTTATTTCACTGAGCATAATACCTCTAGTTCCATCCATGTTGTTGCAAATGGTAGGATTTGTTTTCTTCTTATGGCTGAGTAATATTCCATTGTGTATATGTACCACATCTTCTTTATCCATTCATCTACTGATGGACATTTAGGTTGCTTCCATTTCTTGGCTATTGTAAATAGTGCTGCAATAAACATAGGGGTGGATCTGTCTTTTTCAAACTGGGCTGCTGCATTCTTAGGGTAAATTCCTAGGAGTGGAATTCCTGGGTCAAATGATATTTCTATTTTTAGTTTTTTGAGGAACCTCCATACTGCTTTCCACAATGGTTGAACTAATTTACATTCCCACCAGCAGTGTAGGAGGGTTCCCCTTTCTCCACAACCTCACCAACGTTTCTTGTTGTTTGTCTTTTGGATAATGGCCATCCTTACTGGTGTGAATCTCATTGTGGTTTTAATTTGCATTTCTCTGATGACAAGTGATGTGGAACGTCTTTTCATGTGTCTGTTGGCCATCTGAATTTCTTCTTTGGAGAATTGTCTGTTCAGCACCTCTGCCTTTTTTTAAATTGGATTATTTGCTTTTTGTTTGTTGAGGTGTGTGAGCTCTTTTTATGTTTTGGATGTCAACCCTTTATCTGATCTGTCATTTATGAGTATATTCTCCCATACTGTAGGATGCCTTTTTGTTCTATTGGTGGTGTCCTTTGCTCTACAGAAGCTTTCCAGCTTGATATAGTCCCACTTGTTCATTTTTGCTTTTGTTTCCCTTGCCTCGGGAGATATGTTCATGAATGAAACAGTATTTTGTATGAAACTAGTATGTTTGGAAATTATTTTTACCTTTATAGGGCATAGACCAGTCTGTTAGTCAATTAGTCGATCAGCTCAAGGATCAAAAAAGACACAGGCAGTCCTGGGAATGGCACCCTATTAACAGACTGGCAAGACGAATCGCACTTTCCCATAGGGACATGCTGTAAATAAGGCTCTAATAACACATATCCATTACCAAGTAACTCACACCTGACCACCAACAGGCATGTTCACTTGAATATAAATTTGTAAGATACCTTAAAATGGGAGAAAAACCATAATTTAAGTCCTGTAAATTAGACATTGATATAATGTTTCTCCCCTTTCTTACCAACTTTCACTTTCAAAAAAGTAGTAACAGGTATCTGATGTATAACTATGGAGATGAAGAAGAACCAGTTGTTCCTGGTGATGGCAGGTGGTGTCTATGAAACCACAATGCAGCTAGAAGTCTTGATTTTTTTTCCCTAAATGTCAGCTGTACCTCTCTCTCACAACTTACTTGAGTCCCTGCCCAGAAACCAATGGATGAATGGGAAATGCAGTAAGATGTGAAGCAGAGTGTCAGTTCATAGCAATGGATGAAAACTCATGATTTGTGAAGAACTCAGAAGCAGGACTGACTATATAAATTCCTGTGATTCACATAAAATATCCTGGATTTTTGAACAATAAAACCCTTTCTTGGTTAATTTGAGTTTTATTTCTCTTGCCATTCATAAACTTTTGCCGTAAGGCCTTGAAATAAAATTAATTCAGCTTTGAAAAATTTTATATCATGTATAAACACCTAAGACCTCAAAAGCTCAAGATTGAGAATAATTTCCTTTGAGTTTCATTTAGCATATATTGGGTGGGAATAAATTTAGAAAATATGCCAGCCTAAATCATGCCACAGAGATTTTTATGCCACAGAATAAAGCATGGGGGTTAGAATGAGTGAGGTATTTTAAAAATATACCTCACTGTCAAATAAAGAGGGTTCAGCAACTAACTCTCCAAAATTCGCATCTAGTAGGCAAGGGTAATAATCATGACTCAGCACTTTCGAGGAAGAATTGGAAATACTCAAGCTGACTTTTGTCAAGATTAAAAGGAGAGATTTTTAAGTGAATCGGAAAACTTTTTATGATGCCTAACTCAGATTTTTTGATTTGACTCTTCAACTGATCCTTTCTATAGATATTCAGGCCACGGTGGCTGACTGGCCTCCCCTTACATTCATCAAGAGGACTGCTCATGCTGCTAGCAGGCATCAAGCTGCATTTCCCAGGTCCAGCCCCTCCCTCGCGTCCTGGAGCACAACAGCTCTCACCCTTTCTCTTCAAACCTCCCAAACCCTTTCACCTTCCCCTTTATAAATGAGCTTGTCTCCTGTTCCACTGAGTAAAGAAGCAAAGAGCAGAGGACTTCCATAAGCTTCCATGCAGCTGTGTGCATCTGCTTTATCTCTTGATCTTATAGATGAGCAATCTGTTCTAGAGAAAACAAGTGCTAACCCCTCTTCTTGCCTACTAGGTCTCATCCCTTCTCATCTATTCAAGGGCATTGCTCAGCAGTTCTTCCTTCTTGTCTTTTGTAATCAAACTGGCCCTTTTTACTTGAATATTCTCTTAGATTGAAAATATTCTTTAAAGTCATATTTTAAAAAAAGAGAGAGAAAAAAATGAAAGAAAAAGGAAAAGTCACTTCTCATGACCTCACATTTCTCTCCATTATCACCCCATTTCTCACCTCCTCTTTAGAGCTAAGGCCTTAAAATGAATTTTTTATACTGGGTCTCTCCAATTTCTCTTTTCCTTTCTTCCCTTGAATTCAATAAAATCAGGATCTTGATCCCACAAGCACATCTAACTGCTCTAGGGCCTCCACATTGCTAAATCTAATGGTCAGCTCCCAGTCCTCAGGCTATTAACTTCCAACATCTGACATTGTCAACCACTCCCACCTTCTTGAAATTTGTTCATCACTTGGCTTCAGGGACACTCCCCTTTTCTGTCTTTTCCAGCTACTTCGCTGTCCTCTGACCATTAAGTGTTGAAGAGCCCCAGTATTTAGACACCTACCTTCTCTTTTCTGTTTACACTCACTCCCTAGGAAATGTCATCCAGACTGGTGGTTCACAGATTCAGACCTGCAGCCCGGTTATTCTCCTGAACTTCAGGTTCACTGATCCCACTGTCTACTTGATGTGGCTGGGTGTCCAGCAGGCGATGCATTAACATGTCCGCACACCTGCTTCGCTTGGCCTTCCACATCCAGTAAAAACTGGCTCCATCTTCCTAGTTTTGCAGATAGAAAAAACCATCAATTTTTCTTTTTCTTGATTCCACATCTGATTCTCCCATAAATCCTTTTGGCTCTGCCTTTACATATTTTTCTCTAGAATCTTAGCATTTCTCACTACCACCACAACCAGCAGTTTAGTCTTATCCGACATCGTTTTGCCCTGAAGTACTGGAATACCTTCTACCTTGTCTCTCTTTTTCTGCCCTGTCTCTCCCGTGGTCTTTCTCAGATGCCAGGGTGATCCTTTTAAGCATAGGTCGGTTCATGGAATTCTTTCTGCAACATCTTCCTAGAGCTTCTTCCCATCTCATTTGGAATGAAAGCCGGTCATAATATGTGTTTCCTGTGCGAGAATTATGTCTCTCCTCACCTACTGCTTTCTCCTTCACTCACTCCCTCCTGGCCACACTGGACTCAGGGATATTCCTCTGACAGGCCACGTGTGCTTCCGCCTCAGAATTTTGCACTTGATATTTCCTCTGCTTTGAACATTCTTTCCTCCAATATTTGTAGGACTTGCTCCCTCATCATGCTCAGATTTTTACTCAAATGTCAGCTTCTTTTTTAAGGTCTTCTTATACCAGTTATTAAAAATTGCCACCTATTATTCTTTTCTTTATTTTTTTCTGTAGTACTTTTCACTTTCTGCCATGGTAGCTATTTTACTTCACTGCTTTTTGTCCATCTTCCCTCCTAGAATGTAAACTCCTTCCTGGCTGGAGTTTTCGACTTATTCACTCCAGCATGTGGAGCATTGCCTTGCACCTAACAGATACTTAGGAAACATTTGAATATGTGAATGAATGAATAAAGTCAGATGGGCATCTAAATGTAACTTGTACATTTTTTCAGGACTTATGATATAAATTCTTGACTCACAAAGCACTAGGTTTCTGTCCTTTCACATAAGAATTCTACCTTATAAAAAGTAAAAAGTATTCTTTAATTAGATGGACATTATTATAACTGAGGAGGCAATGTAAGGAATTAAATGAAATCAATCAAGCCAAAGGTCATACTTTTCATTGTTAATTTACAGCACTTTTTCCAGAATCGATTTTTGTTCCCTTTCACTTCAGTGGTTTTGAATGTTTTCCTACATTTTTTTTTTGTCTCAAAAAATGGATTGTCTCTGTAGGTCATCTGTAGAAATGTGGACTCTGTCACATGTCTTTTGAATCCCAATGCAGATAGCGAAGTGGCGACAAGTTAGGTAGTGACATTGTTTTTAGTAATTCCCAAGCCCAGAAGGAGTCATTTGTTTGGAGGTGTACGCTGTACGGTGCCTAGGAGCCCCGGGGCTGCCCGTGCCATCATCTGCCTTGGCCCCACTCCAGGCTCACTCCACTGGAGGCTGATGACTGGCCCTGGGAATCTGCCTGTCACCACGCCCCCAGGACTTCTGATGCATGAGGTCTGTGGACCTGGCTTTGAGATGTGCTGCTCTGATCATTGCAGAGATGTTCAGTGTCATTCTGAGAAATCAGTCAAAGGCTTATTGTAAGAAAAATACCATAAATTTCCCTTCTGTGGAGACCAATTATGTTATGAACTGTGGCTTGTCTGCAAACTGTCCCCTATCCCCAAGGTGTCATCTCATGTATTTGCTGTGGTGTACAAGGGTGTGTGGGGGTGAGAATGAATCATTTCAATGAGGCTCTGCTTGATCAATATTAAACTATTACCCTTTCTGAAAAAATAATTAAAGGAAATGTCATGTGATGGGAGGTGCTAAGAATCATCTCCTGGCCATGTTTGCTGACTTATCATCATCTACTCCACAAATGGCTACATTTTTCTGTCTTAGAGTTTTTGTCTCTTCGCTCCTTTCCTTTTCCTAAGGGAATCAGGTGATTAAAGAGGTCAGAGTATGACATGCTGTTACCATGGAGACCAGAAGCTACTTAGCTCCTGTGTGGGTTTTCTCCCCTCCCTAACCAGCTGTTATTCGGTCAGAGTAAAGGATTTTCTACCAGTGGAAATATGGGCCTTTGAAATCCTTCCCTTTAGTTCTAGGTTGCGAGAGAGAAGAATGCAATGAAAAACTTCGTTATTCTGAGACAAAATGCCAAGAAAATGTTGTATTTGGAGAGGTGAAATGTGCTGTCACCACGGTGTTGGTTTCTGGACATATAGTTATTTTGTTTAAGCTTTTGGTTAGCAATTATAATCATGAGTGGGAAGACATGGAGTGCTTTCAGTCCAATCCACTCACCTCCCACTAGAAGAGAAGGAAATGGATCTGTTGGTAACTGCAAGCTATTTGATTAAAGTCTATCCTTCCCTTTGAGTACTTTCTATACCCAGTCATTCTTCTAAGTGCTTTACATGCATTATTTTATTTAACCCTACATTAGACTATGAAGTGGATTCTGTTATGTCCATTTTACAGGTGAGGAAACTGAAACACACTGAGTTTAAGTGACTTGTGCATGCAGGGTTTCTAGTGCTGAGGTGCTGAGTAGAACTAGGCACACAGAGCCCGCACTTGGACTATGGTCACTGATCCAGAGAAGCTACTGCTAAATCAGTTGTGTGTATTGTGACAGTGCTTCTCTGTAACTGTAATTAATCACTTTCATGTCAGATGCAATTGTGTAAGTCACAAGGCTAAATCAATAGTTATTTCAGCAGGTTGTAAGATACCCTAGAATTAGGGTGCAGCTGACAGCCCTGGTGCCTGCACCATAGCCTCTAGGTCCAGCTCCGATTTCAGCAGCAGCTGTGGTGGGCAGGTCTCCCATAGTTCAGGTTCAACTCAACATGGCCTAACTCCACCTGGAGCCAGTTAGGGATCTTTCTGTGCTTACTAGAGAGTCTTCTCTGACACCTGGGAGCTCCTTATGTTGTGCACCAGAGCGGCCAGGAAACACAGGGGAGGGAGCGCGGCCAGGGACAACTCATCAGTCAGGGTGGCAGTGGGAACTAGTGCACAAATGCTCCAGTCTCCTATTGTCAGCTGGATAATTCTAGAAGGCATCTATATGCTTCTCAGAGGTGCTGTAGAATTGAGAATTCATCCTAGAGGAACCCACCTGCGACCTCAAAAAGATAATTTACGGTCATTTTTCCTCTCTGCTGTCCTCCTCTCTACTTACTTGCTCCTGCTTTCCAAGGTCAGTTCCCACATAAAGCACCTGCCCCCAGGCCTTTGTCCCAGGTTCTGTCTGTGGGAACTCAGAAAGAGCCATTTATCAACATTCAAGATTGTGATGCTACTGTGCTGAGAATGCAACCACTGAGGCCGTGGGCAAGTTCATGGGGTCAAGACACGCTTGTGGGGTGTTTGGATTCCGGCTCTGTCACTTATATACCTTACAACACCGCGAGTTAATCAAGTATTCTGAGTCTCAACAACCGCAAGTGGAAGAATGGGAGAAATACTACTCATATGATTGTTGAGAGCTTGCTGAAACCCTGACACGCCAGTCATGGTGTGGCATGATCCTGGCCCCACCTTTGCCTCCTCCCACCCCACCATGACCAGGGGGTGGGTGATGCTAAGCTGGGAGGAAAGAACAGTGGAGATAGTCATGAAGTTGTGTGGGGGGCAAATGTGAACTCAAAGCACACATTTTCTCTTCTGGGAGAATAAGGTGAGCTAAATGTTTATTAAAGGTCTCTGTTCATAAAATACAGCAGAAAATTTGTGGGGCAATGTTTTTGCAATGTTCTTTTAAGGAATTTTATAGAAAGTGTCTCCGTTCCAATATTCCCTGAAAGGAAAGATCTATGAGTCTACTGTAACATGTAGAGAACTCTGAGGACTCCCCAAATGCCAAAGCTTCTATGCAAATCATACCTCCATTTATTAAAATACTTCTACTTTATTAAACTTTCTGTCTCTTGCTGTTAAAGAGATATTACAGTGAATGGGAACAGAAAGTAAGTGAGGGTGAAATGGATCTGGGTTACCATGGAAACAGGTGGTACAACCAATCAGTGAAGAGATATGTGTTCATCCAGGAAGTCTTCAAATTGCCCCCCAAAGGCCATCTGTCTAAGTGAACTGCAACCATAGCTGGTGCTCTGTGCTCACTGTGCAGCTCCAAATCTTGTGCACATAGCTTATATGACTCTGAAAATAATGTATGTCATCTATGCTGCAGTTCCCTCCTCTGCTTTTGCAAATAGCAGGAGAGATGGTGGAGATGGCAAAAATAATGATTTACATATGTGTTGTTCCTCCCGTATTTGCAAGGGACTTCATATTCCTTAATTCATATTCGTTAACCCATTTGCTCTGTAAGACAGGCAGCCTTGGCCTTCCTCTCCCAGTATCACAGAGGAAGAACACTGAGGCACGGGAGGATTGGTTCAAGGTCATACAAATAGTAAGAAATTAAAATAGGACTAGATTCCTAAACTTCTATTTGTGCAACCTTTTCCTTTCTGCTAATTCATAGCCAGAGATATAGAAGGCTTGGGGCTCAGCTTCTCTGCAACATGGAAGAATGCTTCTGATGCTGTCAGGAACTCAGGTAGCAAAACTGTATGTGGGTCCACCTCTCCAACCTGCCTCCATTTATGCCCTCATGTAAACCCTAAATTCTTTTTCTGCAGCACAGTTTTTCCTCCATGAAACCTTTCCAGAGTGTTAGAAAGAAAACCACAGGCCCCAAATAGAGTCACTTATGTTAAGACCCCAGGTCAGCAAACAGGACTTAATACTTAATGGAACTGCAGTTTCCACCTTCCCTCCCCGCCTACTGAACTGTGACCTTTAACCAGCGAAACTGGAATTTCCTGGTCAATCCTAGGAGATAATCCATTGAAAAACCCTTCCTGTTCTCCTTAGGAGGGTGACTTTTCCTGGAACAATGCATGCTTCACTAATGATTTCCTTTTTTCCACACCCTCTCTGCCTTTAAAAACCTTCCATTTTATACAGCTGTTTGGAAACCCATCTGTTTACTAGGTGTCTGCCTAATTCATGAGTCAATGAACAGAGTCAGTTAGGTCTTCAAATTTACTTATTTGAATTTTTGTTGCTTAACAAAAGTTAATTTATACCCACATATGTATCTTTCTTGAGTTCCGACACCATTTATTCTCAGAGTAACCTGTATGGTACTTGTGATTCCCACTTGTCCAACACCAAATGCAGTGGTGTATTTCTTCCTTACATATATGTAGAACAGTAACAATATTATACACAGAAGTGATAGTGCAACTTCATTCGGGTACCTAGACCTGATTCTAATGTGCATAAGTATGTGGGAGGGGGTCTTCCCATACATACTTACACCAAACAATTCTTGAACACCAACAGGGTGTTGGAGATCTCAATCCTGATGCTGTCTGCTGGGAGACAGCCCCAGATTCTCCAGGTTAAGGGCTCTGTCCTACAAGACAGCCCTCCACCCCCAACTTGAAATGCTGGTCGCAATCCCCAGGCAGTTCCTTGTGCTTCTAACCTACCCACAACGTATTGGAGGTTCCCACGACCTCCCCCTTAGGTTCGATTAATTTGCTAGAGCAGCTCACAGAACTCAGGAAAACACTTAGGTTTACCAGCTTAACAAAGGGTATAAGTTAATAGCCAGATGAAGAGAGACATAGGGCAAGGTCCTAAATGAAGTAGCTTCCGTCCTCATGGAGTTTGGGGACTGGCTCAGTGGCACGTGGAGGCATTCTGGTTCCCCAAGCATAGAAGCTCTGTCCAACCAAGAATTTGGATCCAACTGAGCAGAGCAGGCAGAGCAGAGAGAGAGATAAGCTTTTCTCTGGGGTTTTGTGAGGGCTTTATTGCATAGTCATGAGATTCACTGAACTATTGGTCATTGGCTGAATTAACCTCCAGTCCCCCACCCCCTGGGTGGGGGTCCAAAAGTCTCTCATTAACAAGACAAAACATCAATTTCACCTTTAGGACTCTGCAGTGTTTTCAGGAACTGTGGATGAAGACCAATATACCTGGGAAATATGTATTTGGTCATATGAATGACCAAATATATATATTTCTTATAACTCATTATATCACAGTACTGCAATATGCGATGTACATGAAATATTTATTTGGTCACTCAGATGACCAAAAGATATTTCTCCTATATATTTGGTCTTCATCCATATTCTTGGCTCTCAGTTCCCCAAAATGTCAGAATTTCCTGAGCTATAAGAGCAATGGGAGCATCCTGTGTCATAGTATTTGGTCCATTGTCCTCAGTTCCTGAAATTGCTTCTGAGACATAAAGGTGAACTGGGTGTCTAGTCATGCATGACAAACTCCTTTTCAC
Organism: Manis pentadactyla; assembly: GCF_030020395.1. NCBI lineage: Eukaryota > Metazoa > Chordata > Mammalia > Pholidota > Manidae > Manis > Manis pentadactyla. Next base: position 86,088,811 of record NC_080023.1, on the reverse strand, counting down.
CATGACTGGGTTTATGTTAATGAGGTGACTTATTGGAAAATCCCTAAGGATGGGGTCTAGTGAAGGTTGTCAGGGTTGAGTAGAGTAACCTTGAGTAGAGGGTTGGACTTCCAGTCTCACCCATTTGACCTCTGGAAAGGCGAGAGGATTTGGAAGCCAAAATCAGTCACCAATAGCTAATGTTTCAATCAATCATGCCTATGTAATGAAGGCACCATAAAACACAAAAGAACAGGTTTTAGAGAGCATCCAGGTTGGTGAACATGTGAAGATTCAGGGCATGTGGCACCCCCAGAGAGGGCGTGGGAGCTCCACACCCTTCCCCCATACCTTGCCTATGCATCTCTTTCATCTGGCTGTCCCTGAGTTGTACCTTTTTCTAATAAATTGGTGATCCAGTAAGTAAAATGTTTCTTTGAGTTCTATGAACTGCTTTAACAAATTAAATGAACCCAAAGAGGGAGGTAGTTGAAACCTCTGTTCTATACCAGGGAAGGTCAATAGCTCAAGTGACAACCTGGACTTAAGACTGGCATCTGACATGGGCAGGAAGGGACATCTTGTGGGACTGAGCCCTTAGCCTGTGGGATCTGCTGTTATCTCCAGGTGGTGTCCAAATGGAGCTCCATGCAAGACACCGAGCTCATGTCTGAGTATTGCTTGTTAGTGAGGCAACCCCTCATGCAGGATGAGACTTAGTGCTGAACACTTAGGGACCTCACCACTCTTTGTACTGTTTAATGTATGATAATCTTGCATCTTTAACTAGAGTATAATTTCTGTTTAGGCAAACGTTATAAACTTATGTTGTGAGCCCTTTGTTACTCCCCAATTTCTGGCAGTGTTGGACACAAATTAAGTGGTTAGATGTGTCAACAGATAGGTGAATGATTTGCAGCAACCCCCCTACCCTAGGGCTGTGGTTGTTATCTTTTGTTCTTTTGGTGTGTCTTCAGATGTAAAATTAAAGTTTATGAGGTCATATCTCTTTTACGGTCTGCTTGACATCTTAAAGAAGCAAGCAAATAGTTGTTGACTGTTCCAGGGTCCCCTTTCAACTGCTGTGGTTTTGCTGAGTTATTAACTTAGCAAATTCAGAAACAAGTTTGATTACTAGAATCTTAGTGTTTTACTGGCCTTAGCCTGTCTCCCTACATAAGGAGAATGAGCTGTGTGTTGAAAGTCTAACTCAAAGGAGTTCAAACCAAACCAGACCAACAAAGAAGGTGAAGTTCACTCCCTCTGCCATATACTTTCCTAGTTTAGTCCTTCTCTATACTGGGTTCTGCCTTCCTCAGGGAGTGGCTTCCAAGTCACCCTGAGGGTGTCTCCGTGTCAGTGAGCCAGAGGAGAGAGGAGAGGAGGAAGGCTTGGTTTCGTGGGCCAGGCTTGGACCACATGCATTCACATCCTGGCCTCACCTACCTGGACGAAGGTGGGAAATCTCATCTGAGCTCCCAGGAAGAAGACTAGACTATAGACTTTGGAGAGTAGCTAATGACCTATGACACTTCTCCATCACCCCCAAAACCTACATTCTATAATAAGTACTCAGACTCAGTGTTACCCCGAGAGGCCAGGAAGAGCAAAAGCAAACTTATGCAAGCTTCCTTTATTCCTTTATTATTTTTTATTATTCCTTTATTATTTGTTTGGGAAAACAGTTTATCTTTGGCAGTATCATCAGTGATCTTGTCATCTCTTAACCCCCTGCAGCTCAGCTTAAAGGGACTGCAAAATGTTCTCGGAGAACAAATTGACTGTCACCGAGTGTCTGCTTAATGGCAAACAAACAAACAAAAAGTAGTGGCTGGCCAAGGAGGTTCTGTAATACCAGAGGTTTTCAGACTAGGGTGGCCAGTACCTCTCATCTCAGGTGTGAGTATTCATTCCCCTGTGAAAATGACACACTTACCGATCCCCTTGTTGGGAAGACTGGCCTGGGGATAAGGGAGAAGCCCCAGGAGTTTGCAGTTGAGAGGGAGAAGCACTAGGCCAGTCCAGGCTGTGGGAAAGGAATCCTGCTCAGGGTTGGTTTCGAGTGGGGAATCTTCTTGTAGGGACCTGTCAGATTTTTCTGAAATTACTGATGCTGGGCAGCCCCATAAATTCCCTGCATTCACCTCTTCATCTGGTGGATTGGCACCACTGCATTCTTTGCTCACTGTGTAGGATTTTGTTTTAGTTTTTACTTCCGGCACACAAACGAACTCTTTTAAGGTGGTTTTTGATTGGTTTCCCCTTCTCATGACCTGTCTCCTAGGAATGCCCTCTAATACCTTGTGCGGAGTTTCATGGGTATAATTTCCTTATATTAGGAAAACATAAACTGGAAGGTAAATAAGTAGATATATTCAGTATAAGAACACAAATACAGGTAACTTGATAAAAATTATAATAAAATGTATGTGTTTGGAGAACTGTAACAAATCCTTAATTGTAATGTAGGAATGAGAATATTGAATATATCGTTCCTCTTATAGTCATTACAAGGCTACAAAGGAAATGTTATCCCATTTTTTTTAATAGGAGGGAAAATGGGGCATAAAAAGTATTTAGTCATCTTTCCAATGTCAAATAGCTGCTGTTAGAGAAAAGATTTGAACTCAGTTTTAACTCTAAATCCCATGGATTTAATCATCAAACCAGATTACTTCAACCATGGAAGTCATACTTAAAATAGCGTCTATTTGCTGTTATCTGCTATTTGAGGTATAAAATAGAAAGTAGGGTTCTTTAATCAAAACAACCAAAATTATTATCTTCAAAGTAACTTTTTAGGTTCATATCTGTGCATAGTATTGGCCTAGGTGTCAGGAAAAAGTCCTGCCTCTAGAAGCTTATGTTTGAAAGCATGAAGGTATGTTACTCTTGGTGTTTTGCTAACCTATGAGTGCCAGACCTGTATTTTATTTGAATGTTAGGGTTTACATTTATTTGCTGAAATCTGGCTTACCCTTTAAGATTTATTTTGAATACCACCACTTCCAAGATGCTTTATGGACTTCCTCAAAAGAAAATTTCTTCCTTTTTTATACTCATAATATTTAGTCAGGATCCTATGTATGCAATGGAGTTTTTATCCACGACTCCATTGTCTCATACAAGCATACCTGGGAGGAAGGGCTATATGTAGCATATTGTTATGCTTTGTGGATGTCCTGCTGAAACTCTCACACATGGTTAAGTATACTGAAGACATTTGCTGAAATGAGATCAAATACCTTCTCTTAGCTTAAATATGGCCCTTTTTAAACTTTGCCTTTTAATGAAGAAAATTATATTCTGAATTTAGGTTTTGCTTCAACTTACATTTGTCCAAGGAATTTTAGAAAAAAAAACCCTTGAAAATAAAAGTGAAAATTAGGTAAATAAATTGATTGATTAATGTAATTCTCCCAGCCTTTACAAATTTGCTGTAAAACTTGTATCAACTTTTTTTTTGGCTTTAATAGTAGATGGGACTGGATAGGCATTAAAATCTTAAGTTCTAGTGCTTAGGAGATCCATGTGGGAGATACACACTGCTGAGCAGGCACTACATCCAGCATTACTAAGAGCAGTGCATTATCACATTGTAAAGATTAAATTACGTTTGGGAAAAATAGACTCTCAGGCCCAGGACAGATTGTGTTAATTCATTTGGTTCATTTATCTGCTTCTTTAAAACCATTTTGGAAAGAAGATAATTTAACTCCATTTCAAAGAACTTGAGGATGGAAGATTTCACATGTCATAAACAATGACAAAAATGTTGAACTTCATAATAACAGTGCGCTAAAATTTTTTTAAAACTTCTTTCTGTTAGAATTAATGTTTCTTCATTCATTCATTAAATGTTTTTTTTTATTGAGGTATCATTGATACACACTCTCATGAAGGTTTCACATGAAAAACATTGTGGTTACTACATTCACCCATATTATCAAGTTCCTCACACCCCATTGCACTCACCGCCCACAGTGTAGTAAGATGCCACAGAGTCACTACGTGTCTTCTCTGTGCTACAGTGTCTTCCTTGTGACACCCCCGCACACCATGTGTGCCAATCATAATACCCGTCAATCCCCTTCTCCCTCCCTCCCCACCCATCCCCTTTAGTAACCACTAGTCCCTTCTTGGAGTCTGTGAGTTGCCTGTTGTTTTGTTCCTTCAGTTTTGCTTCATTGTTATACACCATAAATGAGGGAAATAATTTGGCATGTGTCTTTCTCTGCCTGGCTTATTTCACTGAGCATAATATCCTCCAGCTCCATCCATGTTGTTAAAAGTGGTAGGATTTGTTTTCTTCTTATGGCTGAATAATATTCCATTGTGTATATGTACCACATCTTCTTTATCTATTCATCTACTGATGGACACTTAGGTTGCCTCCATTTATTGGCTATGTAAATAGTGCTGCGATAAACATAGGGGTCTTTTTGAATCTGAGAACTTGTTTTCTTTGGGTAAATTCCGAGGAGTGGAATTCCCGGGTCAAATGGTATTTCTATTTTTTGTTTTTTGAGGAACCTCCACATTGCTTTCCACAATGGTTGAACTAGCTTACATTCCCACCGGCAGTGTAGGAGGGTTCCCCTTTCTTTGCATCCTTGCCAGCATTTGTTTTTCCTAGTCTTTCGATGTTGGCCATCCTAACTGGCGTGAGGTGATATCTCATTGTGGTTTTAATTAGCATTTCCCTTATGATTAGCAATATGGAGCATCTTTCCTTGTGCCTATCTGCCATTGGAATTTCTTCATTGGAGAAGTATCTGTTCATACCCTCAGTCCATTTTTTAATAGGGTTATTTGCTTTTTGGGTGTTGGGATGTGTGATTTCTTTATATATTTTGGATGTTTATCCCTTGTCAGATATGTCATTTATGAATGTATTCTCCTATACTGTAGAATACCTTTTTGTTCTATTGATGGTGTCCTTTGGTATACAGAACTTTTTATCTTGATACAGTCCCATTTGTTCATTTTTGCTTTTGTTTCCCTTGCCCGAGGAGATGCGTTCAGTAACAAGTTGCTTATGTTTATATTCAAGAGATTATTGCCTATGTTTTCTTCTAAGAGTTTTATGGTTTCATGACTTACATTCAGGTCTTTGGTCCATTTTTAGTTTACTTTTGTGCATAGGATTAGACAATAATCCAGTTTCATTCTCTTAAATGTAGCTGTCCAGTTTTGCCACACCAGTTGTTGAAGAGGCTCTCATTTCCCCATTGTATATCCATGGCTCCTTTATCATATATTAATTGATCATATATGCTTGAGTTTATATCTGGGCTCTCTCATCTCTTCCATTGGTCTATGGGTCTATTCTTGTGCCAGTACCAAATTGTCTTGATTACTGTGGCTTTGTAGTAGAGCTTGAATTTGGGGAGCAGAATCCCCCTGCTTTAATAGTCCTTCTCAGGATTGCTTTGGCTATTCAGGGTCTTTGGTGGTTCCATATGAAGTTTAGAACTATTTGCTCTAGTTCATTGAAGAATGCTATTGGTATTTTGATGGAGATTGCATTGAATCTGTAGATTGCTTTGGGCAGGATGGTCATTTTGACAATATTAATTCTTCCTATCCATTAGCACGGAATGTATTTCCATTTATTGGTGTCCTCTTTAATTTCTCTTAAGAGGGTCTTGTAGTTTTCAGGGTATATGTCTTTCACTTCCTTGGTTAGGTTTATTCCTAGGTATTTTATTCTTTCTGATGCAATTGTGAATGGAATTGTTTTCCTGATTTCTCTTTCTTCTAGTTCATCACTAGTATATAGGAATGCAACAGATTTCTGTGTATTAATTTTGTATCCTGCAACTTTGCCGAATTCAGTGATTAGTTCTAGTAGTTTTGGGGTGGATTCTTTAGGGTTTTTATGTACCATATCATGTCATCTGCAAACAGTGACAGTTTGACTTCTTCCTTACCAATCTGTATGCCTTTTATTTCTTTGTGTTGGCTGATTGCCGTGGCTAGGATCTCCAGAACTGTGTTGAATAAAAGTGAGGAGAGTGGGCATCCTTGTCTTGTTCCTGATCTTAAAGGAAAAGCTTTCATCTTCTCGCTGTTAAGTATAGTGTTGGCTGTGGGATTTTCATATATGGCGTTTATTATTATGTTGAGGTACTTGCCCTCTATACCCATTTTGTTGAGAGTTTTTATCACGAATGGATGTTGAATTTTGTCAAATGCTTATTCAGCATCTATGGAGATGGTCATGTGATTTTTGTCTGTCTTCTTTTTGATGTGGTGTATGATGTTGATGGATTTTTAAATATTGTACCATCATTGTATACCCTGGAATAAATCCTACTTGGTCATGATGGATGATCTTTTTGATGTATTTTTTGAATTCAGTTTGCTAATATTTTGTTGACTATTTTTACATCTGTGTTCATCTGGAATATTGGTCTGTAATTTTCTTTCTTTGTGGTGTCTTTGCCTGGTATTGGTATTAGAGTGATGCTGGCCTCATAGAATGACTTTGGAAGTATTCCCTCTTCTACTTTTTGTAAAACTTTTAGGGGGATGGGAATTAGGTCTCCACTAAATGTTCGATAAAATTCAGTGGTGAAGCCAGCTCGTCCAGGAGTTTTGTTCTTAGGTAGTTTATTGATTACCAGTTCAATTTCATTGCTGATAATTGTTCTGTTCAGATTTTCTGTTTCTTCCTAGGACAGCCTTAGAAGGTTGTATTTTTCTAGAAAGTTGTCCATTCTTCTAGATTATCCAATTTGTTAGCATATAATTTTTCATAGTATTCTTTAATAATTCTTTGTATTTCTGTGGTGTCTGTAGTGACTTTTCCTTTCTCATTTCTGATTCTGTTATGTGTGTAGACTCATTTTTTCTTGTTTGGTCTGGCCAGGGGTTTATCTATTTTGTTAATTTTCTCAAAGTACCAGCTTCTGGTTTCATTGATTCTTTCTCTTGTTTTATTCTTCTCCATTTTTTAAATTTCTGCTCTAATCTTTATTATTTCCCTCCTTCTACTGATTTTGGGCCTCATTTGTTCTTCCTTTTCTAGTTTCATTAATTGTTAGTTTAGACTGTTCATATGGGATTGTTTTTTCCTGAAGTAAGTCTGTATTGCAATATACTTCTCTCAGCATGGCCTTTGCTGCATCCCACAGATTTTTGTGGTGTTGAGTTATTGTTGTCATTTGTCTCCATATATTGCTTGATCTCTGTTTTTATTTGGACATTTATCCATTGATTATTTAGGAGCAGGTTGTTAATCCTCCATGTGTTTGTGGGATTTTTTTGTTTCCTTTGTATAATTTATGTCTAGTTTCATACCTTTGTGGTCTGAGAAGTTGGTTGGTACAATGTCAATCTTTCTGAATTTACTGAGGCTCTTTTTGTGGCCTAGTATGTGATCTATATTCTGGATAATGTTTCTTGTTAACTTGAGAAGAATGTGTATTCTGCTGCTTTTGGGTGAGGTGTCCTGGTCTGGTTGATCTGTCCTTTGGAGTGAATGGTGTGTTGATGTCTCCTAAAATTAATGTATTGCATTCTATTCCCCCCTTTAATTCTGCTAGTATTTGTTTCACATATATAGGTGCTCCTATGTTGGGTACATAGGTATTAATAATGGTTATATCCTCTTGTTAGACTGATCCCTTTATCATTTGTAATGTCTTTCTCTGTCTCTTGTTACTTTCTTTATTTTGAAGACTATTTTGTACTGCATCTCTTGCTTTTTTCTCCCTGTTAGTTGCATGACATATCTTTTTCCATCCCTTTACTTTTAGTCTGTGTATATGTCTTTAGGTTTGAAGTGAGTTTCTTGTAGGTGGCATATAGATGGGTCTTGTTTTTTTATCCATTCAGTAACTCTATGTCTTTTGATTGGTGCATTCAGACCATTTATATTTAGGGTGATTATGGATATATATGTACTTATTGCCATTGCGGGCTTTAGATTCGTGGTTACCAAAGGTTCAAGGGTAGCTTCTTTATTATTTAACAGTCTAACTTAACTCACTTAGTTTGCTATTATAAACACAACCTAAAGGTTCTTTTTTATCCCTCCTTTTGCTTCCTCTTCCATTCTTTATATATTCAGTGTCATATTCTGTACTCTTTGTTTATCCCTTGATTGACTTTGTGGGTAGTTGATTTAATTTTGCATTTCCTTAGTAATTAATTGGTCTATTCCCTTTACTGTGGCTTTATTTTCTCTGGTGACAGTTATTTTGCCTCAAGAACACTTCCTTCTATAGCAGTCCCTCCAAAATACACTGTAGAAACTGTTTGTGGGAGGTAAATTCTCTCAACTTATGCTTATCTGGAAATTGTTTAGTCCCTCCTTCAAATTTAAAAATTAATTTTTCCTGGCACAGTATTCTTTGTTTGAGGCCCTTCTGTTTATTGGCATTAAGTATATCATGCCATTCCCTTCTGGCCTGTAAGGTTTCTGCTGAGAAGTCTGATGATAGCCTGATGGGTTTTCCTTTGTAGGTGATCTTTTCTCTCTCTCTGGCTGCTTTTAATACCCTGTCCTTGTCCTTGATCTTTTTCATTTTAATTATTATATGTCTTGATGTTGTCTTCCTTGGGTCCTTTGTGTTGGGAGATCTGTGCATTTCCATGGCCTGAGAGACTACTCCTTGCCCAAACTTGGGAAATTTTCAGCAATTACCTCCTCAAAGACACTTTCTCTTGCTTTTTCTCTCTTTTCTTCTTCTGTTACCCCTTTAATGTGAATATTGTTCCATTTGGATTGGTCTCACAGTTCTCTCAATATTTTTCCATTCCTAAAGATTGTTTTTTCTCTGTGCCTCAGCTTTGTATTCCTGTTCTCTAACTTCTATTTCATTTCCCATCTCCTCTACATCATCTAATCTGCTTTTAAATCCTCCATTGTATGTTTCATTTTGGATACTGTATTTTTCAAAGTTTCTATCTCTTTCTTGAATTCCTTCCTAAGGTCTTGACTATTTTTCTGTAGCTCCATGAGCATGTTTATGATTTTTATTTTTAAATTTTTTTCTGGAAGTTTGGTGAGTTCAGTTTCACTTGGCTCTCTTTTGCTCTTTGTTGGATTTTGTTTTGTACCAGATTCTTTTGACATTCATGTTTGTAAAAATAACTTGGTATAGATAGCACCCTCTTGTGCCCAGAAGCTCTACACTCTGGAGCTGCTCAGACCCTGGTGTGAGTGTGGGGGTTGCAGGCAAGAGGTGCTGTTGCCTGCCAGGAGGAAAGGGTTCTTTCCTGCTTCCTGGCTGTAGTGCCTGCCTCCACTGCCAGGGCCAGTGGGCTGAGTATGCAGGGAGGAGCCTCTATGCTATGTCCTTGTAGCTGCCATAGGCAAAGCCACCATCTGGCTGGCTTGGTGCAATGGCTGGGGCTGAAGGTTTTTGAGCCTGTGCTGGCTGGGAGGAAGGAGCAGCAGGCTGCATATCATGGTGGGGGGCCTCAGAGCTGTGTTGTCAGCCAGGGGTAGGAGCGCCTGAAGCTCCTGAAAGTTCCCAACTTGCTGGCTGAGTTGGCTGGGACAATTTTGTCCACCTATCCTTTCTCCTGGGCAAGCTCTGTGCAATCCTTGCCCCTATAGCAGCCCTCTCACTCTTGGGAAGTCTCTCAGAGTTTCTGCCTTTCTTTTGTCCCAGAGTGGCCAGATGTGGATCCCTGCTTTCCACAAGTGGCTGGAATCTCAGTCTCTCCAGGCATTCAGCCTTTCTTAGCTTTCCAATCCACTAATCTTCAGAGTACCATGTAATATAGGTTCATGCTCCCAGGGCAGATCTCCAGGACTGGGTGTTCAGCAGTCCTAGGCTTTCACCCCCTCTGTACTCCATTTGTCTTCCTCCCACTGGTGAGCTGAGCTGGGGATCCAGCTTTGGTACTTTACCCTTTTCTGTGAGATATGATCTTTTCCCCAGATGTAGGCAGTCTATCTCTGCCTTCTTTCTTTTCTCTTTCAGAATTAGTTGTTTTTGCTATATTTTCATATTATATGTGGTTTTGAGAGGAGTTTTCTGTCTCCACTCTCATGTTGCCATCCTTAAGCCTCACATTTTTTTCTTTCTTTATTCTCTGCCTTTTCACTTCAAGATAATTTTGAATTTCTATGATGGCTTCTCTTCCAAATTGGTTAGACTCAGTTCAATGCTTTAAGGAACAATCAGTATCTATTATATGGCTCTTTTGGTCGATCATTTCCCTGAAATCTTTTGGAGAGGGAACTAGAATGCTAGTTATCCTAGTCAAAGAAATCATACACATTGGTGAGTATGGTTGGCAGGCACATTGGTGAGTAACCTCAGTGACTTATGCTACCTAGAAACACATAACTGCACATCCCCTTCATGTTGTCACACATTATAAGGATAACTGTAAGTCTGGAAAATTATAATAATGCTAATATTTGCAATTTTTTAGTTAAAGTTAATAATAATGTGGTATGTTTCCTAAGAAAGAGTGCTTGAATTCATCTTTTGGGACTCTTGTGTCCTCTAAGTTTCCACCATTCTAAGGTGCCTCTTACATTTCAAATACAAGGTTTTATTTTGTTGCCCGATCAATCTAATCATCCTCAGTACTGTGTGAGCTGGCAGAGATAGAGATTTTCTGCACTGTGATGATCCACTGCATTGTTTCCTGCCCTATGACAACCACCAAGGAAGGAGGAAGCCCAAAGTAGACCTAAGTAACTTTGACAGAAGCTTCAGCAGGGCCAATGAGGATGCGACTGTATCAGTTTTCTGAGTCAGTATATGAAAATTACATACCTGTATCTAAATTCTTATAGACAGTGTTTGGACAGGCACTTCTGGATTTCTTGAGCAGCTGGGATCTCCGCCAAGCAGCCCAAATTAGAGGAGATATGATACCAAGGATCAGAATTGATAGAATTTATTAGCCACCCCAATTCTGATGACAGTTAGTGAGAAAAGCTAGAGAGCCGGAAAGCCCCTCTCTAGGTGACAGGCTGGAGTGGTCACATGTAGGTACAGTGACTGCATATCTGACCCATATAACTTATTATCCAAACTAGGACATATTTGGGAGTGAAAAGAGAAACTATTAATGATGAAACCAAGACAAACAGGCTTAAATCATGCTAGGCAAACCAGGATGCTTGATCACCTTACATATGAACCACATTCTTTCTCTTTATAATGTCTTTCTATGCCAGGGGCACAAATCCCTCCATTTACTCCCCATATTTTCCACCAAGGAACAGATAACTAGATTGTATATTACTTAGCACCTATTTATTGCTTACTACATTTGCTTGTGTCTTTTCTCATAATGTCATTGTAAGGTTGGGGTTTCCTTCTGTTAAGCAAATAGAAATGGAGTCTGTACAATGCAGTCTTAACTGACACCATTAACTGCCCTGAGTCAGACTTTTTCTGTGTTCTTGTCTTTTCAGCGTTAAGAGAATACAGGAATGCCTACCATTTCACAGTTCTAGAGGCTTTCCTTAGATCTTTCTCTCTAGTTATGAAGTTGCTGGTTTTCAACAATTCCAAATTGTTGAATTGTCACTGTGTGACCTGTCTGTAATTTGCTTAGCAGCTGCCAGGCCAGCATTAGCAATGGGTGGTTGGATAACACCAAGCCGAGCTGGGTGGGAGAGGAACAAGCAGCAGGTGCACAGACCCTCTGAGAACACCTCTTGTTCTTCCCCTTCATGTGGTGACAGGATTTGAACTGTGGGAGACTGCTACTACAAAGGAACAGTGCCAGGATGGAAGTACAGCCCTTAACACTAGAGGGTTTCTACCTTGAGGGGTGCCTCCTTCCTCTCCATGAAATATAGGTCCTGGGCTCCCACCCCTCTGAGGAATCCGTCTCTAGCTGAACGTTCCAACACTATGTCCTTCTAGGGTAAAGGACATTTTAAATTTGAAAACATTATTAAAAAACACCATAAACTTAAAAAAAGATACCAGATTAACAGATACATGGACTAAACAAAAAATTTGAAATAAGCAAGCAAAATCTCAGAGAAATGAGTATTGTGGCAGAATATGAAGTTTGGCTCACTCAGTATTCTTTCAACCAGCATTTGCTTTGCCTTCATCGACTGTAAGAGTCTGGAAAGCCAAAAACCTGCTCCCAGGGGGGGCCTTGTAGGTTAACCTGGATATGTGACACAATGGTAAATAATGAGATATAAGAAGTCTGCTGAGGATTTCTTGGAAAGTGTTTGATAAGTGTATCTTTCATCTCTTCTCCTTGCCCTGCCTTCAGCCTGCTGCCTGCTACCTGCTACAAGATGGCTGGAGGGCATCTGCCTTCTAGTTGCCCTGAGGGCAAGACCACGGGAACAAGGGACCTTGACCCAACACTTTGAACTGCCAGCAACCACTGACTTCCAAACCTCTTGTTATTTGTGAAAAGTAAACAGCTTAATTTGTACACACCTCTACTTAAATCAGGTGTTCTGTTTCTCATCGCTATACATAATTCCCAACTGACGCAGATAGGAAATTGGACACATGAAGCAGAAAATAGTCATTTATACAATTCAGCTGGAAAAAAATCAGTAAGAAAAATATGCTAGTTTAAATAAAGAACTCAATAGAGGGGTTAAGTAGCTGTATACAATGGAAGATACAATGGAGGATAAATTCGAGAGCTGGAAGGTGAGGTCCAGGACTTTTCTCAAAAGGCATCAGAAAAGGATTAAGAGATGGACTATATAACAATAAATTAAAGATTATGGCGAATAATAGCAGCATCAATATCTGAATAAGAGGTGTTCCAGATGGCAGGACAAACAGTAAATAGAAGGAAATAATTGAAAAAATAATAAGGAAGATTTCCTCAGACTAAGGAAAGAAATCCATGAGTGACAATTCATCTTCATGAATTGACAGATTTCATGGAGTATGAAACAGAATAGATAAATGATCATTTATACCTGGGCATATTATGGTAAAAGGTAAGAAAATCTAAGTTTAAGAGAAAAATTCCAATAGCTTCCAGAGATTAAAAGCAGATCCCCTCAATCTGACAAATTTCATTGTTATCTGTTTATGCAATGACAATGTTGGATAATAGAATACTATTTTTAGAGTGTTGAATAGAAAGTTATTTGAATCTATAAATTTTCCCAGCTGTAATATCATTTAAATGCATGAAAATATCCTTATGTGTATCATGCTTCAGAAGGTTTACCACACAATGATCCTTTTTGAAAACAGTCTAGGACAAGAGTCAACAAAGTGTGGGCAATACGCAAAAACTGGCCCACCCTATGTTTTTGCAAATAATGTTTTACTGAAACACAGTTCTACTCATTCATTTATGTATTATCTATGGCTTCTTTCCAGCTGTGAAGGCAGAACTGAGTAGCTGCAACAGACTATATGTCTACAAGCCTAATATACATGCTATCTGGTCCTTTATAGAAAAAGTTTGCCAACTCCTGTTCTCGGACAAAGTACACGTGCAGGAAGACAAGTAAGTCAAGGAAATGTCAAGAGAAGAGAAGCTAGGATGAGTTATTAACTTGGTAAATTTCATTGTTTAAATAATAAAGGATGAGAAATAAGTTACAGCATATCCAGAACAGTCCATACTAAAGTATTTTATACAACAACCACAGTCATGGAGGCGCCAGAGGAGGTAAGGTTATGCTAAAGCATCTGCTTGTTCAAGCAGCACCCCTGCCTAGGGGGTTTCAGGTTTGCAATGCATAAAGGCATCATGTTAAGGAGGCATCATTTACATTCTAGATACATCTTGGATAATTATGGCTTGAGTTCTGGTGCTCATATTACTGTCTTGTTTGCTAAAGGGTGCGCTGAGGTTGTGATGTCTGAGCTGCTGAGAGGGTATCATGTGTTGGGCATATGGTGAGGTCGGGCTGCTGCCTGCTAGGGCTCTAGAGAAACCCCCAAGCTAATTGAAAATGATGTTTTTTCTTGAGTAAGGTTGCATTTCTCTAACTCACACAAATTTTCCTCTGAGCTAGCAGCTGACATGTTAAAAGGGAACAATTTATCTATGGATAGGCTTAAAAATTATAGGGGAACATAAACCAATAAGTGCTCTCAATAAATTAGTGGTAACCATCAAAAGTACAGAAGTACACCAGCCAAAGGCTAGTCTATCTATCCAACTAAAGAAGAAAGGAGAGGAGGGGAAATGAGAAAATGTGGCCAATAGAAATGTAAAAAGGTCTGCCAAAAATAAATCCAAGTGTAACAGTAATTACAATAAATATGAATACATAAAACTAATTGATGCAAAGACATAGATGCTCAGATTAGCTTTTAACGTGGTGATTGTTAGGCAAGAGAATCAAATGACTGTATCTCCATGGAAACACAGACGACATGATAGTTGTCAAGTCATAGTTATTACTGTGCTTTTTTCTGTATCGAGTTACTTCTTCAGAATCAAAGCAACATGGAATATCCTAGAGTCAGAGGCAGACATCTTAAGGTTTTACTTTCCAGTTAATGATCTGTTCCAGCAGTGACTCTTCTTAGCAAAGTCTTAATATGACTTAGTGATAAGAAAAATAACTCTTAAGATAGTTTTCAAGACAGTCATTTATGTGGAAAAATCTATGTCTTAATATAAAACAATGAATACTAAGTATTATAATTTTGGAGGTGGAATTTTGATTAACTTGCTTAGAACCAAATTTGTCAGAAAAGAGCTGTCAGTGGTGACAGGAACATGATTAAAATGTGTGCAGAGTCACAGAGAAATTCAGTCTCACATATTTTGTATAAAAATTGACTAGTTCATTAAGAAGAACAGAGAAATTATAATTCAGTGATCTTTTATTACGTGACTGCTTATATAAAGTATTGGTAGATTTCTTTTATAAATTTGAGCCTGTTTTACATAATTTTCTGTCATTAGGTTGCAAACTACTGATTATAATGTAGTTTGGTTCTAGACAGCAAGAACTGAAAATGTCCCCTATTTCTGTGATTAAAAACCACATTAAAAAAAGAATGAGAACACACAGCAGGCACACATGATTGGAGAATAATTATTAATTTTCGGTGACATAAGCACCTAGTTCTGAAGACATATCTTAGTGCTAAAATATAAAACCATATGGAGGGCACATTCTGATTTTTGGAGCTGGTGAAACAAAAGCCATTCTACACAGTGCCTACTGAGACTGATCATTATTTTGGGCCTTCAAAATGTTGTCTAATGTCTACAAAGGTTTACGCTGAATAATTGCAAAGTTTCTACTGCTTTGCCACTCCTGCACTGCTAATGGGGGAGAAAGATAACATTCAGGGGCTAGTCACATTATAATAGCAACCATTTCAGCATCCTGTTCATCTGTTAATGTTTCCTACAGTCAAATTGTTAAACCTCCCAATACCCCAATTTCATAGAAATGCATAGCTAGAGAAATGGGGAAAACTAGTTTTGTGACTTTTACAAAGCACATTTAACTGGAAGCCCGATTATGGTATTCCTATTGATTACACAAAAAGAATGGTAAAAGGAAAGACACATCACCTGTAGTTACTTAGGAGAATTTGGAGGCCAAATCTGTTAGACGCCACTATATAGTCAAACTTCTTGTGTCCAATAATGAGTTAGATTAAGCCTAGGGAAATAGTGGGACTGGAGAGAGGAAACTGCAATGGACTGGCTGGTGAAGGCAGAGCTTCTGATGAGTTAAACCCTAAATATAAAAGGGAAGAGAGAAATAATGAGGTCCTCTTTGGTATGACTAGCATTTTAGCACAGTTTATTAAGGAAACAGCAAGAAATCTTGTGATAGTTGGTTAATATTGCTGAGGCTCCTTTGAAAAAAATCTTTAAATGCTATGCACTTAACATTAGCTGAGGATAAATAACTACAAAATTTTTTCTAGCTGTGCTGGCTTCTTAGGCTAAATTTTGGTTACTTCTTGCTAGTGAACAATATCAACAATTTAGTCAGAAATGGAGACAATTGGAGTGAATATTTTGTTATATATTTTTTGTCATTTGAAAATATTTATTAAAAATCTATATGCCAGGCATTTTGCTTGATCCAATAGTTAACTCTAGTGAGCATGAAGTTCCCTCATTAAAGGAATTAACATTTTAGTGAGGAGGCAGGGAAATGAATTGACAAGCACAATATGGTATGTGGTGACAGGATGTTGGGGAGCCCATAAGAAGACTGCCTGGAGAAAGTGCTATTAGCAAAGGTCTAAAGCATGCATAAGATGGGCCAGGTGAAGGTCAGTGGGGTGGGTGGAGGGTGTAGAAGTTTATATTTCAGGCAGAGAAAACTGCCCGTGCAAGGTTCAGTCACTAGAAAAACTGCGCCTTGTCCGAGAAAGTACAAGAAATTCATTAAAATTAAGGAATAGAGCAATGGATTGGAGGAAGGAGAGAAAATGTTGACATTAGGAGCTACTTTATAATCCATGCTAAAAAGTTTGAATTTCTTGACGAAGGCTTCAGAAGCCACTGGAGTTAAGGGGTGTACAGTTAGATTTGTGCTTTAAGAAGAAATTTGAAGAATGACTTGGAAGGAGAAGACTAGGGTCCAGGAGAGAAGTAGGGAAGATTTGGAGTAAACCAGGTAAGAGATGGAGGTGGTCCAACCAGACAAACAGCTGAGAGCACGGAGAGATGTGAGGGGATGAGGTGACGGGAATCAGTGACTGACCAGATGGAAGGGGAGGAAGAGCAGTTAAAGCTGAGGCCAAAGTTTATGATTTGGGCAACTGGTGGATGATGATATTTTCTGAGACAGGGAAAATGAAAAGGTGACTATGATCCTGTGAGAGTTTTTAAATAGAATTATATGCTGGCCATGGTGCCTGAACTGTTTTCTGTTTCAAGGATTCTCAGTATTCCTCCTTCACATTTCACAGTTTGGTTCTCATTTCAAGACTTCTGACATTACTTGCCTATTTTCCATTTCTGTTGTTGTGGTGTGTCTTGTTTTTACTCCATTAAAGTATATGGCTAGTCAAACTTTTTTGTTGTTACCCCTAACTCTGTAAGTTTTCAGATGTCTCAAGCAAATGAAAACTACATAGTACCAACTGCTGTCTCTCTCAAATATTAACTCAAATTTACATTTATAAATCATTTAGGATTTTGAGATGCCTAGCAATAGTTGTTTTCATACTAGGCCTTTTATTGTCCTTATACATCAGTTGCTTGCAAATTTGTAACTTGTTTTTAGATTGATTGTGAAACATTTGCATCGGCCACACCTATCCACAAATACCTGTACTGTTTAACTGCGACAGCCATGACGTCTTAAAGACTGAAAAGTAAGGGAAAGAAATGATACTATTAGTCACTCTCTGACAGTATCGGTTTTCGATCACTACTATCACAAAATGACAACAAATTTATTGGCTTAAAACAACACAAGTTTATTATTTTACTGTTCCTTAGTCAGAAGTCTGGCAAAACTGGGTTAAAATCAAGGTGTTGGCAGGATTGTGTTCTTTACTCAATCGATTTAAAAGAAAACCATTTTTTTTTTTTGGCCTTTTCCAGCTTCTGGAGGCCACCCACACTTTTTGACTCATGACCCGCTTTCCCCATCTGCAAAGCTATCAATCAGGTGGGTTGACTGCACTGCATTACTCACCTCCTCTTCTGTCTCCCTTTCCCACTTTTAAGGGCCCTTGTGATTACATTGTTCCCAACTGGATAACCCATGATCACATCCCTGTTTATAATGTCAGCTGATGAGTAACCTTAGTTCCATCTGCAATGGCAATTCCCATTTGCTATGTTCCATAACATATTCACAGATTCCAGGGATTAGGACATGGACATCTTTGGGAACGGGGGTTATTTTGCCTAGCACACTAATGAAATTCAATTAAACAGCATTTTAATTATTACAATTTTCCTTCTGTTTAATACCTTTCACATTGCAAATTACAATGGAGAGATGTCAATCCTTATCTTCAGTTGACCTAAGAGCAGCTTTGATTCATGAATGATTTACTTCTCCTTAATGTCCATTTTTCTCCTGGCTTCCAGGACATTCCAGCCTTATGATTTGCCTCTGTCTCCTGGGCTACTATTCTCGGTCTCCCTCGCTGGCTGCTCTCAGTTCTCCTGTCCACATTTCAGCATCTATACTCACTTCCTTGGCAACCTCATTGACTCTTAAAGCTTTAAATATCACTAATATGCTGAAAATTTTCATACTTATCTCCATGCCTAGATTTTTCAAATTCCAAGCTTGTATATTTACCTGTCTTCTCTACATCTTCACTTGAAAATTTAAGAAACATTTCAAAGTCAACATATTCATAACTGATTTTCCATTTTTCCCATCCGAACCCATCTCATTTCTGGTTTTTCCTATCTCAGTTGATACCAACTCCATCATTTCAGGTTCTTAGGACAAAAATGTTGTAATTGCCTTGAATTCTTTCTTTTCTTCACACTTCATATCCCTCTGTCAGAAAATTCTATGGCCTTTAAAATATACTCAGAATTATGCATTTCTCAACACTTTAACTGCCATCACCTTGGTCTATAAACTGTTTTAAAACCTCATGATCCAGACAAGATTGATGAAAGTTGTTTTGCAGTAAGGAACACCATACTCAGAAGCGTAACACACAAAAATTGATGAATTTGCTATTTTTCATTCAGGCAAGTCTTAATACTTTTATCATGACCCTTATATATCTCACGGATTCCTGGATAAGTGCACTATAAAGTACAAACTTCTGTCAATTCCTCTTTACTAAGACTTTTCATTTTTTAAGAAGAAAGGAAAGTCATTTGACTTTGGAAATTGTTGCATTTCATTGCTATGCATAACTGGTCAAATCCAGAAATGTTATGGATATGTTTCTGGTCAAAGTAGATGCTGAAATCCTTCGATTTAGATTATACGTGCTTCAACCTTTATCAAACTATATTAGCACTTATCTCTAGTGGTTTGAATAAGAAACTTAGAGTACTAGGTGCTGATTATGTAGGCAGGCAAACATCAATCCACAATGTTTTATGTACTGTTTTATATACCTCCCAAGTATCTAGATAATTCCTGTCCAGAGTAATAGCATTTGTCTAAATTTAATGCACTGAAGTAGTTCTAATTACTGAGACAACTGCTTTTGATTTCATTATCAATTTGCTTTCCCATGAAGATGGAGGAAAGTGGAATTTGCAGCTCAGGTAGGGATTATGCCAAACTTCTTCAATGGATATGATAATTTTGCATTAAACTGTATCTTGAGTCTTTCTTTACTGTTGAAAAGGTTGATATTTCTAGTTGCTGGTTCTAATTAATTTCTTCCTCCCTTCTGCATTCTTCTGAGGATGTTTGTTTGAGAGGAAAATTCTAGAAAAAAATTTTCCTTGCTATTCTTTGGTTACCTTTCACAAAGCTTTCCTTACAGTACTTTAAAAAAATTTTTAAAAAGAATTGCCAGGGCAGCTTGAATACTGAAACTTCCCATACCATCCTTAATATGTCACAGAGTATTTGATAAGAATGCACTGTTTGTCCATAGTGATGGTGCTAAACTGTTTTTTGTCTCTTCTCCTAAAACATCCATCAAAGGAGAGAAAGAAGATGCCAATGGCACTCTGAAATAAAGCACCACTAAGAAAACATTTAGGAATAGAGACAACAATAAATAAATAAAAGTGAAGTACAGAAGGTCCTAATATTTAAGAAGATAGATTTGAAAGAACAATTGGAAGGCACAGAGAAAAATGACTCTTCTTAAGCATACCGATTACTATTCCTCCATCATTGGATACTGTATATGTTAAGCAGTAGCAGTCTGATGCTCTCAGAAAAGGCAGGAATTATGATCTCTGCTGTTATGTTTATGCAACCCAGAGACTATCCTGCTTACTCAGCACAACCTGCAATATCCCCTTTTCATATGGGATCTGATTCTCCAACTCAACAGCCTCTTTAGAGGTCTGCTTGGAATCAGAGACATCTGCTCAGCCAGATCTAGAATCTCTGTAAAACAGGTGACAATTTCCTACATACTTGAGTAAAGTGGCAGGTAATATTTCTGAAGAAGCTTTCCATAGCTACTCTCAAAACTCATTTTTTGTAATACCAAAAGTCCAGGTCCTAATTGAGGCAAATATATTCATGAACAAATATTTGTTCAGAGCTGGTTATATGATCTTTGGCACACATTACTCCTATAGTTGGTGCTAGGGTAGACATGGATGGTAAGTGTGATATCCCCGGAGCTAAACTATCTGGCTTGATCTGCCAGTTCACTAATAACTAGTTTATAGCTTTGGATATATTAGATAATTCTGTGTTTCTCAATTTCCTTACTTATCATATGGGAATGATAGTAATAATAATATCTGCCTCATAAGATTGTTGGGAGAATCATATTAGCATTCCCAAAGAAATATTGGTCAGTGGTCATTGGGATGAGTGGTTTAAATTTTAGCAATGAAAATTTTAAATAAAGATTTAGCAAGATTATTCACTCCAGAATAAGAATGAGACATTTTGAAGGAAGTAGTCTATTTTAATCCTCAGAGTTCTGATGAATCCTAGGTTGAAATATTTTGCCAATATTGAAATAAACCATGTTGTGAGAAGGGGCCCTAATTAATGATGAGAAAAAGGTGCCTGAGACTTTGGAAAGGTAAGCACAGTATTTTTTACCTGGAAGAGTAAATTCTGAAGCCCAGAACTAACACCAAAGTTAACTTTGTATAAGTCTGTTAAGTAATACTGATGTCTAAGAGCTTGGAGTTTTTAATTGCCAGGAATAAAAAATATAGATAATGTTACTTTGAATTTGTGCTCCTTTTACTAAATGACTAGTGGGATAGCCTTGTGCGTTTGTTACAAAATATAATGTTGTTGACACCCATAAAATCAGCAGACACACAACAGAATTATCTGCCTTTTTGATTATTCATGGCAATTAAAACTTAAAAGCCCCTGGCTGGATTCCCATGAGTTTCCCTAGAAATCAGTTTCTAGTTTGCTCTCACTTAACTGCCCAGGGAGTGGGTGCTGAAGGAAAAGAATTAGAAGGGAGAGAGGAAAAGGTAGTTCTGCTTGTTTCAAATCAATTCAATTCAAAAGTTTATTAAATACCATCTATGTACAAAGTTAGTGCCAAGGACTAAGAAGAAATATCAAGGAAAGACAAATACAGAGGCAAATATATTCATTAACAAATATTTGTTCAGAGCTCGTTATATACATGAAACACAGTCTATATAGTGCATGAAATGATAATATGTCATGCTTGATAGTATAACAATATGCTATACCTGATGGTCAATGATGGTTGAGAATATGAGATATTCTGTGAAATTCTTTTTTAGGTGCTACCATATAGAGATTGATTTACTGTTCCTGGCTCTCTCCTCCAACTTAAAAACTATCCCTTCTCTTCTGAAACCCCAAAGAACTTTATTTTTCCTCACTTATACTCATCAAAGCCTACAATTTTGTAATTATTTAATTTACAGTACAGAATAGTTGTTAGGTAAGTATGAAATCAGAACAATTAGGCAAAATTCTAAGCTAAAACACTTACTGTGTAACATTAAGCTGGTCATCTAACTGTTTTGTATCCAGTTTCCTTGTATTTAAAATGGAAGTTAGTAACAGTACTCATCTCATAGTTATGAGGATTGAAGGTATTAATAACATGTAAATTTTATTATGTGCATCATCCATTCTATTAGGTTGAATTAGAATTAAAAGGTGTCTTGTTATCCTTTCTAGAATCAGAGTGAAAACTAAAGGTAGTCATACATTTAACTAACACACACTGACATAAATCACTTCACCAAAGGGTATGCATAATACTATCCTGAGAAACTAGAAATGAAAGGATATTGAAGATTGTAAGGAACATTCTTATATTTTACTATCATTATAGGTACAATCATTGATTTTATTCTCAGTATTATTTTCATGCATAACTTGAAAACCAGCCAACAACAAAACAATTATAAATTATGGTTAAGATATAATGAGCATCCTTTTAAAATATAGCTGAATTTTTAGCAACTTTAGTGACACACACATGGTCAACAGAGAGTGAACTAATATAGAGCTAATATTGTGATGTGAAAGGAACTAGAAGACTTGGATTTAGTGGTCATATGGGGAAAAGAATTAGCACTTAGACCTTACCATAGAGAGTAGGAATGGAGACATCTCCAAAAGACACATCCCAGTAAAAGTGTGAACAAGAAAAAAATTTGCCTGTAAAGATGGGAGATAATGAAGAAACATATGTTTCTATTTTGTTCTTTGTATGAGAAAAAACTCAGATAACTTGTAATCACATTTCTGCCACATGTGTTTAGTTTGAATTTACACTGCATCGTATAGAAGTCACCAAGCCAAGAAATTTAACATAAAAAAGATGCTGATTTAGTCTGAGAGTGGCTGGTAGAAGCAAATATAAACTCTTCTAGTTGTCCCACCCTAAACTTAGGCTGCATAGTATTGTCACAGAGCACCTCACAATCCAAAATTCAAAGACTCAAGGGAAAATCTACTTATTGTTAGTGTCAGTGGATACACAAGCAGTAGGATTAGATGCCTAAGACCTTTAGATATAATAATTATTAGTGGACAACTATGAACTATTATGTTTAGGGAAGTATAAAAATGAATCAAAATCATAACGGAAGAGAGCATTTTGAATAAAAATATGTTGAAAAGGTACAAAATTGACCTTCCAGAAATAAAAAAGGAAAAAAGCTATTAAAAATACAATGGAGAGGTTTAACAGACACAGCTGAAGAGTGCATTAGTAAAAGGAAAATAGATTTGAGGAAATTAGCCAGAGGCAAAACAAAGGTTAAAGAGACAGAAAATATAAAAAAGAGTTGAGTGATATGGCAGATATTACAAGAAGATCAAGAATACATCTAACAGGAGTTCCAGGAAGAGAAAATAGAATGAAAGAGAGAGAGAGGGATTCAACAAATACTGAGAGCCCCATTTGTAAGAGGATTATTCTAAATGCTTGGGATACATCAGTGAACAAAACGTATAAAGTTACTTACATTCATGTTACTCACATTCTAGCACAGAGAATAGAATATTTTAAAAATATATAATTATAGAGTATATTCAATAACAAATGTGCTCTGGAAAAATTAAGTAGGATAAAGGATATGGAGGTGTGTGTATGTGTCTGGAGGTGGGGAATAAGGTTGAAATTTACAATACTGTGGAAAAGGTGGGCTTTATTGAGAAAGTCATGTTTGAGCCAAGATTTGAAGGAAATGAGCTATTAGCCATTCAGATACCTGGGGAGACTTTTCCATAGAGATAGTGAAAAAAACCCTAAGATATTAGGACACCTGGGGTGTTAATGGACTTTGGTTTGTTTATTGTTGTATTGCAGCACATTGAATATTTACTGGTCTATGATAGCTGATCAGTAAATATTTGTTAAATCAATAAATGTGGTGTATGTATTCTTGTCTATTTCTATTGTAGAGGGTGTATTTTCCTTTACCTGATGGTCCTGTTTTCTTCTTACTTGATTGCCCTGTTTTCTTCCTGAACTTTTCTTCAACAATCTGGGTAGACTTGTTTTGAGAATTATTATGATTTTAGTGTTGTAGTACCAATCTCATGTATCTAGTCAAGGTACAAGTTAGGTGGATTTTGTGGTGGAAGCTTGTGAAGTGCTTTTTCTGGTGTTTTCTATATTTTCAACAAAACAAGAAGAAAGGTCATTACCTGAGAGTGAAGGAAATGGAAATAATGTTAGAAATTTGAGGAGAATAGAAAGCATAAAATAGTCATTTAGGAGACTAGAAGAGTTAGTTAAGATTGGATTGATAGAAATGTCAAGGATTTGAAGTGAGACCAGTCATCATAGTTGTGTTTTTGTCTAGCTCACCAGGTGCGGGGCATGAAGAGGGTTGGAGTTATCCAGTACTGGGGTTTTGTCAGCCCAAACAAGGAATGTGAGAGGGACAAGAGAGATATGGCTTACTCTGAAGAGTGATTATAATGATGGGCCAAGAATTCTAGGTGGGGATAAATGAAGTAAGGATATGAGGAGGTGAGTTTCAATTTAAATTGAATGAAGGTCAAAATGTGCTCAGAGAATGTTTGAAACAGGAATAATAGAAGGTGTAGACTGCTTTAAATTGATATGGGTGACTGAAGATATTGGTAAGTTCTGTTATGTAACCATGGGAGTGGGTGGCTGCAGTGATGTGGGGGACATGATATCTGGAAAAGGGCAGATAGGAACAGGAGTCCAGTGTAGAGAGGATTGTCTACCTTAGCAATTCTCAATCTCAGTCCATCTTAACAATTAAAATAACACCTGGAGAGTTGTAAAAAGTATGAAAGTCTAGGTATATCTCAGGCCAATTAAACCAGTATTTCTGGGAGTAGTGCCTTTTAAGATTTCCTCATGGGACTTAGTTTGCAGACAAAACTGAGAACCACTGATAGATGGTGGATAGAAAATAATGATAGAGAAAGAGGAAACTAGCCAGTGGGTAAAACCTTCAAAGAATGGGGTAGGGGAGGTGGTGACCAGGAAGTGTGTAAATAAAACTGCTGTATACGTTTGTAGAATAGTCATGGTTCCTAGGTGTGAAGCATCTTTATTTAGTCTACAAGAATGCTTGCAGAGAGTTTGGATTTCCAAGCTGCTTGAAATAGTCCAGTTTTTGAAGAGAGGAAAGAAACCCTGTTTCCTGGTTCTCTTTTAGAGAATCCTTCTGGTATTTTGCTACTTCTTTACCTATAATTGTACTTAATGCTGGAACTGTGGTAACTAGAATAATACTGGCTTCCAATATCAAAATTTTCTATGAAAAGCAGAATGGAGGAAAAAACAGTAAAAATTAAGTTGAATATATGTATTGCTAATGCTGGATCTAAATATAGTGGAAGGCCCTGCTTTCAAAACAAACAAGATTAATCTACATTAAAAAATAAATCTAGCTGTTAATGCTCACCTTGAATAGCCTGCTTTAATTATTCAGGAAGCTTTGCTGATGTTCAGGTCTGCTGAGGCAGATTCTCCCACAAGTTTTATGTTAAAAGATGTTAAATCAGCCCTTACTGGGTTGAAATTTAAATTTTCTTTTGCCCTTGCAATCTCTCAATTCAATTTTGCAATTCTCAGCAAAAGCTAGTGTAGCTGCCAGACCTTTTCACAAATCATCATCATGGGTACTTTTCCCAGTATGGCTTGGTCTTCCATTTTATTTTGTAAAGGTAGAGCATAAACCTTTTTCCACTTTCTTCATGGTTAAGCATTGTTGTTATTGTATGTACACGTGTAAGAATGCTGATCTAAATCATGCATCTTTTTAAAAGGTCGTGGAAGTAGACTTTTGATATGAACATGTAGAACTGTAGTCGGCAGAGAGTAGAGAGGAAGGTAAGAATCCTATTTCACCTCCACACTCTGGGAAAAGTGGGCACCTGGATATGCTGTTGTGTTCCACAGTTCCTCTAGATGCAATAGGAAAAGTCAGCTTTCTGAGTAGACGGGGAGACAGAGCTCTGTACTAGTAATTTAAGGGCCCTACAGGCTTTTGTTGCTTGAAAGCAACATTTGGAGGTCTAATAATTTTGGATTTTGAATTTAATTATTCTTTAAGAGCTCACAGTTCAAATGTCAGCAACACTAGGAATGTATATCATAAAACTTTGGAGTGCTGAGCACAGAGATATACAGAAAGAAGACATGATATCTTTCTGGTAGGAAGTCAGAATGGGTGGGTGAGGCAGGAGCAGAAGAAGGAGAAAATCAAGTAGAGGCACAGAAGAGGAGTGGTGTGAGCTCCATAATTTATTAGAATTTCTCTTTCACTAGACTTGCCCCTATGGGCGTATGCTAAGAATGGAGGCCATGAAGACCCTATTTATTTATTTTTTATTTGCATGTGCTTGGGTGTGAGTGGGGGTGCAGGGCCATGAGTTCATATAATAAACAAATTCCTACAAAGGAATATTTAATATGAGGAACTCAGTGAGTCATCAAGAAGAGAAATTGGTTTCTTTTTAATAAAATGTCAAATGCAGATGAAATTACCAAAGATGGAAAGTTATAAGAACATGAAGGCTTTTCTGAAATCAATCTTTAATAAAACAGAATCTAGATAATGAATAAGGATTTCACATTAGAAGCTATTTAACAAAGAGATATTAGGAAGGGTTGATAATAAAACTTTCCTGACAATCATTCTGTTAGAATTCTACTTTATATAATTAAATTGTGATGAGGAAAAAGAAAGAAAAATAAAATACAGTATGGGTTCTTGTGGCCTCAGTTCTAGTTTAGTTGATTCGTGGTGGCAGAAATGGATCCTAGTGTCTACATTATTGTAATGGAATCACTACTGATTTTTATGTTTATTCAAGATTCTGGTATATAATGAGTTTACTTATTTCCTCAAAGGATAAGTTTTATTATAAAAATATGAATATGCTATTTCAAAATAAAAATCAAGGGCATACTTTTACACATGCACACATGTGTACTCACACATGCTATATATGTATATACTATTCATATATATCCATATTTACATACATATCCATATATACTATTCATATATATCCCTACATACACACATAAATACTCACAGGCACACATGTGTGTACATGCATAGTATATATGTATTTATGCACAGAAATGTCATAAATATGCACACACACATACACATGCACAGTAATCCAATATGACGGGTATCCTTATAAAAGGGAAAGTTTGGACACAGAGACACGTGTAGAGGGAAGACAGTGTGAAGAGACATAGGGGGAAGATGACCATTTCCAAGCTGAGGAGCAGGGCCTGGAACAGGACCTTCCCTCACAGGCCTGGGAAGAAACCAGCCCTCCCAGCACCTTGATTTCAGGCTTTCAGCCTCCAGAACTGTAAGGCAATACATTTCTGTTTCAGCCATAACTGTTAATGGCAGCCCTAGGTAACTATTACAGGGAGGCCAGCTTTTGTATTTGACTCCTTATTACATGAACTGTTGTGTGGAGAGAGCATGGAAACTGGATGAAGAAAACTTGGTTATTTAAGAACTCTGTTCCCGTTATATGACTTTAGTCCCATAATATAACTCTAGTAAGTCAGCAACCCTGCAGATCAAGTGTTTTTGTTTTTGCAATCCTTTATTCTCAGGAATTGTTCTTAAACCAAAAGAGTATTCTAATGAGCCCTTATCAAAATGCTTGTAGATGATGTTATTGCCTGCCACCAATAGGGTGACTGTAAGTTCCAGGGTGAGTGGCACAGGACCAGTTTTTGTCTTGGTAGAATTCTTGATAGTGCCCCTTTCATTCTCAGTGGTGTTCCAGTTAGATGATAAATCTTTCCTAATACCATTTTTTCCCAGGTATTTATCCAGGGGTAAATCCTGATTAGTTAAAACCAATTATGCTAATCCTCCTGCTTGCTTGTTACTGGTTCAGAAATACTTGTTTAATTAATTAGAAATAGTATTCCTAGGTAGTTATTGGCCCAGGGATGAGCATGTGCCCCAATCTGGCCAAATTAGATTAAAGGGCAGGATTTGTAGACCACAACTGAGTGATAGCTTTTTTTAAAATCAAGAATGAGATAGCGTATTGTCCTGCTATTGCTGGCAGCCATCTTACGAGCCTTATGCAAACAGGCTCAGGAATAAAACACAGAATAGGCATAACAGAGGAATGAGAAGTAGCTAGAGTCTTGATTTTACCACACCTAAAATTTTCCCTGATCTAGATTTCCTGAAATGTGAAATGATGTATTTTCTTATTGTTTAAGTCCATTTGAACCTGTGATATTAATTACTTATAGTTAAATGCACCCTAAGTGAGATAATGTGTATTCATGAACTGTGGCTGCTCTGACAACTTAAGACAGTTCAGTGGCTTAAAACAACAAACCTTTATTCTCTTCTTGTTCTGGAGTCCAGAAGTACTAAACCAATTTCATGAGCTAAAGTCAAGGTGTAAGTAGAGCTGTTCCCTCCTGGAGGCTCTAGAGGGAAAATCTGTTTCCTTGCATGTGTTAATTCTGGAAGCCTCCTGCATATCTTGGCCCCTGACCTTGCTTGCATCACTCCAACCTCTTTATTTTACCATCACATCTCCTACTTCTGAGGCCAAACCTCCCTGAGCCTCCCTTTTATAAAGACACTTGTGATTACATCTAGGGCTCACCTGAACAATGCAGGATAATTTCCACATCTCACAATCCTCAACTTAATTACATCTGCAAAGTTCCTTTTAAGGCAACATATTCATGATTACTCAGGGATAGGATAGGAATATCTTTGGGGAGCCTTAATTCAGCCTACTGCACAATCTTTTTCATTTCAAGGTAGAAGGACAGAGATTCTGCAGTGGTGAGATAGGTGACATAAGATGTTGAATAGTCTTAGAATTTTAGCTGAGGTTATAATCTGAGAAAAGTTTGAGTACACTCACATTTTAAAGAAAGATGCTAACCACTTCCATAACTAATTTGCTAAAGATAGCAGAACCTCTCTAGGGACTATCAGTCCAACTTCCAATTTCTATTAGAGAAACTTCAGAGTGATTAGGGAAGAGTAGTTAAAATAGATGTGTCACTGAATTAATTTAGAGTATTATGGCATTTTCTTTTTCCTCAAGGAAGTGGGGGATGGAATTCTGGTGCCTACCACAAGCCAAATGATGGACTTCTAAGAGAACAAATCTTAGATATTGAAGATGCCAGGAAGTAATAGCGAGTGGAATCTTATTTCCTGGCTGGATGCTTATGGAGCTACAGTAACCTTAAAGCTTGTCTAGTGGTCCATCCAGACTGGAAGCTGGTAGGAAAATTCTTCAGGGACCTTAACGGTCACCTAATGCCGAGACATACAGGAACAAAGAAACTGGTGCTTGCTTCCTGTCTGCTACCAACCTAGAGAATTCTTAGCCGTGAAGCTGTCTGCAACAACTTGCAATGACAGGACGAATAGAGAAGACAAAGGCCTAATAAATGTCTTTTGTCATTTGGTGGGTTAAGCATGAACAAATCTTCCATAGCCCACATGGCTGCCATGAAAGAGCTCCAGTTATCTCACGGAGGTCTTATCCAAGAGAGAAATTGTCTGGGGAGAGAGAGCCCCAGCGTGAAAGGCCAACAGCTACACCAAAGACAGCAGAACGCAGCAAGTCAGCTGGAGATGCACTGCTCATCTAAGGGAAATGTACAGGTGGAGGCCCTGGAGGGATCCCCTAAAGGCACATATTTGCCCATGAGGGCATCTGCTATGAAGAATTACAATACATCTGTCATATAAGGCATCTTTATTTTCCCTACCCTCTGCCTTCACCCTGGGAGAACCTGTAGGCAAAGACAGTGTAGATGGAGGAAGGAAGGGGGGAACCAAAGACCATTTTGTCATTGCAGTTCCCTCACCCAGTGATCAAGCTGAACTGTCAGAGGCATGAAGCTTTGGAATGAAAGTCGGATTGAAGTTCTCAATTTGACTGGGTGGGATTTTTTAGTACCTGAAAGTGAATCACAGTTACTTAAATGAAATTTTGTTGATGCTGAATGAGACTGGAAAGGTGTGGGGTATGCTTGCGATATTATTTAGAGCAGTGAAAGGAGCTTGCAACAGGGAATACTGGCTGGCATTAGCTGGAGAAAAAAGTCAAGAAGTTTACTCTTTTTGATAAACTGCTATGTAGGTAAGAATGTGTGAAGGAACAGAGAAGAATAGAAGTGTGGCTATGGCCGCAGTAGAGAGTAGGAGAGCCACTGCTGAGCCTGTCTTGAAGGTAAGAGAATGCCCAACATTAGAACAAATCTCTAGGTCTCTTACATAACAACCCAACCCAACCACAATCAATCTGATCAAACACTTTTTCATTGAGTATTTGAGTAACTTGGTTAATTATTTACTGGCAATTTACAGCTTCAAGCTTTATCAAAATTGTGTTGCAATTTTCTAGTTTGATTTTTGGAGTTAGTCATTAAGAATAGGATAGCATTTCTGATTTAGGTGAACTACCCTCTTTTTCTTACCCCCAATACATGACTCAAGTGAAGAGGAGGCATTCACAGAAATAAGAGCAAGGTGATCGAAAAAATACTGTACATGGTATTTTTTCTGTTCATTTTATCTAATGGAAGTGTTAAAATAAGCTTTTCATGTGACAGATTAGGCAACAGCAAGCTAGAAGATCATTTCTCCACAGCTTGCTTTTACTGCACCATTGCCTTTTGCTTCCTACACATGCGTTTGGCCCACAGATCTCCCCTAAGTTTTAAAGGGATTCAGTGTCTAAATATATACTAGAACATGAAAATGTGTCCTAGTAAGGAAAAACGTCTTCTGCCTCATGCAACAGTGCTTCGGGGGAATTCTTCTGAAAGATTAGCCATCAATTCCACTTCTTTTCCCTGTCACTGGTTAGACAAGGAAATAACATGGCATTAAAATGAATAAACTGCACAGAGGAAATTCATTAAATTGCCAACTATAGAAAATAACATTTTCTTTTTCTTCTTTAACTGTAAAGGATCAAAATGCAAGAGGAGGCTTTGTTGAAATGCCAAGGTAAAGCAGAGTTAATCTTTTAAATGATGAAGATTATATTTCTGTTAAAAATATGAATGTGCATATTAATTCATTCAACTAATAACTTTTTTGCTCCAACTTATGCTAGAGTCCAACTGTTTTAGACTCTGGGGACATGAATAGAATGTACATAAAATTCCATATTCATATAGCTTACATTCTAGAGTGCAGCGATAGACCAAATATCTATATATGTAAATTCTATGTACATGTAGTATATATATACAAGGACATACATATACACACATGTACATATAGTGATTTGGTCTATGGAGAACACATAACCAAGGAAATGGGGGGAAGGAAGAAGAAAGCTACTTTAAAGAGGGGAGTCATGGAATTACTCACCAATTAACTGAGTGAATTAGGTAAACTGAATAACTGGAAATGAGGCAGCTAGACACGGCAGTAACTAGTGGAAGGGTCTCACAGGCAGAGGAAGACACATGTCATGTTTGCTTCACGGTTATTAAAGGGCCAGGTGGCTGGAGGAGCGAAAGAAGGAAAGTGGTAATAGATGAAGACAAAGGGGGCAGGGATGTAGATTACATAGGCCCTTAGAGGCCACTGTAAGTAATGAAGCTTTTACTCTGAGTGGAATGAATGCCGTTCGACAGTTTTGAGTAATTGCTTGACATGAACTTGACTATAGTTTTGAAAGGATCACTGGGTTCTGGGTTGAGAATAGACTGCCTATGGGGTGAAAGAGGACCAGCTAGGAGACTATGGCAAGAATCCAGGTAAAAGATGGTGATGGCCCTGAGCAGGGTGGTAGTGGTTGGGATAATGAGAAGTGGGTTTAGTTTGCAGATAGATCCAGTAAGATTTGCTAATGTATTAGACATGGAATCAGAAAAAGAAAGGACTTAAGGATGACTCCAAGGTTTTTGGTTAGAGAAACTAGAAGGATGGAATAGGGTAGGCAGTGGGAGGGGCAGGTTAGAAGAAAATTCTGCTTTGGGTCTGTTAAGTTTAAGAAGCCTATTAGACATTCCCATGGATCTGTCAAGGAGGCAACAGGAGAGTAAGTTAGACCAGAAACCAAGGGATGGAAGTTTCCATGGGAGTGTGCCTGGCTGGTCAAGGAGTTGACCAGTGATTTGGTCAGAGAGGAGTTCATTTGTGTCTTTAATAAGAGAAGTTTTGAGTGGCGCGGTGATAGAGGGTGAAAGCCTTATTATATTACAGTCAGTTCAAGAAAAAAAGGGAATAAATTGGAGACAGCAGGTATAGGAAAATTGTAAAGGAGACTTTGTAATAAGATAGGAGCACATACATGGAGAATAACTGGACAGGGATGTGAGGTCCAAGAGAGGTTTTCCATGGATTTCGGATGGTGGCAGTTACAGCAGATTCTGTTTGTACACTCGTGGGAATGTCACAGTGGAAAGTAGGAAATTGCTGCTGGAAGGAAGAGAGACAGAGGAACTGTGGAACTGATGAGTTTGCGTAGGCGAGAGGCAAAGGGATGTGGTCCATGGGAGGGACTGCCTTAGGCAGGAGCAGGCTGATCCATCTGCGGTAATGGGTGGGAAGGCGGACTATGTGGGTGTAGATGTCGGTATGGGAATTGATGTGGGGTGGACAACTCTGGAAATTCATTTCTGAATAATTTTCTTGGTGAAATAGGAAACACGTTCTTCAGCTATGAGGGAAGCTGGGGAAAGAGGTCTTGGAGTTTTGAGAGAGAGGAGCCCATGGGATGTAGTTTCCTAGGAGGCTGTGAGAGTGACTAGACTGGAAAAATACAGGAAGATGACTGGTCTGCCCTCAGGGATGACAATGTGCTTGCTTCTCTCTAAGCTGTCATGCAGAAGATATGGCTTACCATTTCTATTCGGTCATTTAAAGTGCAGCAAGTCACCCATGTTTTCTGTTTCCCCAGCTTATAGTAAGGTGCGTGGGGGCAGGCGCAGAGTGGGCAGGAACATGGCTGCAGTCAGGTTTGGTGTTTTGCCGGGTGAGCATGATGAAGCAAGAGAGGAGGGCACAGGAGTAGATGTGAGCAAGGGTGGGCTCCACTGACAGGCTCTGGAATCTGAGAAGGGCAAGTAGGGAAGGGAACCTGGGGAGAGCGGCAGTATATGACGTGTTTGATTCCTGGCTTTCAGATCTCGGTGAAGGTGATAGGTCAGGGGCCCGAGAGTGTGGTGCTTGGTCCTGGTCACCGCAGGGTCTGGACTCCAAGGCATGATGGTGGGAGAGAAAGGTCAGGCTAGGAAGCTGTGGTCAACGGGGGGTAGGGAGGCAGAGGAACTGGAAGGCAAGGTGGGGTGCTGGGAGGTTCATATGCACTGAGACCCGAATCTCCAAAAATCACGGCCAAATTGTGTGGGAGAGAAACAGCACCCCAGAAGCTAAATGTTTCAAGAGCTCAGGGGGAGTAATAGAGTGATTCATTAAACAAACAATGATATTAATACATATCCAAGAACATTTAATGAAGTCATGCTTGTAAGTGCAAAAAAATCAGAACCAATCTAAATATCCTTCTGTGAATGAATGATTAAATAAATTCTGGCACACATCTGCCCAATGGAATCCTATGCAGTCTTTAAAAATAAGGCTAATCAAGCATACACTGACCAGGAAATATGTTTATGACATATTATTAAATGAAAAGATTGTTACTTATTAACATTCAGTGAAGGTATTGAGTCACATACTAATATGAGTAATAAAATTCACTTTAAAAATTAAAAGAGGCGATGTGCACAGAGACATGGACATGCCATGTGCACAGGGAGAGAAGCACCAGCAGAGGTTCCCAGGGCCTGGAGCTGGCAAAGCTGTCAGGTGAGGGGAAACTTTCTTTTCTTTCCACAGCCATATGTTTCTTTAAACTTTTTCTTGTAAAACAGAACATAGATAAAAGTGAACAAACTTTGAAGTAGAGATGGATTAAATCTCAAACTAACATTGGTGAGACCACCGCTTAGGTCAAGAAATACAAAATTGCCAGGATTCCAGAACCACCCTTTGCTTCTCCTACTTACCACTCCTTCTCTTGGTTCCAAAGTCTAAAACTTTGCTGACTTGCACGGTTACCACATCCGTACCCCTCTTTACAGCTTACCTCCTAAACATGTGTTTTCACACTGCCGCAGAGTCCTGCCTGTTTGTGAACTTTGTGGAAATGGAATAATTCAATGTGAATTCTGTTGTACTGACTTCTTTTGTTCAATATTATGTATATAAAATTCTTCTATATTGCAGGATGTAGCAGTTTTTTTTAATTTACTTTTTTTTTAGTGACATTAAAATTCTCCAAAATTCTACTAGCAAATTTCTATTCTACAACACCGTGTTGTCAACTACAGTCACCATGCTATACATTAGCTCCTCAGACCTTATTCATCTTAAAACTGAAAAGTAGCAGTTTGTTCCCATTTTTATATAGTGTTCTTCTTAAGAATATACCACAGTTTATGTGTCCATTCTACTATTAACTGGCCTTTGGCTTATTTCTGACTGTGGCCTTCATCAATGATACTGCTATGAACATTTTTGTGCATAGTTCTTGCTGCCATGTGCATACATTTCTGTGGAGTATTTTTCACCTTGTGGAAATGCTGACTAATAGGGTTTGTTTAGTTTCAAATTAAGTAGGTGATGACACACTGTTTTCCTCCCACCAGCAGGAGAGTCCTTTTTGCTTCACAGCCTCTTAGTATTGTTATTTAAACATTTTTTCCAAAATACGTTAATAGAAAGGTAGGGATACCACTTTGTGCTTTTAATTTGTATTTCTATCATTATCAGTGAGGTTGTTCACTGGCTGTTTGGATAACCTCCAGGGAATTCCCTGTTCAATCTCAAGGGCATTTTGCCTATTGGATTATTTGACTCTCTTCCGATTTTTTCAGAAGTGGTTTTTTTTTAACATAAATTCAAATATGAGCTCTCTTTTGGCTCTATCTGTTGTAAATAACTTTTCCCATTCTGTGGTTTGCATTTTTACACTGTTACTTGTGACATTTGATGAAGAACTTCAATATAGTCAGATTTACCATATTTTCTGTGTGGTTCAAGCTTTTGGTGTCCTGTTTAAGAAGGCTTTTAGTATTTTAAAGTTGTAAAGATAATCTCTCATTAGTTTTCAGAAATTTCATTGTCTTTTGTCTTCACATCTAGCTGTCTAATCTGCCTGCAATTGATCTCTGGGTTTTGGCATGAGGTAAAGATACATTTCCGTTTTTTTCCCTTTAAGTACCCATAGAGCTAGCTAACTGTTCCAGCACTACTTTAGGAAAAAAGTATTTTTTCTTCACTGTTCTGCAGTGCTGTATTTGCTGTAAATCACATTTCATCTGTGCATGAATTTGTTTCTGGGATTTCCATTATATTATTTTGAGCTGTTGTCTCTATTCTTATGCCAGTGCCTTGCTCTCTTAATTACTGTACCTTTATAATAACACCTAATATTCAATGGAGCAAATTCTCCCACCCGTTCCTTCTTCCTTACGAATGTCTTGGCTGAGCTTAGCCCGTAACATTTTTACATTTCCATGTATATTTTTGTACTGGCTTGTCAAGTTCCATATACACACATGTACAACATTGGAATTTTTATTAGGATTGTATTAAGTCTACAGATCAAATTGGGGAGATTTGACATCTTTCATGATATTCAGCCTTTAATTCATATCCATGGTATATTTTTCCATTTATTGAGGTCTTCTTTGATTTTTTTCAGTAAGACTGTATGGCTTTCTGCACTGAGAGCTCCCTCGTGTTCTGTTAGATTTGCGATGTGAACACACATACCATCTGCAGGGAGTGCGGCACAGCACCCAGCTCCTCCCCGCGGAACGGAGCACTCGCTTCCTCAGGTGCTGGGAGTGACGGCACTCAGAGGAGTCTCCCTGGAACTTGCTCTCAGCTGAGGACAGCGCCCCAGACTAAGGTCACGCTCCCTTCCAGGAGCAACGTACGTTCTTCCTTGGCGGTTTTATACAAAAGATTAAAAGCCTGTTATGCTCCCAAATAAAATTGTAGATGTCTCTCTCTGTATTAGTCACCTGTAAGCCCAAAACATAGTGTTTTACAACAACATTTATTATCTCACAGTTTCTGTGGATCAAGAAAGGGCTAGGTGGGTCGTAGGGTTCTCGGACTCTCACAGGTCTGCTGCCATCTCAGGCTTTGACTGGGAAAGGTCCACTTCAGGCTCACTCACAAGGTTGTTGGCAAGATTCAGTTCCTTGCTCTTTGTCGGATTAAGGCCTTAGTTTCTCATAAGCTGTTGGCCCAAGGCCACTCTTGGTTCCTTGTTATGTGAGCCTGTCCATCGGGTTAGCTCACCAGACAGCTAGCTGGCTTTATCCAAGTGAGTAAGAAAAGAGAGAGGGTCAGCAAGAGAGAGACTGCTAGCAAGAGAGAAATCAGTCTTTGGTAATCTAATCTCAGAAGTGATATCCCAGCATTTTATTTTTTAAAATTTAAAATCCATTATTAAAGATCACTCTAACTAGTGTAGTTACTATCTGCCAACACAAAAAGGTGTTTCAGAGCTATTGACTGTATTTCCTATGCTGTACTTTCATCCCCATGACTAATTTATAGTATGATTGAAAGTTTGTGCCTCTTTATTCCCTTCATCTCTTTCATTTACCCCAACACTGTCCCCATAGTAACCACCAGTCATTATGATATCCCATCATTTTACTGTATTTTGTTCATTTGAAGCAGGTTCACTTGGTCCAGACCACATTCAAAAGAAGGTGATTTCACAGGTGAGGGTTTACCAGGTAGCAAAATTGTTGACAGTCATTTGGAATCTTCCCATTTTTTTTTCCCCCAGAAAATTTTATGTGAGAAATATATTGTTGTTTTTTTATATAGTTTAAGTTATCTGGTATAAGAGATTTTAATTTTTAGTCAAAAATTTTTTTGAAGGTTTTTATATTCAATTTCTGTCAGAATTAAAGGAATATTACATTGTTTTGGTCATTCTTGGTAAGTTCTATTTTTTAAGAACCCTGACCTTTCTATCTACATGTTTAAATTTCTTAGCCTAAACTTGTTTACAATTTCCTCTTTTGGTATTGACTGCAGGATCTGTAGTGATGTCTGCTTTCTCGTTTCTGACGCAGGTTGTTCGTATCTTCTTTCATTTTACCTTCATCAGTCACCAAATGTTTATGAGTTTTATTATTCTTTTCCAAGAATCGATTATTAGCTATACCAATCTTGATTTTCTCTCTTATTTTTCATTTGTGCACTTTTCAGTGTTTGCTTGATGTATCTTATCTTCATCTTTTACTTTTCAAGCTCCTGTAGGATTATGTTTTAGATATGTCTTTTATAAACATAACTGAGATTTTTACAAAAATTTGGGTTTAAATCTACAAGTTATTAATTTCTTTCCATCTCTTAAACTTTTTTTACTTGTCTTGGCATCAGATTTTTTAAAAAGTCAAATTTACAGAGACATAAGTTATATATGGCAAAACTGTACAGTTTTAAATGTAGTTTGGTGTGTTCAGATGAATGAATGCAGTCATATAACCACCACAATTAAGATACAGAACATTTCCATCACACCTGTGCCCCATTGTAGTCAATCCCCTTTCTAGTCCTGCAGACTGTGGGAACTTCTTGCCTGATTTCTGTCTCTATGACTTTGCATGTTTCTGAATGTTATATACGTGAAATTATATAGTAGCTTTTTGTCTCTGATTTCCTTCATTTATCTTAATGCTTTTGAGATTCACCCATGTTGTTGCGTGAAGCCAGAGTTACTTCTTTTTTATTGCTGAGTAGTCTTATACTGTGTGGATACATTATACTGTTTTCAATCCTTTCTCCATTGGTGCATATTTGGGTTATGATGAATAAAGCTGCTATAAATATTAGCACATAGGTTACTTGTTGATACGCATTTTTAATAATCTCAGGTAAATACCCTAAACAGAATTTGTGCATCAAACAGTAAGGGTAAATTCAGTTTTATAAGAAAATGCTGAGTTGTTGTCCAAAAGCAATCTGTGCTCCCAACAGCAATGTATGAGAATTCCGGATGCTCTGCATTCTCAACATCACTTGGTATTCTCATTTAAAGTTTGTTTTTTTTTACAAACCCAGAAGGTGTTAACTAGTATTTCATTGTGGTTGTAACTTGTATTTCCCTAGCGACCCACAGACCTTTGCAGCTAACTCCTGGGAAGAGGGAGCGGCATCTGCTGGGTGCTACCAGTCTTTGCTCCATCTCTAGCCAAGCCGTGAGGCCAGTCACCACTGTACCCCCAGGATGATGGAACAGGCCCTGCAGTGAGCTGGGAGGAGCTTCCCAGCTGGGATGATGGGAGCATGGACAGCATGATCACGTCTACATTATTTATTTTTCCAATGAGTTTGGTATTTCCATGTTACTGCTGAGAAAGCTAAAGATCATCGACTTTGTGTCATTTGCCCAAACCCACACAGCTCATAAGCAGAGGTGCCAGGTTTTAAGTTCTGTTTTTTGTGTTCTTTTACAGATTTACAGCTGACAGATGTCCCCTCAGGGTCTGTTCCTCAGGTTGAATAGCGTCTCATTTTAAATCTTTGTTTCTCAAACCTTTCATCAAATTCAAGGTTTTGCTGGATCTTTTTTTCTCCCCAAACGCTCTATATCACTCTTTGTTTCTACACTACAGTGTTGCATAAAGAAATCCCAGTTTGCTTTTTAGTGACAGTTCCTATCACTGTTTTGTCAAGCTCTTCTGATAGGGCCTGTTGCCTCTGAGTGAGTGGAACATGGGCTGCTGACAGCAGTTGGCACAGACTGTTATGATGTAGCTTAAAGCATCCTGAGGGGTCATGGATAGTCAGGCAGCACTTAAGTAGGCCAGCTACTTGGTAGAGCCTGTTTTTTCCAAAAGAGATGCTGACTGTGCTTTATTTCAGTAATGCACATATAGCAGTAATTTAACATTTAGTGCTCATGAGTTTCTGTTTAACCTTCAGTGTTCTCAGCAAACCATTCAATTTAGAGGGTTGTTGTTACATGTGGTCAGTCCATGCGGCTGTGCCTATGTGGTTATGTTCATTGCCTGTTAGGATTTACTCCTGAGTTTTGAGTTACATTAGGAACTTGGGGATTTTGTACTGTTTTATTTCTATTTAATATTACAAGTAGTTAGCCTTACTGCTTTTAGCAAAAGTTCAATAGTCATATTATATGGTATCTGTTGAGATTTTTTGCTATTCTTTCATTATTTGTCCAGAATAGATCACTTTTAACGAACCTTATTTAATCATACAGAGGCAGTATCTTGGTGGAAAAAAGGAAGAGACAATTGATAATATATGTATATTTTGGAGGTATTATTGGCAATGGATGAAGTTGAATTTATTAAATTTAAAACAGGAGGGCATGTTATGAAATGCTGAACTGGTAAGACAGAAATTTGAACATAATTCTGATTATTTGATCAGCTCTACACTACAGAAGGCAAGACTTGGAATACAAATGAAAAGGAGTAACACTTGAAATTTCTAATGTGCTATTCTTTTCTACCTTTCAAGACCTCTGATATACCTTGCCTGGACATCTAACTACCTAGAGACTGGGTGGTAGGTGGGCAGAGACTATGGTTTGTTAGGGAAAGAATGCAAAGAAGAGGCTAAGAAAATGCTCAGCCTCAGTTACCCCATCACCTGTTCATGCAGCAGGACCACAGTGTTGGCCTTCTGCCTTGAGGAAGACTTTTCCCATCTTCTTGATCTTCTCCTCCTGCAAACCCACAACCAAGTGTGGAGGTGGTCTGCTTTTAAGGACTGGCAGGGGTCCAGAAGAGGATATCATGAAAGGAGGGCATAAACGCCTTCCTCCTTTTCTACTACTAGAAATCAGTGAGAAGGAAAACAAAGTGTTAACTTACTGAATGTGTTCTATGCATTGGTTCTGTTATAAGTACTTAATATGCACATTAATTGGTATCAGTTCATTCAATCCTCACAATGACACTTTGAGGTAAATTGTTATTGTATTCCCATTATACAGTC
Source organism: Manis pentadactyla (assembly GCF_030020395.1). NCBI lineage: Eukaryota > Metazoa > Chordata > Mammalia > Pholidota > Manidae > Manis > Manis pentadactyla. The sequence continues at coordinate 86,049,334 of NC_080023.1, read as the reverse complement.
TTAGAAACTGGGACACAGAGCCAGCAACTAACTCATCCTCATCACACATTGAATGAATAGCAGAGCACACCTGGCTGACCACCTCCACTAGCTCCAAAGGAGGGGGGTTAGTGAGTATAACGTGAAGTGCAAAGAGGGCAGGCAGCTTTCATCTTGTGCCAGCCTCGGACTTGGCCGAGGCAATGTAGATTGGTACTCAGAGTGGCCAGAAGAGGGTGATTTTACAGGTTAGCTTTCCTGAGCTGCCTTCAGGGTCTATGGTGAGAAGCTAAATTGAGAGTCTGTGGGCAGCCTAGTGTCTCTGAATGTGGAGTGGGGGCTGGCGGATGGACTGCAAGGAGGTTGTGGTAGTGATGCAGAATATGACCAGTAGGAGCAGGGGTGAGACGGGACGTAGTAGCTGCTGTCAACGCTGGGAGAGACTACACCCGAGTCCCACTGACGCGGAGTGAAGCCGTGCATCCGTGTTAGCAGCCGGGCAAACAGCTCCCAGGAGCCAGGGTGTTGCCATGGAGCTCTGGGGAAGCAGAGTGTTCTGAACTGAAGACTCCTGGTCTTTATTTTTCCAGAGGACTCAAAAGCCTTGTTCCTTAGCCCCGCTGCCATGCACCACTTGTCATCACACATAACGTGCAGGGGAGCTGGGCTAGCTCAGCCATCACAGGTGGGAGCAGAGCGGGAATGGAGCTAGCTCAGGGACTAAAGGATCTTTTTAGAAAGAATAAACATTTCCCTAGGGGAAGTCAGCACTATTGGATGAGATTAAGTTTTAATTCAGTTAATTTGTTTTCCTGTTAACCAGTGGGGAGGGGGCCAAAACAAAGGGCCAGATTAGTAGAGACCCATAAAGAGCTTTCGTTTTCTCTTCACATCTGAAATATAGTGGGAGTTAAGTTTTGTAAGCCTGCTACACAATATGGCCAATCAGGAAGAAAAAAGAAAGAAAAAGGAAAAGATATCTTGTCAACCATGTAGGCAGTGGAAAAAGCCCTCATTAAAAAAAGAAAACAAAACAGGAGAGGTAAAGGGTGGAGATGGAATTATAGGAAGAGGTAATAGTAAATTTACTGATGGGAGCCGGTTATTAGAACCTAATTTAAAGAAGAATTTGCAAGGCATTTAATGTTTATGGTCCCTCGCTGTTACAGAAATGTATATGGTTGTAAAAAAACAAAAACAAATACCTAACTACTGTGAGTAGGATGGAAAAAAGTTTAAATTATAGGGGGAGGATGAAATTTCAGTGTCTCAGTAGGTTGTTCTGGCGCCGCCCACACCTTTATTTGTCAGACTGCGCTGTTTTTCCTCCCCACTGTGCTTCCAGGTCTGGGCCAGAGGGTGGTGGGTGGAGGGAGGATGGTTGCTTTGCAGTCCCCTCCACAGCCCTCAACTCCTCATCTCATTTCACCCTCCTCTGTCTATGCCCACTGCCCTGCTTTGTTCAGGCCCCCGTTTGCTCTTACTGGGGCCATTGTGAAGACTTCCTGATTGATTTTACCTCCTACACTCTCTCCCTCCTCTAATCCATCCTATAAAACTTTGCCAGATTCATTTTACTGAGGCATGGTTTTCATTATGTCACTCTCCTGCACAAAAGTACAGAAATTAGCTCTCATGTGGTGACTGAACTGGGTAAAAACTCCTCTCCAGCATGCCAGGTACTTCTCAAGACCATAGCAGTTCTGCTAGCAAAGGGCCTGTACTCCTTTTCTTGGGAGCGTTACAGTCACTACTGGGTCCACTTCTTTGCTTCTAAAAGATCTATAGTTTTAATTATCCCGTAATTCTAGACACACAGGTAACCAACAGAACAGGTGGGGGAAGAAAATAATGAAAGAACGCAACCTTGTGATCAGGTAAGATGGAAGCAAGCTGGACCTGAGAAGAAGTATGTTACTAGAGAGGAGGTCTCTTGGGGCTCCTGGAAGAAGAGACCCAATCAGGAACTCTATCTCATTTGGAGGGCCGCAGAAACACATGAGGGGCTAGTAAAATGGAGGTCATCCTACTTGGTCTCCAGTTCTGATAGTACAAATGGAAGTGTAGGGTTGTGAGCGGAGAACAGCAAACTCACCCCTCCCACACCTTTGATAGCCTTGGCCATTGTGTTTTTGGCCATACCAGTGATGGACTGATGGATCTACTTCTACCTATCTATCATCTATCTATCTATCTATCTATCTATCTATCTATCTATCTATCTATCTATCTATCATCTATCTATCTCATATCTATCTATCTATCATCTACCTATCTCTATCTATCTATCTATCTATCATCTATCATCTTTCTATCTTATATCTATATCTATCATCTATCAATTTATCTATCATCTATATATCTATCATCTATCTATCTATCTCATATCTATCTATCATCTATTTATCTATCTATCATCTATCATTTTCTATTTATTTATCTATCATCTATCTACCTATCAATCATCCCTCTGATTTCTTATTAGTTTTATTCAAGAACAATTTGTATACAATAAAATTTATCAGTATTAGTATACAGTTCAATGAGTTTTAATAAATGAACTCAACCAGATAAGGAACAGCACAATCATGACAGAGCATTTCCATCACCCCCCAAAACTACCCTCCTGTCCCTTTGCACACAGATAACCCTCTGTCTGATCTCTCCCTCCACACCCACTTATCTGCATTCCATCACTCTAGCTTTGCCCTTGCTAGAATTTTATATACACAGGCTCATATTCTACACACTCTTTTATGTTGGGCTTCTTTAACTTGGCATAATGCATTTGAGACCAAAGAACCTATTTTTACATAAATCAATAGCAGCTGGGACTTGGGCTGTGACAGAACAGGAGCTCTAGACTCAAAGGCAATGGATTTGACTCCTAGATTTGACACTATCTGTGTGGCTGTTGGCAAGTTGGATAACTTCTTTGAACACTGATCTCTTAACCATCAAAATGGGGGCAAAAATATGGATTTACTTTACAGGGTTGTTGTGAGGGTTAATGTTATAAATATAAATACCTAAGTTAATAAGTAAAAGTCAAGCAACTACTACAGGGTTGACACATTTTTGGCCTTCAAAAATTGTAGCCAGGATTAACAGTAACAGAGACTGCTTGCTGTGCCCCAGTATTTGGTCTCCCCAGGGGACCATATGTCCCCATCTGTATATGCTGTCCTGGCATGATTATTAATGGTGGTCTTGCAGCTCAGTAGAGCTTCAGCTTTGAAGATAAATGCCATGGCCACCCTACACCTTTCTTCTTCCTCAGTAATGGAATTCCCAAATTTTGACTGGGCCTGTGGCCAACAGAACAAAGACTATTTTTATAGCTTATTTTGTAGCCCAGTGGTTATTTGGCTAAATTTTTGAACTGTGGGGAAACTTTTGGGAAGGTCTTTTTCTTTTATTAAAATTTAGATACAATTGTCATATTACATTAGTTTTAGGTATACAACATCATGATTTGATATTTTTATATATTGTGAAATGATCACCACAACAGTCTAGTAACACGCATCACTTTATGTAGTTCAAACATTTTTTTCTTGTGATGAAAACTTTCAAGTGTTCTTATGGGTAAGAGCATGGCTTTCTCCTTTTGTCTTACCACTGTTCACTGGAAAGCGGCTGGAGCTGGAGCAGCCATCTTGGACCATGAAGTGAATTTGACAATGGAAATCATGGCAAGTGGGCCACAAAACAGAAGGATCTTATTGCATTTTACTTGAGAGAGAAATAAACATCTGTTTGTCTGTAAAGCTGATATTATTTTGCATTTTTTGTCATTCACAAACCTATTTCTAATTAATACCTTAATCCTTTCTCACATGCCACACTCGAGCCTTAAACCTTAACCTGCCTAAGGCAACGTGCCTCTAAACTGTTACTTGAAGTATCTCCTCTTTTATTGTCTGTGAAATATAGGGGAGGATACATATCCTCTACCATATCTCTGTTTGTCAGGCAATTTTATTTATATATGTGGGATCTGCTTGATTGAATTAGTAGGCATGTAGACTCCGAACATCCTTCTATTTTCCTTACCATTTTTTGGTGCAACACCAAGAAAAATCATCCAATGAAGAGATCAGGATGGAATAGTGAGGGTCTTCCAAAAAGGAAGCCCCAGAGCTTCTTTATTTGTCTTCTCTTATTTGCACATTTGCTCTTTCTTATCTTTTAGCTGACCAGACATTCAGTTTTGTGGCCAAGGTTATTATCTCTCAAACACAAGTTTATTTTCTCTCTTTACTTACTCTTTATGCTGTTTATCAGAGGCTGTATTGTAAGAATCAACATGTTTATTTAGACATCACTGGATCTTAAAACTTTTAGAGCTGGAAGATATGTTAGCAATATCTGGTGCAAAGACTTACTGCACGTATGTTTTAATTGTTTTCCTTCTTTTACTACTTGTTATAACCAAAGATTCTTCTAGCTCCATAATAACCACTCAGTTTGGCACAAGTTAGTTAATTATATAAAACATTTAAAAATTGTCAAAGTATAAGTCATGAGAAGTAAATAGGAAGCAGAAAAAAATAAGAGCAGTATGAAAGTGAAATCATAATTCAGAAGACACTTTATCAACATGCTCATCTGAAGTTGGTGATGAGTTAAATATGGACTGATAATTGGGGAGGTACAGTGATTAATACTTGGTTTGTACTTAATTATAGAGGGAACATTAATCTCTATCAAAATAAGTATTTAAGCCTCATAAAAATTCAGACCAAGAAATTCCTTCCCAATGGCCCATGACTATTACCTTAGATTTGGATGCCTACATTTTTATATGCAGGCAGGTTCTTACTCCTTATAAAATGTAAGCAGTATCATTAAAGACTGGAATTGTATAACAGAACCACAGTGGCCTCTTCAGCATTTATATATGCACAGAGACATATGGGCATACTGAATTCATTCATTCATTCAAATGATGCTCATGAGGATAACTGAATTTATCGTAATATCTCAGACCAAATAAAGATTCTTTCCCATTTTTCTCAACTGTCTGAGACTGAGCTTGAGAAAGAATCATGGCTAACATTTTAAACCAGCTGGAATTTCATTGTCAAAGAGCATGTTTTGTATAGTTTTCAGAGTCCTTTAAGAAATGGTCTTTTCATTAGCTTTAATTGGTTCAGAGGGGTTGAAAATTCAGAGTAGGGAAAAGAATAAAGGGTCTTATGCATATGAACACGAGTTACTGAGTCTACTGTGAGAATGTGTATCTTTCTAAATTGGAGGGCCTTTTGAAAATCATTTCTTTTATTCTCATAGGTTTATTTATTGTTTCTCAGAGTTAATGTTTGTCTTTATTAGGTGTGTGTGTGTGTGTGTGTGTGTGTGTGTGTGTGTGTGTGTGTGTATTTTAAGTTCAGAATTTCTTGATATAAAATCAAGAGAGTAAGTAGTCCCTATACCTTGTGTTGGGGGAAGATTTGGAAAGAAAATGGATTTAGAAGGTCCACACCCACCATGGACCACTGTTTTGCAGGATTTGGACTGTCAAAGCATAAAATTTTCCAGCCTGCTGACTCATCCTGTCCTGCTCCCTTGGTGTTACTATAGGCCTGTGAATTCTTAAACATGGATATGCCTCTGAATTCCCTCCCTGGAATTCTTGTTGTGACACAGGCTGCTGGGCCCACCATGGAGAAGTTCCCAGGATACGTTAATGCTGCTTGTCTGGGGGTCACACTGTGCGAAAGACTGATCTAGACTTAATAATTCAGACAAGGGATAGAAGAATTCTTCTCTTCTGAGAGAGAAGGCTGGGTCCTAGGGAAAAATAATCTCTTTTGGTATGGGTGATGTAGGCCAGGAACCTGGGACAAGCATCATAGTTAACTTTTCCTGGCTATGATGAAAAATGCTAAGATATAAACAGTATATTAAGAGCAGGAAGGATTCCATCTTAAAGCTAAGATTCCATTTTAAAAACCAAGAAGTTAGGAAGTAAGATTCCTAATATTCTTTAGCAAACAGACAATAACTCAACCCACTTTGGGGGCAGGGCAGGAGGTCTTGATTGATATGTTCCCAGAGGGAAGCTGCTATCCTGGAGAGGAATGACCAATTTCTTGTGTTAAGTTAATTTTGCAGAATCACCTGGAGGACTGATAATAGGAGAGACTCAGTGTCTCTCACCAGAGATAAGCATTTGAGACCACTTGACAAGTCCACACCCCTTGGCCCTTTGAAAAATGCTTAAAAGAGGGAACCCCCAGCTTTTTAGTGTGCTTCCTTTCTGAGGACGCCTGCACTTTTTCTCTCTTTAAGTGCGTACCTTTAAGTAAAGCTTTCTCACTGCTCAGCTTACTGAGTTTTGTCTTTTTGCCATTTCATTCTATTTCCAAGTCTCCATTTTACCCCTGATAGGTAGGGCTGCAAGTTCCTGTTACCAGGGTGACCCGGATACAACTGCCACCACAGTAGCCTGCCTGAAAATCTCCTTTCTTTGGAAAGTTCTCAGAATATAATTTTACTCTATCCCGTGCTCCACGGCTCCACAAATCCCGGGGTGGTAGGGGCTAGTCCCCACATAGTGCAGATACAAGCAGACATGAGACGCCAAGTGACCTTGGCTTGAAGAGATGGCAAGGGAAGCTGCCCTATACCAAGAAAATGTTTCCCAAACTTTCCCGCTGCACGTCTGCACTTTCCTGTTCTCAGCTGCCTGCAAGGCCACTCTGCCATTCATTTCTACTCTTGCTGTAATGAATTCCTTCCTTCCTTATACTCTTCCAACCTACTTGAGAATTCTTTCTCGTTCAAAGTCAAGAGCCCTGCCCCTTCCAGGTTGAGGTTTCACCTGGGGCACAGGGAGGGACCTCCCCAGTGCAGCTGCCGGCAACATGGGGAAAGACCTCTGAAATATAGTTGATGTTTTATAAATGCTGTATCATTTAAACAACAGTTTAATTCTACAGTTGAGGTTTCAGAGGGGTGGCATGACTATGTAGTTCATCTACATAAACATACAGAAGAAGCTGTTCTTTCTTGAAGGGCAAATTTTGAAAAAAGTGCCTTTTATATGATTCTACATTTCTGTCCTTGAATATAATGACAGAGGCCAGGTTGTCTGGATCTGTTGCTCTGCTCTGAGACCCAAACACTGATTTGACCAGCATTGTCAGATACTTTCTAGTGTCAAATTTAGTCTTAAAAAGATTTCTGAGTGTGGATAAAGTGAAGGTTCCTGTGGCCAGGATTCTCACCTGGCCCTGGTCAGCTTGCTCACTACACAAGGACTGAGATGCCTGCGGAGGTAGAGAGGCCCAGAGGCAGAGACCGGCTTGCTGCCTGCAGACTCGCTCTGAGTGGGCAGGATTCTAGTGATTGACCTGCCACCGTGGGAATAAAGTTGAGTATAAACCCTTTCACCCCAAGAACGTTCCATTGTCATTCCTCAGTCTCATTGAATCCACAGTGAACTTGCCCGGGCTGAAATCCATTGGCAAGACACTGAGTAAATTGTTATTAAAGCCCTCATTATTGTTAACTTTTAAACTCATTTGACCTTAACTTTTAACTTTATGGTCTATAGGTAATTTTTGAGCTTATCAAACTATTAAATCCTTTGCTAGAAGGTAAAACTTGTTGGGCTAGTTGTTATAGCAACCATAACTTTCTTTATAAATGGTTTTATCCTTTACACAGCCATTGTCTTTGGCTAAAGCTGCTTAATTCAGAAGAAATAAGACAAGTGTTACCAGCCAGAGGAAGCACAGGGTTTATATTAGCAGAGCTGCTGATGCGCTTCCTTATCTCAGCTGTGGCAGTAATTACAGCAAGGCAGCCTTTGATTTAAGGCAAAACCCTAATTCAGACCTTTCCTTTCTTTAAGCTGTTGGGTGTCTGCAGGAGTTTATTTATTTATGTTGGTACCTGCTGCTGAGGATTTGGGACTACACAGAGCTTGATGAAATCTGGTTTTAGAACCTTAGAAAAACAAGGTGAAAGCAACCTGATGATTTCGTATATGAGAAACCAGAAGAATAGCTTCATGCTGAGCTGTTTTATTCCACTAATCAATGTAGTAATGGGAACAGGAGAGGTTGCTTTCAAAACTCCCCATTCCCTAAACACTCTTTGCACACTTTAAAAAAAGGCACAGTTGTCTCAATTACTTGTTTTTGCTTAGGCAAGACCAACTGGTAATAATTTGAACATTTTGGGGAGCAGTTTTCATCCTGGAATATTAGATCATGGAGTGAAAACTAAAGAGGGGCCTGTGGGTGGTTGCCTACAAGATATCTACAATTTACTTTGATTGAAATTGGAAAGGGGTACTAGAAAAGTCATTCTTCATATCATTTAATATAAATGAAAATTTGTGATTAGTATCTCTCCAGAAAGCTGTAATGATTTTTAATGCACATTTCTTTAAAGAAATCAGAAGGGTGGGAATTTAGCAACTTTACCAGAAGCTGTTTGGTTTAGCTAGTTTATCTCGGCTGGGAGCATATTGTGAGGGACTGGTCTGGGTGGGAGGCAGAAGTGAGAAGGAGAGGCGGCTAGTTGTAATCTAGTCCCAATTTTATCCCTGCCTAGCTTGTGATTTTAGGAAAATCACTTATATATGTGTGTCTCATGGTTTGTAATTATAAAACAATGATGTAGAGTTAGATTATAACTAATGTAAGTTTTATAGAGATAGGGTTGTATGAGGAAGTTATCAAATGCCAGTGCCCTACTGAAAATAAGAACTTATCATTAACAGAGAGATGAAAGAATATTTCAGAAAGCTCAGAAGGATCACTCATTCCCTACACTAATAAAGAGACACTCCTCTGCATGTGGCTGGGAAAAAAACTAGTATGGTATGAGAAAGATGTCCAGTTATGATCTCAGGGTTGATTGGAAAGAATGGTTTATTCTACGAATATTTTTTCAGCCAGTAATAGCTATACTTAGATTAGCAAGCTTTCCTCAATTAAAAAGAAAGCTGTGACTTCTCAGCCAGCATTTGCAATTTATTGGAATTGCGGATGGATGGATCAGACTGTAGCGATGTCATAAATTGGAAAGACTGTAGCACATTTATTCAACTACAGTTGTTTAGTTATGAATTGATTTCTTATTGAGCCTATACTCATCAAAGAACATTACTGAGCATGTGCTATGAGCCAGGCACTTCAATTGCTTTGGTTTCTGAACCAAAGGGCCCATTGGTTCTATTTCATATCTTCTCATAACTAGTTATGTATGTCAGATCATCACTGATAAATGTGTTAATTTTTTTCCAAGCCTCCACTTCAATTGCAAAACACTGAATGCCTTTTCCTACTAAGAAGTGGTACAGGTATCTTGGGCAGATATTATAATTCTACAGTTATATTTAGCCATTAAAGCTCAGTCTAGTCCCACAACATACATACTGACTCAAGCTTCTGTGCTTCAGTTTTGTCTAGGCTCCCTTGACTGTGCTGGGTGGGACGAAGGGAGAGGTGACAGGGCGAGCAGATCACTGTTCAGCTTTCCTGCCTTACAGGTCTCTCCTAGCTGGTTGTCAGTGCACCTCTAATTAGCACCACCCAAGAACTGGTGCCCTTGCTGGCGTGAGGATTCAAAGGCTGGCTCAGTCATGGCGGACAGATGTGGGCTGTTGGAGGACCCTACAAGCTTTTCCCTGTGCACAGTTCCTGGAATGGGAAATCCCGTTCTGTACCCCTTCCAGCTCCTCTCAGTCCCTGCCGAAGGTTGTCTGCCCCACAGCCGCCTGCTGCTGCGATACCTTACTAATGGCTGGGCCTTTGGGTGAAGCCCAGCAAGACTTCATAAACCCAGAAACCCAGCCACTCTGTTTCCAGAGTTTCCGTGGAGGTGCGGGCTGCTCTGCGCTGCCTCTTTTCTGTCTCTCTTTTCCTTTGGGTCAGTTCAGGGACAGATCAGTTAGTCCTGCTGCCTTAGCAGACAGCCCACAGAGGAATGAGACGGCAGTTTTATTCTGATGGAAGCATTCAGAGTCTTTATGGTTTTGGCATTAAAGAGAAGGAAGGTCATGGGGAAGGAAGGGAGTTGTTTATCATGAGGCAACAGAACTCGCAGCCTCTGAGCACCCCAAGGCAGGTTGCTTCCTCCTTTTTCTGGCCCTCTGATTTTGTAGCTTTGGGGGTGCAGGGCTGAAGTGTTGGGTGGCTGTGCTCAGCAGTTCAGCAGTCTCTTAGAAAATCCTGAGGGGGTTCCCTGGTTCCCATTATTGGTGGTTCTCTTTAGAAAATGTGGTGTGCAGCCCCCTGTTTTTAGTTCCAGGACTTAACTTTGATTCAAGGACAAAATGGAAAAGTTCCTGTCAACATGCAGCTACAGCTCTGTGTTAAAGCCATCTAGCTACATAAGGAGAGAGTCTCTTCATATTTTTGCAGTACATATGGAGAGAAACTCAGATTACAGTTTAGCTGTCAAAGGAAAGAACAGTTTAGTATTTAGTGGTGAAATTCCTTGAGCAGATAAAGTTAATCAGAACTCTGAAAAGTCTTCAGAATGTTAGGCCCAGTTGATTGATTCATCACTTGCAAACTGACACTTCATCTGGCTTCAGCAGATTACCTTCTAGTAGAGTCCAGGTTATCTGAATGGGAAAAGCTAAATTTCCACTAGTCTCATGATTTCTCAGCAGTATAGAACATGTGAATTTTTGCTGATAAACTTCAAGTTGATAACCTTAGAATTTGCATGTTTCAGCTCTATAGTACTTCAGTTTCCTGCAGTATATGTCATGGAGAGAGAAAGATACATGGTCAATTTGTTAGAGGATTTTAAAAAATAAATATTATGCTATACATTCATGTAATTAATGAATGTTTAGAAGAAAACACAGTTATTTAAAATCACTCCCCCCAACATACCATATCTCTTTCCATCTTTTATTTTTTCCTCTTAGAAATTATAATAGTCTAGCATCTTTTGCTTATGTACTGTATTATTCTCTGTTTTCCCCCATTGGAATGTAAGCTTCATGTGGAAAAGGAATTTGTTTTGTCCACTGCTTCACCTAGAACAGTGTCTGGCACTTAGAGGGGATTAAATAAGTATTTATGAATGAAAAAATGAATGAATAACACATTTTTTAACAGCCCACATTTCCAAGTGTCCACAAAACATACATATGTTCTGACAGCCAAATACAAGAAGCACACCAGAGAGTTTTAGCGAAGTTATCTCAGCCTGTGTTGGGTTACCTCTAATACAGAATGCTTTGGTATCAGAAAAAAAAATTTTAATGTGGAACTTGCCATATTTCTCTATGATCCTAATCTAAGCTTTTAATGTTTCCCTTAGTCTCACGGAAGCTAAGGCAAGAATAGGGTGTCTTCATTTTCAGTTCTTAATGGTGTCAGCAATGAAGAGAAGAGAGTATGAGACTAGTTTGTTAAAAAGAGACTATATCCTCGGCATTTCCAAAGGCCCAGCATACAGGATTGGAGTGGTTGTGTCCAATCCATTATTTTCTGTCACTCAGGAGTCTAAGCTAAAAATATGGAGAGAGACTCAAGATTCGTGGACTGCTGAGGCTGAAAGGCCAGTGCAGCCATGATAGTGGATCTGTGCTGAAATGATCCGGGTGTCAACCAAATGAGCGGGCAGAGGAATCTACCTGCTAGTGAGAGACCAGGGCAGAAGTGCGACCTAAAAATATCTCCTCAGCATTGTATTTGAATATGAGTTGATTCATTGGACCTAATGCTGTCTTCATTTTAAAATGTATGGAGAGAATGATTGGTTCTGTTCAGAGATACTGATTGGAAGGAATCCTTATTGCTTTAATAATTCATTGGCATTTCTGAATCCTAAAAGACAGTGAAAGTGCTGGTGATTATTACATGTATTCTTTCCAGTAGAGTGTTGGCATTTTTGCTCTTATGTATAGATCTTTTTTTTTTTTTTTTCTGAGAGGGCATCTCTCATATTTATTGATCAAATGGTTGTTAACAACAATAAAATTCTGTATAGGGGACTCAATGCACAACCATTAATCAACCCCAAGCCTAATTCTCAACAGTCTCCAATCTTCTGAAGCATAACGAACAAGTTCTTACATGGTGAACAAGTTCTTACATAGTGAATAAGTTCTTACATGGTGAACAGTACAAGGGCAGTCATCACAGAAACTTTCGGTTTTGATCACGCATCATAAACTATAAACAATCAGGTCAAATATGATTATTTGTTTATTTTTATACTTGATTTACATGTGAATCCCACATTTCTCCCTTATTATTATTATTATTATTATCATTATTTTTAATAAAATGCTGAAGTGGTAGGTAGATGCAAGATAAAGGTAGAAAACATAATTTAGTGCTGTAAGAGGGCAAATATAGATGATCAGGTGTCTGCCTATAGACTAAGTATTAATCCAAGCTAGACAAAGGCAACAAAACATCCACAGATGCAGAAGATTTCTCTCAAAACGGGGGGGGGTGAGGTTCTAAGCCTCACCTCTGTTGGTCCCCAATTTCTCACCTGATGGCCCCCCTGCAACTGTGCCTGTCTTAGGTTGTTCCTCCCTTGAGGAATCTTACCCGTCTCTGGCTAACCAGTCATCTTCTGGGGTCATACAGGGAAATGTAAAGTTGGTAAGTGAGAGAGAAGAAATATTCTTTGAAAAGGTTAGCTTTTTACTTCTTTGCAGATTTATGCCCTGTGGCTTCTATGCCCAGCATTTGTCTTGAGGTATCTTTACCACTTGGAAGAATTATGATACTCGGTAATTTTGATATGAGGCATGAATTCTACTAAAGGGTTGTAATTAGGAAGGAAGAAGAAAAGTTATAGAAGTAGCAGATGGAAGAAAACATGGGAAGATTGATTATTTCTTTGACATACCTTCTTGTAGAGTAACATAAGCATGTATAGGTTTTAAACTACTAATTAAATTGTGTACATGCATTAACATAATAGGAATACAGCTACATAGCCAAAGCAGACCTACAATTACCAGCCATCTCCAGTGAAACCAAGAAAACCAGTTAGGCACCCTAAGCATTTGTGAAAACTTATCAATGATATGATGGATATTGTCTAACTGAATTTGAATAGTTTGAGAAAAGTCAGACAAATTAAAACAACACATTCCTGGGGACTGTTCACATCCCATATGTTCTTTTAACAGTAGATAGTCTATAGTCGCACGATTTTGGAGCACTGCAACTTGCACTTTTCCTAATTCTTGGTTGAGTTCCAACAGTATAGATCCAGTCAAATTTGTTGTTTTACTGTATGCACAGGCCAGCTTAGATATCTCCTTCTTCATCCCAATGGCAAGTCCAGGAACCGGTGGGATGACTGCAGCTACAACTGCAGCAGCGCCAGGATCTTTGTTGAAGTTTTTTGATGATCATCTTCTGGAATGACTCTTCCAGAGGATGTTGATGTTGGAAGTTCTTCTTCATATCGTATCTTAATTCATTTTCTGGGTAGCCAAATTAAGCTTTGATCCTCTGTATAAACACAAACAAACACTTTGCCCACACTTTGATATGACCTTTCTACCATTGTGAAGAACTTACTGGAGATCACCACACAGGACCTGCTTTTTTTTTTTAAGTGAAGGGAATATTATCAGAAAAATGTACTTCCATAGCTGATCAGCTGACACCCTTTAAATGATCAAAATTAAGGATATGTAAAGCATGCATTAATCATTGATTTGCAGTTAGTTTTATCCTATCAGGGAGTAATCCCCCTTTTCTTTCTTTTTTTTTTTTTGTTATCATTAATCTACAATTACATGAAGAATATTATGTTTACTAGGCTCTCCCCTATACCAGATCCCCCCACAAACCCCATTACAGTCACTGTCCATCAGCATAGCAAAGTGTTGTAGAATCACTACTTGTCTTCTCTGTGTTGTACAGCCCTCCCTTTCTCCCAACCCCCCCATTAGGCATGCTAATCGTAATACCCCCTTTCTTCTTCCCCCCCTTATCCCTTATGTATAGTTCTTGAGTGTGGAATATGATATGCTCATCTTAGAAAGGAAGGGGACCAAAACACTTCATCTTGATTCCTACACTCACAGCAACTAAATCCAGAGTTGCTACTGGTGGTTATATTGTTGTTGGTTTATTGATATTTTTTAGGAAATGAAATTTTGGAAAATTACAGATTACACAGTGAAGTGATAGCCTGGGGATGTAAAATGTCCTTGTACTAGGATTCTTGCTGACTCAGGCACGATGAGGAGGGATTTAACTGGATGGAGACTTGGCCTCACTTGTTGGAAGAATAATAGGCTTTCCTTTATATTGCAACTATTGTGAAAATACTTCTGAATGAGAAAATTATACATCAGGATATTATTATATGAATGGGACCATACTCAATTTACCTAAAGAGTCTTTCTTTCTTCAATTCTGTCCATTTTAGTTTACTTACTTCTAATTTATTCTGTGGGCTGCTTTCACTTATTTTCAGATTGTCGTTGCCTGATGTTTACTTGTGTTTGAAGACCTGAGCTGAGAAACGTCCTTAATTACTTTCCATTCCCCATATAGAAGGGGAAAAATAGAGCAGCAAGGGTCTTACTATGCTTTTTTTTTCCTTTTCCTTCATTGGATGCCTCACTTGCTCTGACCTTTTATTTTTAAAAGAAAATAACTGCATTTTTTTGAAACTTTCTCTTTAAAAATTTTATTTTATTGTTATAAACACACTTAACTGACTGCAGTCATAGAGAAAGCCACTTGGAGTTTTGGATGATAAAAGCCTATTGTCTAATGAACTAGGAGAGTTTCCTTATGTCTGATTAATTTAGGAGTTAACCTAAATAAGGAAAAAAATAAGATCTACAATTTAATCCTCTTTTAAGTAATAATATAATTTATTATAATTAAATTACTTAAATTTTATTTCTGTGGTTGGCGGCATGGAGCAGTACATTGTGGTATGGATGTTGGAGTTAAGCAGACCTGAGTGTTAATTCTGAGCACATGTCTGACTAGCTATCTCAGTTACTTCACTGGTCCAAGCCTCAGTGACCTTATCTGAATAATAGCTCTGTGAGGTGCTTGAGAGTGTGGGCTCCACCCTCAGATGGCCTGCTTCATATCCTAGCTTTGTCACTTAGCTGTACAGTCTTGGGCAGATTGTTTAATTTTTCTGTGACTCAGTTTTATCAGCTGTAAGATGGGATAGTGATATAACTACTGCCTAGAGTTGTGAAAACCAAATGACTGTTAAGTGACATAATGATAATAAAACACTTAAAACAGTCAGCTGGCACACAGTAAGCTCTCAGCCAGTGTCAGCTATTACTGCTTAGAATTAAATGAAATATTTTATGTGAAATTCCTGGAGGTACTCAACAACCACCAATTCTTTTTCTCTATTTCTTTGATCTTACTTTTTGTGCAGATCTTTGCTAACCTCATTTCTCTATCACCAGCTATGGGCATCCACATTTCAGTCTGTATCTTACTGGTCATTATTGGCATGGTAACATTCTTACTATGATATTCTGGAGTTGGATGGTTAGCTTTTGGTGAAAAGTAAAACTTTCTTTTTTGTGCCCACTGAATGGCATATACTGTACCAAACTCTAAAATGTCCCCATCTGTGCCCTCAAGAGCTTTCACCTTACTGGCAGAGTTATAATGCTGACTTAACCATTTGATGAGTAGCAAAACTCAGAAAGAGAAAGAAGCTGAAGGGTGGATTAATTTGAAGCCAAAGGATGAGGGGAAATGTTAGTTTAAGGATGGCTTGGCTTGAGAGACAGAAGATTTGTGCCCGTGGTCTTTCCTGTAGCCCATGGCAATCATTGCTGGGCCTGGAGACAACTTAATTCTTTCAACCCAATTCTCCATGATCTGCAACTATCACTTAGCATTCCAAGTCATCAGCCATGTGTTAGCTGGAGATAAAATGATGTGGTCAGTTTTGCTTACTGGGATTGGATAAATGTCAGCTTTTGGAACAATAATTAGCTTTGTTAAGTATCCTTAGTCCTTTCTGAATACAGAAACAATGTTATGTTTTTATTTTCATTTCCAAAGATGGTCTTTTTGAACTAGAAGTTTATTTTCCCTAGGAAAATATTAAAAGCTTTGTGCAGGTGCAAAAGAATGATTTAGGCAAATGATATGTAAATATCAGTCAATTAACTCATTATACCTGTATGTTCGTTTGATATAAAAAACTGTCAAACTATCTTATTTTTGCAATAAGTAAATAATCCCTCATGTTAAGCCAAAACTAATTTTTAGTTAGTTATGTCAGGTCCATTTCTACCACTTTGTCCAATAGAGTGTTAATAAGGATCATAAATATAATGGGGTCCATAAAATCTTGGTAAAAATCACTTAGAAATAAATTATTTTACCACTGTCTTCAGGTAATTTTATATTCTAGAATCTTGGATCAGATAGCCCTAGTAGCTTAAATGAAAGACTTTCTGCCTTATATTGCATCTCAATATATTTACTAAAACTCAGCAGGACAAAAGTTACATACAATGACTGAACCATCTTTCTAAATTTTTTATTTTACTTGTACATTTTTTCCTAAGAAATATTTCTAGGCTTAATGTCACTGCTATGCCAACATTCCATACACAACCTGAAATAAGCAGGACAGATTGCTCTTACCACTGAACACACACAGATGACCCTCAGTTCTAGGGGTTCCCTGACTTGGGTGGCTTCATGTACCACTTGCTTTCATTTTAGACAATAGTTCAGGTGGTGTTGGCTGGAGGATGAGCACACATGCGGTGGGAGGCCGCAGTCCAGATGCAGGAGCTCCCAGGAGGAGGCTGAGGTACAAGGAGTGCCACGCAAGAAACAGATGTCACACAAGTTTCAAAGAATTAAGAAACTCATTCCTGGCACAAGTTCTGTGTGCAATCTAACCATGGGGTTTCCTAGCCCTGCACTTCTCAGCAGCCACTGCAGATGATCGAGTGTCCAGAAACTTTACTTTCAGGAAAACTTAGTTAAATTATGCTGTAGGTTTGTCCTGCTTCTTTTCTTCACCATCCCCCCTGACAACTCCCACAACAACCACTCCCAGCATTTCAGAGGAGAGTTTTCACATGAAAGACTTGAGAGGCATAGCTGAAAATAAAAGGCTACTCCCGCCTTCACACATCACACCCACCGGCTTCAGAGCTTGGGTGTGGCCTGCTCTCTTCTGCCTTTGCGCATTCCACAGCCTTCATCTCAATTCATTTCCCCCGTGGTTTGTTGCCAAACTTCCTGATCATCTTTGAAGACTCAGCTCATGACACTTACTTTAAGAAGCCTTTCCTGGACTTGCCTTCACAGCCTGGGAGAAATAAATTCTGTACTTTGGGCCCGTAATGCACCTTGCACATAATGCCACTATCTTGTGATAGACAAATGAAGGCCTGTCTCCACTATTAGAATGCAAAGTCAACTTTGTAGCCATAGGACTATGGGATGTTTAGTACACAGTTATAGACTATTAGATGCACACTATTATGAGTTGTGTACTATAATTACTGAGAAACTCTGTCTCATTCCAGCAATATCTTCTCTGTAATTTGTTCTTCTTTTCCTAGCATAGCACTCCAGGCAAGAAAACAGCCTAAAGCAGATGCCCTGGCTTCAGGTAGGCATGGTTGGGAGTGGACGAAACTGGATTTGGAGTTGTCTCAAAGATTCACCTTGGACCCTCTCTGATGTTTCAAGCTCTTGGTTTTGGCACGTCTGTCATTTGCCAGCTGTCAAAGGGGCTGAGTCAGTAGTCTGGCCTTGTCACCTGGGAGCCTCTGCATGATGGGTGTGGCTCTGCTAGACTTCCCGACGGGACAGCCAAGTGTCCACTCAGCTCTAGGTACCTAGTGTAATAAAAAGTAAAAGAAAATAAAGTTATGCCATTTCTTTTTTCACCTGTGAAAACAGCGAGCTGGGATAACACCTTTGAACAAGCTGTTTACCCTCTCTTATTCAGTTCTTAAAGGACAAATTTCCTATTAGTAAAACCGAACCTTGTAATTCTTTCCAAGTCAACAAAATAATCTTCTCTTTTTGTCCACTTCTCAGACACAGTTTGTATACTTTTTCCTTTCTTCTTTCTAACAACCCTGTGTGGTAGAAAGGGAAGCATTTTTATCCTCATGTCATGGATAGATATTTTGAAATGCAGAAATCATTTTAAGGTCATATTCAGCTTCTCTGACTATTATATTAATCTCCTGCTCTATCGTGCTAGCACATCCTCTTGTTCTGAAGAGATACCTGAATATTACATCTCTGTGTTGTTTTCCCATCTAGTGCCTATTCCTAAAGCTTTCTGACAAACTTGTCTGCCAAGGCACTGGGATTCTGTAGGTGAGCCGTGGGCGAGGGGTATAAGCAAGGCTGGGTCAGCCCACCCCAGAGCAGAAAGCTTGTCTTCCAGGTGGTGCCCTACGGAGGGCAGATTGCACGGTCTGATGGACGGCAATAACTTCATCCCAGAGTTGATGGGAAAGCTATGAGACAGTCCCTACTTGCCTACACAAATGGTTCCTTTCAGGGGCAAGGTGGTTATTGTCTCCAATATATTTTGGCTCTTGGATGCTGTCCATTCAGCAAAGTAGAAACTCACACTTGGCAAGGTGAAGCCAGCATGGTTTCCTGCTGTGCTGAATGAATAGGAAATGACTTTGGAAAAATACAGCAATGACAGCAAAAATGGCTTTGAAATATTTTAACCAAACACTGTATAAAGTGAACTGCCAAGAGTTTTCCCTGTGATATTTGTTTTCAGATGATAACATATGACTTCGAACCTTTGCTCCTTTTATACTGTGTGGTCTTCATTCTTCAGGCTTGATTATCCCTCAAGATTGTCTTGGCTCCCATTCCTATCACTATCTTTCCTCTAGGCTGTGTTTTCTTTTTTTTCCCTTTCTGTTTTGAATATCAACATAAATCTCAACAAATAGCTACCATATAATTCCTCACTCACATGGGTAGCCGGGCTGTCAGCCAGGAGGAGTGGGTGGGGATGGCAGGAGGCTGGAAGACTGCAAACAGGCTCAGGGGGGGCAGGAGGGTGGCGCGCGGAAGCTGCAGAGAGGGGCTCAGGGGCTGGATGGTCACCGTGGAAATCAGCAGTAGCTTAGAAGGGGTCAGCTTGTCGTCGGTGGTAGCTTCCTTTTACACTTGTTTTACCATTTCGGGTTTGCTGTGGTAATATTTTTTATTTTGTGACTGTTTTATAACGGAAAATATTTTAAATATGAAGAAATAGGCAATTTGTAACCATGTGCTGGGATTGGCTCTCATGTACCTGCAAACCTGTACGTCTAGGAACAAACTTCTTGTTGCTTGGATACTTCTGCACAATTCTGGAGAAGACTGAAGGCATAGGCAAACTTCTGATGGGCTCTGTTCCATTTGTAGATTATAAAGATTAAGTTGTCAGGCAACACCAAGTAGAATACAGCAAAATCTAGACACTCACACTTTCTCTCCTGTTCTTGTATCCTTTTTCTACCAGCCGAATGAATGTATCTTAAAACTTAGTCTAGACTCAGCTAAAAACAGGTAGCCTCAGAGTGTTTTCCAGTCAAGATCCATTCATACCTCCTCAGTGATGATGGTGACAGAGAATATTAGTGAGCACTTACTACCTGGGAGGCATGAAGGGCAATCTATTATATAAATGTATTTCACACATTATTTCGCTTACTCCTCTCAACAGTTGGGAGGTAACATTTACTCCCAATTTAAAGGTAAAAATCTTGAGGTTTAGAAAGACTAACCTGCCTAATTATATCCCACAGTTTAGCAGAAGAACTAGGAATTAAATACTGCTCTGTTATGTCAAAGCTCATAGGCTCACACAATGTGCAATATTATATATAAGGTGTTTTTTTATTATCCCAAGTGTTGTGACCAATAAAATAATATTCCACAAAGAAGGAGAGGTATCAATGTATTAGGCAGCTTAGTCCAAACTTTGGGGCAACTGCTGAAAGTGTGCAAAGTGGAACTTGGTAGAGTTGATCCGATGGTTCGTTACTACACAAGCCTCAGAGAAGTTCTCCAGTTATCAGATGCAATGCCCTTTGTATTTTACTCCAGGATCATCCATTTTAGCTGAGTAAGGTGGTTATGATTGCATGTCTGTAACTTAATATGTTTCATTTGCCTATTATGATGATTTACAAATAAGGTCCAAAAAGCTTCATAATTAATTGATACCTAAAAGAATCAAAATAAAAATAGCACTATTTGCTGAGCACCCATTATACCAGAAACTGCACTAACTACTTAATATTTTAATCCTCACTAATATGAGGATTATAGAGCAGATAGTATTATTTGAATTTTACCCGTAAAGAAATCAAGGCTTAGAGAAGTTAAACAACTTGGACAAGACCTTTTAACAAGTTGTAGAGTCAGGTTTAGAACCAGCTCAGCACAATCTTCTTGGCCAATTCCATTAATGTTCACTGAGCATGAACTCTGTGCCAGGCACAGAGTTATGAACAGGGAGTCAGCAGGTGCAAGACAAACATGGCCTTGGGGGTCTAACGAGCCAGGGTGGTTTGACTCCCTTGTGTGCAGAATGCCTGCAGTGATGACAACAAATCACTGTATGTTTATAACCTATATTTCTAATCCTTGAGCCTATCATTTATAATCATCAGAATGGAAAAAGAACACCTATGAAGTTGTACTTCATTCATGTTACTGTCACTGAGTTCAAAGTATTATTCTTGATATAATTCCAGACTTTCTGATGGGACATAACTCACTAGGTGTGGACAAGACAGGATAGGGGTAGATAGCTCTTCATTAAACATGAAAGGAGCCAAGACAACTACCGTCACAACAATAATAAAACAAATGTCAGAGTGGATTTAAGCAAAACTCTCCTCAAAAACATTTTCAAAAACATTTTTCCTTATTACATTTAAAATGATCGATAAACTTGTCCTTGGAAAGTTTATTTCTCTCTAGAATATTGGTAAGATCTTTAGTCAGATAGTAACTGCTCTAACTTGGGCAGAAAATGCCAAAAGAATTCCACTTTGACCTTCTTTGAGGCTGTCATTTAAAATTGCTGTCTTTGTTGCACACCTCTTCCCATCTCTAAATTTAAGCTTAAATTCTATGCTAACAAGCTGACACATTTATCACATGATAAAAATAATTGTCTCTTTAAACCTTGAAAGAGGAGCTTAAAGATTTCTGGTACTATGAACATGGACATACACTTCAAAATCCAGATTTCTTTGTGTTTCTCTCCCTAGGGAGGATTCTGTTTCTCTGTTCACCCTACCTCTACACTCCATTTTGTATATTTTTGTTTTAACTAAGAACTCCTTGCAGCTTGTCATTGATTGAAACCAGAGAATAGATTACTGTTATGAATTTTAAAAGCATAAACCTGTTGAATGAACTCAAAGAAAATTTAAAACAGGTCCATGTATATATTAACCCCTATAATTTAGAACTTAAATGAACACCACTTTAAAAGTAGAAAGATACATTTAATTCTAACTTGAGCAATCTCCAATAACATTGCTATCAAAATAACTACCATTTACTATACCATGTGTCAGCTACCATGTGTGAGCTAAATGCTTTCCTTCTACAAATACTCACCCCAGCTGTGCATTTACTCCAAGTATGTCTCATTTCACAGAAAAGGGGACTCTTTTGATCAGGGTCACACAATTTTTAAGTACTGTTGGGAGGATTTGAGGACAGATTTATCCAGTTCCAGAACTTGAGGTAGCTTTCTTCTCCTATTAACATGTAATGTTCAGTAGTTATTTATTGAGCATTTACTATGTGTAAGATTGGGAAGAGCAGCCTGATCCTTGAGCTTTTAGAGCATGCAGACACTCCTGAAAAACCAAATGAATAGGCAATAAAGAGTGATGAGTATGCTATGCAGAGGTAGCCCTTGGAGCAACTCCAGTACATAGAAAGGTTCTGCTCTGGGGCAAGGGATAGGAAAGACTGCTCAGCAGTTGGTGTTCAGGTGAAGCCAAAAGGACAAGTAGAAGCTGGTTAGAGTTGGAAGAGTTGGAAAGAGAGTGAGAGGACAATTCCAAGTAGACAGAGGAGCAAGCACAGAGACCCAAGCACAAGAGAGAGCCTAGCGTAATACGGGGAGCACAGGTGGCTCTGTGGGGCTGGGGCTGGAGCTAGAGAGAATCAGGAGTGTACATGCTCTTCAAGGGAGCTGGGACTACCTTGATGTCAAGGAGGATTTCTCTGGCTATAAAGTAGTCTTTGTGGTTGCAATTTATAACCTCATTGCATCAATGGATCTCCTCACCCTCTTATTCATTACAACTGCCCAAGCAGAGAGCTAATGTTCCATCTTGTATTGAAAGCATGTGCTCTCGGTTTCTGCCTTTTAGTTCTGCCTCCTGCTTGACTCTGTAATCTTGTGTTTCTCTTGGTTATTGCTGCATTCATGGGAGCAAAAATGGGAACACATGGCCCTGAGAACCCTGAATGCCTAGGTGTCATGCTTCTTGAATGTCAATGTGAATGCTAATAATGTGAAATCGTGGCACTGCCTCTCGTTCACTTCTCAGTGCCTGCTTCTCCTCCCTCTGCCACCACTCTCTAATGACACGTTTACAAAACCCCAGGAAACTTGACATACAGGCTGTTAGGAAATCACTAAACAAGATCAAGCTGGATTATGTTGCTTAGTTTCCACGATGCCTGGTGGCTATTCACATATGCACATTTTTTCCCCACGATATTTACTTTTTAGCAGATGGCATCCACTTGTTTCAGTAGAATTTCTATTTTTAAGAGGCATGCTTTATTTTCTCCTGGGTGAATCTGCAAGGGGGGAAATGTTATTGCTCAAGACATTAGCAGCCTATGGTAGGAATGATCAAGTTGACCCATTTGCTCCAGTTCGTTGAAGAATGCTCTTGGTATTTTGATAGGCATTGCATTGAATTTGTAGATTGCTTTAGGCAAGATGGCCATTTTCACAAAATTAATTCTTCCTATCATTTGCTTTAATTTTATATAGCATGACCATATCAATTTTTCCACAAACTTTCTACAACTTCCTTTTACATTCAGAGTTCCTCCTCTTTAAATAAACAGCTGTACTTTAGAACAAAGTTACTTTCTTTTATCAAAAGACATATTCTTTAGCATGCAGAAATGTTTTCCTTATTACTTCAAGTAGTTTTAATTAGAGCTTAAAACCATTAGGTACCTTAATTTTCAGTGAACACTGAGAAGTAGGCTATTGTAAACTGTTACACTAGCATTCTTTAGATTGACAAATTTATGAACATATTTTATAATTTCTGGAACCATGTGCTTTACAGCACAATTTTTCACTGAGCACAAAATAAGTCTACTCAACTTAGCAAAACCTTAAGGTTTTAGGTACCACAAAGATTCTCAGGCTATTTGTAGGTATACACACTGTAACACACTGTAACACACGATTATTAAGGTGTTCACTTGCTACACTTTAGTTTACTCATTCCTAACAACTATGATAGATTACTTACAAAACCTTTACTGAACATTAGACAAAGTCAAGCCTCTAAGCATTTTATTCTTGAAAGATTTAACAGATAACATTAACTTAAATGACTTTAGGTTAACTTAGGCAACTGATAACCGTAAGGACATGTCCGTTTCAGTTCAACATAAATTAGCATTAATGCTTAATATATTTTATTAGAATTTTCTGGAAGTTTTAGAATGCCCAATGTTTACAAGCACTTGCTTTTAAATCAATTCTTATTAACACCATTTGGAGGTAGAATAGGCTTAGGCACACAAATATACAGGTTGAGATGTAATGACTATAGTTAGCAACACTTTTCATAAAAGAACATATACACAGATAAACTGATACAAAGATTTTAGTTATCCAATTGCCTTCTTTCATTTTAGCTTATTTGACTAAAAGTATCTCAGTTTTCAAGAATACACTCTAAAAGTGAGCAGTTTACATAACTGGGTTAAGGTGTAGATGGCCCCAGGCTAACAGGGCGGATGAAGGCTCTGAACTGATAGGGACTGTGTGTGTCCAGGGGGCTGGAAATGAAATGCAAGTACAATTCTAGTACCAGTCATTTAAAGCCAGGCTGTATTGTAAAAGATAAATTTCTTCCATTTTAGGGAGTCTAGTTTAAAAACTTCCCTATTTTTGAGGATAATGATGAACCCAATAAGTAGAATAGATTTCCACCAAAATAATTTAGAAAACTAGTTCCATATTGTAGTAGTCCATGGGACTTTTGACTATTTTCCTTGCTTGTGGCAAAATATATTTAGCTGCATAACCTTATAATATTGTATACTTCTCTCAGGGGCCAAGCCTCTCCGTTAGAGAGTCTGCATTGAGGCCAGGCTTGTGGGCAGAAGATAAGACACTTCTTTTTCAGGGTCTGGGGATCAAAATTGCTCCCAGTTCTTTAGAATGCAAGCCAGAGGTGTGTCTGGCTTTAAACTTAAAGAGGAAGCTCCCACCTGGAAAAGAGAAAGACAGGTGTGCGACACCTGGTTGGCCTTTTCTCTGTGTGAGGGCGTCCCCTCGCCTTGGAGCCTGGGTGACAGTGGTTAATCACCTCCTCTGCCAGGCCTACTGGATTTAACCACTCTTTACCAGCATGGCCTGTACTTTGCCTTGATTTCCCTCTTGCCTTCCCACTAAGCAAGAGTTGCTTCAGAGCCTTGGATCTAGTGGGAACCTCACCAGTATGCTCTTACTTTACGCCTTCTGGGAGTTCTGATCCAGACCCTAGTTTCTCTGCATGGGCTTTAGCATAGTACACTCAAGATCATTCCTTGAGAGCCCCTTGCTTGTCCGATAAGTGTACAGACTGTGTGACCTCTCGCTGCCAGAGCCTTGGTCAGAGCCACAAGCCTGTTTCACTTCCCTGGGGCTGCAGAAAAGGAAAAGCCTAGCCCTAGGATGACTGCCTCTAAGGAAGGGAGGTCTATAGAATAGAGCCATTTACATGTTGGGCTCAAGGTTTCAGCTTGATTACTTCACAGACTTCATTTACATTACACAGGAGAAAGTGGCGCAGGCCTAGGAGGACTGCTTTGAATGAGGAGCAGGGGAACTTTTTCCAAGGCAAGAGATAAAATTCAGACAGAGGCTGCCATTGACATTTATGGGGGGGGTTCTATACTCTTATACACCAGTTTCTGCCACTACCTGAGAATCATTTAGCCAGTCACCCACTGTAGTAAATCTCATCTGTGAGACAAGAGGTCAGGGGTCATCTCAGACTCTTGCATAGCAGCGTAGCCAGAAGGTTCACTCAGTGCCATCGGATCAATCAGCCAGAACCGAGATCCAAGGACCACTGTCTACTAGTCCAGTCTGCCCTCGGAGTCCACAGACTATGATAGGAAAGTAGGAAATGGGCTCAGCCACTCCCCAACATTCCCATCCATCCGGAGGCAGGGGATCAAGGAGCGGCAGACACTGGGAAACCTTTCACCCAAGACAAGACTGGTAGCAGACATTAATCATCTTTTAAGTGGCTAACAGGTGCCCAGACACATTTTATGAGATAAAGAGTACAGCATTTAGTTAGGAATAAGAGCGAAGCATGGATCTCCTACCTTGCAGTGGTGAGCATTGGGTTCCATGAAATTGGTGAAGTTAGGAGAGAGTTAGGAATGCCCCCTGCCTCACTGAGGCCAGGGCAGCCTAAAGAAGCAGGCTGGAAGTCAGAGACAGAGAGAGACACTCCTCACAGATATCCAGTCGGGCTGTCAGGGTCTGATTCCAGACACGCAGACTTTTGAGAAGCCGCTGAAGTGTAGCCTCAGCCTAGACTCTTGCAGTTGCCCACGGCTTTCCTCAGTCCCTCACATCCAAGGAGAGGCCTCTGAAAGGGAATCCTGGCCTCCACTCAGCTGACATTCCCTGCTCCCAAGGGAGACGGGGGATCCACTGAGGGAGACGCAGGGGAACCTGCCACTTGAGACTTTGAGACCGGCAGCCAGGCTAGTCCCATTTAAGTGGCTGACGACCACAGATGGCTTCTTTCTATAAGGACAGTGAAAGAAAAGGCAGGCTTGGATGCTGATACTCACCTCTGAATCTATCCTGGACGAGCCCCCAAAGATGATGCCAGGATTCTTGTTCAAGAAGCCAAAGAATGAGCTTCACAAACACTCAAGGTAGGAGAGCAAGGTACAGGCTTTTATTTAGAAATAAAGTGAGAGGAAAGCTCTCACCAGGAGATGACAAGAGAGCCCGGGGTGGTGTGTTGTCTAGGGGATTTATAGGCAGTTGAGGATTTTTGGGAATGGAGGGCTTAGGGTGTGGACTTGTACCACCTGCCCTGCCCTCAAGGGGGGGCCGGGTTGTCTGTTTGCTAGGGCTGTTTACAGTGAAGTCACGGGATATGTTGAGATACCCTTGCGGAACACTCAGACATTCCAGGCCAAGTTGCTCCTAGTCTTTCGGCCTTTAACTGATCTCACTGAAGATGTCTATATTCCTAGTCTAGTATCTTTACCCTAGAGAATTAGTATGACCTTGACTTTGCATAATGCTGAACATAGAGTTTTGATAGGGATATTGCTCTGACTGTAAATATCTTGCCTTGCTTTTTCCGGAGGCCCTCACCCTACTCGGTCTAAGCCCATGATCCCTGTCTCAGTTGGTGACCTTGAAAAGAGCAGCTGGTATTCAAAGTGGTTGGGGTGAAAACCTAATTCAAGAGTAACGGAAAGATGCAAAGTGCCTAGACCACCCTTTTCAGGAAACTCGGCTGTAAATGGGAGTCGGGAAGAGGACTGGTAGTTAAAGAGGGAAGTGGTATCAAGATACTCTGTGCAGTAATGAGGATGTTTCAGCAGAGAGGGAATACATTTTGATAGACAGAAAGAGGATTCCTTGAATGATAATCTATTTCTCCCCATCATTTTGTCTGCTTTTGCTTTGCCTGTTTCATACACACAGATGACATCCATGCATATGTCTGTAACTATAAATATATATTACTATGTATTATATTTTTATAATAATTCTATAGTATATATAATATATAGTAATATATAGCATAACATAATAGTATGTATTATACTATATTACTATATGTTATATAATATATATAATGTATTAATATGATTTAATATATTAAAATAAAAAATATAGATAATATAAATAATATTTTAAATTTACTCTTGCTTCTTCTAGTATATAACAGTCCTTCTAGTGCCATGTGCTTTTCATATCTTCTGTCTGTTTTTAATATTACTATAAGAGTTGTCTTTTGGTTTAGATGTGCCTGAAATATCTTCATTCATCCCTTCATTTTAAACTTTTCTTTCATTTTTTACCTTTAAATTTATGTCTTAATGATAACATATTACTGCTTCTTACTTTTTTAGTCTAAGTTGGGTGTCACTATTTCAGTTTGTGAATTTAGATAACATATTATTTTAATCTTTACATTAGTTGTTATTTGATATATTTCTGGTATCTTATTTGATAATTGCATATGTATCATAACTTTGAATTTTTTCTACATTCATTGAACAGGCGAATTTTTCTTATATCAGTAGAAAGTTACATATTCTATGTTTATTCTTTGAGTGGTTTTCCCTAAGGTATGAAGTACAACACGTATGCTTATTTTTTCCCCTAAAGAGGAGAATGCTCTTCCTGCCTTTGCTCTGCCCCCATCATCAGGTATGTGTTCTGATGTTATGCCTTGGACTTTGATTTTCTGGGTTTTACCGGTATCCTTTTTTGGTCTGTGCTTTGGTTCTCCATTTCTTGTTTGGGAATTGTTTATTTATATCACACCCCAAAAAAGTATTAATTTGTTTTCTCATATTCACATCTCTGATCCTGTGAAAGTATTTTCACATGGATTTCTCTTTTTTAACAAGTGCCTCTTTCAAGAATATTTTAATAGTGAGATTTTTGTATCATAAGTTTTCTGGGGCCTTCTATATCTGGACAAACTCTCATTTAAAACTTAACATTTTAGCAGGATAAAGTTTAAGTTCAAACATCCATGCCTCTTATGGTGTGAAAACGTTACTTCATTGTCTTCTTGCTTCCAGTGTCCCTGACGTGTGATAGCAATTTTTTATTGTTCTTTTTTATAGTTAACTGTTCTTCCTTTCTAGGAGATAGCGTACAGAATTTTCATTTTTTTGATGTTCTTGTAATTTATAATGATGTGTTTAGATACAGAAATTTTATTAATTCTGTTTGGCACTCTTTATTTTAGATGTTGGAAAAATAAAACAAGATGTGATTTGACTGCCTTAACATAATGCCTGGTATATTAACCTGTGTGAAAGATTTTTCATTTAGCCTTTTCATCATGCTGGAAATGATTACATATATTTAATAATGATATCTATCCATTTATTGATTCTTATTATGTTAGCTCTGTGCAGAGTTTTACAAGCATTATTTTTTAACCAATACAACAGCTTTATGAAATGGATACTGTTATTATTTTCATTTTCAGGAGATGAAGGAATCAAAGTTTAAAACACAACATAACTCGCCCAAGATTGCTTAGCTAAGAAATGATGAAGCTAAGGCAGGATCTAATGCCCTGTTTCTTAACTCAAAATCTTTCTCACATCATCTTGTTATTCTTTATGTCTAGTTAGATACACACTGTGACAAATTCCACCTAATTTATTGGTACTCTAAATATGTATGCTTTAGTTTAGTAATTTTTTTTTCTGGGAGGAATTTTATTTGCCTCAAACTTAAAAGAATTGCATAATTACTTGTATTTATATGTGTGTATGGGGGGAGAGAGAGAGAGAGGGATAGGGAGATTTCCATGCACATGGCTTTGAGGTTAATTAATAATTTGGTACGATCAGTGATGATAACTGCAGGGTCTGTGAGAGCAGAGAATGGGTGTGCAGGTGAAATGGCTTAGAGGCACTATTTGCTCATTACTCTTTCCGCTGCTTACTGCTAAAATAATCTGTTAGTAAAACAAATGTAGGATCCACTTTAAAAATAGAAAGATTGCTAACGAAGAGCTGTGGGCAAGGGCATCAGCCTCTCTGTCTTTGTCAATAGGAGTATGCATTTGTCATCCACAGAAATGTTAACTGTTTCTCCTGTGCTGCTACTCAGTGTCTGGGTCTGATAGCAAGGGAGAAAGGCAGTCCGTAGAATTGCAATCAATGGGTAGAAATGGGCGGGAATGCTGTGGTGGCAGAGGGAAGAGTTAGATGCTGAAATCATTCTCTTTCTAGATAATCTCTAAAGTCAAATTTTACTCTTCAAATACTACATATTCAATGAAATAATTCAAATGAAAATAATTGCCGTTTCAGTTCTTTGACTAGCTAGTCAACTGACCATTCCTCTCTAACTTCTTACTAATTCTGTATTAAATTTGAGAGAGTTTAAATGCAGAGGAAAGACATTTTGACCATAAAATGTAAAATTTGTGGACAAGGGAGCTATTTTTTCTCTATTCCTTTCAACTTGTATACTTGTACATCTCTTGATAGCTTGGGACAGAACTTCATTTTATATACAGGTGTTCTTACAAAAAAGAGACTCTTGTGTCCTAAACTTAAAAGTGATTTGATGGGATTCAAATGGTCCTGTCTGCTGTGACCACAGCTCTGCCAGTTACACATGTTTGGTGTTACTAACTACCACTTACCGAGATGCACCGAGGATGTGGAACACATTATTCACAGTTCCCGGTCCCCTGAACCATCTGTGAAGCAGATGTTACCCTCACATTGCAAATGAGCAAAGTAAAGGAAACTTCCCAGCTATAGATGTCAGAGCTAGGACTCCACACCACAGCTGTTTCCCTCGCACCTCTGCTCCCAGCACCTCACCCACAGTAGAAAGCCTCATTACCTGTCTTTCCTGTGTTGATTCCCTGCCTTTGAAGTCCGCTTGGTCATTTTCCCTTAGTACCATGTCAGTCAGTGCCTTAGTTATGAGTAGTTTAGATGTTGAAATCCTGGGCCAAAGACCTGTGCTTCTGTTTTCAAGCACTTTAAGCATTCAACAGTTCTCTAAAGAAAACATTGCTCTGCTCAGTAACTTTAAGTGAATTCAGACTTGTATCAATTTACTATTGGGTTAAGGTGGGAGGGCAAGAATCATGTGCAAACATAAAGAAAGACTGTTTATCCACTTTTGTATGTTCTAGGTTCTTTTTACTTGACATAGCTGAATCTAGTAAAAGAATTATGCCTTCAATACAATACAACCCATTGATAGATTGCTACCAGAAGACATCTAAAGATTTGTTTCAAATAGGAGGCTACCTTTGATCCAGCTGAACCATCTAGTGATTTTTCTAGTTCTCTGGGCTTTCTACAATTCAAAGGCTAATTTTCAGCTAAATCAGGTAATAGGGTTGATAGCACCAAGGAAGTCTGCCTCTTCCTTTACTGTCCAACTTGGTAGTCGCTCACCACAGGAGGCTATTTAAATTAAAATGAATCAGCTAAAATGAAATAAAGTTAAACATTCATTCCTTTGTCACACTAACCACATTGCAAGTGCTTTAATAGTCTCATGTGGCCAGGAGCTACTGTATTGGACAGTGAAGCTATAGAACACTTCTGTCATCACAGACATTTCTGTTGGATAGTTCTGAACTGTAAAGAAGACCAAATGAAGTTCATAATAATTACTTCACAAAGCAGGCCGGTCAGCATTGCCTGATTTATGGAATGCTATGGGTCATGCTGCATTGCAATTTCTGTCTTCCTAGATATTTATTGGGAGGAAGGGATTCAGTCTTGTACGTATGGTGTCCGTGTTATACAGCAAGTGACTAATTCCTAGGGGTTCAGTCAGTATTTGTTCAATTTTGCATGAACAAAAATTGAGGAAATAAGACAAATAGAGAAGAATTCTTTCAGGTTATAGAATAAAGTGAATATTTGGGTAGTATAAGTAAAATAGTCATTTTCTTTTCACCCTGAATTATGTTAGCCTTTGAAAGGGAATAGTTGATCAAAGAGTGTTTCGATGTAAAAGAGAAGACTGCTGCCCAGACTCTGAGGCCCGAAGCCGCTGTCACCACAAAGGAGCAAGAAACACAGGGCTCACCAGCATGGGCAGGTTCAGGCGGCTCTGCCTTGCGGAGGGTGGCTGACGAGTTGTGATGGAACATGGTGCCTCTTCTAGTTGAATGAGACTGAAAAGGAGAAGAATGTTTTTATTCAGAGTGTTTTAATTTATTTCCTCTTCTACAGGTAAGTTGGGAGTAAGACTGGATAAATGATTGGAAAGTTATTTACTGAAGTTTTGAGAGTTATGAGAATGCCATGATAAGGGAATCATTTATGCCTTTGAAAAGTAAAACTGTTTAGATTATAGCAAAATAAAGTTTTGCTATGACTTTCTTTTCCTATCTTACATGTCTAGTAAGTGTATTACAGATAAATAAAAAGAATAAGCTACAATTGTGGTTGTAATAGCAGAATGAATGACTTTCCTCAGGTGTGTGGCTAGCATAGCTGATGGTGTCTGGGGTATTTAGTCACAAGATCCCTTTTGGCGATGTACATGAACTTGGCATTTAGTTCACATTACTCTTGCCTATGATGGAATGCATATTTTTTTCATATTATTAATGTACAATTACATGAGCAACATATGGTTACTAGACTCCCCGTATTATCCCTGTATTATCAAGTCTCCACCACATACCCCAATACATCACTGTCCATCAGCGTAGTAAGATGATATAGAATCACTACTTGTCTTCTCTGTGTTATACTGCCTTCTCCATATCCCCCCCCGGCCCCCACTGCATTATGTGTGCTAATCGTAATGCCCCCTTTTCCCCCCTTATCCCTCCCTTCCCACCCATCTTCCCCAGTCCTTTTCCCTTTGGTAACTGTTAGTCTACTTGGGTTCTGTGAGTCTGCTGCTGTTTTGTTCCTTCAGTTTTTGCATTGTTCTTATACTCCACAGATGAGTGAAATCATTTGATACTTGTCTTTCTATGCCTGGCTTACTTCACTGAGCATAATACCCTCTGGCTCCATCCATGTTGCTGCAAATGGTAGGATTTGTTTTCTTCTTATGGCTGAATAATATTCCATTGTGTATATGTACCACCTCTTCTTTATCCATTCATCTACTGATGGACACTTAGGTTGCTTCCATTTCTTGGCTATTGTAAATAGTGCTGTGATAAACATAGGGGTGCATATGTCTTTTTCAAACTGGGCTGCTGCATTTTTAGGGTAAATTTCTAGAAGTGGAATTGCTGGGTCAAATGGTATTCATATTTTGAGTGTTTTGAGGAACCTCCATACTGCTTTCCACAATGGTTGAACTAATTCACATTCCCACCAGCAGTGTAGGAGGGTTCCCCTTTCTCCACATCCTTGTCAGCATTTGTTGTTGTTTGTCTTTTGGATGATGGCCATCCTAGCTGGTGTGAAGTGATATTTCACTGTGGTTTTAATTTGCATTTCTCTGATGATTAGCGATGTGGAGCATCTTTTCATGTGCCTGTTGGCCATCTGACTTTCTTCTTTGGAGAAGTGTCTGTTCAGATCCTCTGCCCATTTTTAAATTGGATTATTTGCTTTTTGTTTGCTGAGGTGCATGAGCTCTTTATATAATTTGGATGTCAACCCCTTATTGGATATGTCATTTATGAATATATTCTCCCATACTGTAGGATGTCTTTTTGTCCTACTGATGGTGTCCTTTGCTGTACAGAAGCTTTTTAGTTTCATATAGTCCCATTTGTTCATTCTTGCTTTTGTTTCTCTTGCCTGGGGAGATATGTTCATGAAGAAGTTGTGCATGTTTATGTCCAAGAAATTTTTGCCTATGTTTTTTTCTAAGAGTTTTATGGTTTCATGACGTACATTCAGGTCTTTTGATCCATTTTGAGTTTACTTTTGTATATGGGGTTAGACAATAATTCAGTTTCATTCTCTTACATGTAGCTGTCCAGTTTTGCCAACACCAGCTGTTGAAGAGGCTGTCATTTCCCCATTGTATATCCATGGCTCCTTTATCATATATTAATTGACCATGTATGCTTGAGTTTATATCTGGGCTCTCTAGTCTGCTCCATTGGTCTATAGGTCTGTTCTTGTGCCAGTACCAAATTGTCTTGATTACTATGGCTTTGTAGTAGAGCTTGAAGTCAGGGAGCATAATTCCCCCAGCTTTATTCTTCCTTCTCAGGATTGCTTTGGCTATTCAGGGTCTTTTGTGGTTTCATATGAATTTTAGAACAATTTGTTCTAGTTCGTTGAAGAATGCTGTTAATATTTTGATAGGGATTGCATTGAATCTGTAGATTGCTTTAGGCAGGATGGCCATTTTGACAATATTAATTCTTCCTATCCATGAGCACAGGATGTGTTTCCATTTATTGGTATCTTCTTTAATTTCTCTCATGAGTGTCTTGTAGTTTTCAGAGTATAAGACTTTCACTTCCTTGGTTAGGTTTATTCCTAGGTATTTTATTCTTTTTGATGCAATTGTGAATGAAATTGTTTTCCTGATTTCTCTTTCTGCTAGTTCATCGTTAGTGTATAGGAATGCAACATATTTCTGTGTATTAATTTTGTATCCTGCAACTTTGCTGAATTCAGATATTAGATCCAGTAGTTTTGGAGTGGATTCTTTAGGGTTTTTTATGTACAATATCATGTCATCTGCAAATAGTGACAGTTTAACTTCTTCCTTACCAATCTGGGTGCCTTGTATTTCTTTGTGTTGTCTGATTGCCGTGGCTAAGACCTCTAGAACTATGTTGAATACAAGTGGGAAGAGTGGGCATCCTTGTCTTGTTCCTGATCTTAAAGGAAAAGCTTTCAACTTCTTGCTGTTAAGTATAATGTTGGCCTTTGGTTTGTCATATATGGCCTTTATTATGTTGAGGCTCTTGCCCTCTATACCCATTTTGTTGAGAGCTTTTATCATGAATGGATGTTGAATTTTGTCAAGTGCTTTTTCAGCATCTATGTAGATGACTGTGTGTTTTTTTGTCCTTCTTTTTGTTGATGTGGTGGATGATGTTGATGGATTTTCGAATGTTGTACTATCCTTGCATCCCTGGGATGAATCTAACTTGATCATGATGGATGATCTTTTTGATGTATTTTTTAATTCAATTTGCTCATATTTTGTTGAGTATTTTTGCATCTAAGTTCATCAGAGATATTGGTCAGTAATTTTCTTTTTTTTGTGGTGTCTTTGCCTGGTTTTGGTATTAGAGTGATGTTGGCATCATAGAATGAGTTTGGGAGTATTCCCTCCTCTTCTACTTTTTGGAAAACTTTAAGGAGGACAGGTCTTAGGTCTTCACTAAATGTTTGCTAAAATTCAGCAGTGAAACCATCTGGGCCAGGCATTTTGTTCTTAGGTAGTTTTTGATTACCAATACAATTTCTTTGGTGGTAATTGATCTGTTTAGATTTTCTGTTTCTTTCTGGGTCAGCCTTGGAAGGTTGTATTTTCCTAGAAGGTTGTCCATTTCTTCTAGGTTATCCAGTTTGTTACCATGTAATTTTCCATAGTATTCTCTCATAATTCTTTGTATTTCTGTGCTATCCATAGTGACTTTTCCTTTCTCATTTCTGATTCTGTTTTTGTGTGTACCCTCTCTTTTTTTCTTGATAAGTCTGGCTAAGGATTTATCTATTTTATTAATTTTCTCAAACAGCTCCTGCTTTCATTGATTCTTTCTATTGTTTCATACTTACCAATTTTATTTTTTCTGCTTTAATCTTTATTTTAAAATGTCCCTCTTTCTAGTGACTTTGGGCCTCATTTGTTCTTCTTTTTCTAATTGTGAGTTTAGACTGTTCATTTGGGATTGTTCTTCTTTCCTGAGATAGGCCAGTATTGCAATATATTTCCCTCTTAGCATGGCCTTTGCTGTGTCCCACAGATTTTGCAGTATTGAATTATTGTTGTCATTTGTCTCCATATATTGCTTGATCTCTGTTTTTATTTGGTCATTGATCCATTGATTATTTAGGAGCATGTTATTAAGCCTCCATGTGTTTATGGGCATTTTCCTTTTCTTTGAGTAATTTATTCCAGTTTCATACCTTTGTTTTCTGAGAAGCTGGTTGGTACAATTTCAATCTTTTTGAATTTACTGAGGTTATTTTTGTGGCCTAGTATATGACCTATTATTGCAAATGTTCCATGTGCACTTGAGAAGAATGTGTATCCTGTTGCTTTTGGATAGAGTGTTCTGTAGATGTCCATTAGGTCCATTTGTTCTAATACTTGTTCTGTGCCTCTGTCTCTTTGCTTATTTTCTGTGTGGTTGGTCTGTCCTTTGGAGTGAGTGGTGTGTTGAAGTCTCCTAAAATGAATGCATTGTGTTCTCTTTCCCCCTTTAATTCTGTTAGTATTTGTTTCACATATGTAGGTGATCCTGTGTTGAGTGCATAGATATTTATTATAGTTATTTTCTCTTGTTGGACTGACCCCTTTATCATTATGTAATGCCCTTTTTTGTGTCTTGTGACTTTCTTTGTTTTGAAGTCCATTTTGTCTGATACAAGTACTGCAACTCCTGCTTTTTTCTCCCTATTAGATGCATGAAATATCTTTTTTCCATCCCTTTACTTTCAGTCTGTGTATGTCTTTTGGTTTGAACTGAGTGTCTTGTAGGCAGCATATAGTTGGATCTTGTTTTTTTTAATCCATTCAGTCACTCTTTGTCTTTTGGTTGATGCATTCAGTCCATTTACATTTAGGGTGATTATTGATATGTATGTACTTATTGCCATTGCAGGCTTTACATTTGTGGTCACCAAAGGTTCAAGGGTAATTCCCTTACTATCTAACATTCACTTTGTATGCTATTACAAACACAACCTAAAGATTCTTTTTTTTTTCCTCCTTTTTCTTCCTCCTCCATTCTTTGTATGTTATGAATCATATTCTGTACTCTTTGTCTATCCTTTGGGTGACCTCTATTTAACCTTAGGAATACTTCCATCTATAGGAGTCCCTCCAAAATGCTCTGTAGAGGTGGATTGTGGGAGGTAAATTCTCTCAGCTTTTACTTATCTGAAAATTGTTTAATCCCTCCTTCAAATTTAAATGGTAACCTTGATGGGTAGAGTATTCTTGGTTCAAGGCCCTTCTGCTTTATTGCATTAAATATATCATTCCACTTCCTTCTGGCCTTTAAGGTTTCTGTTGAGAAATCTGATTATAGCCTGATGGGTTTTCCTTTGAATGTGATCTTTCTTCTCTCTCTAGCTGCTTTTAAAAGTCTGTCTTTATCCTTGATCTTGG
Organism: Manis pentadactyla; assembly: GCF_030020395.1. Lineage (NCBI taxonomy): Eukaryota > Metazoa > Chordata > Mammalia > Pholidota > Manidae > Manis > Manis pentadactyla. The sequence goes on along the minus strand of NC_080023.1, from coordinate 86,013,133 downwards.
CCATTTTAATTATATGTCTTGATGTTGTTTTCCTTGGGTTCCTTGTGTTTTGAGATCTGTGCACCTCCATGGTTTGAGAGACTATCTCCTTCCCCAGATTGAAAAAGTTTTCAGCAATTACCTCCTCAATGACACTTTCTATACCTTTTTCTCTCTTCTTCTTCTTCTGGTACCCCTATTATATGAATATTGTTCTGTTTGGATTCACCACACAGGCCTCTCAATATTTCATTCTTAGAGATTCGTTTTCCTTTCTGTACCTCAGCTTTTTTGTATTCTTCTTCTCTAATTTCTACTCCATTTACGATCTCTTCTACTACATCTAATCTGTTTTTAAATCCCTCCATTGTATTTTTCGTTTAAGATATGGAATTTCTTAATGATTGAATCTCCATCTTAAATTCATTCCTGAGTTCTTGAATATTTTTATGTACCTCCATAAGTATGTTTATTATTTTTATTTTGAACTCTCAGGAAGATTGGTTAGTTCAGTTGCATTTGGCCCTTTTTCTGGGGTTTGTGAGATTTTGGTCTGAACCATGTTCTTTTGATGTTTCATATTTCTGTGTGGTGCCCTTTAGTGCTCAGAGTCTCCAGTCTCTTGAGCTTCTCAGTCCCTAGAATGAAGTTGGAGGTCATAGGGGAGTGGAGCTGGTGCCTGGGGGAGGAAAGAGGTGTTTCCTGATTCCTGTCTGCTGTGCCTGTCTCTAGTATCAGAGCCAGTGGGCCACGCACACAGGTGTAAGCCTCTGTGCTTTGCATCTCTAGCTGTTGTAGGCAGAGCCTCCCTCTGACTAGCCTGATGCCAGTGTTGTGACTGCCAGTTTGTGAGCCAGAGCCTGCAGGCCAGGAGGAAGGCCCAGCAGGCTACATATCACAGTAGAGGGCCTCAGAGCTGAGTAGCCAGCTAGGGGGATGGAGCACCTGAAGCTCCTTAAAGTTTCCAATCTGTTAGGCAGAGCACACACAGACAACCTTATCCCCCTATCCCTTCTCTCAAGCAGCAAGATCCGTGCAACACCCCTCTTCAGCAGCCCTCTCACTGCTAGGAAGCCTCTTAGACTTTCTGCCTTTCCCTTTTCCCAGAGTGGCTGGGTGTGGATCCCATCCTCCACAAACAGCCAGAATCTGTCTCTCAATCACTCCGCCTGTCCCACCTCCCCATCCTCCAGAGCACCACACAAAGTAGGTTTCTGCTCACAAAGCAGATCTCCAGGGCTAGGTGTTCAGCAGTCCTGGGCTTCTAACCCCTCCCTGCTCTGTTTCTCTTCCTCCTGCTGGTGAGCTGGGGTGGATGAAGGGCCTGGGTCCCGCTGGATCAAGACTTTGTTACATTAGCCTGTTTCATGAGGTCTGGTCTGTTCATGAGGTCTGTGTGCAGTCTGGTGCAGCTTTCTTTCCTGTTGCTGTTTTAGGGTTAGTTGTATTAACTATATTTTCACAGTATCTGTGGTTTTGGGAGGAGTTCTCTGTCTCACCTCTCATGCCGCCATCTTGAATCTACTGTATTCCAGACTGCATATTTTATAGACTGTATTTCTGTGAGTAAAATTGCAATATTTCCAGAATCTCTTGTCTGGCTTTAGTGCATCTCCATATCAATAGGAATTTCCATGGGGCAGAGAGAAGTATACCATCTCCATATCACTAGAGGATTACAAGGGCGAGTGAGGGCATATCTGGACTGGAGAGGTTGGGTGGGGCCCCCTTTTTTTGCCGCTGGGTTGCAGGAGACATGGGTGAACAGAAGTGGATGGCTGCTTGTGAGCAATAAACAGGTTTCTCCCACTTTATTTCTCCCTTTGACTGAATTTGGTTCAAAGGTATTTTATTCTGGGCTGGGAAAATATTTTTGCCCTGGAGTTACAGTTTCATATAGTCACTTAGAAAAACAATTATTAAAAACTTGTGTGACTAACCTCACAATTTAAGTGATTTTGCTGTTCTATAGTTGCATCCTTCAGTGACTAGGTCATTCCACAATTGTCACAGAGCACCTTCCTCCTTGTCCAGAGCTGCCTGTGCTGACACTAGTGTGTGGGCATGCACTGGAGTGGGTTTGCCACTGAGTGGAGGGGTTCTGTGCAGTCATTCACATCCTGTCATCTGGTTCTCATTTTGCCTGGACAAGCATTTTCAAGTTACAGTTATAACACAGAATGGGAACACCTTATCTCAGCAAGGATTAGCCATGGCTTCTAATGTTGATTTCATTAACTGGATGCTTTAACAACTGAGACATAAGGGAATTGGTAGTCAAAGTCATTTCCTTAGGCTTTGATGATATGATTTTGCATGTGAATGTGGCCTGGGAGCTTGGCCTGGGATGAGAACCTAGTATTGTTGTTTTAGTATGGGCTCCAGCAATCCTGAAGATGTAGAGACTAGGGAGGCACTGGCTCCAGGTTGTCTTAAATTCTATTCCACATAATATCGTGCTACAGAAGAAAGGGAGACAGAAAACTCAAGGAAATTAATAAGCCAGTTGCTTTTTAAAAAGTGATTTATGGTTATGGTTTTTTACTTATCTGAATTTCTAAGTACCTTATCTTCCCTAAACACTCTTAGCTATGTGGAATTTTGGGGAAAAGTTAATCTTTTTATATTGGAGGATCACAGTATGTCTGTTTAATGTCAAACTGATTTGAAGAAAGTACTTGGCTACTCACTTGATTATATATGCTAGAATAGTGATTAAACTGTTTACTGTACAATTTTGTTCTCGCTTATTCCTTCATATATTTTTTCCTATTCCTTTACTATAACAAATAAGGTTTCTCCTTGCAACTGTGCCCCATCTGTCATTCATTAAGGGAGAGAGAGACTTGCGACCAAGCTGAGCTCTGTGGGCTTTAGGGATAGTAAGGAACTGGAATACAGCTTGTCCTGCTGTTTCATACATAAGTAGGAAGTATTCTATGTTAGCATTGCTGAGAACTCACACAAAATTTAGACATATTTTCCCTTTGTTTTAATAGAAAAAAGGTATTCTGTGATTTGGAAGGTATATATCAAACTGCTGAGCTATAAAGAAATCTAAGGAATAACTTAGATTATTGAACCCAATTTAAACAGCTTTGGCCACCTGCCTGAGGAGGTATGTCAGAGATGGGCAAGCGAATTGTTTCTTTCCTTAATTTCCCAACAGTGCAGGATACTTTCTCTTTCTGCTGAGGCTGCATTATTAAGGGATCTTTTCCTACCGAGGCTGAATTATTAAGAGATCCAAGTGCATCCTAAGGATGTTAGCTGAGACTGACTCCGGCAGGCAGCCCCAGAAAACTGAGCCAGAAAGCTTTTATCCAGGAGGGACCTTAAGGTGTTTGTGCCACAGCTGGAATATGTTAAACTCCATCAGAGACATGGATGTCTCAGGGAAGTGACTGTTTAAAGCTTCACAGTCATATTCAGAGAGATGCCTTCCTTGTGGAGATAATTTACCTCCCCTAACAGGTGTGCAGGGGTGCTTGCTACTCTCAGAAAGGCACTAACATCCTATTTTAAACTAAGGAGCCATTTATGATCTCTTTTTAGTTTTCTCTTAATACATTTAAATCTAGATGTTCTGATAGCAAAAGAGTTAAAGGTGCATGGGAAAGGAAGACTGAGTGTAACAGGTCAATGCAGCAGCTCTGAGCTACAAAATCAGCTGCTGTCAGAGAGCACAGGTCTCTCAACTTTGATGCTTTATCCTATAGTCAACAACACAAGCCTCTGTAAGCCTCTTTAGATAAAGTAAATTACTTATTCAATTGCCAAAAGGATTTTCAGGTATCTTATTAAGTTTGGTGTTCTCCATTGATGGTAAAACTATTTTGAAAATAAAAATGCAAATAGGGAAAATGAAAAAGATAAGCTCCTTTGGTGAAATACTCTCAGAGCTATGTCAATAGCTGAAAGGTTTCCTTAGTGAAGTTCAGAGCAATTTTCATAAGTATGTTTGGGAATCCATTCACTCTGAGCCTCTCTCTTTAGTCTTGACTTGCAGTTGTTTGCAGGCCCAGGTATATTAAAATTGTGCTACCTCAGGGTACCTAACTCTGCCGCAAATACATAGTGTTTAGATTCCAGCTGAACTGGCTGCTGAGATAATCCTTCACCCCGATGATCTTGTTACCTAGTTGTTGTCATCTGGGGATGATTGACCCCCCAAGGGGACATTTGGCAATGTCCAGAAATATTTTTGGTTATCGGAACTAGGGGGATGCTACTGACATCTAGTACATAGGGGCTGGCCTGGGATGCTCTTAAATATCCTGAAATGTACAGGACAGCCTCTGCCACATAGAATTACCTCACTCAAAATGTCAATTGGGCTGAGGCTGAGAAAGCTTGTGTTATTCTGTATGGTGATGACAGACGATTTGCTCAGTTCCTCTGCCTGGATGACCCATTCACGCAGAAGCCAATAACAGAAAGGCACCCGGTAGCTGCAGAAGCTCAGCCACAGGGCAAGTGACCACTTGAAAAATCAGCTATCCTGTGAAGACTTGTTATCAGAGCCTTGCTTCATGATCTAGCATGTTTCAGCACTAGGAGCTTGTGCTCAAGAGAGCTGTAGCCTCTCTCCCAGGAAGTATGAATAAATACATGAGTGGCTATCCAGTGTCTTTTGTTAATTTCAGGAATATTTTATTTCAAGAATCATTTACTACACACTTTTTATTTTGCACTAGCTGAAAATTACCAATTACTTAACTTGTGTTAGACATGTGCTATGTGCTTTACAGAGGTTAATTTATTTCACTCAGAGAATGAATTGATGTTGTCATCATGAGTGCCATTTGTGTATATAAGGGAATTGAGACTTAGAAACAGGTCATGTTGTTTGTAAATATTGAGCTAGGGCATGAAGTTGGGTCTAGTCTGACAATAAAACGTGGTCTCATGCTGATTGCTAAATTAGTGAGTAACCAACTAAGTAATATGGAGAATACAAAGCAAGACAAACACCTCTGCTTGATGATATTTTGCCATGCTTGAATTATTGATATCAGGCATATGCACCATAAAAAAACTAACCAGGCTTTTAATATAGTTACCTGGACCAAATGTCAGGAAAAGAGCTTCTGTGCAAGAATTCTGGAACATAAATTCCGCAAAAGCAAGTGGTTGTTCTGTCTGGTTCTCGTTTGCATCTTCAGTACGTGGACTAGTGCTTAGCACACAGTGGGTGCTAGGTTGCATTGTTGCATCAATGAGTGACACTACTAAAGTCAAAGACTTCCATGGCATTTCCATCGTGACATTGTCTGTCAAGACTTGTTGCTTCATCACAATCGCTTTCAGAATAACTTAAACATAAACTAAATTAAGACAAAAATTCCATAGCAGTTTACAGAATACCAGAAATATTGGAGGCCACTGGGAGAATTCAGTGAATTTCTATGAGGCTCTTGGACTTGGATTCTCATGCTGGGCTTACCTCCCAACTCTGTGTGTATCTCAGTTCAAAGGTCTGAGGAGGTTCCAGTTGGCTTCTGTAGAGTCAATAAGTTGTCTTTTCTGGGTCAGGTGATAATTTGGTCCAGTAAATTGTGACCAAGGATGGGGCAGGGTGATGCAGTGCAAATGTGACATTTGTGGGAGAGCAACTTTCCAGGGAGAATCATGTGGCCAGAGGAGAAGCAGGCACCTTCTAAGATGTGTGGAGTGCTGAGACTGCTGCCTTGAGAATGTGCCCAGCACCCACTTCATCTGCATGAGTGCCCCCTGACTGAGCATATCCTCACTAGGGTAGCTTTCATTAGCTCCTGGTACATTTGGAACTTTGATTAGGGAGAGCACTGTCCAAAGAAAGAACATTATTCAAGGGTTTAGCTACTTATACATGATAACTGGCAAACACCTATTATTGGCAGGTGAAAGTCTGATGTGCTGGCTTTCTGAATCAGATGGTCAAATTAGTGGTCTTAGGCTTCTCTTTCCATTTCAACATACAGAGTGGATCATGTTGGCAACAAAGTCTCATTTTCCATAAGCAAAGGCCTACAACTTAAGTATTTGCAAATGAAATTCTTTAGTCATCGGTGAAGTGTATTAGTTTAGTTCATGGGTGTTTAATATTGTTACTGAAGCTCTCCACAACAGATTAGTGGGACACTAATTGCATTAAGGAGTGGTGGTCACCTGCGAAGAAATGCCCAGAGCGTGAGTAGAGCTGTGGAGTTGGGAACCACATTTTCTTCTCCCTCATTTAAAGATGGGATTCTAAGTCATCATCCCAATTCATCATGTAAGACAGAGATTTCAGTGTACTTTCTGCATTAACCAATGGTGTAATTCCTGGGACCCTTATGACACCATTGCCCGTAATATGTAGAAATTGAATATCAAACAGGAACACACAGCTGATGATTTTAAGCTGTGCTGACTAGATTATAAAACTCTGTTGAGGGAGAGGACCAGGTTGTTGGCTTAGTCAAAAAAGCCCAGAAGACCTGAACTCAGCAAGACCAGATTTTAGCATGTAGAGAATATTTGCATATGAACACTTTTCCTAAGATAAGGTGGGTTACTTTTCACTACAGTGAGGAAGTGTATTCTGCCCCAAATCCAATGTTTCCTCTCCTGACTTTTCCCTTCTACTCCCCTGTCTTTCTCGCTATAGCTTATCACACAATGTTTAGAGCAAAAGTCAACTTTTGAAATGTAAGGACCATCCATCCCCATAGCAGCTAAAGATCTTCATGGAAATTTGCTTTGTGTGGCCTTCCTCTAAAATGTATAGCCTTAGTTATTATCCTGTTCCTTGAATCATGGCTTCTAAGGCCCTTGGTGATTTGTCCTTTGGATGTTTTGCTCCAGCATTTCTATGCTCTCCTTTTCACTGCCCCACTTCCAGCACACTTGATGTTCATCAAACATCTCAGACATAATCGCAGCTTTGGACCTTTGGATTCACTAATTCCAGCACCTGGAAAGTTCTTCCCCTATATCAGTGGAGGGTTTGGTCCTTCATTCTATTCAGTTTTTGGTTATCTTTCCTCTCCTGTCCACAATGTATAAAATGGCAGCTCTGTCATTTTTATTTCTTTCCTCTGGTTTGTGTTTCTTCATAGCCCTTATCTCCACCTGGCATAAGGTGACTACACACACACACACACACATTTATACATATATTTTATCATCTATCTCTCCCTAGGAGAACATAAGGAACTGTAAAGGCAAGTGATTTGTCAATTTGGCCCACCACTGTACCCTCGGTCCTAGACAGTGCCTGGCATACAGTAGCTTCTCAATAAATACACATTGAATAAATGAATAAATAGACAAAATTATAAACATATTTTACATTTGTACAAGGAAATGCATTACATTTGCATTAGGTAGCATAAGGCATTACCCAAGTAACACACTTTATTCACAGATGCAGGAAATTAGACAAGTAGTGAATTTCAATTGAATTACCCAGTGAGTAGAATAACTTAAAGTTGACTTTTACTAGACATCTATTTAACAATTCAGCCAATATTTTTTTGTCATTTGTCACTTTGTGTTGTAACAAGGATTCTGAACTCACTGTATCAACTTGTCCTATGAGTGTGTCACAATTTCTGTTTTGTTTTCATGTCAGCAGATTATGGAAACGTAGGAGGAACAGGAAGAAATACATTCTCTTCCCACATGTAGACTTTCAACTCCATTAAAATATAGGATTAAGACTTTTTGTTTTATAATCTAGAGTCTTCTTAAAATGAAAGTTAGAAAACAAAGTGGTTCTAGATCTGCAGATCTCAATATATTTGAAACAGTTGACTTTAAATAAAACAGGTGATGGGCATGAAAGATGTGCTACAAAACAAAGATTAGGTGGAACTGTGAAGGGGGCCATACTAGCTTTAAGACTCCCCCCTATATTTTGTCTATTAGATGTCCCATTTCTGGTGGCTTTTTCTCAAAGTGTACAGCTCTAGGTCAGCCTCATTCTTCCTCTCTTAACATTTCTCTGTTGGCACCTCTTTCTTTTAGAATCTATAGAACTTGTGATGATAAATAACAACAGTAACAATTACTTCTACCACTAATTTTATATTAACAAAATATACCTATTTGATTATATAATATAAAATACATGTTATTTTACTTTATTTTTATATTATTTTAATTTTTATATATGTACTTATTTTACTGTGTAAGTATAAAATATATTAATTTTATATAAATACTAAAATATTAAATAAAGAATGAGTTTTCTATTAGATTTTATAATAATATAATTTTCCAATAATTAAGGTAATTATTATTTATAATTGTTCAGATAATTCAGATGATTCATTATTACTTTGATAAGTCAGTTTTTGCTACTGAACTAATGTACTAATGAGGAAGAGTCTGAGGTCTGCAGTCTAGTTAACATGTATGTGTTCTCCCATCACATGTATGTGGTGGTGGTTTATTCTGCATTACTGGTACTCAGAATTATTTACTGATTGCTTGGTGTGATTCTTCTGGTGGTATAACTCAGATATTATTAAGATGTGATCATAGACTTACATAGAAGGAGAATTCGGCCAGGTCATAGGTAGGACAAAGAGTAAGGGCTTGGGAAGCAGGTGGGAAGATACCAGGTGGTAGATCAAACAATACCTCTAATACTCCCAAATGGAAAATGATTGTTCACCATCTTACCATGTTTTATTTTTCCAGAAAGTAATTCTTTTTATTGTCATCTGGTACAGAATCAAGTTTAGTGAAAAGGATAGTTTTCAGTTCTGATATGTCAATATTTAGAAAAACAATGGCAATGATAATTTCTATAGGGATTTTAGCTTCGCATCGATTTTCATCTCTGCACTGTCTTAGGTTGCAGAGACCTTAGCTGGGAACCAATTGTATCCACTGCTGATGTGTAGGCAGAGCTAATGAACAGGATGCGCAGCCACCAAAAGTCAGTTTGCATGAGTGACTGAGGAGATACATAGGGCAAAACTGCTCTAATAACGGAGTAGCTCATAATTGTCACTAATGTTTCTCTCTCAAGTCAGTCATCCTATTGCTGTATCTGAATCTAACAAGAGATAGTCTTGAGTCCTGGTTGCAGATCTGCTATTGACACAGAATAAGGACTTGGACACTAACTTTATTTCTGGACCTCCCCTCACCCTCCAGCCCCATCAAGATGAAGAGACTGTCTTTCTGGCATACAGTTCAGCAATCTTTTGAAGCAATAAAAAATAGGTAACATAATGACCAAAACCAGGGTAGGTAGTTTAAAATTTAAAGTCACAGATAAATTTGTTGTTATAAGTTGTTAGATAGAATGGCAAAATCATTTTATATATAATGTAGTTACTCAATATGGTCTAAATTTTTTTTTATGTCACTTTAGGAGCAGAAAACAAGTATGCATTTTACTTACATTAGTTTCTCCTTCCTCTATCTTTTCTCCCTCTACCTCCCTTCTTTTATCAGTTTCCTTCAAGCTTTTAATTTTCCTGTTAGTGACATCCTTCCTGTAGTAGAGTCAGGAAAAGTTGAATTTCTTGTATCCACTCCAGAGAGCCTCTTGTTTTTTCTCCTTTCTTAAAGGATAGAGAAGGTGGCTCACTTCCTCATCTAATTTAAGATGTTGATTTGCAAAGAGAATCTATTGCAGCAATTTCTATTTCTTACACTGAGTTTCAGAGGTTGGCTGCATATCTATTTTTGTTAGTTTGTAAAGGGAGGTAAGTTTCTGAACAGATTGGGAATTAGAGATTCTGTAGGCTTTAAAAAAAATTATCTCATTTCTGCTAGATCTGTTAGTGGCTGATTTTAAAACTTAAAATGAGCCTCATATTTCTGTTCCTTTGGGGCTTATTCTGCATCTTCTGATGACCAACACGTGCAGTCTTAAAGCAAGATCCATGTTTTTCTCGGCAGTAGTGCCTCCCCCCCACACAGCTGTCCATGGCGCAGTGTACGGGCTTGTCTGCAGGCAGGAGGGCTCTCTGGGCATGCCGCCTGTGCCCTCCAGTGCAGATGGCGCTCAGGGGAGGGAGTGGGCATTTTCTTCTTCTCTGTCCTCCCACTCTGCACTCTAATAGAAATTAGTTGTCAATTTCTACAGTGTGGTGGGAAGGTTGATTAGCCTACGGGTTCCATGCTCTCTGTTTACAAAGAAAACAAGAGTTTATATGGAAATGATGCAGATAGATAATTTAGAGTCATGAACCTTACAAAAGGGGGAGGTCAATGATGCACACAAACATATTAAATGGAAACTTGAGAAATAATTGCTAAAGAACTACAGACCTGCCTCCAAAAGGCCTTTCCAAGAGCAAATTTACAATCCTGGGTGAGTCCTAATGCAGACTTTATTTGATGTGGTCAAATGGATTATAAGCTTTGGGCTACTATGTACCTCTGAAGACAAGGTTTTTTAGATTAAATTGACTTCTACATACGCATTTACCTCTCTTTCCGGGTATGGGAAGACACACAGCATAACGGTTTTGAATTATAAGTATCTAGTGTGAATAGCTATTCTTAAGTAATACCTACTTTTAGATAATGCCAAAGTCTATTAGAAGAGGCCTACTTGCTCCCCCATCCATAAAACTTCTGCATCAATATCAATGGAACATATTTTACTTGGAGTTAGAGGGAGAAATGGAGAGTAATGGACACAGTAGGCAGACCAAGAAAAGGAAAGGTTCCATTTGAAAATGGTCATGGAGAGGCAACAGTTTAAAAAGAAATCAGACAGTTGGAAATGGTCAGTGCTTTGGTAGAGAGAAGAGGTTGTGATTTGTTCTCTCCATGGTTAACATTCAGTTACGTTTTTCAGCTATTGTTTCATTTCCCAGCAAGCTAAGCCAGAACTCCACTGATCTGTATATTTGTTGGCACCAGTTCAGGTACTCCAGGAGGACAGGTGATGGAATTAGAAGTGTGAGAGATTTACTGAGGTGGGTGGGGGTCCCTGTGAAAAAGAAAGGGGGTATAGAGAAGGAGAGGCTTTAGAGTTTGCTGCATGGCTGCATGTCCCACACCTGTGAAACGACAAGAAGATGGAAGGGTGAGTGGGTTGAAAGAGGTTAAGATGACAGTGCCACTCCCAGGAAGTCTGGGTGAGGCTGATGGGCTATGCTGTAACCACACTGCACAGAAAAGGTTGGCCCCAACCCCACCCTCAGACTCCGCCTCCCTGGCCTCAGGTGCTAGTTGGGGGCAGCTTGGGTGTGGCCTCAGGGTGAGTGTGGAAGTGGGCCCAGAAGGTGTGCGGCCTGCAGCTGCCAGGTCCGCATGACCTTTTTTTTATAAATTGAAATCAAGTTCATATACAGTACAATGGTTTCAGATGTACAACATAGTGATTTGATGATTATATACATTACTAGATGCTTGGCACCATAAGCGTAGTTCCCCCTATTAACCATACCAAGATATTACAGTATTATCAGTTATATTCTACATGTTATATTTCCATTCCTATGACTAGCTTATTTTACACTTTGCAGTTTGTACCTCTTATTGCCTTCACCTATTTCACTGTGCCCTTTGCAGCTGGTTCTCTTTTTTTTTAATTTTGGTATCTTAATCTACAATTAGATGAGGAACATAATGTTTACTAGACTCCCCCTATCACCAAGTCCCCCCACATACCCCTTTGCAGTCACTGTCCATCAGCATAGTAAGATGCTGTAGAATCACTACCTGTCCTCTCCATGCTTGTACAGCCTTCCCTGTGTCCCCCCACCCCACATTATGCATGCTAATCGTAATGCCCCCTTTCTTCCTCCCCCCCTTATCCCTCCCTTCCCACCCGTACTCCCCAGTCCCTTTCCCCTTGGTAACTGTTAGTCCCTTCTTGGGTTCTGTGAGTCTGCTGTTGTTTTGCTCCTTCAGTTTTTTCTTATCCCTCACAGATGAGTGAAATCCTTTGATAGTTGTCTTTCTCTGCCTGCCTTATTTCACTGAGCATAATACCCTCTAGCTTCATCCATGTTGTTGCAAATGGTAGGATTTGTTTTCTTCTTATGGCTGAATAATATTCCATTGTGTATATGTACCACATCTTCTTTATCCATTCATCTACTGATGGACACTTAGGTTGCTTCCATTTCTTGGCTATTGTAAATAGTGCTGTGATAAACATAGGGGTGCATATGTCTTTTTCAAATTGGGCTTGCAGCTGGTTCTCTGTTTTTTTTTTTAATTTTTAATTTTAGGTATGATTGATATGCATTCTTATGAAGGTTTCACATGAAAAAGCAATGTGGTTACTACATTCACCCACATTTCAAGTCCCCACCCATACCCCAATGCAGTCACTGTCCATCAGTGCAACAAGTTGGCAGTTGATTCTCTTTTGAGGGGTGATCTGAGCAGTGCACCCCTGTGGCCACTGCACTATTATTACATATTTGACTAGAGTTTGAATTCTATTGATTTTATGTCCTTTTTCATGAGTGTTTGGTGGTTGTAGCCTTTAAGTTCCTATATCGAGACCTGAGAGTTTTAGCAAATATTTCATTAAAGCTCATATATTGCTCTGTAATTGGCATCTATACCCAAATTGATCTGCTCATTTGGGTTGTCTGTTTCCATGAGATGTGTGATTAAGGAAAATGTGTCTGAGAGTCATGACTGATCTCTGGCCCACAGCTGAGGCTATGCAAAATATGTGCTATTTCTGATATATTTTGCTGGCATATTTCTTAATCACTTTCCTCAAAGGAAAAGACATACAGTCACACACTGCTTAACAAGAAAGTCCATCCACATTTCTACGATCAAGGACAGTTGGCAGAAGTGCACCCCTTACCTTGAGCCTGTTTGTGAGGACTCATGGTGGGATAGGGAAGGAGATGTTGGCTCTGGGAGAGAAGAAAATTGATGACTTTTCTGCCCAGAAGCCCAGTTCTCCTTCCCAAGATGGTAATAGCAACATTCTTATCCTGATATATTCCCATCAGAAGGAAGCATCTCAGACCTCAGACTCGGCTGTAAACCCAAGTACACCTGTGGGCCAGTATGTCTGAGAGGGAGGCTCAGCTTGGAGACACGTACAGCATTTCATCTGCTTCTAAAAAGCGATGAATCAGTGAACCTGGGCAGTAAGGCAGCTGGACGTTTCCCCGAAGTGACCTGTGGGCTCTGCTCCCTCCTCCTCTTCGGGCTCACCGAGACAGGATGCTTTCCCTTCGAGAGGGAGGAACTGTGGAGAGGCCTCAGGGAGGCAGCTCTCAGCATTGAAATGGCAATGCTTTTAAAACATAATTTTTCTAGGTTAAAAAATGCATATTATGAGTGGTTTGAAGAGAAGAGATTAAATACTGACTTTGGGATGGCTTCACTGAATGTTTCCCAACCCAATGTAGTTCCTTAAGAATTTGGTTTCATGTCCACTGAAGCCAGGCCTTCCAGCCTTTACCCAAAATGGATACACTTATTTGTGTGGACCCTTTGCTAAGGATTTCCTGAAAGTGACTTGGCTGCTCCCCTCTGCAGAGGTAAGGATGTTTTCCAAAGATAAAAATTCTTGGGTTAAAATAAGTTCCTGTGAGCCTTAAGATGACTTGTGTCCTGACAACTGATATTGGAAAGAATACTGCTAATAAAAAATATTTTTGAGACTCGAATTCCAAAAAGTGGTTGGGTATTCTGTTTGGGATGCAGAATCTGATAATCAGTTGCTGCTGCTAGTTTTTATCCATATCATTCCTAAAAGAGGCTACCACTAAGTCTGTTAGGCAAGAATCATACCTGTCTATTCTCTTCACTGTATGAGGGAAGCCACTTGTCAAAGAACTGTGTCAAGTTGGTGCCCAGGGCAAATGATTACTGTTGTAACAATTCTGTTGAAAGCAAGTTTGGAGCCAGACAGCACATTCCCTGAAAAATTGCCAGTGGACATATGCTCAAAACTGGACTGTGAGTGTGGGTTTAAAGTTTACTCAGACACTTGGCTGATAGGAAGAAACCTGATTTAGCACTCTCTCCATACATAAGGGGCAGCACTTGACAATCTGTGTTCTGATTTTGACCTCAGGCAACCACTTAACATACTTCTTAGTTGCCCATCTAGCCATAAAAATATACTATTTCCATTATGAAATGGAGAAGAGTCTGCAGTGGAAAAATTTGAGTATTTCTGAATCTCAGTATATTTAAACTGGAAGTACTACCATTGAGTTAATTGTTCAATAGTTTTAGGTGAACCTGATTTTTTTATTTGAAATTGTTCTCCCAAATGGAGTTAATAAAATCATTATGCTGGAGAAATTAAGTTGATTCTTTACAACAGCACATTTAAAAGTAGGTCGTCATTTTACTTCCTTACCAAATCTCTAAACTGAGGCTATCTTTTGCTCTATTTGGTTTGCTATTCTCCTTTGGCAGTTTGGTGGTATAGGACATATTTAAAGATGGGTATTTTGGAACTCTGCAAAGCACAGAAGTGTTTTCACTGGGAAAAGTTATTTCTGTTGGTTGCCTTCTTTACTTACAAGTTGACTGTAAAACATGATGAAGTTTATGCCCTATATAAATTGCTTTAATTATGTCGGGTTTATGTAACTTCCTCTTGTTTGTATAGGCTAAATGTGTGCATGAAATTTTTTCTGAAAACTCAAGAAGCTTGTTGAATGTCACAGTAAATAAATACAACCATGTTTAAGTGAAAGTATTTATTCTTGCTGGTTTTACTTAAGTTTACATCACCAAGATCATCGTCTTTGCATGATGATACTGTATTTTGGAAATTAAGTGGGAAGAATGGTCCAGTATTACCATCAAAGCAATCCCAGATGGCAAGTATAATTTTTAGACTTCCAGTTTACCAACATAAGAATCCTTCCTACCCTCTGCTCTGTCCTACAGAAACAAACATAGCCCAGATGCCATGATAAATGTGTGGGATTCATTCTATATTCTTGTAGGAACATTTGTCCTGGCCAACTCTAATTTAAGACCAAGAAATGCTTTCAGCTGCTTTCTATCCAGTTGCTAAATCAAATGACAGTATCAGAAAAGAAATCGAGGAATTTTTAGAGGATGGAGGAGCTAATATATTATGAAAATCCTAGTGGAAAATAAAAATTCTAGCATAATACCTTTAACACACATTTTCTCTGCCCACTATTCTGCAGTTAAATTGGACTTTTTTGAAGAAAATATAACAAAAGTTCAAAGAAGTTTAAAAATTTAATCATTGCCCACTTTAGGTGAATCTAGTTTTTTTTTTTTAATTTTGGTATCATTAATGTACAATTACATGAGCAACATTATGGTTACTAGACTCCCACCATTATCAAATCCCCACCACATACCCCATTACAGTCACTGTCCATCAGTGTAGTAAGATGCTATAGAATCACTACTTGTCTTCTCTGTGTTAAACTGCCTTCCCCGTGACCCCCCCCGGACTACATTATGTGTGCTAATTGTAGTGCCCCTTTTCCCCCCTTATCCCTCCCTTCCCACCCATCCTCCCCAGTCCCTTTCCCTTTGTTAACTGTTAGTCCATTCTTGGGTTCTGTGAGTCTGCTGATGTTTTGTTCCTTCAGTTTTTTCTTTGTTCTTACACTCCACAGATGAGTGAAATCATTTGATACTTGTCTTTCTCCACCTGGCTTATTTCACTGAGCATAATACCCTCTAGCTTCATCCATGTTGTTGCAAATTGTAGGATTTGTTTTCTTCTTATGGCTGAATAATATTCCATTGTGTATATATACCACATCTTCTCTATCCATTCATCTACTGATGGACACTTAGGTTCCTTCCATTTCTTGGGTATTGTAAGTAGTGCTGTGACAAACATAAGGGTGCATATGTCTTTTTGAATCTGAGAGGTTGTTTTCTTTGGGTAAATTCCTAGGAGTGGAATTCCCATGTCAAATGGTATTTCTATTTTTAGTTTTTTGAATTTTGTCGAATGCTTTTTCAGCATCTATGGATATGATCATGTGGTTTTTGTCCTTCTTTTTGTTGATATGCTGGATGATGTTGATGGATTTTCAAATGTACCATCCTTGCATCCCTGGGATGAACCCCACTCAATCATGATGGATGATCCTTTTGATGTATTTTTGAATTCAGTTTGCTAATATTTTGTTGAGTATTTTTGCATCTATGTTCATCAGGGATATTGGTCTGTAATTTTCTTTTTTGTGGTGACTTTGCCTGGTTTTGGTATTAAAGTGATGGCCTAATAGAATGAGTTTGAGAGTATTCCCTCCTCTTCTATTCTTTGGAAAACTTTAAGGAGGATGGGTATTAGGTCTTCACTAAATGTTTGCTAAAATTCAGCAGTGACCACCTGGTCCAGGTGTTTTTTTCTTAGGTAGTTTTTTGATTACCAATTCAATTTCCTTGTGAGTGGTAGGATTTGTTTTCTTCTTATGACTGAGTGTTACAGTGGAGGGCCTTGGAGCTGAGTAGCCAGCCAGGGGGATGCACGTAGTATATGATCTATTCTTGAAAACGTTCCATGTGCACTTGAGAAGAATGTGTATCCTGTTGCTTTTGGATGGAGTGCTCTATGTCTGGTAATTGGTCTATTCAGATTTTCTGTTTCTTCCTTGGTCAGCCTTGAAAGGTTGTATTTTTCTAGAAAGTTGTCCATTTCTTCGAGGTTATCCAGTTTGTTAGCATATAATTTTTCATAGTATTCTCTCATAATTCTTTGTATTTCTGTGGTATCCATGGTGATTTTTCTTTTCTTATTTCTGATTCTGTTTATGTGTGTAGCCTCTCTTTTTTTCTTGATAAGTGTGGCTAGGGGTTTATCTATTTTGTTTATTTTCTCAAAGAACCAGCTCCTGCTTTCATTGACTCTTTCTATTGTTTTATTCTTCTCGATTTTATTTATTTATGCTCTAATCTTTATTATGTCCCTGCTTCTACTGACTTTGGGTCTCATTTTTCTTCCTTTTCTAGTTTCATTAATTGGGAGTTTAGACTGTTCATTTGGGATTGTTTTTCTTTCCTGAGGTAGGCCTGTATTGCAATATACTTCCCTCTTAACACAGCCTTCACTGTGTCCCACAGATTTTGCATTGTTGAATTATTGTTGTCATTTGTCTTCATATAGTGCTTGATCTCTGTTTTTATTTGGTCATTGACCCATTGATTATTTAGGAGCATGTTATTAAGTCTCCATGTGTTTGTGGGCTTTTTCATTTTCTTTGTGTAATTTATTTCTAGTTTCATATCTTTATTTTCTGAGAAGCTGGTTGGTATAATTTCAATCTTTTTAAATTTACTGAGTCTCTTTTTTGTAGCCTAGTATGTGATCTATTCTTGAGAATGTTCCATGTGCAGTTGAGAAGAATGTGTATCCTGTTGTTTCTGGATGGAGTGTTCTGTAGATGTCAATTAGGTCTATCTGTTCTAATACGTTGTTCTGTGCCTCTGTCTCTTTGCTTATTTTCTGTGCAGTTGATCTGTCCTTTGGAGTGAGTGGTGTGTTGAAGTCTCCTAGAATGAATGCATTGAATTCTATTTCCCCTTTTAATTCTGTTAGTATTTGTTTCACATATGTAGGTGATCCTGTGTTGGGTGCATAGATATTTGTAATAGTCATATCCTCTTTTTGGACTGACCCCTTTATCATTATATAATATCCTTCTTTGTGTCTTGTGACTTTCTTTGTTTTGAAGTCCATTTGTCTGATACAAGTACTGCAACTCCTGCTTTTTTCTCCCTATTAGTTGCATGAAATCTTTTTCCATCCCTTTACTTTCAGTCTGTGTATGTCTTTGGGTTTGAAGTGAGTCTCTTGTAGGCAGCATATAGACGGGTCTTGTTTTTTAATCCATTCAGTGACTCTATGTCTTTTGATTGGTGCAGTCAGACCATTTACATTTAGGGTGATTATCGATAGGAATGTACTTATTGCCATTGTGGGCTTTAAATTCTTGGTTGCCAAAGGTTCAGGGGTAATTCCCTTACTATCTAACAGTCTAATTTAAATCACTTTGTATGCTATCACAAACACAACTTAAAAGTTCCTTTATTTTTCTCCTTTTTCTTCCTTCTCCATTGTTTATATGTTAGGTATCATATTCTGTACTCTTTTTCTATCCCTTGATTGACTTTGGGGGTAGTTGATTTGATTTTGCATCTGCTTAGTAATTAATTTTACTACTTTGCTGTTGTTTTATTGCCCCTGGTGACATCTATTTAGCCTTAGGAATACTTCCATCTATAGCAGTCCCTCCAAAATGCACTGTAGAGGTCGTTTATGGGAGGTAAATTCTCTCAGCTTTTGCTTATCTGAAAATTGTTTAATCCCTCTTTCAAACTTAAATGATAACCTTGCTGGGTAGAGTATTCTTGGTTTGAGGCCATTCTGCTTCGTTGTATTAAATATATCATTCCACTTCCTTCTGGCCTGTAAGGTTTCTGTTGAGAAATCTGATGATAGCCTGATGGGTTTTCCTTTGTATGTGATCTTTCTTCTCTCTCTAGCTGCTTTTAAAAGTCTGTCTTTATCCTTGTTTGCCATTTTAATTATTATATTTCTTGATGTTGTCTTCCTTGGGTTCCTTGTGTTTTGAGATCTGTGCACCTCCATGTTTTGAGAGACTATCTCTTTCCCCAGATTGGGGAAGTTTTCAGCAATTACCTCATCAATGACACTTTCTATACCTTTTTCTCTCTCTTCTTCTTCTGGTAACCCTATAATGCGAATATTGTTCCATTTGGATTGGTCACACAGTTCTCTCAATATTCTTTCATTCTTAGAGATCCTTTTTTCTCTGTGCCTCAGCTTCTTTGTATTCCTCTTCTCTAATTTCTATTCCATTTACTGTCTCTTCTAGTATACCCAATCTGCTTTTAAATCCCTTCATTGTATGTTTCATTTCAGATATGGAATTTCTTAATTATTGAATCTCCTTCTTTAATTCATTTGAATTCTTGAATATTTTTCTGTACCTCCATTAGCATGTTTATGATTTTTATTTTGAACTCTCTTTCAGGAAGATTGGTGAGTTCAGTTTCATTTGGCCCTTTTTCTGGGGTTTGTGAGATTTTGGTCTGAACCAGACTCTTTGATGTTTTATATTTCTATGTTGTGCCCTCTAGTGCCCAGAAGCTCCAGTCTCTGGAGCTGCTTAGCCCCTAGAGTGAGGTTTGGGGTCATAGGGTAGTGCGCTCATGCTTGGGGGAGGAAAGAGGTGTTTCTTAATTCCTGTCTGTTGTGCCTGTCTCTAGTATCAGAGACAGTGGGCCAAGCACACAGGTGTAAGCCTCTGTGCTTTGCGTCTCTACCTGTTGTAGGTGGGGCCTCCCTCTGGCTAGTCTGATGCCAGTGCAGTGACTGCTGGTTTGCAAGCCAATGTCTGCAGGCCAGGAGGAAGGAGCAGCAGGCTGTGTGTCACAGTGGAGGGCCTTGGAGCTGAGTAGCCAGCCAGGGGGATGCAGTGCTTGAAGCTCCTCAGAATTCCCAACCTGCTGGGCAGAGCATGCCCAGACAAACCTTGTCCACCTATCCCTTCTCCCATGCAGCAACCTCCATGCAAACCTTGCCCCTTCAGCATCCCTCGTGCTGCTAGGAAGCCTCTCAGACCACCTGCCTTTCCTTGTCCCAGAACATCTGGATGTGGATCCCTGTCCTCTGCAAACAGCTGGAATCTCTGTCTCTCAAGCACTCCAGCTTTCCCAGCTCCCCAACCCCACCAACCTCCAGATCACCACACAATGTAGGTTTGTGCTCCAAAGCAGATCTCCAGGGCTGTGTGTTCAGCTGTCTTAGGCCTCCACCCCCTCCCCCACTCTGTTTCTCTTCCTCCTGCTGGTGAACTGGGATGGGGGAAGGGCTTGGGTCCTGCCGGATCAAGGCTTTGGTATGTTACCCAGCTTCATGAGGTCTGCTCTGTTCATGAGGTCTGTATGCAGTCTGGTACATCCTTCCCTCCTGTTGCTGTTCCAGTGTTAGTTGTATTAACTGTATTTTCATATTATATATGGTTTTGGGAGGAGTTCTCTGTCTCACCTCTCATGCCGCCATCTTGAATCATGAATTCAGTTTTTTATTTGAAATTGTATTCCCTAATGGAGCTAATGAAATTATAATACTGTGGAAATTAAGTTGATTTCTTACAAAAGCACATATAACAGTAGGTCTTCATTTTACTTTCTTACCAAATGTCTAAATTACACTATTTTTGTCTGGTCAGCTGACAAGAAGTGGCACATAAGTGCGTTAGCCCCTTCTGGACATCCTCATTTTTGTATTTCTATGTTCTTTCTGTCTTAGTTATTCATAGTACATTGAATGTGAATAGTACTGAAGAAGCGTCATGTCTATTTTCCTTATTTATATATATTTCAGGGTTGGTGACAGTGTTGTCCTGGTTAAAATCCAGATCTCCTAAAACTCTTGTGTGGCTACATAGTATCTAATTTTTGATTAGTCAAGGACTCAATTTCATTTATTTTGGTAAATATATGTAGGGTATTCGTAAAGTGGGCTGGTAGATGATATGGGGGATGTTGTATTCATGAGTAGATAACAAGACGAACATAGTGTTGGAGAGAAGAGAATAAGATAGGAAATCCTGAGGTTCTTAGGGTGGCCCCACTTCACCCTGTGCCTTCTGTTCACTCGCAGGCTTATGCATACTAGTCAGGTTCTTATTTATATATCTACTATATGCAACACTTTGGGCAGATGAAAAATATATGACCAATTATCTAAGAAAGGATTTTTGTGTGTTCTGAGTGAATAATATAACTAACGGTTCATAATTATCATTCTTAAGAATTTAAACTATGTATTTCTTAGGCTGAGGAAATACACACACAGCAAATGTGTTGCCTGAAGGTTTTGACATCCAGAAGTCTGAAATCAGGCTGCTGCCAGGACCATGCTCCCTCTGCACCCTGGAGAGGGCAGCCCTCCCTCAGCTCCTCCTAGCGTCAGCGGTAAGCAGCGATCCATGGGGTCCCTGTGGCCACTGCAGCACGTCCACAGTTCTTCCCTCAGTGAGTGTCTGTGTCTTCACATGTGTTCTCTCTCTGTGCGCCTCTCTCTCCTCTTCCTATAAGGATACTACTCATACTGGATTAAGAGCCCACTCTACTCCCATAAGACCTCACCTTACCATGCATATATATTCCAGAGACCCTTTCAAAGTAAGATCATACTCGCAGGTACTAGGGGGGCAGATTTCATATCTTTTGGGGGATGCATTAGATCCAAAGTCTATGGGTTTTGATTTCTCCAGTCTAGGCTGTTGGTTATAAGCACAGAAACAACCCTGGCTATCTGAGCCAATGGAGCTTTACTGTGAAGATATGGAGTAACATAATAGATAGGAACTAGAAGACTGAACTAGGAGAATAGATAGGAATCAAGGGCCCACTGGGAGATGAACAGGCAGAATTACAGCCAAAGTTATGCCTCAGGAACAGTCTGACCTCTGTCCTGCCCCTGAACCATGATTAATTTGATCTTAGCTTTTGAATTAGTATCCCAGGAATGGGTATCTGATTGATTGAATTTAGGGACCTGACTGGGCCAAGGGTGAATAGCAGAGGAACAGCCACCCTCAGCTCGTGAAAAGAGAGGCTGCAAGGAGGAGTGAGTAAATTGGAATTGCTTTCTTGTTAAAATTATAGTCAATTGGGAATTTCCTTAAAAGGAGGAGGGCAGTGCCCAAGAGGTAAGGAGGATTCAGATATTTGATAGCCTTTAAATATGATAAATGTTTGCTGCAGGAATGTAAAATCTATGGTACCAAATTAAAGTGATGAATTTATCAGGATAAAGAAGATCCTGAAGTTAATAAATAAGCAAAATTGGGCTTTGCCGTCTTCTGAGTTACCCATTGGCTACCAGTACTAGAAGGAATGCAGGTAACAAACATATAACGTTTTGGAATCTGTTTGTCCATTTATAAAGCACCAATGCCAGCTATCTAAGAAGGCTGTGAGGATAGAGATGATGTATATGAAGTAGCTTGCACGATGTCTGGCAAAAAGAAGACAATCTCCAAGTGATATTATTAGTTGCTTAAAAGCTGATGGTCATTCTACTCTCTCACAAAGGAGTTTGAATTTTCATAGCTCTTTGAAAAATTACTGAGACCTCCTGTTCTTCATCAAAATGAATGGAAGAGGAAATCCAGTTTTAAAATATAAAATACAGGCATGATAATAAATGACTTCAACCATAAATGAATAGTAGATGACTCCTAGAGAATGTTTTATTTTGAATAGGAGTGAATGTTTTTGTGTCCACCAAGAAGTCTAGACACGTCAGATAATCACTGTTGTAAAGACCAGTCAAACTCAAATATTATCTGAATGATATAGACCATATTAACCTGTGGATACAAATGGGGTGACATTAGAGTACTTTATGATAGCTTTGTCCTCCCCTACAGAACTCTTTAGCCTCTCTCTAGGTATTCAGGGGAATCCTCATGTTATAGCACATGTGCCTCTGCTATGTCTGCTGCTGGTGGCTCTGGGAAGACACTGCTCCTCTAAGATGATTACCATCCTTTGGTGACCCACTTCTCAGCCACAACTGCGTGGGAGTAAACGAAGATGCCTCCTCCCCAATTCTGTGTAACATTTGGTCACCTGGATGCAGAAGATTCTCTGCTTTTATTTAAAGCTTTCCCATGAATTTCATACACAGAGTACTTTCACCTGCAATGTTAAAACAAGTTCCTTGGTGAGTCAGATGCCCCTCCCTTCCACCCTTCTTAAATGAGAGGATTAACAATTCTTTCCCTCAAACTCCTAGCCAAAAGGATCAGCTCTTTCTTTATAATGCTAAACAGATTCTTATGATAAACATAGGTCCTTAGCCTAAGAATGTTCTATGAGCTTATATCATATTATTTACACATAAACTCAAAAAAGAATGAGGATGAATACATTTGAGTGAAGTAGAGGGAACAGCAGGTGTAAAAATCCTATCGCAGTAAATATTTTCTGTTCCAAAGGAATTTTAGCTCACTGATTTTATTTGCTCTGGGTGAAATTTTTGGGGATCATCTACTCTGTGTAACTTCTCTCAGGTTGACCTTCCCTGCTGTCTGTTGTCACAGACGGGGATGAACATCTGTTTCACGTAGCTGTTCATGGATTTCATTTCTTCTTAAAGGAACTCATTGTTGCTACCCGTTGGAATCTTGGTGCTTTTCTATAAACTTGAATATAGTCTTTATATATTCCAGATGCAAATATTTCTCCCAATGACATTACCATTCTAATTTGAGTTTTGCTACTTTTCATTATACAGCTTTTCTTTGTGGTTTTGTATATATTTTAATGGGAAGAAGACATTTCTGAGGTGAATTGATATATATTAAGAGACGTGATTTTTCACCCCTCCGTGTATACAAATCCTTTGCCATGGAAATTTTTATTCGTTGCCACGTGGACTGTGGGTCAGCCATGTGGTTTACACTGGGCAGTGGCATGCAGTAAGTAAATGCAGTGACCACAGCGACTAGAAACAACAGGAAGGGCACCTGTGCAGTTGCTATCTCTCGCTTGCTCTCTGCAGTTGCTGCGGGATGATGTCAGGGCTCCACTGCAGGTGGATGGCAGACACTTGTGCAGAGACGCGCTGTGGTGGCTTAGCCCAGGCCATCCTAGATTAGCACAGCCAGCTGACCCCCTGCTATGTGAGCAATCCTCGTCAAAATCAGCAGAGCCCTCGCATAACCTATCGATCAGTACAGGCGCAGGCAGGAACCCAGTCCAGAGCAGCTGAACCCCGCATACTTGGGAGTGAAATAAAGGTTCCTAGTGTGTAATAAGAGGGTTTATGGTTGTTAGAACTATGTTTAGGGAATAGGTAATTGACAGAGTGCCCATTTTAAATTACCACTCTGGTTGGGTTGTTTATGACAAGTGTTGATAGTTATTAGTGGAATGAAATGTTTAAAAAAATGTTAAACTCTAATGCAATGTTGGTCAAAATTATGATTCTGTTTTACAGCCATTGCCCTTGCATGTACTGGGTGGGTAAATCTGTATGTGTAAAAATGAAACAATCCAAAGAAACACCCCATGGTAGACTGATTTAATGAGGATCAAAGGAGTCCTTGTTTAGTAAATCTGTATGAGAGAGGGAATTGCTGGCTAAAGAAGAATACAGACATTTTAAAGGTAAAAGTTCAGTGTATTTCTAATAATGGATGATGAATCCATGCCCAATCTGGTACTGTCCATCCTCTGTGGAAAGCAAAGATGCAAAAATGTGCCAAAACAATCAGTGTCTATTTTGCTGGTAACACTGAAAAGGTCATGCCCTTTGCCCTGGGGACATCAAGCCACGGTGCTCAGAGACTGTCAGGTAACTAGCATCATTTCAGGAAGAGCTTATTCCCAGTTGTCTATTGCCTCTTCATCAAACCTGTAATTGGCCTTTGGTTTTTAAGAAAATCTTAGTACCTAGTCCCGACGTGAGTAAAATGGCTCAGAAGGCTATACCCCGCTCCCTGTGTGGACCACTGCCCTCCAACCAGATGGGACTCGGCTTTAAGTCAGGGACTCAAGCTCAGGAGCCCTTTCCTCTGCTCAGCCTCACAGTCTAGCGAGGAGAACCAGATCGGAGCAAATGGTATTGTGACTCAGACTAACTAGGCTCACCCATTAGAATTCAATTCATTGACTTTTTAAAAAACTTTTTTTCTATTTGTATATCCATTATGTTTCAAAACTGAGAAAATTATAATCCAGCCACTGATCTATAAATGTTTCATTTGGTGCTAGGTATTCTTAAGTTTGTTTTTTACAACCTGGACCTTCAAAATACTGTTAAAGTCAGATTATAAGGTTATTAATGATGAGGGTCTGAACTTATTTAAAAAAAGAATCATGTTCAACACAATCTAAATTTTTTATCTCAGAAAGAGAGCTAACAAAAGAACTAATCAATGAATAATTTAATGCTGATGCCTTGATTATAGATGTAAGTGAAATTCTTTTTTGAAATTGTAATTTGGTATTTTTAGGCTTTGATAAAAAATGAGTTTAATGAAGGTCATTTGATTTAACTAAATATTCTCAAGAAATATCTTAAAGAGAATCTAAATTCTACAACTAGTTATCAATGAATAAAGCTTTAGCTGCACCTGTGGTGATAATGGCATTTAAGTTTTCTAAAATTATGCTGTAAATCATTATATCTATGCTATGACTATATAAAGTTCAAAAGGTTTTTATATTGATTATAATCATGAGAAATTTGATGAGTATTGTAATAGATTGCCTTGAACATAGGCTCTATTCCAGGAGGAAGCTATTATTTTATGAATCAGGTAACCCAGAATAGGACCTGATAACATTTATTCATTTAACAAACATCAAGTAATCACCTGAAATATGAATTGAGTGACTGAAATAAGAACTGAGTAGGGTAAATAGATTGGAAATTTCAGTTCAGAAAAATGTTAACAGATAAAATTCTAATTAGTGAAAACTGAATTAAATTAGACTCTTAATGTGACTCCGTGTACTGTCAGAGTCCCACTTAGGAAATAAACCACTCAAGATATTTCAGTCAAAAAGGACTTTAATACAGGGAATTAAGAGCTTATATAATCTTTCAAAGAGCTAGAGGAGTTGGTGCAGGTTAGCACCGCTGCAGCTGAGATCCAGGAGCCAGGAGGCGGCTGTGCCTATGACTTTTCACCTCCAGTGCCTCTGCAGCTGCCTCGCACTCGTCGTGAAGCTGGTGCCATGCCCTCAAATGTGGACCCCAGTGGCCACACACACCAACACGAGTCTGACCTTCTGACCAGCCTCCCCAGCAGCAAGGAGGTCTCTCTGCCTCACCTGCATCTTCTCTGTCTCCCTTGAGAATATCTCACTGATGGACTGTATACAGTATGTGTATCTTCCTGATATGGAGACTTACCAATGTGTGCTTCAGCCTTCCAGCCCCTTTAATACAGGGGTCTTCATAAACTGGGATGAAAGTGGATGCTGAGCTCACATCTAGCACATGTAGTCTATTTTGAAGACTCAGGAAGGCCTTTTGTAAGTTTTTTAGGGAGGTGAACAAAAATATTAGGAAAACTTCCTCAAACTGTTCTGCATTCACAGGCAACTTCATGAGTGGCTAAAGCAGAATTTTGACAGAACATGAAACAGGTCATCATAGATTAAAGGACTTTAAATATATAATCTAAAATTTATTTTTAAATACAGTTTTATCTACTGTATTTAGTACAAAGAGGAATATTACCACCTTAATTATAATGTCCCTGATCACATGGAATCCAGCTCTACCCAATTGTTTATTTTGAAATGAAAACTGACTGAAGATGATGATGATAATTCAGTGTTTCCTGACCATTTACCAAGTTTTAGGTGTCTTAAGTATTGCTTGTTTAATCTTCACAGCTGTCTATTGAAATGGCACTGTTATTAGTTTCATTTTACTCATGAGGAAACCGAGAATTAGATTAATTGGCTTGGCCAATGTCATACAACCTACCAAATCTTATCCTCTGGTCTTCTCCATCTTGGTAAATACCGTTATCTGCCAAATTGCTCAAGTCAGAAAATTCAGGTATTATCCATATTCTTTTCTTACCCATATATTAAACCCATTAGCATATTATACCTTTCACTCTACCACCAAAATATGTTTAAAACCTGCCACCTCCATGATCACTCTAATCCAAGCCAAAATTATCTTGTGAATGCCACATTTGTCTCCTGGTCACCTTGTCTCTACTCTTGACTTTCTGTATCCAGTCTGTGTTCAGTAGTGAGTATGAATTTTTCTGCTGAAAACATTCCAGTGGCTTTTCACTGTACCTAGAAAAAAATTCAAAGTTTTACATGTTCTTTCTATTAACCACTACAAACTCATCTCATGTTTCTCACCTTATCTTCTGCACCCCAGTCATGCTATTAATTTCCTAGTGCTATCATCACAAAGTATTAAGACTAAGTGGCCTAAGCAACAAAAACTTACTCTCTTGCAATTCTGGAGGCTAGAAATTGGAGATCAAGGCACCAGCAGGGTTGGTTCCTTCTGAGGGCCTTGAGGAAGGGGCCTGTTCCATACCTCTCTCCTCAGCTTGTAGATGGCTACCATCCCCCTGTGCTGTCATTTCATCTTCCATCTGTACATGTCTGTGCTCAAATATCCTCCTTATAAGGATACCAGTTATATTAGTTTAGTACCTACCCAAAGACCTCATTTTAACTTAAATACTTCTGTAAATCTCCAAATACAGTCACATTCTGAGATGTATAATGTATTATACATGGCTAAGTATTACTTAAATACTATTTAACTACTAATTGTCATGAATTTTCAGGGCGTGGGGAGGTGGGGGAACACAATTCAGACCGTAAAACAGATCCTTCCATTTTCAGAAAATGCATAGTTCATCCTGATCTTGGGGCCTTTGCCCTGGGTATATCGTCTGTCTTGAGCGTGAGTCTCACTTCTCTTTTCATGGCTGGACCCCTCCAATTGTTCTGTAAGTAGCCCAAATGACCTTCCTTAAAGATGTCTTCCCTTGTCACCTAAACCAAAGAGGCCAAAGTCACTTTCTGTCTCATCACTATTTTTCTTTTTTTTTGGCATAGCATTTTTTGTTTTCTAATATTTTCTATTTGTTATTTTGTTTGTTTATTATTTGTTTTCTCCAAACCTTAATAAAATGTAAGCTCTGTGAAAGTAGAGACCTTGAATGTCTTGTTCAGTGTTTTATGTCAGCACCTAAAACAGTGCCTAGGCATGGCAAATGGAAGACAAAAAGAATAGATGAATAAATAAAAGAATGAGAGAGAGAGACATGGGAATGTGGGAAGGGAGGGAAGGGAGAGAGAAAAAAGGAAGATGGTAACGAAGAGAAGATTCCAATCTATGTCTGTCTCACTTCTAGATTTTCACCACTGGGCTGCTCTAAAAAGAATTTGCTCCAAGTATTAACTAGAATTTAAAGTCTTATGTTGATTACCAGGGAAGTAATAAGTGATCTAAAAAGTAGAAGATAAATTTCAGTTTTCTGGAATTTTTGGTTGTTTTCTGGTGTCAGTTGTTAGTAGGTTGGATCCCACAGTGAGTCTGTCTGCCCTGCTCTGAGAACCCTACACTGACAAATGTAGTGAGATTTAATAAGTTCAAGAAAGTCATACAAATAGCTTATTCATGCTGCTCATTTTTAGTTCCTCTTTGTTTCCAGTGCCAAATATGCATATATAATGAGGGAGTTGTGATGTTAGAGAAGAACACTCAGCTGAACACTAATGTAAAAGCAGATGCAGTGGAAACAGACCCAGAAAACACTAGAGGAGATATTATAATTTACTGAAACAGCAAAGAAATATAGGGTATTCATATTACTTGGTAGGTTATAAATAAGAAATAAATAAACTGTTTGGTAGAAAGGATAAGTATTGTGGATATCCAAGGAAAGGAATCTTTTCTTTGCAATGTTCTTATTAACATGTAAAGATAAGCTTTGCATAAGAAGGTCCCACTGGCACCTGGAACTTGTTTTCAATAGTTTGTAATATAAAATTTAGGTGTTTGGTAGTGTGGTAGGCAAGATTCAAAGGCAGCACCCAAGATTCCTGCCCCCTGGTGTTCATACCCTGTGCTCTCTTTCCAAACTTGGGTGTTGGTGGGACCTTTGAGTGGTTCTAGATGCCAGAATATGGCAAAGTTAAAGAATTTTTCAGATGTAATTAAGGTTTCAAATCAGTTATTTTGAGACAGTAAAAAGGCATTTTATCTTGGATGAGCCTGGTTTTATCAAGTAAAAGATCTTAAATGAGGGATTGGGCTCCTGAAGTGAGAGACTCTCCTGCAGGCTTGATAAGTAAGCCATCCTGATGATGATAACCATGTGGCAAGGAATTTCATGAGGCCTCCAGGACCAGAGGGTAGCCTTCAGCCAGAAAAACCTGGGGCCCTCAGTCATACAGCTACAAGGAAACAAATTATGTTAACGACTTGAATGACTGGAATGATCTTAGCAGCAGATTATTCCCCAGTTGAGCCTTCAGATAAAAATTCAGCTTGGTACATACTTTGTATACTTGTGAGACCCTGAGCAAAGGACCCAGCTAAGCCATGCCTGGACTCTTGATCTGTGGAAACTTTGAGACAATAAATACATTATTTTAAGTTGCTAAGATTGTAGCAATTTGTTATGTACATAGAATACATGTAACTTCAACATTAGGAATACAGGCCTTGTACCTGGACAGTTAATTCCTATCTGGTTTGCTACATTTTGTCCAGTTTCTTGTCCAGAAAGATAAGCTTTGCATAAGAAGGTCCCACTGGCACCTGGAACTTGTTTTCAATAGTTTCTAATATAAAATTTAAGTGAATTATATAAAATATAGCTGAAATACTAATTTCAAAATGCAAATATGACATCCTCTTTGCTTAAAACTTATTTGTGATTTTCATTGTTTTCTGAGAAAAAAACAGGTTCCTTAAAATTGTCCTGCATGGTCTGTTTTAGTATATTCTACATTTCCCCTTGCTCTCTGTGCTCTAGTCACACTGGCCATATTTAGGTTCTTAGATGTTCTGTTTCCTTCTGCTACACGGCCTTTGCACTTGCTATTCTCTCTGGTCTTAAACTACTTTAAATCTTTCATTGTCTTAAACATCTTTTTTTCAAGTACATTTCTTTGCCATATTCCAAAGAATATTGCTATTTCTCCCACTCCCATTTCAGAGGCTGAAATATGAGCAGAACCTTCATGTATATTTGCTTTTTTGGCTAAAGAACTGGCTTATTCTTCAGGTAAGCATAATGCTTGCTTCTCTATTTTATTTTCCAAGAAGTTGAGGGAGCACATAGTTTTTAAAGTCATAGATGGGTTGCTCTGTTAAACCCTCACAGATCACTTGTGACCAAAATCCTATTGGGAAGGTGTATAAACATCTAAGTCAAAATAAGCTCTAGAGATCTGCCATACATTGTACCTGTAGTCAACAATAATGTATTATACACTTAATAATTTAAAGGGGTAAATCTCATGTTAAATATTCTTACCACAATAAAATATAAAATAAAATAAAATATAAAATAAGTAAAATAAAATAAAATAAAAATCGTTACAGCCAAGATACCACAGTATATGGAAGCCAGGGTGAGGAGAGCCTATGGTGATCAAAAGCAAGGTTCCTGTGCCCTTCAAAGTCATTGTTAATGACAGGCCATCTGCTGGGATTACCCAAGTCTGTTGATGCAGAAGATTTGGGAGGTACCAGGCATGACTTGCCATGTCTGAGCTACAGAACACCTCGTTTACAATGCTATGACAAATGCTAATGTCTTGTAAGGATGCTTAAGCTTCCCTAGTGTGACTGCAGATGCTTTCACTAAGCGCAAGGCGTGAACCCCCAAACAGCAGCAGTTCACACTTTCCCGATCCCTTGTCTTTCTTGCGCTCAAATGAAGAAAAGAGGAAATGCTGAGGGCAAAATTGTAGCACCTTTATGGTATAATATGTCCATTCCCACCTTGAGAAATTAGAAAGACAACCCATCAGAAATTGTTGATTCATTTGCAGAGGGCTAATTTCCTTCTGAGGTCAGCTATTGCTACAAAGGTCAAAGAGGCAATCTGAGGACAACTATTCCATGGACTCAGAAATTGCCTTAGTGTTTGATACATTTCAATGCACAGCATCTCTGAATGGTCTTATACCAATTCTGAGTGGAACCAAGATTGATACTGATTTGAAGACATGCAAATAATCATATAACAGCAATTACAGTGTTTTACTCAGAGACATATTTACTAATTCAGTTGTTTGAAGACAAGTGATCTTTATTCTGAAACTGACTTTCATTATTCACAGAATTCAGAATTTAATATTTTGCTTTATACTAAGTGCAAATCCTGAATGTCAGATAAGTATTATGTGTGCCACCACTCCCCTCATCCCTCCTACTCCATTATCCAAGACAGAAGTCATTGATTGTTCTTGACACAGTTTCCCACTGGACCCAGGTTTCAGGCTCCATCTCAACACAGCACTGCAGCATCCTTCAGCCAGTTTTTCTTTCACCATTAAATGGAAAATGAGGCCAGTTTACATACATTACATTTACATAAAGGGTAAGCCAGTATTTTTTTTCAAACTGTTGAGATTTCCTTATTGCAGGATTACTTAGTTTTCATTATGTGGATGTCTAACATGCTAAACAGGACCAAAATACAGAGCACTTTCTGAAGTCAGTCATCACAGAATTCCTTTTCTAAATGCCATACTTGTGAGTTCTTTGTAATACCATTTGGAAAGCTGCTATAGTACTTTACCATCAATGGATTTTTCTACTTGAGGTGTCTGATCTTTATGGTGATCCAGGCGGCCATTCAACATTTTGTAATCATTATTTTTTCTAAAATAATGATATGGATTTCAATCCTACCCTATAAGACTAGGCCTAACTGCCAGTCAGATAATAGCCAGCCTAGTGTATCACAGAGCATTTACATTTCAAACAGGATTATTTTTTTGCAAACTGTCTTCATCAACCATTTACTCTGAGTCAAAATGTTCTAAGCACTTAGGTCTTATTTAAATAGAATGACCATATAGTCCAATTTATGCCTGACTGGGAGAGTCCCAGTTTATGCCTGATTTTCTATTGTAATCAATACTATCATATCAAAAGTGTCCACTTTGGATGATAAATTAATTAAATGATCTCCTTACATTTGATAAACAACATATGCTCCCGTTGGTTATACCCTTATTTTACCAATGATTAAATAGGGCTCAGGGAGACTGTACAATTGGCCGACACAGCTAGGACACAGCTGAGCCAATATTCAAACTAGGTTGGTCTTATCTCAAAGCTCATGCTCTTGAGTGCAGTCCTGCTCTGCTCATGTAAATACATGCTATCATTTAATGCCCATAAAATTAGAGAGTCGTTATCTGCATTTTGATGATGAGACTGTTGAGGAAATCATATGCTATAATTAAAACATTGGAGGTCTATTATATTGAGGTCTTGCCTTTTGCTATCTTTTATATGGTAGTTCCTGTCTTTAAAGGTCAGTCCCCCAAAATGAGGCAGGCAGACAAGGGTGGCTGGGAGTATAGCTACAGAAAGGGCTGCAAGTAGGGTGCTCTGCGCTTATCAGCTGGGACCCACCAGATCAGGCTTATGATGCACATCTCTCTCCTAAATATTAACCCACTTAGAAAAACAATATGCAGTAAAATTCAGGGAAACCCAAGTTATTAAAATAAGACCCTCTGAACATTATAGGAAATGGAAGGAACTCAGTGAGCAAATGCTTAGTTCACAAATAGTGTAAAATAATGACTCAACTTACAAGGTCATTCTCATTAGAATAATACTGAGAACAGTCTCATTTTCTAAAAATCAAAGTCTCCATTGGTAGAATAATCTAATGTTTGTTTTGTGAAAATGTGTTAGAGTTATCCATTCTTTTAAATATTTAATGATCCATTTAAGCTTAAGCCATATACACTTCAAAGTAAAGATACTCATTTATGCTATTATAGGTGTTTCCATTTTCAGAAAATTTTGTATAAAGCTGTTTTTATTTTAACAACATTCTTTTAAAGTGTTAATCCCATTTTACTTGACGGCCTAGATCAGTGTTTTTCAACCTTGGCACTATTGACATTTGGGCCCAGATAATTCTTTGACCCGTGTATTACAGAATATTGATTAGTACCCCTTGTCTCTACACAGTAGGTGCCAGGCACACCTCCCCTGCAGTCATGACAATCAACGATGTTGCCAGGTATAGCCAGAAGTCTGGGGCACAGGGAACAAAACTGCCCCAGCTGAGAAAACACTGGTATAGAGGCTTCTTTGCTATCCTGGAAAACTGATGAGGCAGAAAATAAGAGAATTAATATTAAACACAAAACTATTTTGATAACATTCGGGCCAATTCAAGTTCCTCTCTATGTCAGAGTTCTGGTTAATTTAAGAATGTGAGGAAAAGGTTGGCTCTTGGCCAATCACATGGCTAATGTGAGGAGTAATGGCTTGGGGATAAAACCTATTTGAGGAAGGGAGGATGGGAACTAAAAGATATATTAGTTACTGGTTGCTCAGGATTCCAGAATCACCACAAAAATCTTCAAAAGGTCCCATGTAGGGCTCTCCTTTCTGGTAGTGGTTAGGGTTCTTTAAGAAATGCCCTAAATCTCCAAAGAAAGTTCACATCTTTCTTACTCCTGAACTCACAGGTACAGGAGTACCTTTGCTCCTTTGCCCCTGTCCTCTGATCTGCTCCATCACCAAGGCAAACCTTCTGTTGTGTGGTTCAGAGTTGCTGGACAGTATTTTATATGTTAAGGATGAAGCCCAGAGATTAAAGAATACTTTTCCTATGGAGCGTTTTCAGTTGCGATCATTCCTAAGTCTGGATCACCCTTCCTCCACTTTCTATTTCTCTGTCTTTCCTCTTCTTCCCATGCAACAGGTATGAAAGACTCCTGATCCTTCAACCCTCATCTCCTCTGGACCATCTTCCTAGTCAGCCAGGTGGGAGGAGCCCTGGCAAAGGAAGCACAGGGAGTACCTCTTCCCGCATCTTTGTGATGACAAAGTAGTAAGATTTGAAGGGCCACAGTGTCTAGGGAAAGAGACTATTAAAAAGGCTTTTTTTGCCGTGGTTTAATTCTTAGTCCTGTTCATAAGGGTAGTATTTATACATTCTGATTTTAGATTTCCATCTGTGCTAAAGACCTGAATAATATTCAGGCTTATCTCCCATTTCTACCATTACCTGAGACTCAGGTAGGAAATGATCGAATTTCTGTATAATTAGAAAAGCTGAGTTTTACCTGTCACTGGATTTCCCATTTTTGGCAAGGATAAAGCCAATGGATGAATTATAGGGATTAGTCACAGGCCAGTATGGAATTTCTTACTTTAGCAATGATAAATATATTTGAATTTTATAGATGTAGATAATTACAGAAAAACAATCAGTTTTCCTATTCCATTTCCCAAATCTTAGAGTGGGAAAATCCTCAGAAATGGGGACTCTGTGTGTAGAAAGGCATGTCATTTCTTGAAAGCTTGGATATGAAACTATGGACTGAATTTGTAAATGTCATAATCAAAAGTACCTTCTATTAGGGATCAATCAAACTACTGAGCTATTTTTTTAAAGTTTGAGCTTATTTGCTAATAGTTAACAGTTATGGGAAACCTAAAACTTACCATATTTATAATTGATAAAAAAATCAATTTTCAGAATTACTTTAAATATTCCTATTACTATTTAGAAGCAAGAAAAAATATCACTTGTGTGTTTACTTTATGGGACTCATACTGTAAAATTGAGTTTATTTGCTTTTAAAAATTTTTAGTAGACTTCCCTCTATAAAGTGGTAAGCAGAAGAATTTAGTGGTTAATTTGCATACATTTATTTTGAAAAGTCAGAAATAGCTTTAATATTGATTTTATTTGCAGCAGTTGGCCATGGAAAAGATAGAATGATAAAACTGCATTCTAAGAATACTTTTAGTAAATTGTGTCTAAGAAATAGGATAATGAAATTCTAAGCATTTTAATAAAGAATATAGGAAACGTATATTAATTTGAGATATAGAAAGTTAAAAAAATAATGCTCTCAAGGTTATATGCAAATAGGTACTAAATAAGGCAAGGTTTCTGCAAACATGTGACAATAATAATTAGAGCTCTGAATGTGAGAAATTCAGCAAATGGACCTGCCACTTAAAGGCACGTCTGTACGAAACAAATTTGCATTTGCATGGTTTTTCTTGGGACAGGAGCAGTCAAGTAGTAAGGTCAGTGCCTGAAAGAGGCCCTTTGCTACAGAGCATTTAACTACTTTGATTTTGTTTTCCTTCAATTTTCCAAATGGGAAATAGCTGCTTCAGTGGAAAATGCTTTGTAAAATGAATGAGTTTTCAAAGAATGCAATTAATTGCTCTACGGCATTCAGTTTTAATCATGATAGACCCATCTGCAGCAGGTGTGATGCCAATACATTGTGGCAATAACAAATTCTGAAATCAGAGGCTTGCTTCTGCTTTCATAGTATAGATTTTCCCTGAAGACAGTAGGCAATCCAAATACAAGCTTGCTTCACCCAGAAAGCACAGTGTCTGCACATTCTTGAGTTTCATTATAATAACCTGAAAATGCGATCACAGGAAATGTATTAGTGAATAATCGATCATTAATTGAAATTGATTAGCTAGCATAAAATCACCCCTACACATAAATCTTTCTAAGAAACAATCCCCTTAGTATGAAAAATACATGCTTATCATTTCAGGAGAAGACAATGAAATATTTAAAGTATTTTGTTTACTAGACAAATGATTCCTTCAAGTCTCTAATAAGCCTGGTTTAGGTTTTCTAAAAAACATGGCTGATGTTTACCTGCTTTTAGTGATCTTTCCTGCAACAGAAACCAAATTCCTTTCATCGTGGAGTTGAGTAGGAAGCTAAGGAAAAAAAAAATACAGAGCTATCATTTCTCCATCTTAAGGCTCAACCAGGAAACATGATAGAGTCATAGCTGCCTTTCATAGTCACTGAAAAACAGCCTTGTAGAGGCAACTGGCAAGGCAAGCCTCCATTTTAAAAGGAAAAAAATCAATGTAAAGCTTAACTTACATCAAAGTCCTTGAGTTCAAATTTAATTTCCATTTTGAGGGAGAATAGTCTAAGCACTGGGAATTTGTATTCCTTTTCTCTTATCCAAAATACTGCTCTCAAAAAATATGCCGTGGTTGTATAGATCTTGTAGAGGGATCTTCATTTGACAAAGATATTTTCATAAACTCCTGGGCCTAGGTGGTGCCCCACAATTCTGCTACAGTCAAATGAGTCTATGTACCATAGGCTCATGTCTATTGCTCATTGGTGAGTGATGCAGAAATGCAAATACTTCAATCAATTCTTAAGGGTAAATGACTCCCTGTTTACTTATGATTTATTTGAAACGTAAGAGAGCCTAAAGGGTTACTACAATTCGGTAAACTAAAATTGGTTCATTATAAGAACTTACAAAGGGCTCTAATTTTAGATTTGAGCTGTTACCCACAGTGCAAATTTCCTACATTGTGTATGTAGATATGATTTTTATGAAGAAAAATTTGTGGTCTAGATGTTATATGTCTTGGACTGGTCTTGGTTTTCAATGGCTGCTGTTTTTGCTTAGTGCTATTTTTATCTTCTCATTAGCAATTTATTTTCAGTTAACTCTTCAATATGAAATGATGTATATTTATATGAATAGTATTTTGGGGTTACAGGTCTTCCTATAACTAGCCTTTAAGGGATACATTGTGGTTCAAATATACTCCTCATAGTCCTATTGCTAAAGAAGATGCATTCATAACTCATCTAAGATTTATTTGGTCTGTACAGGTCGAGTTCAGCTACACTTTGGCATTGGTGCCTTTTTCTTTTGAGTTCCTTCTTTGCTTTTCCAAGTAGTTAATTTATTTAAATTACTGCTCATGGATTTTCCACAAATGATAATGTAACCTATTTTGTTCATGTTTGTTAGAACATTTCCAAGCACAGTCGGATAGAAGGTTCTTATGTTCTTCTCCACAGAGTTCCTTTTTCTGCATTTTATAAAAATTAAGATAAACACAACCTACCTTACTGTGGAAGGGTGTGTTATATAACATGTTTTCATTGTGGGCACTTTCTTTACCTAGAAATACGAACTCTGTTACTATCTCTTCAGCTATTTACACATTTAGTGATTCTTTCATTCAGCACTTAAAAAATTATGTAGGCAAGGAGCAGGATATGGGTAAGGAGAAAAATTACTAAAAAGATAAAAGGCATTTGGAAAAGGCAGCCCTGGAAAATTTGCTATCAAGTCTCCTACCCATGTAGACTGACTTGGTAGGATTCTAGGAGCTGCTTCAATTCAGAAACAATCTGACACGTTTGAATAACAGCCTGCACTTGATTATGCCTTCTTTTTCTTTTCCCCACTTACCAGGACCAGTCAGTTGAAAAGTATACTTTTAAGTGAAAACTGGTTCCCCCTACTCCCCACTGCCCCCTGCTATTGTCTCTCCTGTCTTTACCTCAGGTTTTCTGTTTTCGATCCCAGCCACAGTTCAGTTGCTTCTCTGTTCTCACAGTCAAGGCTTCGGTTCAGGCTGTAGGCTGCTGTCTCTAGATATTCAAAGCTCCCTAGTTGGCCTGTAGCTCCTTTTACTCTCCCAACATTGGGCACACACTCCTCCTCATCACACTAAAGTGAATTCCTCTCTCAAGCGTTGTAGCAATTTCATTTTC
Organism: Manis pentadactyla; assembly: GCF_030020395.1. Classification (NCBI taxonomy): domain Eukaryota; kingdom Metazoa; phylum Chordata; class Mammalia; order Pholidota; family Manidae; genus Manis; species Manis pentadactyla. The sequence goes on along the minus strand of NC_080023.1, from coordinate 85,975,931 downwards.
TCTACCCATAATTCCCACTTATCAAGCATCGGCTCCCATTTACATGCACCATCACTGGTCTTCATAGCAACTGCTCCTGGTAGAATTCCTACCCACATTTCACAAAGAGAAAACTGATGCCTAAAGAGTTTAAGTGACTTGCAAAAGGTCACAACTAGTAAATTGTGAAGAACCAGGTCAATCAGAGTTCAAAGCACATGTCTTTTACTATATAACTAACAATGCCTCTAGCATTGTTATTGTAGAATCACCTCACATTCATTTTGGATGTCAAGTGGTTTTGCATATAAATATAAAATCTAACTGAATTTTTACACTGACCTACCTAATTATATTAGGCTTACATTAATTCTGAAATTGGTTCACTAACTGCTTTGTTTTAGTCTGAAATCTTTCAATAAATATCAAAAACTTACCATTTGGATGGTGCACAATGGTGAGCTTACCTAGAAGACAAAAAAAACATGTTCGACTGAGTTTTGCTCTATATTTACCCTAAGCTCTCTTCTTTTTATTGTTTGACTACTTGTCTTTGAGGTGACCAGGAAGTTTCACAATCTGATTTAAAAAATACTAACCTCTGGCCACCAAGTCTGAAACCATGTCTTCTATAACTTTTGTCTTTTTTCCTCTGGATGCTTATCCTAAAGTATTATATGATTTTAGGTATGTTTTACACTTAATAAAAGCCTGCAAATCCACTTTGACATTATTCTGGACTGAGCTACTCCCTTCTTTTTTAGAATTAACATTATTCAAGATTAACTACATACAGTATGATTCAAACATTTTAAGTGCATTGGTTGATGACTTTTGACAAATATCTGCTGCCATGGGTCCATCACCCCACTGAAAAGCTAGAGAACATTTTATCTCTACAGAAAATTCCCTTGGACCCCCTTTCATCAAATCTTACCCACTATTACTTCTGGTGACCTGATTTGATTTCTATCTCTATAGATCAGTTTTGTCTAGAAATTCAGATAAATGGAATCTTACAGTATGCACTATTTTCTATCTTTCACCCAGCATATCTGTGATATATATTTATGTTGTGTGTAAAAGTAGGCATTCCTTACAGCAAAGTTGCAGGATACAAAATTAACACACAGAAATCTGTAGCTTTCCTATACACTAACAATGAACCAATAGAAAGAGAAATCAGGAAAACAATTCCATTCACAATTGCATCAAAAAGAATAAAATACCTAGGAATAAACCTAACCAAAGAAGTGAAAGACCTATACTCTGAAAACTACAAGTCACTCTTAAGAGAAATTAAAGGGGACACTAACAAATGGAAACTCACCCCATGCTCATAGCTAGGAAGAATTAATATCGTCAAAATGGTCATCCTGCCCAAAGCAATATACAGATTTGATGCAATCCCTATCAAATTACCAGCAACATTCTTCAATGAACTGGAACAAATTATTCAAAAATTCATATGGAAACACCAAAGACCCCGAATAGCCAAAGCAATCCTGAGAAAGAAGAATAAAGTAGGGGGGATCTCACTCCCCAACTTCAAGCTCTACTACAAAGCCATAGTAATCAAGACAATTTGGTACTGGCACAAGAACAGAGCCACAGACCAGTGGAACAGATTGGAGACTCCAGACATCAACCCAAACATATATGGTCAATTAATATTTGATAAAGGAGCCATGGACATACAATGGCGAAATGACAGTCTCTTCAACAGATGGTGTTGGCAAAACTGGACAGCTACATGTAGAAGAATGAAACTGGACCATTGTCTAACCCCATACACAAAAGTAAATTCAAAATGGATCAAAGACCTGAATGTAAGTCATTGAAACCATAAAACTCTTAGAAAAGAACATAGGCAAAAACCTCTTAGACATAAACATGAGTGACCTGTTCTTGAACATATCTCCCAGGGCAAGGAAAACAACAGCAAAAATGAACAAGTGGGACTATATTAAGCTGAAAAGCTTCTGTACAGCAAAAGACACCATCAATAGAACAAAAAGGAACCCTACAGTATGGGAGAATGTATTTGAAAATGACAGATCCGATAAAGGCTTGATGTCCAAAATATATAAAGAGCTCACCCACCTCAACAAACAAAAAACAAACAATCCACTTAAAAAATGGGCAGAGGAACTGAACAGACAGTTCTCCAAAAAAGAAATACAGATGGCCAACAGACACATGAAAGGATGTTCCACATCGCTAATTATCAGAGAAATGCAAATTAAAACTACAATGAGATATCAACTCACACCAGTAAGGATAGCTATCATCCAAAAGACAAACAACAACAAATGTTGGCGAGGCTGTGGAGAAAGGGGAACCCTCCTACACTGCTGGTGGGAATGTAAATTGGTTCAACCATTGTGGAAAGCAGTATGGAGGTCCTTCAAAATGCTCAAAATAAGCTTACCATTTGACCCAGGAATTCCACTCCTAGGAATTTACCCTAAGAACACAGCACTCAAGTTTGAAAAAGACAGATGCACCCCTATGTTTATCGCAGCACTATTTACAATAGCCAAGAATTGGAAGCAACCTAAATGTCCATGGGTAGATGAATGGATAAAGAAGATGTGGTACATATACACAATGGAATATTACTCAGCCATAAGAAGAAAACAAATCCTACCATTTGCAGCAACATGGATGGAGCTAGAGGGTATTATGCTCAGTGAAATAAGCCAAGCAGAGAAAGAGAAATACCAAATGATTTCACTCATCTGTGGAGTATAAGAACAAAGGAAAAACTGAAAGAAGAAAACAGCAGCAGAATCACAGAACTCAAGAATGGACTAACAGGTACCAAAGGGAAAGGGACTAGGGAGGATGAGTGGGTAGGGAGTGATAAGGGGGGGGAGAAGAAGGGGGGTATTAAGATTAGCATGCATAAAGTGGGGGGTGGGAGAAAGGGGAGGGCTGTATAACACAGAGAAGACAAGTAGTGATTCTACAGGATTTTGCTGTGCTGATGGATAGTGACTGTAAAGGGGTTTATAGGGGGGACCTGGTATAGGGGAGAGCCTAGTAAACATAATATTCTTCATGTATTGTAGATTAATGATAACAAAAAAAAAAAAAAAAAAAAGAAAAGGGGATTACTCCTTACAGGATAAAACTAACTGTAAATCAATGATTAATGCATGCTTTAAATATCCTTAATTTTGATCATTTAAAGGGTGTCAGATGATCAGCTATGGGAGTACATTTTTCTGATAATATTCCTTTCTCTTAAAAAGAAAAAAAAAAAGCAGTTCCTGTGTGGTGACCTCCAATAAGTTCTTCACAGTGGTATAAAGGGCATATCAAAGTGTGGGCAAAGGGTCTGTTTGTGTTTATACAGAGGATCAAAGCCCAATTTGGCTACCCAGAAAACGAAATAAGATACGATATGAAGAAGAAGTTCCAACATCAACATACTCTGGAAGAGTCATTCCAGAAGATGATCATAGAAAAATGTCAACAAAGATCCTGGCGCTGTTGCAGTTGTAGCTGCACTCATCCCACTGGTTCCTGGAATTGCCATTGGAATGAAGAAAGAGATATCTAAGCTGGTCTGTGCATACAGTAAAATAACAAATTTGACTGGATCTATACTGTTGGAACTCAATCAAGAATTAGGAGAAGTGCAAGGTGTAGCGCTCCAAAATCTTGAGACTACAGACTATCTACTGTTAAAAGAACATATGGGATGTGAACAGTTCCCAGGAATGTGTTGTTTTAAATTGTCTGATTTTTCTCAAACTATTCAAATTCAGTTAGACAATATCCATCATATCATAGATAAGTTTTCACAAATGCTTAGGGTGCCTAACTGGTTTTCTTGGTTTCACTGGAGATGGCTGGTAATTGTAGGTCTGCTTTGGTTATGTAACTGTATTCCTATTATGTTAATGTGTGTGTGCAATTTAATTAGTAGTTTAAAACCTATACATGCTTAAGTTACTCTACAAGAAGATATGTCAAAGAAATAACCAATCTTCCCATGTTTTCTTCCACCTGCTACTTCTATAGCTTTTCTTCTTCCTTCCTAATTACAACCCTTAAATAGAATTCGTGCCTCATATTGAATTTACCGAGTATCATAATTCTTCCAAGTGGTAAATATACCTCAAGACAAATGCTGGGCATAAAACCCACAGGGCATGAATCTGCAAAGAAGTAAAAAGCTAACCTCTTCAAACAATATGGCTTCTCTCTCACTTACCAACTTTACATTTTCCTGTATGGCCCTGGAAGATGACTGGTTAGCCAGAGACCGGTAAGATTCCTCAAGGGAGGAACAACCTAAGACAGGCACAGTCACAGGGCGGCCATCAGGTGAGAAATTGGGGATCAACAGAGGTGAGGCTTAGAACCTCACCCCCCGTTTTGAGAGAAATCTTCTGCATCCGTGGATGTTTGTTGCCCTTGTCTAGCTTGGATTAATACTTAGTCTATAGGCACACACCTGATCATCTACATTTGCTTTCTTACAGCACTAAACTATGTTTTCTACCTTTATCTTGCATCTACCTACCACTTCAGCATTTTATTAAAAATAATAATAATAATAATAATAATAAGGGAGAAATGTGGGATTCACATATAAATCAAGTATAAAAATCAAACGAATATTCATATCTGACCTGATTGTAGTTCATAATGCGTGATCAAAACCGAAAGTTTCTGTGATGACTGCCCTTGTACTGTTCACCATGTAAGAACTTATTCACTATGTAAGAATTTGTTCACCATGTAAGAACTTGTTCGTTGTGCTTCAGAAGATCAGAGACTGTTGAGAATTAGGCTTGGGGTGGATTAATGATTGTGCATTGAGTCCCCTGTACTGAATTTTATTGTTGTTAACTGTTAACAACCATTTGATCAATAAATATGAGAGATGCCCTCTCAAAAAAAAAAAATTACATTTAAAGTGTAAAATGTGATGATTGATATATGTGTACATCATGAAAGGATTCCCACAATAAAGTTAATTAACACGTACACACGCACAAAAAAGTAGGCATTCCTTTTTATTGCTGTGCAGTATTCCACTGTATAATTGAAATGCTACAAACTTTTGTGAACAAGGCATTGGATGGACATATGCTTTCATTTTTTCTTGGAAAAATACCTAGAAGTGGATAATCTAGGCCATATACTAAGAGCATATTTAACTTTTCCAAAGTCGTCACCCTGCTTTGTACTCTCATCAGCAATACATATAATGCATGTCCAGTTGCTCCACATCCTAATCTCTTAATTTTGACAATATTAAAAATTTTTAGCTGTTATACTTGTGGTGTATTGGTTTAATTTGCACTTTCCTGATGATTAATGGCATTGAGAATTTTTTCACATACTCATTGGCCATTTGTTTTTGTAAACCAAGATCTAGGTGGTTAGATGTGCTCACTGGTTCTGGGCAGTCATGGCTTCTGGGTCTTCTCAGCAACAGAGCTATGGAAATATATGTATTTATATATATAACTATTTTAATATCTACATATAATATAGATATTAACAATCATGACTTGTTACATTTTTACTGATTCTATAGTAAATTCGAACCTTTCTTTCCTTAGTTGTAATTCCTTTCTCTGACAATAGGAAACATGGCTGTCATTATTTGTAGTACATTCATTAATGACTCGATTTATAATATAAATAAAGTAATTGTGGAATTGCTAAACTATATCCCTATAGAGAAATAAGCCCTACTAATTAGAGTACAGAATTCCTATGTACTGTTTTTTAATTTTTATCAGAATATACTATTTTCTAAATATATTGATGATTTTTTTTTTTTTTACTGTCTTCCTTCAGTATGGATGTTGTTTATTTATAATACCACTAAGTTCATTTTCTTCTGCTTATATTCCATTTGGACATTTTCCCCACCCCCTTATTGCTGAATATGTGAAATATTAACAAAGTTCTAAAAGTCAGAACTATACAAAGAGACACTACTCAGAGTCAGTTTTGGCAAGTTTTGGTTCTTAACTAATTTGTTCTTTTTCTCTAAGTTGTTAAATGTATTAGCAAAATGCTAATTATATTTCCTTAGTATCTTTTTAATGTCAGTAGGGTCTGTTGTGACAGCCTCACTTTACTTTTATAGATAATTTGTTTCTTCTTTTTTTCACAATCATTTTTGTCATGGGTTTTCAATTTTATTTATGTTTTGAAATAACTAATTTTTAGTTGTATTAATTTTCTTTATTGTTTATCTCTTTCTTTTTCCAATAAGTTTTGATCTGATCTTTCTTACTTTTACCTCTTACCTCCTTTTAGCTTTAGTTTGCTCTTCAATTTTTAGTTTCCTAAAGTAGAAAATTAGATCATTGATCTTAAGCATTTCATTTATTTTACTCTAACATTTATAGGCAGAAATTGACCTCTAAATACTATTTTAGCTGCATTGCACAAATTTTCGTATGTTGTATTTTCATTTTCATTCAGGTTGAAATACTTCCTTGTGATTTCTTATTTGACCCATCGGTTATTTTGAAATATATCTAATTCCTCATTATTTTGAGAGATTTTTCTAATTTAATTTAATTATGATTTATTTCTGTTGTGCTAAGAGAATATGAGATTTCAAAAGATTGAACTCTTTCAGAGAACACTTAAATCTTTTGAAATTTATTGAAACTTTTTTGATAGCACAGCATGTCCATCTTGGTGAACCTTCCATATAAACCCTGAACAAACATGTACTTTGAATTTTTTTGATGTGTTGTTCTGTAAATGTCAAGTAGGTCAAGTTACTTGAGTGTTGTTTTCTTCTATATCATTACTTATTTTGTCTAATTTGCCTTATATTGATACAGCCATGCCAGCTTTCCTATGCTTACTGTTGACATGGTAGATCCTTTTCCATACTTTACTTTCAAACCCTGTGTCTTATATTTAAAATATATGTCCTTTAGACAGCATAAAGTTATATATTGCTGAAAATGTTTACCTTTTAAATAAAGTATTTAATCCACTTACCTTTAACATAATTTTTGTTATGGCCCAGTTTAATGTTACCATCTTGTTCTTGGCTTTATGTATCCATTTTGTTTATGTTCTCCTTTTGCTACTTTCCTGCTTTATTTTTGGTGAATCAAATAGCATTTCAGTGCTCCTTATTATTTATTCTATTAGTTTCCTTTTTATCCCTCTATCTGTCTACTTATTTTCGAGTGATTTTTTTACAACTAGAATATGCATCCTAAACTTACCTGAGTCTATTTAGAGACAACAATGAACCCCTTCATGCTTCGTACTTGCTATTTTCATCCGCTTTTCTTATTATACCTGATTCTTCACATTCCATACTTGGAACTATACCAAATAAACATTTTGCAACAAGTGCAAATAATTTCACTTATGTGTACCTTCTATCTTTGTGATTGTTTCATGTCTTTTTCCTTCTTCATATGTTACAACCCTCAACTTAAATGTTATTATTTTGCTTTAAACACTTCTATTTGATAAAAATTTATGAAGAAAAAAATTTTTATATCAACCTGCTTTGTATAATTTTCAATGTTCCTTATTCCTTAGTGTGAATCTGAGTTTGTTAATATCCTCTTTACCCTGTCTGACATTCTATAGTATTTATAATATTATAATTTTGCTGCCTTTGAATTCTCTGATTTTATTTATCCGAAAATGTCTTTATTTCAACAATTTTATGAAGTATTTTCTGTGTATGTAAAATTCTAAGTGGTCATTTTTTTCTTTTATTACTTTAAGGATATTGTTTTGTCTTTAGTCCTCCACTGTTTCTGATAAGAACTTAGTGACTATTCTTATTCTTTTTTCCTCTTTTTGTAATGTGTCTTTTTTCTCTGGCTAATTTCAAGAATTTCTTGTCACTTGGCTTGAAGTAGTTGGACTACAGGTTGCCTAGATATCGCTCTCTTAATTAGTTATGCTAATTATGTTTTTTTTGGAAGTTCTTTAAACTGTGTGGAGATGGTTTATATTAAGTTTACCAACTTTTGGGCCCCTACTTCTTTTAAAATATTTTTTCTTAACCTCACTCTTTTCTCTTCTGAGGATACTAAATACATGTAGGCCAGACTGTGTTGTATTGACCTACATTTCTCTGAGGCTCTGTTCATCTTTGAAACCTTTTTATTTCCCTGTTCATCTTAGGATAGTTTCTCTTGATCAATCTTCAAGTTCATTAGCTCTTAGTTTTGCTGTATCCAACCTGCTGATAAGCTCATCTGGTGAGTTTTTCACTTATTTTATTGTAATTTTAATTCTACTATTTCTATTTGGCTCTTTTATATAGTTTTGATTTTTGTTCTGATATTCCCAATGAATTCACTCCTAAAGCCAAAATTTTCACTAATTTAATTATGTTTATAAAAGCTGCTTTAAAGTCCCTATCTGCTAAGATCAACAACAGGATCATCTCAGGTTCAATTTTTATTGATGGCTTTCCTCTTCTTTTCTTTGAATTACATGTCCTATATCTTTGTATATCTTCTTTTACTTTTATTAAAATTGAATACTGACATTATAATCTGTTGTATATTCTGGATTCTGTGCTATTCCTCTGATAAGTGAAGTCTCTAATTTAGGCAAGCAATTGTTATTAGTGGCATGAATTTCATAAGCTTTTTTTTAGTATTGACCTATAGAAAACCCAAGGTGTTTTTCTAAGGCCCTCAGTAGGTCCTATTCTAAGTCATGGTCCTTACACATTACACCTCTTGGGTGTCATAGCAGAATGCCAGGTGTTTTAACAAAGTGCTAAGGAAACCTTTCTACTCTGGCAGGGCAGGAACTCAAACATCCCCATGACGGCTTTTCCCTGGCTCTGCTCAAATGCTATTGTTTCTGTTCTTTTTCCAATGGTTTGCGAACTGCTATTTTTTATGCCTTGGTCTTGCCCTGCACAGGGCCAGTTCATGCATCATCCATCAGCACAGACTTGTGGGGTCCCCACTCCCTCTGAGGCTACCTCTCTGCACAGCTATCCCCTCTTCAGTGAGCCACCATGCATATTCCCGCAGCTTTGGCTGCCCTGAGTTCTGAGCTTTGCCTCCTCAGTGCAACAGGACTGTCTTGCTTTGCACAGACTGTTCTCAGGAAATCAGCCTCCTGTGCCATCATGGGACACACCTCATAAATTTTGTGTCTGATGTTACTGTCTGAGGCTGCCTGTTGTCTGGTTCCTGAAAGCAGTGATGACGCAGTTTTGCCCAGTAGTAGTATTCTGTTGGTGGCGGGGGTGGGGTGGGGATTTTTCCACTACTGCTTATTCTATTTTGGCTGAAAGAGAACTAGTTGATTCCTAATTAAGACACTAATGATTAAGAGCATTGACTTTGGATTCAGATAGAAATAGGTTGTAGTTTTTAATCTGTGTGTCTTTCTGCTACTTAGTTTCTCAGAATCTCAGTTCCTTTATTTCTAAATTGAGACTAATGCCTACCTCAAAGGTTATTGTAAGAAATTGGTAAACTAAGTGTATAGTAGTCAGTAAATATTGGCTACAACTACTGCCTAATGTTCATTGGTAAAATTATTTATATATCTTGTAATTCTACTGTTAAAGGTTTTAATCTTATTCCATATTAGAACGGAGAACTCAGTTATTTGTATATTAGACTTGTGTTTATGACCTTAATTATTTTAGAAAACATGTTTCTGTTTTAGAAAACATTTCTAAGTAAGCTTAAAGAATTCCCCATGGAAAAGAAGCTAATAACCCAGTAATATGAAAAGGAAATGAATTTTATCAGGGTGAATTTTCAACATGAAGTACTAGCTAGATGCTATGCAATATTACTAAAAAAGGAAGAGATGAAGCTTGCCAGTCTTGCTAATGGTTATTAGTTTTTAATTAGCTGTGCAGAGGTAGCAGTGGGGAATGAGTGGTCAGATAGTAGGAGCATAAATTTTTCAGTTTTGGAATGTGCTGTTTATCTTTGGAGAAGATTTACCATCTTAATAACATTTGTTTTGTGTTAACATTAAAAATGACTGTTTTATTCCCCCGAGAGCAACTGTTAATTTTTAGCAAGGGGAATCTGCATTGCTAAAAAGCATGCTAGCTGCAGGGGAAGGCAACCTGAGATTTACAATTTAAAATGATCCACATGTGGACAATTGTGAGAACTGACTCTACTGAGAATATTCTACCTTATTAAAAAATGTATGACTCCTTAATAATTTAATACTCTGCATAATGGCTCATATAAAAAAACAGACCAGAATTACCTTATTTGCAACTTATATAGGAATCAAAGGAAAGAAAGTTACTAACATTTATTGAGGGTTCATTATGGGTTAGAGAAGGTGAAAAGTACTTCAAGATGTCTGTGTAATTATTCCTGTTTGGCAGACAAAGATCCTGAGTACCAGAGATTAAAACACTCTCCTGTCACAGTTGGGAAGTGATGGAGTGTAAATTTGAATTCAGGCCTGTGTAACCCCACAGTTCTTGCATTTTGCACCTCATCACTGTATCATTTTTGAATAACAGGCCAGTTTACTTACCGTAAACATTTTCTTCTTCTGGCCTTTTCCCAACAATACAATCTCGAAGGTTACGTAGTTTTTCCTTAAGGAGGAAAAGACCAGACATAGAAGTCAAGATTTACATATTTGTCATGAATCAAGATAAAAATATCAACTACTATTGCCAGTACCACCACAATTACTTAGAACTAATTTGGTACTTAAAATGTCCCAACCACTATCCTCGATACTTGACATGTATTATCTTACTTAATCTAGACAACTTCATGAAGTCGATACAAAATGTCATCATCTAATTTTACATATTGAAACTGAGACACTGAGAGGTTAACTAATTTTCCAAAATCATGGAGATGTAAATGATAAGAGTCAGGACTGGAAGCCAGAGCCCAGTTCTTTTGGGAGCTGTTTTCTCAGTAGACACCTGAGGCCTCTACTTTGTTTTGGGTTCACAGGTGGGAGGGTGACACAATGATGATTCGCAGCTGCTTGAGGCCACCTTCAGCCTCTCCAGGGAACAGTTCTTCCCAGGAACTCTAAGAACTAGGACTTGGGAGCAAACGACACATAACCTGACTTCCCTTCTTGGATCATTGGTGATCTTTCTTTGCTTTCCAAATATTCTACCTCTATTATCTTTTTTAACAGAAATGTAAAACAAGCAAATATTCAATAAACCCCCTTTTAGAAGAGAACCTAAGAGTAGCACTTCTTCCTAAGGGTTTTCTCTGAAACCTAGAAACTGTGTTTCCCAAATAGAGAATTCTTTTTATTGCCTTAACGATCCTCTCCTGTGGGTGGAGCAAACATTCTTCCTTAAGGCCCTCAGTGATGCGAGCAGGGCTGAGGAGAGTGAAAGGCAAGGTTTTCACCTTCTCAACGATCTCACCTTCAACTCTAAGGATTCGACATGGGCCTTTATTATTTTATAAAGCCTTCTATTATTAACTCTATGTGCCATTTTTCCTCTTACTTCCCTAGGATAATACCTCTGTCAATACTAATAAAATGTCACGGTTGCCTCTGATAGATTCATCCTCAGGGTACAAATGAATATTTTTGTAAACTACAAGAGTAATATTGAAAAGTGGATGGGAATGAACATGTGTGTAGATTTTGGGAAAACAAAGAGCACACTCCTTTTGTTGTTGTTGTTCTGACTATTGTCCAAGCCCTTATGTTTAGAACTAAGAAATCAAAGGGAAAAAGCTCCTTGACCTTGGTTTTGGCAAGTTTTTTTTTGGATCTGACACCAAAAGCACAAGTAGCAAAAGCAAAAATAGAAAAGTGGGACTTCATCAACCTACACGGACTCTGTGCAGCCAAAGGAACAATCAATAAAATGAAAAGGCCAACTACAGAGTGGGGGAAATATTTTCAAATCTTATATCTGATGGGTTAATATCCAAAATGTATAAATAACTCACACAACAACAACAACAAAACAAATAATCTAGTTAAAAAGTGAGTAAAGGAACTGAACAGTTTCCCAAAGAAGATATACAGGTGGCTAACAGGTATATGAAAAGCCGTTCAACATCGTTAATCATTAGGGGAATGCAAATCAAAACCACTATGAGATATCACCTCACACCTATTAGAACAGCTAGAATCAAAAAGAAGCAATAATGAGTGTTGGCAGGATGTGGAGAAACGAGAACCCTAGTGCACTTAAGTGGGACTGTAAACTGGTGTAGTCGTGGAAAACACTATGGAGGTTCTTTAAAATATTAAAAATAGAACTACCATATGATCCAGCAATCCCACCTCTTCTGGATATTTATCTGAAGGAAATGAAAACAGGGTCTTGAGGAGATATCTGCATCTGTGAGTGTCTGTCTTTAGATGAACAGATAAAGATATGGCCACTATATACTGTTCAGAGAAAGAAGGAAATCCTGCCATTTGCAATAGCATGGATGGGACGTGAGGGCATTATGCTAAGTGAAAAAAGTCAGAGAAAGAAAGACAATACAGTTTGATATCATTTATATGTGGATATAAACAGAGAGTAGAATTGTGGTTATCAGAGATGGGGGGGTGCAGAAAAAGGGGAGATGTTGGTCAAAGGGTATAAACTTCCAGTTATAAGATAGTAGGTTCTAGGGACATAATGTACAGCATGATGAGTAAACAATACTGTATTGTATACTTGAAAGTTGCTAGAAGAGTAAATATCTCTCTCACCCCCAGAAAGAAATGGTAACTTTGGGACATGATAAAAATGTGAGGTAACTCTCCGGTGATAAACATCCTACATCATCAAATCAACATGCTTTACACCTTAAATTTACACAGTGTTGTATGTCAATTATATCTCAATAAAGATATGAAAAAAAGAAAAGGACTGACTGATTCCTTGAACAGGGTTCAATCAGACTCACTGAATTTGTGTCTTTTACGGAAAGTAGCCTCAGTGCCTGCTCCTGCATTTACAGATTGAACTTTTTGTTTTGCTTTGCATAAACACTAACCATATTCATGAACCCATCATTCCTGTATATTACATCAGTCAGATCAGTCTCAACGCAGTGAGTATGGACCATCTTAATTTCCTTCTAAAACAATAAACCTCACACCGGTTAGAATGGCCACCATCCAAAAGAAAAACAACAACAAATGTTGGTGAGGATGTGGAGAAAGGGGAACCCTCCTACACTGCTGGTGGGAATGTAAATTGGTTCAACCTTTGTGGAAAGCAATATGGAGGTTCCTTAAAAAACTAAAACTAAGAATACCATTTGACCCAGCAATTCCACTCCTAGGAATTTACCCAAAGAAAACAACTTCTTACATTCAAAAAGACATATGCACCCCTACACTTATCACAGCACTATTTACAGTAGCCAAGAAATGGAAGCAACCTAAGTGTCCATCAGTAGATGAATGGATAAAGAGGTAGTACATATACACAATGGAATATTATTCAGCCATAAGAAGAAAACAAATCCTACCATTTGCAACAACATGGATGGAGTTAGAGGATATTATGCTCAGTGAAATAAGCCAGGCAGAGAAAGACAAGTATCAAATGATTTCAGTCATATGTGGAGTATAAGAACAAAGCAAAACCGAAGGAACAAAATGGTAGCAGACTTACAGAACCCAAGAATGGACTAACAGTTACCAAAGGGAAAGGGATTGGGGAGGATGGGTGGGAAGGGAGGGATAAGGGGGAAAATGGGCATTGCGATTAGCACACATAATGTAGAGTGGGGCACAGGGAAGGCAGTATATAGCACAGAGAAGACAAGTAGTGATTCTATAGCATCTTACTACACTGATGGACAGTGACTGTAATGGGGTATGTGGGGGGGACTTGATAATGGGGGGAATCTAGTAACCTCAATGTTGTTCATGTAAGTGTATATTAATACCAAAAAAATAAAAAATAAATTAGAAAAAGAGAACAACTGCTTGTATTTGTTGTGAAGATTAAAGATTTACACAAAGGCTATAGAAGCTCTTCAAGTGAGGAGATGTTCCAGAAGGGAGTGAGGTCAAATATTACCTGCTGAATCATTTCCAGCTCTGTCTTTTCCATCTGCCAATGTTTAAATTTCTCTAGGGCTTCATCCACAGATAGTTTCCCATTCTTGACTTTCTCTTGCAGGAGGATGAGTTCTTCCTGACTAGCAGCGAGGCAGCCCCTTACATTGGAAATGGTATGACTCTCCGTCCGAGCTCTGTCTACAGTGAGGATGTTTTAACAAATCAATATACACAGCAGGAAAAAAAGCAACACTCAAAAAAGAATTAGTTTGAGTTTCTTGCTCTTTCCAGCCTAAGACTAGTTATAGAATTATCAGTATGAAATTTTTAATGAGTTTCTTTCTCAAGATTGTCATGCTTGACACCTAATGTTATATAGATCAAAAGAATGTATGTCATCACTGAACAATGTAACAGGACAAGGAGAGAAAGGACAGTTGCGAAGTTCTGCCCTTCAGTGCCTATTTCATGGGGATTTTTGGTGAGGATTACTTCATGTGCACAAAATCTTAGCTTGGTGCCTGCCACATAGTAACTAAATAAATGATAACATTATAATTAAGAATAATATTTGTGGAATGAAGATAACCTCTCTAGCTTTGGGAAAAGAGAACTCAACCAACATCCAAATGTCCTGAGAGGCTTAGGATCATTTGAAAATTTATTCCTGAAAGATTTAAAATAAAGAATTCCTCGTTATATTGTAGTGAACTTTCTTTTCAAAAGAGTTTATTTTGGAGCATGCCATGTATATCTGCTCAGCACGATAAGGATGTTAGATGGTCTGGTTTCCCATGTTTTTCCATGTGTGGCTTCTAATGCCACCCCAGAGACTCGCCTGAGGTACAGAGGTAGCAAATTACAGCTTATGGGTGAATTCGGTGCTTTATTTGTCTCACATGGTGTTTAAAGACATAAATGAGCCTGCGTGCCTTCAGGGCAACTATGTGCTCTCCAGGCTACCCCAAACCCTGTCACTCCTTGTACTCATTGGATGACCTCAGGCTTGTGCTACCTGCCTGGCTGCAGAACTCTTTAGAGTTTCTTGTTTATATATTTCTATTAATCCCACATCCCTATTGCATTATCTCAGGAGGGATGGGTAACTCAAAAGCAGCACATGTCTTATGTACTGTAAATCTAAATATGCCCATGGAGTCAAGAAGGAGAGAAGACGTAGTCCTGCCTAACTGAACTAGTAAGCTGCTCTGGAGAACGGCTCATTACTGGGACCACTTCCTCAAGAAAGCAGCAGCTCTGCTAGACAGTATCTAGACTCGACCTACAAGGATTTGGGAAATGGGGAAGGCATCCAAACTCTGTAGTAATAAGGATTCATGGATACTATTAGGATTGGTTAGTCTGGAAAAGAGAAATTTCAAGCTCTTAATTGCCAGTTTTAAGTACTTGAAGGGGAGAAGAACCTCAGGGCTATCTTGGAAGGGCCACTAATGTCACTCTCAGTTTTGAGAAGGATTCTAGCAAGGAATCTTGGAATAGGGACACAGATAGGATTCCTTTCTGAAAACATTCACATATAGAACGGCTGCACAGTCAATCATTTTGGTTCCCATGGGGGCTTTCTTGGCTTGTCTGTTCTGTTCAGAAGTCCTATTCCCCAGAACTAACGAGATGTCAACAGATTCTACACTCTAAATATTTTCCTTCAGGGATGACAGAGCATGAAATCCCAGAGGGAATTGGAGAAGATTGCCTCAGCTAGAGGGCTCACTGGTTCAGCAGCCAAAAGCACAGGTAACAATTGAGATCTTGTTCCTTACACCATTTGCTTTTTATAGGCATCCACACTCCAGTGCGTTGAGAATCAGTTCACAATAGAATTCTATGCACCATTCCTGCCAGAGAGTGGAAGTTGGGTATTGTCACTTAACAGCTACGCCATTTAACTAGCACCTTACTTTCATCATCCTTTTGCCTAAGTGTGAATCAATTTTTATCTCAAGTAACCCATGAAGCTGGGCTTTCTGCTTTTGTGGAAGTTTTCTCAAGGGAAGTCTTCCAAAAAAACTGTACTAGCTTCAGGATTGCTCCATGTGCATATTTAGCTGAATTAAAAGATATTAATTTCAATACCCCTTCATACTTCAAATTCTAGCTCCTAAAATATAAGTAAGATGACTTTTTTTGGGGTTGGGGGTTCAATCTTGTGTGGTTGTGCAGTAGAACAAAGAAAAGTTTGGAGCAGCAGTTCTAGATAGATGAAGTCTTGAAAAGGAGTTGTTTACAAATAGACTAATTTTGCATACAACTGCTTTTGCTTTTTTTTTTAACACTAAAGATTAATTGTCTTGATAAATCACTATTAGGCATAACAAGTTGCAAAGAAAAGTGACTTAGACACTTTACCACTTTTCCTCCTAAGGGCAGATTAGCCAAACCAAAAACACCTGATCTGTGATTTTTAGTAAGGTGTGCAAAATTGCTTTATTGCATTTAGATTATTATTTTATAGTGAATGGAAGGGTTTTTTTCTCCTTTCTCCCTGTTTTATATTTATTATTAGTTTATTTTCAAAAGACTTAGTATGACTAACAATTTTTATTGAAAGGCAATTTGTCAGACTGCTAATTTACATATTGCAGACTCTTGGTTTCATTGTAAAAGCTTCAAGACAAACTATAGTTTTTTAAGTTTTAGTTCCTTTTAGATCAATGTCTCTTTACACGATTTTCTCTTTGATCAAATATTGGTTATATAAACATCAAGCAACCTATTATGGTGAGTATACAAATCTACAGATTAGGTTAGACAGCAAATTGAGCTTTGCATTAAAATTCTATTACTGAATGACTGGTTAAAAGACTATTCTTTACTGAAAATTTGAAAGGAAACAATTTGATTGCTCATCAACAAGGAACTTAGAATATGAAATATCAACTTAATACATTTTAGGTAGTCTTAAAAATAACAATAATTAAAAAGATCATGTACCAACATAAAAAGTGCCTATTATATAACCGTTACTGACCAGAATGCTGTTTTTTCCCAGGATTGTATCTTGGAGGTGATGAAGAATGAAGCCAGCAGACAAGAGTATGGAGCAACCAGCAAAGCTCTTGTAATGAGTGAAAAGAGATGGTTCCTGCTAATCAGGAGGGGCTCCAAGACAGGACGCTGTCAGGGCTGTGGTGTCTGGGGTTTATATTGCCTCCTAAGAGGAGGAAGTCCCATCCCCCAGACCTAATAGAGAACTGAATTAATGACATCACAACTCACTCCTGACTGGCTGAAAGTACAATGTTTCATTTGCATAGGGCACAATCAGTCAGCGGCACCTGAAGTTTATCTAAGTGAACTTCTGAATGGCTGAGTTTTATCTGCACAGGGCATAACCAATCAGAGCAGCTGAGGTCTATCTAACTAAGTGGTTGAGTTGGACTGGGGCTTTTTGAAACTTACAAAGGTCCTGAACTTTATCTGCCTGTGTCCAGCTATCACCTGCCTCATAATGGCTAGTACAAATATAGGGTACAAAGTTATATAGATAATGAAATCATAATGGTATACATGTTACAGTAAGCATGGAGGGAAATTTTTTAAGATGATAACAAGTTTTTCTACTGTGATGGTATCAGAGGTAATTCCATTTTTCTAATTTCCAGCTTATGTACTAATACTATATTGTTTTTATAATAAGAAAATTTCTCCCACTTTGCTAATAGGTTTCCATTCTAAGCCATGCCAGATATATATACTATCCCATGTCATCCATACTGCATCATCTTCCCAAATTACTGTGTGAGTTATTGGAAGAAAACTTGTCAGAAATAGGACTTTAAAAACCAGGACTCAGGGTTTAAATTGAAGTTTTTTTTTCTTTCTTCCAATAGCTAGGGAATTGGCAGGTATATAAGCTCAGGGACACATGGCCAAATTAGGAGATCCTGGATTATTGATTTATTTGTAAGTTCTAAGCAAAATATCCATCTCTCCTTAACTTAGGGTGCATACTGATAGTCACTCCTTGGCTAAACTTCAGTCAGGCTCCTCAGAGTCCTCTTCTCAACTAGGCCTCACCTTTCCTACTTCCATGCCTGCCTTTGCATTGCTCAATTTTTGCAAGAGTCCTGTGAAATTAGTTTAGCCAGAATCTCCCACCCTTGTTTCTGATCACGTTCTATATCTGATTGGATTCTTTTATCTTCCATCATCCCCCAGGTGATAACTGGTTTCCTTGGCCTGCCTCCAGCCAAAATCCTGTTAGGGCATTTAGCCAGTATCCTTTACCCCTGATGTTTCCTCTTAGTAATTTTCCATTCACCCCTCACCCCTTTCACTGCTCCTTGGCTATAAATTCCCACTTCCCCTTGTTGGATTTGGAGTTGAGACCAGTCTTTCTCCTTTACTCCAAAACCCAGTTGCAGTAGTCCCTGTACTTATTGCTATAGTCCTGTGAATAAAGTCAACCTTACTGTTCAGACAAGTGTCAGAATAATGTTTTTCATTAATAATGTATTCTTTGCTGTTTCACTTTAATTGTAGATTTAGAACATTTTTTTCCCACCACTTAGAAAATATAGCAAAATACTAAAAAACAAAATTGCTATCACTATTACATTCTTCAGAAACAAGGACGGTTAACATTTTGGTGTTTCTCTTTTTAAGTGTACATTTCTTTTTCTTTCTGAACTGGACTTATACTGTTATGCTTCCTGCTCTTTCCTCTTATTCATAGAGTCTAAGAATGTTTACATACCATTAAATAATCTTTGAAATATGTGTCTTAGTGGCTATGTTCCATAGTTCATATATCTAATAAAGTAACCATTCTCCTGTTGGCTATTTAAAAATTTTTTCCAGTCATATATTACTGGTTCTTAAAACTCTTTTACATAAATCTTTGGCCATATTGTTATTTATTTTCTTAGGATAGACTCTTAAAAGTTAATTTTTGAGTATGAACACTTCAAAGTTATTGATACATAGTGCTAATCTCCTTCCTGGAGGTGTTATATACATTCTTACCAGTACCATGAGGGAGTGGTTGTCTTACTGCATTTTTGATATTTTGCATTACTCAAGCGAAAAAGGCACAAAAACTTTATTTTGTATTCTAAACATTTTATAATCTAACCCACTCTTTTCAGTGCTAATGATTCTTTTGCCAGTGTAATGCCAAGTACTGTGACTATAAGCACTGCATAAGTAACAGACTTTAAAACACATATGGTAAGTGGTACTGACTTAATTTTTTATTTTCCTAAATGATTGCCTGATTTCAGCTCTTTTATTTATCTTCTTTAAGATTTTTATAAGAATTCTTCCACATTTTCTCTCTTCTCAAAAGAGAGATTGAGATTTCCTTAAGCTTATAAATTATTTTAAGAAGAATTTAAACTAATTTGCTTATGCAGGAAAATGGTGTGCCTCTCTTTTTAATAGGAACTTTTCTGTGTTTTCAATGTACAGTGAGTAAGTTCTTTTCTTTCATGATATCTCCAAACTCATATTGTTGGTACATAAAAAAAGCAAATTATTTCTAAATTATATTCAACTGTTTAAAATAACTTTTAAGAGTTTTACACTTGATTTTGTCTCATGCTCTCTAGGCATCTAAAAAGAATGAAAAAGTATCTTTTCCTTCCCAATAGTTACACTTTTTACTTGAGATTAATGTGATTCCAGTTGCTAGAACCTTCCAAAATAAAGATCAGTGAGTGATGATAATCATCCTTATCTTGTTCCTAGTTTTAAGTTTTTAAAATTATGATTAGTTGATCATAATTTGTCATTTTTCTTCATTAAATGAGATTATCATGTATTTTTTCTTAATAACTAGTATATTATATTAAACTTCTACTTCATGGGATATACAATACAAATATTCTCTTTTACTTGAGTTTGAAGTAACTCAGTGGTGAACTTGTCACTGGTTACCTTTTGAGTTAAAACATGCAAAAATTCCTTAGTTATTAGTCTAGTGATATTTTAAAAAATCCTTTTATCACCTGATGTGGTTTCTTTTAAATAAGTTGCATTTATTTTTTAAACACATCTTTACTATTTAGCAGTTTTAAGTTCATGTAAAATTGAGTAGAAGGTACAACGATTTCCCATATAACTCCTGTATCCACACATACTTACCTTCCCCCATGAGCAACAACCTCCACCAGAGTGGTAAATCTGTTACAACTGATAAACTTGCATTGATACATCATTATCACCTGATAGAATTTGTTAATGAGTTGTTTCTTTTTAAAAGTTCATTTATTTTTATTTGCAAGAAAATAAAACAATTCCTCTGATTTTGTATACTGCCATTTTCTCATGACTGCTTTTTTTTTTAATTGGTGTTTTATCTTGATTAGATTTGCCATAGGATTTGCTAATTTACTCTTTTTAAAAATGAGATTTTAGTTTATTGTAGTGTTCCAGGCTTGTGCAAAAGCCCAGGAAGTCATAGAGATAGTTGTTATGATGAATACCTGGGAGGACATACGTACAGGAGATTATAAACACAGCTTCAGAGTAAAACAGAATTGAATTCAAATTTTACCTCTGCCACTTATTAGTTCTGTGACCTTGGTTACAGATAACCAATCCATGTTTAAAAGGATATCAATATCTATCTTATAAGATAACTGTATGGACTTAATGAGTAAGCTACTGTACGTGAATGCTTAACACAATGATGTCGTTTGCCCTCAACCATTGTTACTGCTCTGTGAGGATGTTTAACTGATACATTGTCATAACTGCTGTTCTTATATATAATCTTGTTTTGTATACTTTTTAAAAACTTCTATATTATTATATAATATTAAGTGACTTGGAAGGCACAACTTTATTTTCAAAGAATGTACCTTAAGGAAAATACAATTTTATTTAAAAAAAAAAAATACTTGTTTTCTTCTTACAAGCACCAGACTAAATATAAACTTAAGTTGTAATTTTTTCCCAATAAACTGTATAGGCTATTATTTCAATTTTTGTTCTATAGATTTTAAAAATGACTACAATTTTTAAAAATGACTTTGATTTTTTAAATAAAAAGTATAACAAAATATTTATTCAATATTTTATGATGTTTTTCTTCATCCTTATTACTAAAAAGATTTGCTAAGTACTTTTAAATGTGGGTATATTTCTCTACACTTTTCTGGATCACACTGAGCCCATACAGTCTACCTATTCCATCTCCCACTCCCCTGTTCTCCAAAGCTTTGCTTAGCTATGGCATTGTATTTTCTATCTTACTTTAAAAATACCTATTCTACATGAGTTGGATCTCTGTTCTCTATGTTTTCTTATTGTTTCTAGTCTTGTCACACATTGAGAACAAACCTTTCTTCAACTATATTCTCAACTTCAGTAAGTGATTTTACCCACTGTCATTCCTTTTTGTGGCCAAAAACTTTTATTTTGCTATTGGAATTTTGGCTTCCAAGTTTATTTTATTTTTACCATGCTTCTCTTGTCACTTGATCCTTTTTCTTCATGTCACATGTTTCATTCCATTCTGCCACCTCAACTCAACTAAAAAGCCTTTTACCTATATTGCTTTCATGTA
Source organism: Manis pentadactyla (assembly GCF_030020395.1). Lineage (NCBI taxonomy): Eukaryota > Metazoa > Chordata > Mammalia > Pholidota > Manidae > Manis > Manis pentadactyla. The sequence continues at coordinate 85,954,438 of NC_080023.1, read as the reverse complement.
AGCCTGACCTGACTCCTGCCCTCCTGCCACTCTTCCTTCTCTATATTTTCAATTTGTTTATAAACCCACAATTTCCTGAAATTTTCTTTTTTGCCTCCTCTACATTGTTGACAGGTGTCTAGTACTGGACCTGAAAGTTGAATAGTTTAGCTTAAATGTAACAAATGAAAAACTGAAATAACCCATACTTCTTTACAGTTACTGCCATAGAACATTTTCTAAAAAGTTGAAATATTTGTAAAATGTTTCATATTTAAACAATTACAAATGTTAATTTAAATGTTCTTATCTTAGTTAATCTGTATATATATATTTCCCATTATCTCCATGTTGAAAGCTTGGTGCTTTTTGAGAAGATACATGACAACCTTATTTACTAAATTTATAGAGGTATAATTTTCATGACTCTTCATTGTGAAATCCTCTTTGCTTTCCTTTGACGTGTTTTTTTTTTGGAAGTTCTCATAATATTTATTTGTTCTCTTCTTCAATCCTTCTTGAAAGAGAACACATCTATAGAATCAGGTTCAATGAGAAACTTAGTGTTTTTTTACCCTTTGCTTCTATTCCTGTGTTCAGATCAAATTTTGCTCCCTGCTGTAGGACTGTAGAGGACTTTGATAGGTGTATTCACAGCTCAAGATCCCAGGGGTTTTCAGTTTTCTCTAGCACAGCTTTGTCACATGCAGGCAGAACTGTTGGACTCTGTGTACTGGTAGGTCTGCAAGCAACAGACTCATTGCATATGTTACTAACAATTCTTTTTGGTCATCATATTCCTCCATCACAGGGCTTTACCTGAAGGTCTCAGGTTGCAAACTGTAACATTAAATCCCTCCTCTTTACTATCTACTTTAATAACTACTTTTCATGTATACAGAAAGAGGAGAGCTGGAGAACATCATTTGTGTAGTAGACAGACAGATGCAGGTCAGTGGGTGGACTATAGATTTTATTTATCTTAATCTTCTTTTTTGAACCACAGAAATAATTAGAATTAGTTCCAGATTCTAGTATTTGCTTTTTACCATCTTTGTTTTCACTATTATTAAGAATTCCATCTCTCTGATGTCTTGCCTTCACAAATATTTCTGACACATCACCATTTTAGACAAGAACTCAGTTATTACACAAGTTTTTCCAGTATGAGTTTAACAAAAAAACTTTTGTGAATATGATAAAAGGAAATGTAAGTTATACTGAAAATGAGAATTGAAGCCATTATCCTTTTATGGAGTACAAATGACTATATTTTGGTAATTTCCCCTCTTTTCTTTTTAATATATCCAGTACTGGTAAAAAAAACATGTACCTTATTGACCAGCACTCTCTTTTCCCCACATAAGGGTAATACTATCCACTTTTCTCCAAGTCTCCTACTCACAGAAAATGTTATCATTTAACATTTATCAAACTGCTACAGTACTGGACATGTAGAGAACATATGTAAGATACAACCCCTGGCTGTATCTTTCCCATGAGCACCGCATACCCTCGAAAATATCAGCGAATAATGGTCTGATCTTGCAGTTTGTAATGAAGACTTAGTGGGCAGAGACTATACATGGGGTTGCAAACTCATACGCCTAAAAAGGGCCAAATAGATAGAATTACCAAGGAGAGAAGATTTAATGCCTGCTTATTAAAGACATGTGAATAGTCTTCATTATTAAAACTACATATCTTTTGCATTTTTATGGATAACATGATTCTCCTAATACATCTTTTATTTTCACACTTTTGATAGAATTATGAATTTGGAGAAATGCATCTCAAATATAAGAAGACAACATGGAAAACATGATAACAAAGGATAACAGCAAAAGTTTTTTTTAGCAGTGATACCATAATAGGGAGTGATTGGGGATTTGAATTTTTACATGAAACATGAATTTAAACATACTTTAAACTTGGCAAAAACTTTTGTGCAATTATTTTTGAAACATATATTTAGAGGACAAATTTGACAATATGGTCTCTGAAACAGTTTCTTTTGGTTATATTTGTTTTTTGTATGTTGGTTTTGAGATTATTGCTCATTTCTATTCTCATGTGTTCCACTTTCAGTCAATGTCTAAGGTAGGACTTAGGCAACTGAGTTTCAGAAGCTCTACAAATAATGGTTGTACTCATCTAGGTCTGGGGGTCTCTGGTACAGGCAGTAGGTTAGGGTGGATGACCTGCCTCACACCTAACCCCATCTATCCCTCAAAGAAATGGTTTACTTCTAAGACTGACAGAAACAACATATTGTTGATGAGATTATGATATGGTAGATACGACCGATGATCACAGGGAAGCAAGACTGCTAAGAATGCCAAACCTCATCAGTTTGCCATGTATCAAATCTCAGGTAAGGCTCATAAAATGGGGACAATTCTGGTGAGAACAGAAAATGGGTCTGGGAAACATGAGCAGTCTGAACCCTAAACTATTTTATATGATTTGGTGAGGCAGTAAAAATTAAGCAAATAATCCCATGTCCTTGAAGAAGCAGCCCTTACATTCCTCCAGCATGTTTGTCTTGATCATGTTCATCTGGTAGTTTTCTAATTACCGATTCTATTTTATAGAAGCTTTATTATTTGGCAGGAGCCTGATGAAGGTAAGTATTCTAGTCACCAGGAAGGAATCTTTCCCTAGTATAGACTTAATGAATTGGAATTGGCAGTTATAAATCAGTTCTCTATGAGTGTGGTTAACAAGACTCAGACTTCAAAACTCTGAGCAGCTCCAAGACAGAATTTAGTTCTCTGGCTCAGTTTTGGGAAGGGTGGTAGAGGTGTGGTAGGAGCCCACTTTATGACACCTTGCTGGCATTTTCTCATTTCAAAACCAACCTGGGAAGACGATTTTAAAACTGTATTTTGATGTAAACTTTTATCTGTGATCCAAAGCCCTCAGCATTTTCTTATATTTTTTTAGGATGTGAAGATTGAGTTGAAGAAATCTGTTGAGTTTCCATGGAAATAGTGCAAACTAATTTTTTTCTGTTTCTCAGGAAAATTCCTTGATTTGTCAATAATGAAACTTCCTGGCAATCCCTGGGCAATCGGTCACAGAGCATCTGAAGCACTCGTACTTTCACTTGGAAAATAGTTGGCTCTCCTAATCTCTTTTCCTTCCAGCATATTGTGAGATAATTAAATAATGACTTTAACCTTCTTTGGAGAACCTGTCTATACCCTTTAGAAAATCTTGATTCTGACAAACATCTTATAAATGGGCTTTTTTTGTTTTCTGCCAAATATAGAGATTATCATTGGTGAAGCTTGTATTGCTTTTCCTATTATACCATAAAATCCCAGGATATTTGAAGAGCATTCACTAAATCAGGAATAAGCAGTTTGATTGCCTAGTATGTCTCATGGACTGGATGATCATAAATATCTGAAAAGGTATAGAGAAAAATGGTTGGACAGAGAAAGTCTTTAGAGGTAATTAATTTGTTAATTTCAAAATCTTCCCAATTATTTTTAATTACTCTTTTTTTCCCCCTCATGTTAGATTCTGGTTTTCCTTGCAAGTTGCAATGATCAGGAAGGTTTTTTAATCATTTCATAAGGGTTGATGTTTCTCTAGTCCTTGCAAATAGAACAATATTCCTTTCTATTCTGCTGGATCACTGATGTCTAGGATTAAAGGAATCTAGGGAAACTGTTCTAAGGTGACTAATCAAAAACATTATCAGTAAATTGGACTTAAATATCTAGAGAGAAAAAAATTAACACAAAATATGATTAAAATGTTCAGTATGTTTGTCCCCAAAGAGTTTAAAAAATCTAGTGACCATTGAGTTTGAAGCAAGTTAGGTAACAAGATATGGATAGACATTAATCCAATAATATACTTTATATTAGGTCCTTGTTTCCTTTCATCTTCTCCTCCCTTGGTTTCTGTGTACAGAAGGGACTACTTTTCTATACATATGATAGGATAATGATTGGTCTCTTCTAGGCTTGTTACAGAAAACCGGAAAATCTGGACTGGATCTCTGACAGAAGAACCAAGCGGCAATCGGAGGTCTTGGAAGGCGGAGGTTTATTTTACACTGGTGGGCTCAGAGGAGAGTGATCTCCAAAGGTCTGAGCCCAGAGTACAGCATGGTCATGGCTTTTATACATTTACTGCAAAGTTAAGGGGGGAGTTAGCACTCAAAAACTGTTGCAGTAGGAGCTGTTAGGTCACTATAGGTGTATTCAGGATGCTAGTTATATTTTAATCCATTTCTGTAAAGGTTACCTGGATATCGTATTATAAACTAATGGGCTTCCATGACTATGATTAAAGCTGTTCCAAACCACTGAGTCCCCGTGGTGGTGGTGGTGGGGAATACATTGTTACATTGTTTCAATCTCAAGCACCCAAGCACTTGGTGATTCTTTTATATTCTAGAAGCCTTAACAAAAACTTTGTTTCCTTGACTTTCTTAGATTTCCTGGCTTCCTACCAAACCCGGAGGGGGGGTGGGATTTGAGAACTTTCTGTGTATTTCCTCCTCAAGCTTACTGGACACGAGCAGCCTTTCCTTATACTGCCTCCATGGGATGACCGCCAGGACACTGAGAGATCGAGCAGCCCAAGGCTCTCTTCCTTGTGCTTGCTGCTCGTCACCTTCCTTCATCTCCTGTGACCTTCTTCATGCTCTTCCCCTTAATTCTGCAGAATTTAATTAATACATGATAATTGAATAATTTACAAAAAATGCTTCAAGGACTTTTTCTCCCAAAGAGCTCAAAGCAGCCCCTTTCTTTACTCTTCCCAAAGCTCTGTGAGGTATATGTGCAGTCCTGACAGTAATAATTTCTACTCTGTTTAATTTTTCAGTAACTGTTTGCTTCTAATTGTACAATGATCTCCGGTGGAGTTCTGCACTTGTTTCTTGAGAGAGCTAAAGGTATAATGGAAGGATCATAGGAGACTTAAGAAGATACATCTTTCTCCCTAAATGTGAAATCACTAGAGACGGAAGGTTCAAATGGAGTTTTTGCACGTTTGTTTATAAGCAGTATATCTAAGTATTCAGAGGTGACTAGAAATTCTGCTCCATTATGTGTTGCATTCAAACATCATGCACCTAATTGGAAGAATGATTTAAGTACAACCTTGCTGCCTTGGGAAATACCACTTGAAGTGATGGGTGAATATCACTCATCCAACCATGCCCCTTTGTCTGGAGACAATCCATGGCTTCCCAGAGCAGGTCCATGAAGGCTGTGCATTTCATGTGCATTAATATTACAAGTTGGTGCAATCAGTACCTAGTCATCTCCAGTGTGGCACAAAAAGGAGATGGATTATGGGAGTAATGGCTGTGAAATAATTTCCTGCTATTTTTCAATGTCTCTCAACAGCTTACTGGTAACAATTTCAAGGTAGTACCATTTTGGACTGAAGTTATTTCAGAGGTGGGCTGCAGTTAATAGCATCTGTACATGTTCACTGATTATCAGAGTCAGCCAGTGTTCTCCCTACCTCTGGCACCTTTTATGATTTTCATTTATGAACTATAACCAAGGCTTTATTATCAGAAAAAAAAAGCATAATAAATAATCTGCTAGAGTTTCTCTTTTCAATAGGAACCAGGTGTGTCAGGGAAAATCAGAGGCTACTGCCTATTGTAAAGCAAGAGGAAGATATCCTTCCCTTGTGGGGTGTCTCTGCAGCTAGTTTCCAGCTCTTCTCTGCATGACAAATAATTGTTCAAAACATGTTAGATCAAGTGCTGAAGGCAAGAGAAGAGTGAGAAAAGGGTACAGTCTGATCTGAGTTCAACATAAGCACAGAAAACCCATGCTGGGAAATCTTTCATTTGGGGAATAATCATTTTAAGGGGAATCAATCGTCTACCCCTCCCCCAAGTCAAGGCTTCTCTCTAAAGGTCTGTGAAAGCATGGTCTCTGATGCATATTAGAAAATTTGTCTTATTTGACTTCCTATAGCCCTGATAACATCATCACCACCACCCAAATATCTTCACAAGACCATTTTTTGCCGAAGTCAAGTAAAATAGTTTTCTTGCATTAATCTTATAATAGCAAAGTTATATTTGGGTAAAGTGCTAACCTAAGAGTAAAACCAATCAAGTACACAATTATTTATTTCTATCACAGAAGACTTCATTCAGTATTCAAAAGACTTTAAAATCTTACTTAAAGATAATTAAATAAACAGAAGTTCACGTCAGTACCTTGTTTCTTAGGACCATGGAACTTGTCACCATCAGATTGTCTTCTGGCTGCCTTTTGTTGGAACACTGTAAAAGGGATAGTACATAATGTTTATTGAATATAAATATCAAAAGGAACATACTGTGGAAGTCTCCAGGAGACTAGAGTGCAATATATTGTTTCCTTTACTAATAGTTTCTGAATTCTATTATTTTTGAGTAGGAGGACTATTAAATTTACAATTTTCTCATTTGTACAGCTTATAAGTCATTTAAAAGAGCATTTTGTTTGGGCAGAGTAGTGTAATGCTGATGGAATACCTCATTAAATGATTTAAATCAAGATATGATTCTATTTTGATTATCAGGTAAAGATAAAAGCTGCATTTTGTTAAAAGTGATAAATGTTGAAATCACAAGAAAAGTTCCATTTGCACAGAAATTATTCATGCTGACTTTTTGGTGATAAGCAAGGATAATCTATAACTGTTTCTTCTTAAACAGATGAAAAGATTGCTATAGTTCACAGACGTAATAATAAAAAAGACACTTCATTCTTGCATCATCTAACTAGACTCAGACCTATTAAAGCAGCTTATTCCAATTACTTCATTATCTGAAAAGTGCTTTGTTCTCATTTATTATTTCTCACATGAAATTCTGTGAGACAAGTCAGCATTACTCACCCCATTTTGCAGAAAAAAGAGAAAACTGATTATTTAATGTTTATTGAGCACCACAAGTTTCCATATAGCTTATGGTATTTGTTAATGAAAAAGTCTATACTCTTGACAAGTTGACTTTAGAACTTGAACAGCCCAGAGGTACATTAATTTTTTATGGATATGCTGAATTACAGGGTTTGGGAACTGGAAGAGGCCTGGGATATGTAGTCTAACCTCAGATGTTTATAGATAAGGGGAGTGTTAGTAACTAACTTGCAGAAGGCTAAATAATTTTGCAACGCTCCCAGAACTGTTAACAAGGATGTAACTTAGATTCTCAAGCCTTAAACTTCAACAACCTATTATTGGGTTCTTTACAGCACTACTGCCTCTTCTCTTCCATAACTATTTACTTTCAAAGCTGAAGAAGGAGCTAGAGGGAAGGGATTAAAAAGAACCTTAGGGCGGTCTAGCTAGACGGTGCTTGACCACCCTGATTAGGAGGTGCATCCCAGGAGTTGTCTAATAAACCCAATCCAATATCAAGGTTTTATCTGTAATTAATCCAGGTGAAATTTTTTCAGATTTAAAAAAGTGCCCCAGATCATATCAAATCAATAATGAGTTATTAAGCATATTTAATATGCCAGCTGGTTGTCAAGAGAAAGGGTACTTCACTCTTCTGTCTTCTTTCAAACAGAAGAAGCAAATACATTTTCAAAGTATGATGTATTTAAGGAAAATTATACACATGAAATAACATTTTTGGTTGAAAATCAATTTTCTGCTTCAAGTTTGTATTTGGAAAACATGCTAAACATATAACTTATAGGCAAGTTCTAGGTTTGTGGCTTATATTTTTCCTAAAATCAAATATACTGATGGATATATGGTGTGTGAATATATTTCAGAATATTAGGAGAATTTTTACAAGCAGTGTTTGATTTTTTTCATTGGAAGTCTTAAAAAATGAAACACTTTTGAAAATTTTAATAATATGCAGACTCTTCAAGCTTTTTGTCCAATATTGCTAAGATAGGAACTGTCTAAAACAAAAAGTTGTAGTCTGGCATCATTAATATGAGAAATAATCTGAAACCAAATACAAATTTAGATGATAAATTCTCCATTTAAAAGTATATGAAATACATTAATTGACCAGTTTTAAGAATTCTATTGAATTTTGAAGTCATAGAATACTTGGAAATGGAATTTTTTTCCAGCTTTTTGAGATTAATTTGCCAAATATCACTTTACATCCTGTATTTCATTGAAATATGTTCTGTTGACAACAAATGCCCAGTCTTTGTGAAATATAGATGTTAAACAATAACACTCTTCAAGTTTCTAGATTAAAAATTAGAAATAGTGTATCTGTTGGTGTTGAGATTTCGCCAAGCTTATGGCTGGAACAGCCTGGGAGCTGGGGGAGGACTGGGATGGGAGAGTAGGATGATTTGAGTAGGCTGAGTGTGCAAAGGCTGATAAAGAACTTTTTAAAAGCAGAAAGTGCAGTGAGTCATGCCCACAGCACAAAGATCATTTCTACCTGTATAACCTCCCTTGAAAGTCCCTCTTAACTCATCTCCAGCTGCCCCCATTTCAACTGTTCCCTTTTTTCCAGCTACAGACTAGACTCATTTCTTTACAAAGACCCAATCAGCAGTTAGCACATTGCCAAACACACTATTTTCTCATTGCCATGAAAATTAGGAGGTGTTTTTGAATATAAGGTAATCTTGGAAAAAGAACCATATTGTTTCCTGAAGAAAAAAATGAGCCCATCAAGAAGATCACAGACTCAAACATGCATACCAACGTAACATACTCTATTAGCCTTGGGAAAAGAATAGATACAAAAAGTCCAGAGTTTGGTAATCTTTCTTTTTTACAATTATATTAGCTAAATTATTTAAAATTTCCTCCACTAACAAAACCTTTGTTCTAAAAAGCGTTATACACTTTCTACTTAGCATGTTCATCCACACAACTTTCATGAGAGGAAAATAAAAAATTCATGATACAGTAAGAACTGAGTCTTGGGTTATGGGTCATTCAGACTTTTGCAAAAAGTCTTATGGTGAGTAACACGAGAATCTATTTTAAACATATCACAATTGAAAAATAAATCTGTATGCCAGAATGTTAACCAACTTGGCACAGTGAAGGGGTAAGGCTTTGTGTTAATATAAACAACATGTGTGACATGGGAAAATGGCTTTCTTCTCCTGGGCTTTATATTCTTGCCAATAAAGTTAGAGCTCAGATGAGAAGATCTCTAATGCCTCACTCAGCTCTGACATTCTAAGATGCTACCAGTTCTTATTTTTCAAGTCCTTCCAGGCCCAGTGGTGCCTGGATAAATTCTTAAGTATGATTTAAATAAAAGGCTTTGTTTTGAGGAAGAGATTATTTGTATTGGAGGCTTTGCTTGATAGAAAACTAGAAAGTCAAATCACAGACCAATGTTTGTTTTTTTATAATATATGGAGATGATCCTGTCCCTGTGTGTTTGAATTCTTGGAAGATACTATTTTTTTTACCATATTTTACTGCATCAGTGTTGAAAAAATGCTATTAAGGCAATTATGACATGCATCAATTTTGATAACTCTCTGCCCCAATGAAGTGTTATTTTTCTCTTCCTATCTAAAATTGGAATTTGAGAAGAAAGGAAAATGAATGCATTATTAGTAGTTGTCATTACCTTTCGACATTAAAAAAAGTTGATAGAGGAAAAAAAATAATTTTTGAGGTTTAAAATAATCTCAAATAATGCAAATAATGTCCCCCAATAACACCCCCACTTATTTTAAATATTGGCAGAACAAATTCTGTAAAATTTTCTCTAAAATAGAAATGACATTGGATGGGAAAAATTAGCATAGTTTTAAATATTTAAAACATTTAGCAAGGCAGAACTATCAGAAGAACAGAGGAGGAGGAGAAGGTGAAATATAACAAATTCACTTGTGCTGTTTGTCTCTCCAGGTTGCTTCTGAAAAAACATTCCTCATGTCAGTCTCATTTGTGGCCTATTTGAATCAAAGGAATCCTTCCAGAGCTACTCTTCTTAGAATACCTGACAAAACTTATTTGAAATTACTTTTTAAGTAGCTAAGGTAATGAAATATCCATGCGATGGCCAAATGCATTCATGAAATGTGATTCTAAACACCAAGCCCCTTGAGGTTTCATATCCGTTAGAATTAAAATGAAATGTTTAGAGCTATATAGCTGTCACTGAAGATCATTCTCAAAACCAGGGATCTGATACAAAATAAAATCTACAGATCTGTACTGTGCTCTGGGTTGTCAGGGAATGATACTATACAGGTAGCAGCAGTGTGTCTATTATTCACTCAACAAACTTTCATCAGGGAGCTAACTGTATAATCAAGTACTGTGCTAGGCCCTGAAGATGGAAAAGTTAAGATAAGACCCATTCTGAGTCTCCATACTGTCCTTTATTGTGGTGTGTTCATTGAAGCAAACGTCCAACGTGTCATTAGTGCCTACTGAGAGAGGGCAGAGATAGAAACAATCAGGAAGGGCAAGGGTCATAATTGGAGCCTTACTCTCTCTACCTTGTTCCTCCCTATTTGCACCCTATGGGAGCTAATCATGAAAAGACTGAATGAGGCAAAAGAAAGCAGGGTAGCCAGCCAGCAAAGACAGGAAAGAGAATGCACTAAGCCTACAAGTAGTCATGCTGACTAATGAAATTAAAGCTCAGTGGTGAGATGTAGCTCCTTTGTCAACTGACCAAGATAGACTGAGCCCTTCAGCCAGCTTAAAACCACCATTTCATTCTGCTAATGATAATTACAGGTTATTAATTTCAGCAAATTTATCCCACATTTAAATAGGCACATTGGGGTGGTGTGGCCACAAACAGTCCCATCAGCCACATAACATTAAGTCTTTCACTGAAAGTAGTTTATTATCTGAGATGTATGTGGTCAGAGCTGTGGCATTCTATTTTTTAGGAAGAATCTGTAAATGGTCATCCAGCACATATGAGGTCACTCACACGTTCAGGCTTACTCCTGAGATTGGTCGAAATGCAAAGTTGGGAAGCATGTATCTGCATGAAAGAGAATGGCATATAAATTCTATCTCAACAGCAACAGCAATGAATGTTTTGATTTCCTAAGGAGAAAGCATAAATTTTCTTCCCAATTTATAATGGGAACTTTAAGTCTTGACAGAAATGTTCCCATAAAAATCCTCTCTCAACCCAAGAAATCTCACTACAAATTATTTTCCCTATTTCTTAGGAACTTAACTTTTACTGAAGTAGAATATAAACTTTTATTTACATATTTATTCTCTTTGATGCAAATAAGAATATTTCTATTCTAGAAATGTTTCATATCCAGGAAGTTGGGATATTCAAGGAGAGAGCAGTTGGTTTGTGGAACTCTGTAATTAGAGCTTGAGGTCACCACAATGAGTTTATTAGCAAAATCTCCACTCCACCAGAGGGCAGGCAGGGTTTCCTTCCTCTTGTTATCAGGCAGGCAGCATTTACTCAACACCTATTGTTTGCTTAGAGCTGGACTAAGGTCCATTTTCTCCCATATAATTTCATGCAGGCTCACTGCTTGACTTTTCTTTTTGGCCACCTGTATGTAATAATGCTGGAAGTGTGGACATTAGTCTATATATCCCTAGTATTTTTCCTTTTTATTCCAAATAGAAGTGGTTTGGGCTGTTAGGAAGCCACTGTAATAATCTAGAAACTATGCTAAATTCATCTTTTGGTTCATGCTTTGTGATTACCTAAAGTAACTTCTCTGGCCTATTTTCCCCCCCAAATTAGGAGATGTTGCTATTTTGAGAGGTAACCAAGGATCCGATCATGCTCACTTTGAACATGAAACACTAACTCTGCAATAAGACTCAAACTATAGAAATGTGAATTGAAAATTCTAAAGGATGGGCTGGGCCTCCTTGTTCTGTGTAGTGTTCAATAAGTAATTTGAAAAAGTCATGCAAGAGGCTGTACTGGTACACGAAGGAGCAAATGGCACCCTGACTGGGGTGCTGCGGCAGGTCCCGTCTGCCCCTGGACTGCAGAACGACTTGCATCATGGTGACAACCATTCTGTGTCTTACTCTGTGTTGGCTATCAAACATATGTAGTTTTAATTCTCATGAAAACTTGGTGAAGTAGGTGTTATTGATCCTTTCTTTTTAAACAAATGAAGCAAGGCTATGTAACTTGCACAAAGTTACCCAACTTTCAAGTGGCTAAGTCATGATCCAAACTCAGTTCTAACCGGCTTCCCCATCTCGGTGAGCTTCACCCTCCATGCAGCCAGTCCCTCAGGACAGCCTTTTCCTGGAGTGCCAACCCCATGGAGCCTCTTGTTTTTCTTTAACTGCTTGCTCCATATTTAGAGTCAAAAAGGTACACAGATTAAAAGAGCTGGTGAAAAATACTGTGAATTCAGGAAATCTAAAGTGAAAAAAAAAGAGAGCTTTTTTTGTGTGGATAGCTGCTATTTGATATATCTATGATTTTATCTTCAAATGGCCATTCTCTAAAGTATTCAAGTGTTTAGTCTGTCTTAATAATGGAAATAACTCATGTCGTGGTTTCTCAGTGTCAGCGCCACTGCCATTTGGACTGGACACGTGGTGGGGCTGTTCTGTGTGCTAGCAACAGGCTGGACAGTTAGCAATGCATCCTGTCTCTGCCCCACATGCCAGTAGTACTGTCTCAGTCACGGCAGTTGAAAATGTCTCTAAACCTTGCTGAATGTCTCCTGGGCAGCCGGTCACTGCCAAGTACTACTCTAGGCCAATTAAACTTCTTACTGAAGACATATTTAACAGAGACTCTAGGAGCATCATATGTTAAGGGGGAAAAGACCAGAACTCACTTTGCTGTTGAATGAAAATTTAAGTGCTTAATAATATTTGCATTTATTTTCATACATAATACAAAGCCTGTATGTTAATTCACACCAAAGTTGATTACTGCCTCCTTCTGCCTTCACTAATACAAAGGAAATGAATTTCTAAAAGATGAGGCTGGAAAAGTTCTTCCTCATTATGCCAGTGCTTTAACACATGGTTGGCAAAACCTTTCTTTCAATGTCTCTGTGATATTTTGCTGTGAGGACAGAGAGGACAAATCAAAACACTTGGGTTAAGCAAGCGGACTCACTGCTCCCCTCTATCGCACAGTATGCACACAGGCCTGACTGCTGTTCCTTTGCAGGGCTGCCCTAGCCGCCCTGTCAGGGACAGGAGAGAGGCAGAGTACCACAGCAGAAGAAGGAACTCTGGGCTTACAGATAAAATAAATACGCTCCCCTGTCCTGAGAACAGCTGCAATGTATGTACTAAGTCCTGAAGCTAAATGGCTTGGACGAGGTCACCCAGCCAGAGAAGAGGGCACAAGGTACTTGATCCAAGGCCTGTTTAATCCACGTGGCCATATACCTTCACTAACGAGGACAGAGACCATTCCACTCTGTCACAATTACAATGATAGGTGTTAATTTTCTAAGAGATTCGACAAGAATTCTTTTTCTGTTTGTATTTCAATTACATTGTATATGATCAATTTCAAGTACAAATGAATTGCAAGTGGAAAATTTTTGAGCGGAGCTGAGTTGTACTTGACATTTTGAGATCCCAGTAGCTGAGTAGCTCTCAGAAAGGTCAGATACAACTTGGTTGCTCTGCAAAATGCTAGGGGCAATTCAGTAGCAATTGAAAATTGAAAGGGAAATTATATTCTACCCTAAATCAGCAACATGGATGCTGAAAATCATCCTGGTTCTGTTAATTGTATGAGGGAGGAATAAGAAATTGTTCACTGATGTTCAAAAACTTCCCCCAATAGGCAATCATCTCTGCATGATTTATGGATATAGTTTTACTACCAATCTATCTACACTATGCAAAGTGTTCATTTTCTTTCCTTGTCTTAAATCAGTAATTCTGTCACTAGGGAGGGCTGTAAATTCACATTAATTCCCCTATATTCTTGAAGCTTGATGAACCTGGTCCTTTTCCATATTATAAGGAGAAAAAAGTGGGGAGAATATGGTATCTGAAAGCATGCTGACATCAAAAACTTTTCAATTAAGAAAATTAGTTATCTTTTTGTGGCTCTTAAAATTAGGCTTAGTATATCAGGCATGGAGTAAAAAAAACTGGAAACACATGTCATGATAAAATGGAACCATGGGCTCAGTTTTGCATTAGTAAGTTACATTTCTAGGGGCAGAGGTTGGTGGTGATGGTGGGAATAGATCTTCTCTTTAATACATTATGCTGTATGGAAGCCATTAGTTATATGTGAATATCCTAAAAGTTTGTCCCACTCTGTATGGAATCCCCTCTTCAATTTAGTAATACTTAAAATCCAGGATGGTTTAAGATGAAAAATTTAGGAATTTGTAGATTGATATACACTTTTTTACCATCCTCCACAGCGTTAATGAAGTTTCCTATTGTAGCCACGTTGATGTGCCTCTTGTCACTTTTACAATTTTTTTATCCTTTCATTCGTTCAATTAATATTCAACAAATATTCATATTTCTACTATGAATTCAGCACTGAGCTTGGCACCAAAGATATAGTAATGGGCAAAAACAGATGCAGGTCATCTTCTTCCTTCATGGATGTTATGCGTTGGAAGGAGGAAATAACATTAATGAATAATCCAGAAATAAATCTATCAATAAAGGAAATTTGTGTGCCACATGTACAGGAAGGGGAACCAGACTGATGTGGCCCCAGTCCCACATCATCCCCTTCCTAGTTGTAGCGCCGTGGGCAAGACGCTGAAACGCACTGGGCTGCACTTTCCTCACCTCTCGGATGAGGCTATTAGTGCCAACCATGTGGGACTGTTGCAGGAAAACCACTTATAATGACTGTTCTAGGGAGCAGACCCGGGCAACCTGTTGCTGGAACAGGGTATCCAACGCTCTCTCCACTAGCCCCCAAAAAGCTTCCTTAACTTCTGACTCTACCCGAATCCAGGAAGCACACACATTTTCTGTAATTTAAAGCTAGTTTATCAAAGTCATCATCTGCCCAGAAACTGAAGAAAGACAAAGTAGACTTGCTTTCCATTATTATCTATTGGGAATATACCACATACCAACTGTTGTGTTGGGGAGTTACTACTTATATCTCACTACAAGATTGCAACATAATCTCAGATGTATGAAGTTAGTTGCTTAAGGAAATGCCAGCTGAATCCGAATACTTTCTGCAAAACTGGATCTGGAAAACCCAGTTTCCCTCTTGTATCTTTCTTGTGTGTCTCCTTTAATCCCACATCATCACCACGCTCAGAACACTTCATTTCAGATACTTCTGTTGACTGAATCTGTGTTTTTTTTTCCTCCCACCAAGCAATTCTATGGCAGTAGTTGGGTGTCCTACAATTTAACTCAATGCAGTTCTGACACTGTCTACCTGGAGACAGTGTGAGATCCCACAGGTTAGGGGCTCAGCCCCACACAATTGTTGCCTGCCACTCTCCTCCAGATGCTGACTGCTGGCTGCAGATTCCGAGGTCACCTGAAGCTGCTGCCTGATTTGGCTATAAATCAGTGATCCCCACAACCCCCTTCTTAGGTTTGATTAATTTGTAGGGACCTCACAGAAACCAGGGGAACACTTGCTTACATTTACCAGTTTATTAAAGGATGAAGGAAAGGACGCAGATGAATGGTAAGATACTTAGGGTGAGGTCTGGGAGGGTCCCGGCCACAGGAACTTCTGCCCCGTGGAGCGGGGGTGCGTCACCCTCCTTCTGTGGATGCGTCTGCCAGCATGAAAGCTCTTGGACTCTGCTGCTGCCAGGATTTTGTGGAGGCTTCCTCACGCAGGCAACACTGATGGTCCATTGCATGTTCAGCCCTTACCACTTCTCAGGAGAATCAGGGGAAGGAGCAGCGCTGAAAATGCTAAGCTTCTAACCATGGTTGGTATTTTTGGGGACCAGTCCCTGTCCAGGAGCCACCCAGGAGCCCACCCAAAGTTCTTTATTAGAACAAACGACACTCCTGCTACCCAGGAAGTTATGAGTTTCAGGAGCTCTGTGCTAGGACCTAGAGGTAGACACTAACATATGTATTTTTTATTATCTAACAAAAGCCAACATGATTTTCCTCTCTTTCTGGTTTATTTTCCTAGTCTCCTTGCCAGTACTGCTTTGAGTTTCTGAAATCATAGGCTGGGACCCTGTACCCTGCCTTCTGCTATCCCCTACGCCACATCCTTCTCTTCTGGCTCTGTTGACATACTCTGGATGTGCCAACATTCTGCTTCCACTTCTGTGCTCTGGCAAGAACTGGGGCAAATTAATGTTCTTCTAATTGAATGGATAGCTTTCTGGGAAATGGTGGCAATTCTATTTAATTGATCCACCTAAGTTAGGGGAAAAAACAAAGGAAGGATGTGACGAAAGGCTTTTACGCTGTGAAATGCAAACTACATCAAGAAAGAATTAGCTGATGAAGCAATGTTTCCCTAATGTGGGGACAAAATGATCAACAATCAATAACACAAATGGGAGAGGCAAACAAGTCTATCCCAGTGAAAGAGAAAAGCAAGAGAGACTAAACGGAAAGGGACTTTGGTGACCTCATTTATAGTTCAGTTTTTGCTAGTGACTGGGAATGTGAGGCAAATAATAATGCTGGTTTTTATATACTTAAGAGCAAAAAAATGAAAACAAAAAAACCACACATTATAACACTGGTTCTTGTCTGATCACAACACAAATGTGAGAAGAAATTAACATTGCATAATTGAATTTGAAAGGTTTCTTAGAAATGTTGAAGGGTGTCAGGCCAGGATGAGTAGGTGAGATAAGCAGCCTTTAAAATTTCTTAGAAATTCAACATTTCTAAGATTCTTTACAATTTCTGTGTGTGTGTATTTATATACATATATATGATAAATTGTACCACTGTTATGTAGGAATTTACATAATTAGTACATGGAAAAACTATCATTTGGTACTCAATAAATCTTTATGTAACTAATAAATATATGAATGAAGAGGAGAACCATCTCAGTTCTCTTATTTAACATGGGGACTGGTTCAAAGTTGAAGGCAGTCATTGCCCTTAATTCCTTCTCCAAGAAATGAGGGACTCAACTATAAAACTCTTAGAAAAAAATATAGGCAAAAATCTCTTGGACATAAACATGAACAACTTCTTCATGAACATATATCTCCCCAGGCAAGGGAAACAAAAGCCAAAATGAACAAGTGGGACTATATCAAGCTGAAAAGCTTCTGTACAGCAAAGGAAACCACCAATAGAACAAAAAGGCATCCTACAGCATGGGAGAATATATTCGTAAATGACAGATCCAATAAAAGGTTGATATCCAAAATATATAAAGAGCTCATGCACCTCAACAAACAGAAAGCAAATAATCCAATTAAAAAATGGTCAGAGGAGCTGAACAGACAGTTCTCCAAAGAAGAAATTCAGATGGCCAACAGACACATGAAAAGATGCTCCATATCACTAGTCATAAGAGAAATGCAAATTAAAACCACAATGAGATATTACCTCACACCAGTAAGGATCGTCACCATCCAAAAGACAAGCAACAACAAATGCTGGCGAGGATGTGGAGAAAGGGGAACCCTCCTACACTGCTGGTGGGAATGTAAATTGGTTCAACCATTGTGGAAAGCAGTATGGAGGTTCCTCAAAAAGCTCAAAATAGAAATACCATTTAACTCAGGAATTCCACTCCTAAGAATTTACCCTAAAAATGCAGCAGCCCAGTTTGAAAAAGACATATGCACCCCTATGTTTATCGCAGCACTGTTTACAATAGCCAAGAAATGGAAGCAACCTAAGTGTCCATCAGTAGATGAATGGATAAAGAAGAGGTGGTACATATACACAATGGAATATTATTCAGCCATAAGAAGAAAACAAATCCTACCATTTGCAACAACATGGATGGAGCTAGAGGGTATTATGCTCAGTGAAATGAGCCAGGTGGAGAAAGACAAGTATCAAATGATTTCACTCATCTGTGGAGTGTAAGAACAAAGCAAAAACTGAAGGAACAAAACAGCAGCAGACTCACAGAACCCGAGTAGACTAACAGTTACCAAGGGAAAGGGACTGGGGAGGATGGGTGGGAAGGGGGGGATAAGGGAGGGGAAGAAAGAAAGGTGGCATTATGATTAGCATGTATAATAGGGGGGCACAGGGAGGGCTGTACAACACAAGAGAAGACAAGTAGTGACTCTACAGCATCTTACTATGCTGATGGACAGTGACTGTAATGAGGTTTGTTGGGGGGAGTTGGTGAAGGGGGAGCCTAGTAAATATAATGTTCCTCATGTAATTGTAGATTAATGATACCAAAAAAAAAAAAGAAATGAGGGACTCATCCACGATGGAAGTTTATTCTTTAGAGAAACTGAACAGAAGCAGTTCTGGCCATGGCACATGAGGTGCAGTGGCTGGCAGAAGTTAGACACTGGACCAAACACAGGGAGAACAGTTTAAGATGTGAAATCTAAACTGTGTGGCTTCCCAGTGCTCTGCCCACACTCTGATCACAGAGTGCTGACAAACAGATATGTGCATAGAGATAAGAGTTAATGGGATTTTATTCTAAGAAAATTGGAAATCATAGGAGAATAGATCTATATAAACTAACATTTTGGGGTAATATAATGAAAAGGCTGATTTCCTCACCATTACCCTGCAAAGCAGTCCACAAGTTAACAAGTAGAGCTTCCTTTCAGGTTTTCAGGGCTTCCTTCTTAGACAAGAAAGCACAGCTAAGGAATAGCCAGACATCTGATGGAGGTACTGAGTCTTCCAGACAGGACAACAAACCACAAAGACAATAGAGACAATATGAAAACTGAAGAAAAATAAAAATCACAGAAACTTAAAACTCAAATAACAGCAAAATGCAATAAAACAATAACAAAGATAGTGAATTACATTGCCCCCACCAACAGCAAAGAAAGATTAAAAAATAGTATAAAAAAGAACAAACGGAGAGCAAGAAAAGAGCTCGTGGAAAATAAGAATATGACAGCAAATAGAAAGATAAGAAGATAAAGTGGTAAAAGTGGAATAACACAACATGGGAGCCTCTACTCGTGGTCCTGAGAACTTGCTAAGGATTTGAATATGATGTACTTCTTCAAAATTCTAGAATATAACTAAATTCCTATATTGAGCTACATCTATCTCCTTCCTTTAAGACATACTTATTGGGTGTAGCAACCTTGTCCAAGAGCTACTAATACCCTAGAGGTCCTATGGCAGACAATCTGAGAATTTCTAATTGCAGTTTATTCCTTGCCTAATAACCTGGAAAATTGTTCTGGTTGACATTTTATTTTAGCTGAAACATTTATTAAGTTGTTTTAGTTTCCTAATTCTTAATGGTTTCTTAAACATTATCAGCAGATCACTGTTAAGTAAGAATATTGGATGCTGATAATTGCATGTACTCACTAAATTTTCTTATACAACTCTCTCAGTACATTCTGCTTAAGCAATAGAATGATTTCTTGTGAACAACATATTCAGCACAGATGAGTAACTGTATTCCTTTGTTTGGGTGGATTTGTGGTTTATATCCAAGTGTTCTGTTTGGGTCCTTGGCTTAGACTAATTGAATGTATAATCTATTGCCTCTCAGCTTTAGTTATCATCCAAACATTTTGTTCAGAAATCACTAATAAAGTATCACATTGTACTCTATTTATTTGCATATCTGTCACCTAGGAATTCCTCAAGGATGTAGACATTGTTTTATTCCATATTCTTATTCCCTAGGATGGTATCTTAGCCCAAAAAGCCTCTCAGCACATGTACATGCAATAAAAGTCATCCTAGACTCCAGGGACTCCCAGAGTGTACCAAACTAAGCCCAGCATTCAGGAGTGTTAGGGGGTAACACTAGGGTCAGTATGTCCTGCTGGGGCTATAGACCCTACACAGCTCTAGGGACTTGTTAGTTTTTTATTTAGATTCAACTGAGAATGAGAATGAAGAATTGAGGTCTAAAGTGAGGTAGACATTCCATGACTCAGATGACATGAATCTTAATTATTGGGGTGAGGTGCAATTATCAGAGGAATTGGGGTTGCATATCTGAGGTTCTAGTAGTCAACGTTTAGGTTTTAAAAGCTATCTTAAGTGGAAACAGAGGCAAAAAGTAAAGTACCTACCTCTTTTCTTGAGTTACACAACACTCATAGAGTTGAGCTTCCCTCTATGAAGTGTCAAACAACTTCTACACACATGCTACAGTTTCATGTCATTTGGATGGTTTGTCAAAATTATCCTTCTTAATGAAGAATTAAAAACAGAAGCCTATCCATTATTCTTAGTTTTATTATTATTATTCATTGTGTTTCTAAATTTAAAAAGGGACAATACAACTCCCTTATGACTTGGTATTTTTTACCTTGGGGTTTTAGGACTTACCAAGAAAGAGAACAATCCTTCCCACTCCAAACACACACATATACAAAACAGCAGCAACTACAAAAAAAGCGTTACCTTGAGCTATGTAAGGTGTGGTTTCTTCTCTCAGAGGGATATTTGTAGGCCGAGGTGTGGGGGCAGGAGGTCTGTTTATAATGAAAGAACGGCTTCCAGTTTTTTTCTTGATACTCATATTGGCCAGTATCATGTCATATTCACTGTCATCAACCTCAGCAAAAGTGTATGGATCTTCCTCCTCATCTTGCTCCTTTTCATCCTTCTTTTCTTCTCCTTTGGATTCAACTGTTGTTTCCTGTCTTGCACTGGGATCACAACAACTTTGACTTCTTCCCATTTGGCCTTCCAACATTTTCCCTGCTTATGGAATATTTAGATGGTGGTTACTCTCCTATTAAAGGCAGTATTATTGGTATTCATATGTCCTTGCTTGAAGCTCCCTCCAAATAATTTATATGTTGTCCCATAAATTTCAAAAAGAGAAAAGTGAACCAGTAATTGACTAACATAACCTCCCACTGTTTGTAATTGTTAACATTAAGAAAAAACACTTTATTTAAGACACGATTTCTTTGAAACCTATATATAAGCATATAAACATTTCCCACATAGTTTATGAATGATTTCGTATCAGAAAATTAAGATATAAAACTGAGCTTCAAATTCTAAATGCTTTGAAAACTTTTATTTTCAAGCATAATGCTGTCAGATTTTTTTTTTGTTGTTGTTGAAGTCATTTTAACTTTCATAGGGTTTGCACTGGGGATTCTGCTTAAAATTCTATTTCTCTTAAAATACAAGGGGGAATAGCCCAAAGCACCATTACTTACTTGGTTTCTTACAGTTAGTCTCATTGTGGCTATGACAAACTGACCTTCAAAAATGCAACTCTTAATTTCTACAAGCCAGCATGAACCTGATTCTTAGATTAAAGGACACTGAAAGTAGGATTCATGACAAAACATGGCTTGAAGATTATTAATTCATATGAAAAGAATAAACAGTTGCTTATGGTTTTCATACTCAGTAAATTGTTACATCTTTTTATAGAATGTATTAAAATATTTTAGTTATTAAAACAGTTATTTAAAAGACCAAGATATCATATACTTTGGTTAATGAGTAAGTTGAAAAGAATTTTGATGGGTCTCTACCAAGCCAATGAGAATTTTTTTTAATTTGCCCTATGGAAAAAAAAAAAATTGCCCTTTGACAAATGTTTACTTAAGGAATTAACAAAAATAAAATAAATGTAAAGGAATTCAGTTATCGACTGAAAAATCATTGCTTTTCTGTTTTCTGAGAGATTCATGCATGTCAACTAAGGGAGAATTATTTTTTCTCTTTACTAAGAATCTAACCAAAAAAGAATTAGATAACTTAGGGATATATTTTAGGAGAAACCTTAGGAGCCACAGAGAAAGACAAGTTATAGAGCAGAATAAAAGGGTATTACTATTAGAAGACTCAGCAGTCGTTTTGTAGGCATATGAGGAGAAACGAAGATCATTTCCCAAAAGTATGAATTCCTACATGCTTAGCACTAACTTTAAAACACCGTGACTTGCTTTTTCCCCTCTGAATAATATGGTACTGAGATTTTGACTTCATGACTTCTGCTTCACTGACAGCATACCAGGTAAGACCAGAGTAAGTGTGTGGGAAACACTTTTACAGGTTTCATTTTTAGCAGAATATGTCAACTATTTTACTTTCATCGACTGATTTCCTGAACTGTTAACTCTTTTGGCTCCTCCACCCACCTTCCCTTTCCAACTTTCTGAAGTTGGCCTTGCACTAGAAATAATACACTTTCCTTTTTATTTCCTAGTGCATCTGATTATACTTTCCATGTTAGGGTGGGACCTGAGGTTTCTTAATTCAGGTCGTACATTAGTAAATATGTTTTTAAATAAACCACTCCTATAACTCCAATTCTTGAAATAACTGGGGCAAAGTGTGTAACAAAGAGAAGAATCCTAAAAGCTCAGCAAACCTGTTCATAGGAGTATTTGACACATTCTAATTATAGGCTCTGTAGTCTTGGGTCTGAGTCAAAGAGGGGTCCTAGTGATTGTTGCCTTGAAAGTTTGTTGTGAAGATAAAGAGAGACAATATGTCCTTAATAAACTGAAAAGTATTCTATAGTGTTCAATTTATTGTTTTCTCCAATGAATATGTCCATAAATCCATCATGGGGAATTTGATGCTCAGGGTATTGATGAGGTGACCTCTCTGAAAACAGTAACTTGAAAGCATATGGAAGCTATTCTTAGAAGACAATTTCTGAAGGTACAAAGTCTCTGGCCAAAAATAAGCAGTAGCTTCCAATCTTACTTTCAAAGATACCTTAATTGAAGTATTTTAAGAAAAAATATTGGCATTTTATTTTCCATTTACCTTTAATATACCTATGAGAAGATGAAGTTAAAAGTAACACTGCATAAGTTTCTTTAAAAATTAAACATAACTGCCATGTGACCCAGCAATTGCACTCCTGGGCATTTATTCCAGGGAAACAAAGGGTTTTGTTCACAAAAACCTGTATACGAATATTTGTAGCAGCTTTATTCATGGTACCCCAAAGTAGAAACCACCCAAATATCCTTCAACAGGTGAATGACTGAATGAAGTGTGGTTTTATTTTACCCACAGTTTTTTTTTTCACACTTGCATTGCAACAAAAGGAATACTATTGATACAACAGCCTGAATGAATCTCCAGAGGACTATGTGGAATGAAAACAGTGAATCACAAAAGGTTGGGTGCTGTACGAGTCCAATTACATAACATTCTTTGGATGGACAAAAGTTATAGAAAGAGAGAACAGGTTTGTATTTGCCAGAGGTTAAGAAAGCGAGTGGGTGTAGCTATAAGAGTGAGGCAGGGCAGGGACATGGGACAAGCATGATGATGAATTTTTCCTGCCTGTGATGAAAAGTGCCGAGATATAAACAGCATAGTAAGAACAGGAGGTACTCCATCTTAAGGCTAAGATTCCATTTTAAAAGGCAGGGAGTTAGGAGGTAAGATTCCTATCGTACCTTTTGGTGGAATTAGTCAACAACTGGCCCTGTCTTAAGGCAGGGCAAGCAGTCATAAATGACATGTTTTCACTGCTTGAGGGAGGATAACCGCTATCTTAGAGAAGAACAGGATAAATAAATTCCTTGTGTTAAGTTTACCTTAGAGAACATCTAGAAGACTGACTGTGGATAGTAATGTAATGTCTTTCACGGGAGATGGACATCATGAGACCACAGGTCAAGCCTACGCCCCACCCCTGGCACCCTTTACCCCATTCTTGAACCCTTAAATGACGCGAATCCCAAGCTTTTCAGTGAGCCTCCTCTCTGAGGCTGCCTGCACTCCCCCCTTTCTCCACGTGTGCACTTTGCCTTAAAGCCTTCTTGCTGCTCATAAAAAAAAAAGTCACACTGCATATAAATAGTCACACTGCATATACTTTTGTTTTCTAAACACAAGGAGTGGGTTTTTGTTATATTTTTTCTTTTTATACTTGGTATTTTCAGAAAATGTATCAGCCAACATACTTCAGACCTTAGATATCTGTGAGTACTATCTGTAGAGTGGTTTTAGACCTCCTAACCAAAAGACCATATATAGAAATTTACATTTGGAAAATACAATTTTATATTAGCTTCAAGAGAGTTAACCTGATACAAGACTTTGCCTTCTTAACAATTAGTTTTAGTAATTATGTACAATTATTCAAAAATGAGAAAAGTATAACAGAATTTTGTCAGTATTCTACAATCTATGTTCCTCCCTGCCCCTCACTATTGATACACCTATTTCACTGATCTATCTTGATGGTCTATAACAGATTGAAACGTAGTTACTAGTCAATAAATGTTGCTGAAAGAGTGAATGAATCATTAGGTTTCTCCATACTTCCCATTAAGCAGTACTTTCTATCTCTAAATACAGGGCATAACCTTAGTAATGGTTTATGTTGATGAACCCTCATAGAGACTGTGCCTTCGAGGACAAAATGCTAAATTTCATGGCTTCAAAATTCACATTTTTGAAGCAGTATTTATATACTTTCTAGCCTTCTAGGACTCAGAAACTAAAGTGTAGTGATGAGTGGGATTTTGATAATAGATACCTCTTTTACCTTTCTTATTAAATTTTCCTTGTAAAAGCTTTTTATGACTTAAGAGAGTAAATATGAAATAGTGACCAATAAAGTGGATGACAATTAGTGACTATGACTGTAAGTGGGTATCTAGATAAGCCCATATGGAAGCTCCTTTTGATGCTTTCTGCCCTTCACCTCCCACCCTCACCTGATTAAGTTTCTATATCCGGAACAAATGTGATCACAGCCATTTAACTGGTCTTCCTCTTTAGCAATATATGGAGTATTCTTCGCCAGTAGCTACCAACTTAATAAAGTGCCCAGGGTCATTTTCAAATCTGTAAAACATTAGCCTCTCCCTCTTGCCAGAATATAAGAGTATTTTTTAAAAGCAAAATTGTCATTTGCTTTTCCATATGATGCTTGAGGTTCTTTTGATGTGAAGAACAACAGATTTCTTCAAATTTTTTTTCTTTACTTACTTAAAGCTGTAATAAGATTTTGTCCAGAAGCAAGGAAGAAAAGAAGGAAAGGAGGGAAGGAATGAGAGAAAGAAGAGTTAGTTGGCATCTCTTGCCTTATTTCCTACGCCCTAGTTGTTAAGGAATGGGAGGAAGTTGCTCTTGGTTTTAAAAACTGATTTTCTCTGCAAAGATTTGCCACTGCGCTATATGCTACATAAGCATGTCAAAGCATTTTTTTTTTTCCTGTTGGTGTTTTAACTTTAAACTTACCTTGTAACATGAAGTGAGGTTTTTCCAATTGGAAGGCAGCAGTTCCAGGTCGGGGCAGGGGCAGAGGCGGTCTGCTTATGATTGGCTCTTGCGAATTATTTTCTGGATTGTCTCCAGGAATGAACACATATAAGTCATCATCATACTCATTCTCAGAACTCCCACTGCCAACCTCTGGTAGGCTGGGGCTGGCCTCCGTGACCGATTCCTTCTCTTTTTCTTCCTTTGCCATTTCACTTTCCTCAGCTCCCATGCTCTGCCTGTGTGCCTGCCTGCTTTCTTGATGAAGTGCAGGGCTCTGCATGGCTGTTTATGATGAAGATTGTATGATTTCATTTAAACACACCATCTGGAGGCATTTCATATGTTGTAATTTCATACAGAAACTATAGTACTGCTAATAAAACTTTCATGATCTGATATAGCAGAAAGCCAATAAATGCCTAATTTTGGTGAATAGTCAGTCTTAGGCTTTTAAAATGTTTACCAAATCAACAGTTAAACTCCATTATATCTTGCTGCCTCACTTATGACACACTCATACATATAATGATTCTCAGAGTTACTGTTTGAGAAGATTCAAATATATGTGAACTGCACTACTGCTTTTTTGGTAGAAAACTGTATAACTGACCTAATAGGTAATAAGTAAGTGATGGAAAAAGTAAAGACAAAGAAAAATAAATGCTAACTTGCTGGCTAATAATGCAATTAAAATAAGTCTGTGAATCTTATTTAGTTACTATTTAAATTTATATTTATCATTAGATGAAATTATAATTCTTGAGACTATTACTTGAGAAAAGTGTTAATGTCTTTTGAAGGGGAAGGCATCCAAATCACCAACAGTAGATAAAGCTCACTTCTGAGTTCCAAGCCTTTCTGAGGCTCAGTTCTCTCACCTATAAAATGTATTCCATCCTGAAATGTAACCAAATGATTCAAATTTCCTTCATTCTAAGAATTATCATTGCATTATTTGTTTTTATACCATACTCAATAAATGCCTTCTAGCCACTCAGGAAGAAAATAGGAAAAAGGTATTATAGTACGATAATTTTAAATCTTAAAAAAATTTTGCTTCCATTTTCTTTACAAAAATTATCCTTTAAATAAAGAAATTAAATAAAATAAAAAATTTAAGTTTAAATAAAAATTTTAAATGAACTTTGGAATCTTTATATTGGAGGGATTATGCGAATTGTTTTCATTGTCAATACAACAGAAAACAAATTAGTTGTGTATCAGAGTATCTGTTGCTGAACTAAAATATAGCTAAAGAAGCCAAACAGCAGAATATAGAGGGAAAGGAATTCTTTTTTAAATCGAAGAGCTACACTGTAGAAATTTTTCAGCAATGGAAGAAAAATTGGTCATGTGGAAAAATCATGCCCATAATGGTACTCCATATTTCTGCATGGATTTTATTTTATTTTTTTTCTTCTTTCATGGGAGAAAGATATAGCTGCCAGTTGTAGAATTGCAAACCAAGATTCTTTAATTACTAGTCTGGGCAGAGCAGACCATCTTTCATTCCTTCACAGATATTTGCACAGATTTCATTCATTTTTCTACCTCTGACACCAAACACCGAGCCTGAGATAAAGCAGTCTCTAGAAATGTTGATGAAGTAGATGATGGAGTGACTGCTAAGAAATTACTGCTCAGGATAGCAGAGGGACTTCATGATTTCTCTCTGTGCAAACTGATCATCAAACTAGAATTACATTCATGTTATAGAAGATTACTAGTAGCTGCCCTTCATGCTTTATGGTATATGCTGTCTAAGCAACAGAGTCTCCTTGGTCCCTGTCTGATATGCATATGCCTTGAATCCCATCCCGGACAGTCAGATATAGTGGGTTTTAGCAAGTTTCATAGCAATGGTGATACCATGGAAATCTACAGACTTAGCATGACCTGTGCTTCACCCTTTATCCCATAAAAGAGCCTGAAGCTTGCGTCACACAGAATTTCATTTATGAGACAGTTCTAGGTCCAAACTGTAGAAATAGCTGATGTAATGTTTTCTTATTATAGGCAATTCTTCTGAGGATTAAATGTCATAAAGAATATATGGTCATTATCAATAATGGCCTTTATCATCACATTTATTATCATTAGGAGTGACAATAAAATGTATAACTTTAAAACAGTGCATTAATTCATCAACATTAATATTCAGCATTGCTTTGTGTTCTGCAATTATGTTTGAAGGAGTTTACTGGTTTTGCTAAAGTATGTTAATTAAGACATTGTATTTAATTTTATTTAATTTGCAGGTCAGCCTATCATTTGAAAAACTGGTCAATAATGTTTGGTTGACCATCAACTGTGCACTGTTAAAAGTGCAAATGTCTGAGGCAAGAATATGCTTGATGTGTGAGATGCCATTGTGTCTGTGAACAAGCAAAAGAATGGCAGGGATAGGACCAAAAAACTATTTAGAACCTTTTAGGTCATGATGAGGATTATAAGTATGATGGGAAGGTACTGCAGAATTCGGAGCAGAAGAATGATTCATTCCTTCATGAAGCATGGAGCACTAGGGTAAGCAACCATGGATGGTGCTACTGCAGGGCTTCTTAACAGCAATACTGCTGACATTTTGGACCAGATAATCCTGTGTTGTATGGGGCATGGCCTGTGCATGGTAGAATATTTAGCAGCATTTCTGGTGTCTCTTTCCACTAAATGCCAGTTGCAAACCTCCCTTCTCAAGTCATGACAATAAAAAAATCTCCATTCATTGACAAATACCCTCTGTTGGGGACAGAAAATAGCCCTCCATTGAGAACTGTGCTTTGCCTAACCAAGGCGAGGGGTGATGGCAATCTGGATCAGGACCAATCACAACGAAAGGGTGAGGAAAGGCTGAATGCTGGCTCTATTTTGAAGGTAGAGTCAACAGTATTAACTGACAAGTTGGAATAGAGTGGGAGAGGAAGTTAAAAAGCTGAAGGTGACTCCAGGGTTTCTGGACTAAACTGAACAAGGAAGGAGTGTTCCCTTACTGAGATGGGGAAGTCAAGAGGTGGAGCAGGTTTGGGAGTGGCAGGAATTAAGGTTTTCAGATTTGGAAATATTGGGTGGGGGGGATGCCTTTCAGACATGCTGGTAAAGATGTTTAGCATGCTGTTATATACCAGTGGGGTATGGCATAATGGATAGAGTTCTATACACATAGGAAAACTCTGAGTTAGTCTTCAGATATTAGCATATAGAATTACATCCAACTACAGCTGGTTAGGGCCTCAGAGAGGGACCTGATCTAAACTTATTTCCTAGCAGAGAAAACTAAAGTTTGAAAAGAGTGTGACTTTGTTTAAACAAACAAACAAAAAACTCAAACTGAAAATATATAGTCAAATAGTCAGAATATTTACATTAACCTGACTGGTGTATTTTCTTTGGGTAGGAAAAACTGGCGTTTGATTATAGAACTTATTAGAATTATTTAAATTAGCAAGATAATATAGAAATATATCTCCCTTATTAGAAACTAAAAGTCATTCAGTTAATTAAGTAACCTTCCATGCTCACCACACTTTCCATGCTCTTTTCAGTCTTGCTTTTTTACCTATTAAAACATATCTTAATATAAATGTTACATATACACATAATATATAGGAACACTTACCAGATAAATACATAGACAACGAGGTAATATCCTCTTCATAGTCACTTTCTTGCTCATTATTTCTGCTAACTTCTTGGATCTGAAAAAAATGTAATTTTCAGTAACATGCATTAATCTTAATAAATCTGTATTTTCACATATATCAAATGGAAAGTTAATACCTATGGAAATAAATGGTTTTAAGGTTTTTATTTAAATCCTTTGAGTATATTATATGTCTTAGCTATTATATATTTGTGTCATCTATAATTGTTCAATGACACATAATATTAAAAGTACAACTGGGGTAATAGAATATTTATAATAAACAAATTCATTTAAAAATGAAACTACTTTAAGATTCAAAGCAATAAGTATGAAATTTAGGTATAATACAAACTTCCTAAAAAAAAAACTGAACGCAACTATTTCAGATAAAAGCCGTTAGTTTTGCTTCCTTTTAATGTTTCTGTATTTTTACCAGTTCAAAGATGTTTGTAATTACATCACATATGATTACACAGTGAAAGACACTGAGATTGAAAAGCGGTTTATTTTCCCTCTTTAAGAATAAAAAAGAAACTAATTAAGGGACTTTGTGTTTGTGTTTCTGAAATCAGTTCCATTACACTAAGACAGGAGAATTATTGAGAAATCTGTTATCTCTGGAATCACTGCTCTTTATTTATACTCTGATGAAGGAGACATAGGGTCTACAGTAGTGGAATGTGTTGGTGTTCATGGGAAAAGCTAATACCACTGACAGTTCTCTTTGTGCAAAGCATCTAGAGAAAGTGATAGAATTTGGTTGCATTAACATAGGTCACATTTTGTTACCATGAACTCCCAGTTATTTATGCATTTGTTCTTAATAAAATTGATTGAAATGTTAGGCCATTTGCTCTGCATTTGGGAGTCCCTTTAGAAATTAGAAGCATCCATATTAAAGCATTATTAAATTTATAGCAGCTTTTGTATGCAAGGGTATTTGACCTGCATAATGACTTTATCACCTTGGATGGTCACCCACTTTGGCAAAGGGAGCCCAGTGGAATTTCTTCTTTTTTAAACTAATGTTGTCCAGAGAAGCAACAGTCTTTGATTTCCAGTAGAATCATGAACACAAAAATCTCTTTAGTATTTTTTAGGGAGCCTGATGCAGAAGGTCATTTTCTATTTAAATCTTACTTTCCCCTTGCTGGATTCAATCAAATGCTAATATGGAAACTCATGTAACTTTACCAGGGAGACTGACATGCTGGTTGGTATTTGTGTGCTTTGATATTAAAGGCATTGTTTAATATAGCCATTCTTTATTTCCAATTAGCCTGACCTCTATATTTATTTCATTAGGTAGATCAAGTATATATTTAAAAAGTCCATAACACTTTTAAAATCCTATCAAGGAAGTTTTTATTAGTTGAATAATAGGAATAGCTTTCAAAGATTTCAGGGATAATGTGAAATTTTTCTATATATTATTCACAAACTTAGACCTTATGTGCCTAACACCAGTGTAAATAAAGAGACTGTAGGCCAGTGTATAGGTGTTTGTGTGCAGAGGCTGAAACCTAATGGAATCATTTTTATGTCACAACTTTAACTGTATGACATTTGTACAAATAAACACACAAGCCCAAAAACGTCTCTGAGGAAGTAGGTTCCAAATTTGAAAAACAGCTGAGTTCGACTAATTTGAGTACTTTCATAAGTATTTTGTAAAACTGTTACTTTGTATAATCAGGCTATGCAGAGAGTGATTGTTTTCTTAGGAATAAAAAGATGTTTGTTTAGAAATATTTACACTGAAAAACACTTCTTACTTTTCTTACAGTCATTTTGGAAAATATGGTAGCTACAGTGATATATTCATAACTGCTAATGACACCGATGATGGCTTCAAGGGCAAGCATGGTGGCACTTTGACATCTAATGCCTTTAATACGTGGCAGTGTGGTGCCACTGCAGAGCACTCATTTTGAAGTCAATCTAGGAACCATCATACCTCTATTATTTATCAGTGGTGTGACATCAGCCAAGATACTTAACTCTAAATCTCAATATTCTATCCTGTAAAAGGTGGACAATAATATCTAGGCCATCAATTTGTTGAGAGAGTTAAATTAGAATAATGCTAGCAAATCACATACCACACCCACCACATGCCACAGAGTAAAAACTAAACAATTGTGACCTGCACATAGTAGGCTTTCCATCATCATACAGAGCATAGATCTATATTTAAGCAAGTGTGTGACCACATCAGTTTGATGGGGGCATGATCAACAATGAACCAATAATTATTTAACTTTTTTCTTCTCAACTGTGTGTCTCTAGTTCTGCTGTGACAGAGAAATCACTGGAATATAAACTTTCTATCTGATCAAAGTGTGGCAGTATGATTTTGTTACTAAAAACACTTCTATAATTTATAAGCTAATAGACAGGGTAAAAATTGGAAAAAGAGACACTTGATTCTTTATTTTAATATGTCTCTTTCTTCCTGTGGCTAGAATCTGACTTCATTTGTCAAATATTTATGTAGGCCTGTAATGTGTAAAATATTCTGTCAGCAATTAAGGAAAATAAAAAGAGAGAGGAGCTAATTCCCACTCTCAGAAACAGCACCTTTTTGTTAGGAGAGGAAGAAAAAAAATTATAAAATTAATAGAATACAATATTTCTTTCTTTCCCTACACTGACTCAGTCCTTATAGGTTCAATGGAGAAATAAGAAATAATCAGATGATCAGGGCCAAGATTTTATTCAGTTGCTTTTTTGGGTGAGGAATTGGATTGAAAAATCATCTTCGCATTTTCCCTAATTCCACTTCTCTAAATGAAAAATCCAGGTTAAACAATAAAATCTATTAGCTGAAGATGCTCAGCATAATACTCCAGACCATAGATATCCCTTCCAGTACACAATGCTTACTGAAATTAAAATCATTCATTATGAAAGATAAACTGAAAAGAGAACTTCTTGTTGAGTGAGAAATGTAAAGCTCCACATGGCTTTGGCACATAGTACTGTACAAATTGATCATAATATTCTGATTTTGAGGGAGTGAATAAAAACAGTCTTTACATGGCAGTTGGTTTCTAAATCTTTTTATAAGATTCTGAAGATATTTGTAATTAGCCCAACTCTTTCCTAACTTTCCACAATGTTGATCATAAATGATTTTGCCAGCTTCAAAATGGTGGTCTATGGAATGAGCATAAGAAAATACATATATGGTTGAAGACTAACAAATTCACCTATAATTTATTATATATACCTCAAATGAATGTAACATACTGCAGAATCTGATAATATTCCAACTGAAATAATAAAGCTTATTCTTACTAAATGTTAAGAATAATGAACAGTCTTATACTAAAGCTATGAATAACAGCAAACACAGAATCTCAAAAAAATTTTCAAAAGCACCTTGTGGGAATATAATATCTTAACTCTCATCACAACCTTTAAGACAATTTGTTTCTCCTTAGGCCACTTAGGAATATGGTCTAAAAGAAGATTCAGATAACTTCTCATGAAAACTTCTTTTTTATTTTAGGAATTGAAATTCTGAGTCTAAAAATTAAATAGGAACTCTGTCCGGGGTTGAGAGAAGAATGAAGAAAGAATAAAGTAGATGTGGAACAGTTAAACTTGGGGGAAAAGTGGACACTTGCTTTTAGTATGGGATAAAATTTCATTAGAATAACTTACAGAGGATATATGTTCTATTTTTTCAGACAAGCTTTTGGTATTAACCTCTGGCCATGATGCAGCTCTCTTTACAGCTATGAACTTCAGGCTTGGGCACCTAACCTTTTTAATTCCATTTTACCCCCATTTGATAGTGTTTGTTGCAAACCCAGCATAGTGTGGTTTCATCTATGAGGAACCAGCACCTTTATTAGACCATATGTTTGGTTTGACTTCAGCCATCTCTGTCACTAAAAAGGCAATGATAAAATTAAAATCCATTCCTATGCTGGGATTGTAGTTGTAATTGTAAAAAATTAGTTATCTTCATTTAAAATTATAGCATCCAAAGTCTGAAAGGAATCTGTGCATAACCACTCTACTTGCTTATTCTCTTGTTCGTATACTGATATAATACTAAAACAATGTGTCACAAGAAAAATGTAATGATTTGGTTATTTTTCCAAGCAAAAGTTTTTTTAAGTGCAGCGTATGGTCCACATTGCTCAACCCTCTTTATATGTTATTACTAGCTTTTCCTGGGTTCCATACTTTCACCTCTTCTCTTCTCCCCTCTCCTTTTTCTTTTCTTCTCTTACAGAATGTATTTTCTCTAGGTGTTCTTACCCACTCCACTGTTTGTAATTTATATCACCATGATTCTTGAATATGTCATTTGCTTCAAACTTTTCTGAGGTCTAGATTCTAGGATTTAGTAAAAGATACTCAAAGAAACAGTCATAGAAGCAAAGGGGAAAAATCTAGACAGAGAGAGATCAGAAAAATCAGGAGATAGGCTGCTTTCGATTGAATGTTTGTGTCCCTACCCCCAAATTCATATGTTGAAATTCTAATCTCCTAGGTGATGGCATTTGGAGGTGATCTTTGGGAGGTGATTCGGGAATGAGGGCAAAGCCCTCACAAATGGGATCAGTGTCATTGTAAAGGGGACCCACAGAAGTCTTCCACCCCTCCTGTCCTATGCAGACACAGGAAAAAGATGGCTGTCTGTGAGCCAAGAAGAGTTCCCTTGTCCCACAAGGAATCTGCTGGGACCACGATCTTGGAATTCCTGGACTCTAGCACAAATTCCCAGACTCCTCTAACAAAAATTATGAAATTTTTATTATAGAAGTCTGAGTAGACTAAGACAGAGGGTTTCAAGTAGGTCACAATATTAAATGCCTCACCGTAAGTGAAAGGGAAGAAGTTTGAAAACAGTTTATAAAATTTTTCAATGAAGGTCACTGGTCACCCTGGTGAGGGGAATTGGGGAATTTTATGAATTCATGCTGGATTAAGAACCTCAAAGAATAAAAGGGGAGTACAGAAAGGAAGGCATCATGTACAGAGTTTCCAGAACCATGATGTGCCCAGGGAAATTGTGTTGAAGATAGTTTTCAAAAAACAAGTTAAAGATGTCATCAAAAGAACACTTTATTGCAGGTGAGGAGTATGGAGACAGCAGGTAATGACACTCAGAGCACACACGCACCCAACACCATACCAGGCAGTATGTGAGACACAAAGATGGAAATTTCATGATCCCAAACCTCAAACATTTTACAGCCAGGGGGAAGAGAAGGCATACAGAAAAGCTAAAATGAAACAAGCTTTCAAAATGTACATATACTTGTGAAATGTTATAAGATAGAAACATGCAGTCATTTCCACTGAGTGGATAAAACAGAGAATATTTTCAAGTACATGGTATTCAGGGTGAATCTTAAGGGAAAGTATGGTCTTGATCTACAAAGTGCGGAAGCAAATTCTTGGCTGATGGGCGAGCATGATTGAAACAGTATGAAGACTTGGTGCTTGGTTCCTATTTGGTTTTGATTAGGTTGCATGGTGGGATGTATCTGAGTGTCAAGATGTGGTGGTGCGTTAAGGTTTTATAAAGTTTTAAGTGGTTTTGAATATGTAATTATTTCCTAAGAAATGGCAAGTAGCATGTTCTTGTCTATATTTAAAAGCATGATTCTAATAACAGTGGGCAAGAGGGAGAGCGGACTATTTTAATAGTCAAGATGAAGGGTACAGAGGACTAGTGAAAGAAAATATTTAATGGTGAAGGCCGAGTTAATAAATATCAAGGAGATGGGATAAACAAGATTTTTTACAGCTTTGATGTCAAAGGCTGGAGGAAAGGGGTAAATATGACTATGTAAGTTTCTATGCAACTCAGTGAGATCTGGTAACCAGCTCTAATTCTTACAGTACTCTTTTTCAGGATACCCCTTCAAAGAACTCTCGTTATTTAGAAATGAGGACCCTGATTAAAATCACCTCTCCTATGCAATTTCAGGTGAGAGTTTGAGGTCAAATTATAATATCAACATCTTAAATATCCTTTGCATTGATTCATGTAATACTTGAAAATATATCTGGAGTGGGTATATAGTTATTAAAGGGTGAGTCTTCCCCATTTCTTTATTAAGTTAAGAAATTTAC
Source organism: Manis pentadactyla (assembly GCF_030020395.1). NCBI lineage: Eukaryota > Metazoa > Chordata > Mammalia > Pholidota > Manidae > Manis > Manis pentadactyla. Next base: position 85,919,502 of record NC_080023.1, on the reverse strand, counting down.
CAACTTGGGAAAACAGAAAGTAGCTAATTGTATGATAGTTAAATAAACTTTTAATTTGATCAATAAGACTTTTAACTATGAAGACAGGCTGATATAATTGAAGTGAAGAAAAACTAAGCAGAAAATCCAAGTTAAGTTATAAAGATAACAAAAAAGTACTCAGATACAAGCAACTGAGCAAGACTATAAATTATATTTAATCAAATATTAAATATTTCTTTCTAAAAATGAAAAGCTTTCCATGAAGTTAAATGGATTGATTGTGTACTAGGTGCTTCTGAACAATACACAGAAAAATTTTAAATGTATTCAGAAATGAAGTTAGAAATATCCACAAATAAAATATAAAAAGAAAAACAAGAGAAAAATGTCAGAGATCATTAGAAGCAGGGTACAATGACACAAGTAAAAAGTCAAAGCTAAAAGGGAGAGAATCACTCTTAATTAACCTCTGATTTCGGAATGGTATTCAGAACTCAACTAAAGCATCTTGAAGGATGAGTTTCTAGAATAGGTGACTTTACTGAAACATGCAAGAACTCAGGGAAATTCTTAGTGTATTGTCTAGACATGCCATCTCACATTTTCAAGCATGACAATTATCACCAACCTTGGTTAATCAGTCAATAAATATTTCTTAAATGTCTGTGATGTGCATATTATTATAATACTACACAAGTTTCCAGGGGGTATATAAAATATGTGACATTCAATTTAATCCCATGAAGCTGAATAGTCAGCTAGGAACATAAAAGTGAAATATATGAAACAATTGAAATCCCTTAAGTGTTTGGGCTGACTAAAGAGTACAATAGAAGATAAGAAGAATGAAATCATTATTATTGGTTGGAGTAACTAAAGCTGGCATTTGAAGGATGGACAAAATTTGAGAGATAAATCTTGAATTTAATCCTAGAAACTAATGCATGCTCGGTCAGCTAATGATAAATAAACAATAAATGAGTTGGTGGAAGAGGAAAGAATGTGGGTATTCTTGGTAAGTAGAGTGGTGTACCCAAAAGCTATGTGTAACAGGCCATATGCAGAGAGCAAAGAGCAAAACTACCCAATGAAGAAGCAGGTGAAATTTTGGGAGACAATGTGAATTTTGATAGGAAGAGTGGAGTCAACATTTGCTTGATATGTCCCAATTGCGGGATATTAGAAATATTCCTAGATGATGGGGATAATGATGACATAACTATTAAACATCCCATCTATAAATACCTGTAGGTTATATAGGTTAAGAGTTTGAGTCCAGAAGTATTGTCAAGAAGATCTGGATTCAAATCTTACTCTTCCATTTATTATCTATATGAATTTAAGAACATTTCTCTCTCTTGGCCTCCCTGGATGTAAAAATAAGCATAAACTTTTGTTACATCACAGGGTTATTGTGAAAATTAGAATACTTATCAAGTACTTAGCATAGAGCTTGGCACATAGAAAGCACTCAACTATTGTCTCTGTTTTCTTTATTAAGATCATTATTTTATTACAGAATGACATTTCAAGTTGCCCTAGATTTTCAGTTTTGCAAATCATGTTTATGTCAAAATTTCGTTATTCACCTCTAAGACCGAGAAAAGATCAGTTGTGTTCAAGCTGGAATATAAAGGATAAAAAAAGCCCTGCATTTAATAGTGGGGTTTTTTACAGCTTACAATTTAAAAATTATTTTTATTTTTAAGTGCAAGGAGTCACAAGACAGATGTGATGATCGGTCAATATTGGATCAATTAAGCTAATGGAAATTAAGCAGGGCTACTGAGTATGGTTGTATAGGCTGTATACTGAAATTCTCTTAGGGCACCATTTCCATAGACTATGATATATAAGGCACCCTAGGAGTTGGATGTCAGCAGGGTTGTGAGGAGAGGGGTCTCTCAAATGATTCTGCAGTGTTTAATTTCCAAATGATGTATATTTGATTTTATAATGTTGATGTTACAAAAAGGACTTATTTAATCTAATATTAAACCTAGTGTGTCTTCTTCCTGCACAAAATGATATATGAGGGACAGGTGCTAACTGAGAAGGGTATTTCTTACCAGGTGTGGCAACAGTAGGGAAGAAGAAACTGGCCATGGATGAGATACAATGTATACAAATGATCAGTTCTGAATGGATTCAAGAATTTGGCTTTCATGAACCACACACCTGTGATTGCTGCATTCATTACCTTAACCTGCTTTTCTATTGCTATAAGGAGAACAAAAGCATATACCACATAGCAACATAGAGCTTTGCTATTGACAATCTAAAATCTTGAAATCAGTTTTAGTTTCAAAATCATAAATCTAAAAAAAAGTTTTGTAGAGGAAACACAAAAGACCACTATGTCAAGAATATGAATAATTATGCTGTTTTGAATATTTCAATAAAATCAAATTTGCAAAAACCATGCTTTTACTTTGGAGAAAAACTAAATATGCACTAAATAATGGATGGATTTACATATTTCCAAGTTAGCAGAGTGGAGTTAGCGAAGAGGTAGCCAGGTTTACATTTATGTTGACTATTACTGGTAATCTTTTTTTTTTCCTTTTTTCTGAGCCTTTCATAATTTGAGTAATGGTTAAAGAAAACCAAATGGAGGAAAGCAAGCTGAGTAATAAAAAGCTATCATTGTCATTATCACAGTTGTTGGACATTTCATTTATCTAAAAACAGAGGAGCAAGTGGTTTCTGAAATCCAAGCCAGAAGTAAACATAAAATACCACTTAAAGACCCAGCAATTTCCCACAAAGATTATACTCTTCAGTCGTTAGATAATGTGTTATTTGACAAATGAAACAAAAGCCCCTTTAAGTTTATAGTATTGCTATTAGAAAATAAGTGTTTTTTTTGGACAAATTAAACAGAACGTGTCTTAAAACTTATATTGTTGCAAATATATTCCCAATATATGTTAATTTGGTGGTAATAATTCCTCAATTCCAAACAGAATTAGAAAAGTCAATTCTTATTTATCAGAGCATTAAAAACATGAAAGATAAATAGGAAAGTTGAACTATAAATTCATGAGGACATTGGGGGATAGTAAATAAAATTTCTAGCCTCAAACCTTCAATTTAAAGGCAGCTAACAATTCAGAAGACAGCGCTCCTGTTGGACAAAGTTACTACAGATAAACATATACAAAAATTACTTCTTTCATATATGTGGGTTCAATATTTTTTTATATACTGCAACACACCATAAGTACTCTAAGTATATACTTTACAATTTTAATTTAAATTATGGAGTTGAATTAAAAATGATCTCAATATCATTCAGTAGCAGGGCAGTATCATAATCAGAGAAACCTGGGAGACACACATTGCACCTTCAATGAATAATTTTCCTTATTAAAAGCCACCATTTTTATCCCCTCAATTTACCAGAACCCATTCAAATCAATTGTCAGAAGACCTTACCCTTGATAAGTATGCAGGCTGTATACTCTTAGATATTACCTAGTTACAGATCTACTTAAGGAACATAGACAAAAAGGATGTTTATGTACCAAAAAACAACGAAAACCTGTACTAGAATAAACTTGAAAAACTGCTAACAGAACAGACCTGCTGAAAATAAATCTGCAGTTCATGTCAGGTAAAATGAAAAAGAAACCTTTTGTGGTACAAGAAACAATATTGTTACATATTTAAAAAATATATTTCTCCCATGCCTTCATGTAAATCAAAATAGAAAAGAATCCATAAAACCAATAAGCTCACTTTGGAAGAAAAACACCATTTTCTTAAGCACAGAAATCTGAAAGCTTTTCACTTGTAACAATGAAATAAATTTTATTTTGTGGGGCCCCAGCCAAGACTCAGGATGCTGCTGTTTATATACTGTAATTACTGCAAAATGAGATAGTGCCACACATCTACCAGGATGACCAAAATCCAGAGCACTGACACCACCAAATGCTGACGAGGATGTGGAGCAACAGGAACTCTCACCCATTGCTGGTGGGAATGCAAAATGGTTCAGCTACTTTGGAAGGCAGTTTGGCAGTTTGTTGCAAAACTAAACACACTCGTACCATATGACCTAGCAATCTCACTCCTTGCTATTTTCCCAAAGGAGTTGAAAAAATAGTTCTACACAAAAATCTGTACATGAATGTTTATAGCACAGTGTTATTCATAACTGTCAAAACTTAGAAGTAACCAAGATGTCCTTCAGGAGGTGAATGGAAAATTAAACTGCTACATCCAGATAGTGGAATATTATTCAGTGCTAAAAAGATATGAACTATCAAACCATGAAAAGACATAGAGGAAACTTAAGTGCATATTACTAAATGATAAAAGCCAATCTGAAAGGCTACATACTTATGATTCCAATTATATGACAATCTGGGAAAGACAAAACTGTGGAGACAGTAAAAAGATCAGTGGTTTCTGGGGAAGGGGAATAGGGAGAGAGATGAATAGGCAGAGCACAGAGGGTTTTTAGGGCAGTGAAATTACTTTCTATGCGATTATGATGATGGATATATATAATTACCATATCATGTATATATATATCATGTATATTTTTTCAAACCAATATGTATGCCACACCAAGCGTGAACCCTAAGGTAACCTATGGACTTTGAGTGATTATGATGTGTCAGTGCAGGTTCACCTTGATTAAAAAATGTACCACTCTGGTGAATAACAGTGATAATGCAGGAGGCTATGTATGTGTAGGGGCAGGGAGTATATGAGAAACTGTACCTTCCTCTCAATTTTATTGTAAATCTAGAACTTCTCTAAAAAAATAAAGCCTATAAAAAGTGAAAAGGAAATCCATATGCCAATAGATAGTGTATTTTATGTGATTCATTTTGTCTGAAAATGCCTCTGAAGCTGTTTGGGGTAAAACTCTATAGAAAACAACAATGGCTTAGCTTACCTAAATATGATTATGAATCATTAGGTCATCTAGATTGTGGCATTACATTCAGATATTTGAACCATTTTACATTGTTATGGATCATGTAAGTAAAACAGTAATATAAGGATTGAGTAACTTTACTGGGATTTGCATTTATTAACTGATGTAAATGAATGAATAAAAAATTAAATATTATGCCCTTTGTTTGAGGACATTTTGAAGTTTTATAAAGATATGTGCCTAACTATAAAGTTGAATTGCTTAGACATTTGTCAAACTAAAGCAATATCAACTCAGTTTTGGAGAAGATCAATCTCTAGAGAGGTGCAACACTGGCAAAGGGGTTTTATTTTTTTACTTACTTATTTAAAAACACTTATTCAGAACCTAATAAGTAGCAGAAACCGGGTTAGGCAATGGGACTATAAGGAAGGATAATGGTAAGTTTCTCTTAAGAAAATACAGATCTCCACATATGCACTTTTATTACATAGGATAGGTGTAATAATGTTATTATGAAAATGGTAACTTACATAATATTTACTGTGTACCAAGGACAGATCAAAATTATGCACTTACATTAAATTATTTAATCCTCAAAATAATTTTATGAGGTAGGTTTACTATTGTAACCCTCATTCAATGAAAAAGAGACACAGTGGACTCAAATAACTTCAAAAGTTACACAGCTAATGACTCTTATTAGAGGCCTCAACAATGAGGAAAATAAGTAAATAAGAGTACACAACGAAGACAAAGACACCACAAAAAAAGTAAATTACAGACCAATGTCCCTGATGAACATAGATGCAAAAATGCACAACAAAATATTAGCAAACTGAATTAAAAAATACATCAAAAAGATCATCCATCATGATCAAGTAGGATTTATTCCAGGGAAGCAAGGATGGTAAAACATTAAAAAATCCATCAACATCACCCACCACATCAACAAAAAGGACAGAAACTGCATGATTAGATGTTGAAAAAGCAATGTGGGATTCACATATAAATCAAGTATAAAAATCAAATGAATAATCATATCTGACTCGATTGTTTATAGTGCATGATGTGTGATCAAAACCAAAAGTTTCTGTGATATGACTGCCCTTGTACTGTTCACCATGTAAGAACTTATTCACTATGTAAGAACTTGTTCACCATGTAAGAACTTGTTCATTATGCTTCAGAAGATTGGAGACTGTTGAGCATTAGGCTTGGGGTTGATTAATGATTGTGCATTGAGTCCCCTATACAGAATTTTATTGTTGTTAACAACCATTTGATCAATAAATATGAGAGATGCCCTCTCAAAAAAAAAAAGAAAAAATTCAACATCCATTCATGATAAAAACTCTCAACAAATGGAAATAGAGGGCAAGTACCTCACTCAACACAATAAAGACCATATATGACAAACCCACAGCCAATATCATACCTAATAGTGAGAAATTTAAAGCTTTTCCTTTAAGATTGAGAACAAGACAAGGATACCCACTCTCCCCATTTTTATTCAACATAGTTCTGGAGGTTCTAGCCATGGCAATCAGACAACACAAAGAAACAAAAGGCATCCTTATTGGTAAAGAAGAAGTTAAACTCTCCCCGTTTGCAGATGACATGATATTGTACATTAAAAAAACCCTAAAGAATCCACTCCAAAACTACTAAAACTAATCACTGAATTTGCAAACTTGCAGGATACAAAATTAATACACAGAAATCTGTTGCATTCCTATACATTAAAGATGAACTAGCAGAAAGAGAAATCAGGAAAACAATTCCATTCACAATTGCATCAAAAAGAATAAAATACCTAGGGATAAACCTAACCAAGGAAGTGAAAGACCTATGTCCTGAAAACTACAAGACACTCATGAGAGAAATTAAAGAAGATACCAATAAATGGAAATACATCCCATGCTCATGGATAGGAATAATTTATACTGTCAAAATGGTCATCCTGCTTAAAGCAATCTACAGATTCAATGCAAATCCCTATCAAAACACCAACGGCATTCTTCAATTAACTAGAACAAAGAGTTCTAAAATTCATATGGAACCACAAAGACTCCAAATAGCCAAAGCAATCCTGAGAAGGAAGAATAAAGCTGGGGGATTATGCTCTCCAACTTCAAGCTCTACTACAAAGCCATAGTAATCAAGACAATTTGGTATTGGCACAAGAACAGACCCATAGATCAATGGAACAGAATAGAAAGCACAGATATAAACTCTAGCATATATGGTCAATTAATATATGATAAAGGAGCCATGGATATACAATGTGGGAATGACAGCCTCTTCAACAACTGGTGTTGGCAAAACTGGACAGTTACATGTAAGAGAATGAAACTGGATTAGGGTCTAACACCATACACAAAAGTAAACTCAAAATGGATCAAAGACCTGAATGTAAGTCATGAAACCATAAAACTCTAGAAAAAATAGGCAAAATTCTCTTGAATATAAACATGAGCAACTTGTTCCTGAATGCATCTCCTCGGGCAAGGGAAGCAAAAGCAAAAATGAACAAATGGGACTACATCAAGCTAAACAGCTTCTGTACAGCAAAGGGCACCACCAGTAGAACAAAAAGGCATCCTACAGTATGGGAGAATATTTTTGTAAATGACATATCCGACAGGGGTTGACATCCAAAATATATAAAGAACTCACATGACTCAACACCCAAAAAAGCAAATATTCCTATTAAAAAATGGGTAGAGGATATGAACAGACAATTCTCCAAAGAAGAAATTCAGATGGCTAACAGGCACATGAAAAGATGCTCCCCACACATCGCTAATTATCAGGGAAGTGCAAATTAAAACCACAATGAAATATCATCTTACACCAGTTAGGATGGCTAACATCAAAAAGAACAGGAACAAAAAATGCTGGAGAGGATGTGGAGAAAGGGGAACCCTCCTACACTGCTTGGTGGGAATATAAACTAGTTCAACCATTGTGGAAAGAAATATGGAGGTTCCTCAAAAAAATAAAAACAGAAATGCTATTTGACCCAGGAATTCCACTCATAAGAATTTACCTAAAGAATACAACTTTTCAGATTCAAGAAGACATATGCACCCCTATGTTTATTGCAGCACTGTTTACAATAGCCAAGATATGGAAACAACCTAAATGTCCATCAGTAATGAATGGATAAAGAAGATGTAGCACATATACACAATGGAATACTATTCAGCCATAAGAAGAAAACAAATCCTACCATTTGCAACAACATGGATGGAGCTAGAGGGTATTATGCTCAGTGAAATAAGACAGGTGGGGGAAAACAAGTACCAAATGATTTCCCTCATTTGTGGAGTTTAACAACAAAGCAAAACTGAAGGAACAACACAGCAGCAGACTCACAGACTCCAAGAAGGGACTAGCAGTTAACAAAAGGGTGGGTTAGGGGAGGGTGAATGGAGAGGGAGGGAGAAGGGGATTGAGGGGCATTATGATTAGTTCACATGGTGTACAGGGGGTCACAAGGAATACAGTGTAGCACATAGAAGACAAGTAGTGACTCTGTGGCATCTAACTACACTGATGGACAGTGACTGCAATGGGGTATGGGGGGGACTTGATAATATGGGTGAATGTAGTAACCACAATGTTTTTCATGTGAAACCTTCATAAGAGTGTATATCAATGATACCTTAATAAAAATAAATAAAAAACAAGTATACAAGGAAGAATGTGTGAAGTCACCTAAGGTTACTATGAATCAACAGATACAGAGACGGGCAGGAGAGGGAGCTGAAGAGGTTTTGCAAGAAATGCACCACACAAGTCCCAGGGTGGTAATAGGCATTTGTGACATGTCTGAAAGATGATAAAACATTTAAACGCAGGGAGAGAGACAGGGGCTGGGTGTCGTGGGCAGGCAAACAACATCATCAAATGTGGACGTAGGAAAGCAGATGTGCACTGGGGAAACAATGGGTCATCCAGCTTGTCTAGAGGACAAGGGCAACAGATACGGTCTATGGGCAGAGAGAAAGCCCAGCGGCACAGTGGGGCTTCCAGGCCAGGTGGCTGGGAGCCAGGCTGTCTGGGAGTCCCACCTGCACACACTGAGATGAGTACTGTCCCATCTGAGTCACGAGGAGAGAAAAGGCCTGCTCTCAGTCCCCGAAGAAGAGATGGGCAGAACAGCAACAATGGCATTTGAAAGCCTAAGCAAGAGGTCATAAAAGCATCTTACAGCTGCAGAGATGCCATCGGAGCAGTGCTAATGGAGGCACTGGGGCCAGGCCAGAGAAAACAGGTCCTAATGCAGCCAGATGACTCCAGGCCTCCCTGTTCATTTTCCTCTCCTGCCCTTGCTTGCAAAAGGGTGAGGTGTGCTTTTTGAAGAGCAGGAGACGGCTACGTTTTTACATTTGGTTTGGATACAATACAGTGAAAATATCTTATAAATGGTCCTTGTGTTCTGAGAAATAATAAATGGAATAGGTGGAGATAATGTTGTAATCAGAGAATCTTGCTTTAGGCCTGATTTTTCAGAAAAGAAAAGAAAACTTGTAAGATGAAAATATTACAAGAAAGAACATATGGGTTTCACAGTAATATCATTTGATAAGTTAATGGACTGTGTCTTCTTGGTGCCTAAGCTGTGTGTGTGGCTTTTATTCCTTCTAAATCTACCTCAGGCAATATGTACAATTACCTGTTACTCTACTCATATCACAAATGGGACAACAGAGGCAGAGACATTTTTAAAGATTCGTTCAAGGTCACTGGATGAAGTGTTTCCCTTCATCAGGTTTTATCCACAATTCATCTCTGAGATCTGTGTGATATGTGGTTAGAAGCACTCCCCTCTGTCCTGCTGTCAGATAATGAGAAATGCAGATTCCATGTTTTAGGAGGTCTTCATTACAGTTCTCTACATTTATAAAGCAATTAATGATTTCCAAAGCCATTTCACATATGCCACCATCCTCTGATCAACACTGCCATGCAGGCAGTGAGTCCTACAGGTGAAGACAGACGGAGGGAGGGGGGCTTGTCCACAGCTCTCAGTAGGTAAAGCAGAGATCCAAATCCAGGATAGTCCAGGACATTTGGATTTGTAGTTTATGGACTGAAGTTCAGTTCTCTTTACACTATAGCATTGTGCTTTTTGTCAAAACCATTTGTACCAAGTACAGATGAAATTGAAAGACAGTTAGTGAAAATAATAGATGTCTGGAAATGACATTTTTTTCTCAGTGAAGAAATCATGTCTGACTACATGAGTCTGAGATCAAAGTTCTATTCTACAAATGATAATGAAGGTTTAAAGATTTATGTTGGTAGTAAAAGTTGATTTGAAATTCATATCCTCTATCTTTGACTAATAATGTACTTTATAGAGAATGTGAATAAGAGAGAAAATTGTTAAGTTAATCCAACAAAATCTAGAGATCAATTAAAATCCTATGAATCAGTTCAGGATGAAGGATGGCCATTATGCCTTCAAAGTCATTAAAAGATGACAGAATATTTCTGAAGATAGGAAAGCTTGTATTTTATTATCTATTTATTTACCGGCAATTGACTTTTCCAGAAAGTGTTACCATTTTCAAGGGAGAAAGGGTAGATTTTACCTGCCTTTTGATAGATGTAATAAAAAGAGAAATGAAAGTAAAATTCCACACATTATAGTTTTATTTGTTTAAGTTTTATGACAGGAAGAAAAAATTAATTTTAAACTGTGGTTTCAGATTACCTGCTTCTCTGGCCCCCACTATCAGGGCAATTACCACAGATACCCCAGATCCATGCTTTCTTTCTTATTTCCCAAATCTCTAGCAACATTTCAAAGGTAAGCCAAAGCACTTAGCCTTTTAGCACAGATCTGTCTCTGGAACACAATACACACTTCTTCTTGACAGCCTCTGTGATCATTATCTACTTTTCCAACACAAAGCATATAGACAGGTCATTTGCTAAAACAGAGGTATTGGATTGGTTCTTGTTTCTATTTATGTTTATCTGGTCAAATAACAGCTGTCGTCAGATATGCATTTCTACTTCATCAAATAGCTAACACATGATAATCAAGATGTTATGTATTATATTTAGGGATTATTTTTTTTCATCCTTAAAATAAATTAGTTTTCAGAGTTGCTTTTAGCTCAATGTTTTTTTTCACTTGGAAAAAACACAAACTGCATAAAGATGGGCTTTTATAGATGAATTAACAAATCTTTCTTGCCATCTTCAGCTGTAGTCTGATGAGACATTTTCTTTAGCCAAACATAATACAGCATGACTCAGGGGACCCCAGGCTATCCTTTGGGGAATCAGAGCTGAATTAGCTAAAAAAGCGTGGGCAAGGCATACTTAGATAAAAATACAGCAAGAAGGAAATTTAAGTGGATCATGGATTGTGGAAAGACTGTTCATTGGGAAGATTAGATAAAATTAAATTTAAAATGATCACATCCTACTCAGAGCCACTTAACTATTGTGACTGGGTAAACAAATCCACTTCACATGTAATGGCCATGTCTTATAAAATAACACCCATAGGGGAAAGCACTGGAGAATTCCAAACCCTAAATTTTCTGTTTGTACCTTACCCTATCCTGGAAGAATAATTGTAGATCACCGAGTTACAAGAGGTTGAAACCAAAGATAATTATAAGTGAGGATCTGTATCAGGTAGCACAGTGACCTTGACCCTGGATATACAGTAAATTCATGTGGGGCGTTTTTATAAACTACCTATTCTCAGGCCCACCCAAGACCAACTAAATCAGATCTCTGGAGGTAAAACCCAGCCACCGGTATTTATTAATGGCTCTGCTGAGGCTTCTACTGTGCATCCAGGAAGAAGAACCACAAGAAGAGTGATTCCAAACACAGGTTTGGAGTGAGATGACCTTAAATGCAAAGTAATTCCTGACCACTGACTGTGAACAAGTTATTTAATCTTTCTCAGAACCAGTTTTCATCTGTTTCTTTGGATTGTTTCAAGGGTTAGATGAGCTAATTATTTTTTTCCTTTTTTTATTAAGGTACCATTGATATACACCCTCATGACACACCCTTATGATATACACTTTTCGTGTGAACATGAAAAACATTGTGGGTGCTACATTCACCCTTATTATTGAGTCCCCCCATACCTCATTGCAGTCACTGTCCATCAGTGTAGTAAGATGCCACAGAGTCACTACTTGTCTTTTCTGTGCTACACTGTCTTCCCTGTGACTCCCCGTACACCATGTGTATCAATCATAATATCCCTCAATCCCCTTCTCCTTCCCTCCCCCCCATCCCCCCTAAACCCCCCACCCCCTTGGTAACTGCTAGTCCCTTCTTGGAATCTGTGAGTCTGCTGTTTTGTTCCTTCAGTTTTGCTTCATTGTTATATTCCACAAATGAGGGAAATCATTTGGTATTTGTCTTTCTCTGCCTGACTTATTTCACTGAGCATAATACCCTCTAATGGTAGGATTTGTTTTCTTCTTATGGCTGAATAGTATTTCATTGTGTATATGTACCACATCTTCTTTTAGATGAGCTAATTCTTGACAATAATTAGACACTACTACTATTATGCAATGGGGGAAAGGCCACTGCCTATGTAGGTGAAGCATGCCAAGTCTCCAAGTGCACTGTAGTTCTTGTGGCCCAATACCTGATGGCATTCCAGAATTTCATTATCATGCCACATCCTGAATTAGAACATAAAAATTTTTCTTTATAGGCCATGTTGTGTCTTCTTGAAGTGATAGAGCAGCAAGGTTAAGAGCAAGAACTCAGGTGCCAGCAGCTCAAATCCTGACTATACCTTCTATGAGCTCTGTGACATTGATCAAACATTTAACCTTTTCTGCCCCTCAATTTGCTGATCTGAAAAATTGGCTACTAATAGTACCTGCCTCAGAGGAATGTTGTGATGGGTAAATGCATTGATATATACAATACATAAAGCATTTACTATGCTCCCAGCACATTATTAAGCACTCAGTGAGTTACCTATTATGATAATGATAATGATGATGGTCGCAGTGAACTCCTTTACAGATGTTTCAACAAAGGAGTCTATTTTTGAGGAGTGGAAAAATCTACTATTTTGCCAATCAGAGCTTCCCATTCTTCTTAGTTGTTCTCATGCAGCTTATCTACTAGAACCCCACACCACATCTCCTAGAACCAAGTATGGAAAATAAAGTCATTAAGGGCCAGGTTGACATCTCTATTATTTATCTGTCAGTTCACATAATTCTGGGGAGTAATGATTCAAATCCATCACTATTTTGAAAATGGTATGGAAGATCATGTTCTACTGATGGTTAAAAAGTAGCATCTTCTTTATACACACATTTATTTTATAAATATGTCTTGGTCATATATCAGATGGTTACATGTGATCACATACTGGTGTTGATATTAAGGGAAAAATTAAGATAATCCATAAAACATTTTGCTATGATATGTTGCAGTTCTCTTATGAAAGCTTCCTTTTGGGATTTAATAAAAATATTCTTAATGATATCTTTAGAGATCTTGAGTAAAGAAAGAGATGTTTGATTTTTTTCCAAAAAGTGCTGCATATCATATTTTAGAATTTTATATTATTCTTTTGCATCTTTCATCAATGCTTAATATTTTAAAAATTATTTGCCAGAGAAACACTGGGTAATTCATGAATTTGTCATTTGTTTCTTCCTACCATGGCAGGTAGATAGTGCTTCATCACAACCAAAATGCCTATGGAGGAGGGCATGTCACCGTGTCAAGTCAAAATACACTATTGGGTATCACAATTAGCAGCAGATATAAGTGTTTACAACCAAAGCTGAGGAGATACTGGTCATAAGAGATTCATTATAATGTATCTCATATCTGACAAAAGGCACATAATAATCTTTTATTGCTTTCCATGCTTTCAGGGCTTTAATTTTTCTAAAGCTGCACAAGGTCATTTCATGTCATTTTTACTTGGCCCTTAATGTGCCAAAAGATATACTTTTTGAAATAAATACCATTATGAGCTACTGAAAACACCTCAAGGCAAAGTAGGCAACTTATTAACTATGACTTTATGAGGCTCCACGAATTGCATCTTGTGGAAGGCAAATAAAATCCTTCTAGCTGTCACTGCCTTTTTCTTAATACTTCACAACTACCAACCAAAAAAATCTGTTGGCTGATGATTCTAGCAATAGCTGGTCTATGAAAAAGAAATAAAATGCAGAGGAAATGAGGTTAAAGAGTTATTTTTTTCCATGGAATTGCAAATGCAGGTATTAGGAGCTTTAATAATGCTTCTTCTCTGTCAGGTGCCAAGTTTGTTATATATGGGATGGAGTGCTACCAACCTTTCTCTTAACTAATGTCTCAAAGTCAGGCCTGACAGCTTGCATCCATGCTGCTGAATTCATGGCCCTATACTTGGAGACCATATTCATTCATTCATTCATTCGGCAAATAAATTGAGTACCTACTATGTGCCAGCAGTGTTCTGGGAAAAAGGATGTAACAATAAATAAAATATGATAAGGTTCTGCCTCTGTGGCACTTCTTTCTAGTGGAGGGCAGGCAGATAATAATCAGATAGAATGCTAGGTGATTGTAATTGTTACTGAAAAAACTTAAGGGATAGGTAGTGCCAGAGTGGGATGGACATTTTATATAGCTCAAATACTTCATGTGTATATATGTGTATATATATACATATATACACATATATACACATTTGAATATGAAATATATACATATTTTTATGTATATGTATATAAACATACATTATTTTCATCTCCTATATTTCCCATTCCATATGCTCTTGCAGAACTTTGGCGCTCCCCCACTAAGAGTGTTTGTATTCTCTCTCCTTATAATGTGGGAGGCCTTTGTGACTGTCTTGAATAAAGAGAAGGCAGAAATGCCTGTCTGTGACTTCTGAAGCAAGACCATGAAATGATACAACTTTTGCCTGCCTTTCTTAGGATGTCCATTCTTAAAGCTCAGCCACCAGGCTGTGAGGGAGTTGAGGCAACACCGAGATACTCAGCCACATGGAGAAGAACACAGACTCCAGCTCATAATCTCGGGTGAGTTCTCAGTCCAAAGCCCCAGTTGCTAGTCATGTGCATGATCCATTTTTGAAAGTGTCTACTCACCCTACTCTGAGCTGTCCCAACTGAAGTTATGAGGAACAAAGCTGAACTTCCCCTACTGAGCCCTGCCCAAACTGCAGATTTATAAGCACGATCAAACATCGTCAAGGTCTTAATCCACTAATTTTACAGGTGGTTTGTTACACAACAATATATAGCCTGGACAGTGCATATATGTTTGTGTAACTGATTCTACTGAATGTGTTCCTTGCACTTTTGGGGATTAGGTGACAAATAAAACAACTTGAAACTCACTAGGGTGACTTGGGAAAGGGGTCACTATGGTGCCCTGTCACTTAGTCTGATTTATAGGATGAATGCCGCCGGGTTTTCATCTGGCCTGGCTCCTGCTTTACCTTCCCACGTTCTGACTCCCGGGTCATTCTGGTTGTAATTCTTCTCTCTATGTTTTGTGACTCTGGTCTGCCCCAACCTCACTGGAGGCTCACAATGATCACCTATGGTTGAGTGCCATCCTCACTTTGACCTTTATTTCTTTCTTGTTGCTATGGTATTGTGAAGCTTCTCTTTCATTTTGCACATCTATGTTAGCAGGGGCCTTTAAGAGAGGAAGAGATGACAAAAGAAAAAAAAAACCTGGGGTTTTCTTAAGGGACTTGAATACACATTGTCCAAAATCTCACTCAGATTCTGTGACCTCTCCTTTGTCTATGCCTGGAGATGGATATGCTGCCTTTATTTGCACAGGCTTTAGTGCTGCTCCTTTGGTATTCTGGAAGTCAGCCTATGATTACACACTCCTTTGCTCCTGTGAGCCTTTGTCTTATTGTTCTTCCCGGGTTTTGCATTCTACTCACTGGTTTTGGTCTGTGTCTTTCTGTTCCAGCATCAGTCGCAGCCATTCACTGAGACAGCTCAGGAGATAAGTTAGGGCTTAGGGTAATACCCAGGTACAAAAAAATTCCAACCACACAAAACCCCATACACAGTGCAGGTCCTTACAGACAACATCCACAGTGCCTACATAGTGTTGGATCCTATAGTTCAATCACTTTTGCTTAGGGAAGAAATATGGACACTGTGCTTGGTGTTTCCAACTTCCTTCTTCACTACTAAATCCTTCAAATGCTCAATCAGCAAATCTTGTTAATCTTACTTCCTAAATGTGTACAGAATTTACCAGCTTTTTACCATCCCCATTACTACATCACTAGTGCATAGGCCACCTCATGCTTACCTGAATTATTACAACGTATGTATCAGTGTTCTTTTCTCCATTTCTCTCCCCTTCCTATACATCTGTAACCGACAGGTAATCCATACTACAGCAAGCACAACCTCTATTAAATTAATACGTAACTATGACACCTTCCTACCCTCTTACATCAGAACCTTCAGTGTTCCTCAACAGCCTCATGATAAAGAAGAGAATTTCACATGGCTTATAAGTGAGGCTTGTCTGGGATGGGTCTCAGTCTGTGGCAATTCCCAATTTATTTACTTATGGCATATTTATTAGTGTCCTGTCTTTTACAAGTGTACAGGTTTGGATAATACATTTGGTGATTACCCAATTTATAGGGTCCTTCATTATTTTGTCTCTCCAGGCATATCTCTATTTCTACTTGTGTAAGTCTCAGATCATATGAGTGATTTCCCTGAAAAATACTATTCCTTCTTTCAGTTCGTGTTTTTGTCCATTCTATTCTCTCTGTAAGTGGCTTTTCATGCTTTTTATTTGGCTGACTTCTATTTATTTTTCAGGTGTTTCAGGAAAATTAGAAAAACCTTTTCTTTTTTCCCAAGACTGCGATATTGAGTACCCTTTGGGTTCCCATAGCATTTGATATTCAGATCTGTAGAAGCACTTGTTCTGTACAGTAACAGTTTATATAGTTTGTTTCAATGACTAAACTCCAAACTACTTAAAGTTCAGATTAATGTCATGCTCACTGCTGTGCCCCAGCACTTATGCATTCTCTAATACAGTGTAGGTACTTGAAAAATATTTTCTAGATGACCAAGTGATGAATGAATAAACTACTCTGAATCTTGTAAAGAAGAGGCATTTTGAAAGAGTAGATACATACCCAGGGAGTTTAAAATTATTTGCAGAAGCATCCATGCTTTATTGACCTCCATCCTCACAAAGAGGCAGAGCTCACTTGAACTAGATAAACTTTTGTTCCTTTCTAAATCTGGATCTACTGCGATTTCACAGTTTTTTGCATTAAATTCATTAGCTCTGGAAATGTCAGCCTTGGCAGGCCACTGCTGTGAATATTTTAAATGGGAACCAAAGAATTCCAAGATTCTTTCATGATGTATTTCTTTTTAATTGATAAATGAAGTAAGGATGTTATTAGAAGTTATTTTCTATTTGTCAATGGGAGACATAGTTAACTAATCCATTTTGGGTGTCACTTTAATTAGGAAGAACATTTAGTGAGTAACTCATAAATTCTTGGAAGACTTTTAAAACTAAATTACATAAATATCAGGATACATGTGTAAGTAAGATACAAAGAGCCTAGGTATTTGTAGAAAGAGATCTTTGTCATCAGGTGAGTTTACTTGATAAAATATAAATATTTGTTTCTATCTCTCAAAAGAATCTACTCTTAAAAAAACTTTTGCTTAGCAAATTAGGAATAGTAGGGAATGGTCTAAACTGATAAAAGATCAATACTAACAAAAACTGTATAGGAAACATCATGCTTAATGTTGAAATACAGTGGTACAAAACAAGGCTCCTTGCTTCTATTTGAGATGGTTTTAGTGATCTCAGTCAGCAAAAAAAGGCTAGAAAAAGAAACCACTGGAATTAATAAAACACTTAGAAAACTACTGGATAATAATTAATATAAAAATCAATTGCATTTCTATATGCCATCAATAAAGAATCAGAAAATGAAAAAAATGTAAATATACCATCAAAACATTGAAAATTTAGGTATAAATCTAACAAAACATGTAGAAGAAATTTATGGTTAAAATTATAAATCTTTATTTAAATATATTATAAAAGATCTAAATAAATGTAGACATGATCCATATATGCCATTAATTACACTAGTGGCTCCATGTCCTTATTCCATGGTGTTTTGATGCTCTTTGTCATTTTATTCTGTAGTTTCTCTCACTATAGAGGTGATGTTTATTTCACCACCTTGATACTGCGTTCAGGTATGTGACTTGTAGCCAATGGTATGTATGTATAGTAGATCACTTGGTTTCTCACAGATCTCCATGTCCTAACCCCCAGAATTTGGGAATATGTTACCTTCATGGTGAAAGGGACTTTGTAGATGTGATTAAATTAAGGATTTTGATATGCAGTGATTATCCTGGATTATCTGGGCAGGCTTGATATAATCACCAAGGTCCTCATAGGAGGGAGGGAAGGTGATATGAAGACAGAAACAGAGATTTGAGGATGCTACATTCCTGGTTTGGAGATGAATGAAGGAACCACACAGGGAATGCAAGAATGGAGGCAGCTTCTAGAAGTTGGAAAAGGCAAGAAAATGGGTTCTCCTCTAGAGCCTATGAAAAAGAAGCCCTGGTAAAATCTTGAATTCAGACCAGTTAAACTTATTTCAGACTTCTGAACTATAGAACTATAAGAAAACAAATCTGTGTTGTTTTAAACCACCCAGTTTGTGAAAAACACCCAGCATCCATAAAAATTAATTTAGTGTATTAGCAGACTGACACATGCAGAGCTTGAAAAGATCTACCAGCACTGTGAGATCAAGTTCTGGTTAGTCAACTACAGAACTTTACAAAATGTAATTCATCAAAATATCTCTTGACTGTAGGTCAAAAGTTTTAACATTGATTGTTCCATTGAGTGTCCAGTTTAAAGTGATAAATAAAGATCCAAGTTATGGCATATCACAGTGAAATTTGGGACAACACTGGAAGGTAGATGACAATGGGACAATGCCTTAAAATTTCTAGGAGAAAATTATTTCCAAACTAGATTTTTATATCCAGCTAAATTATTAAGTAAGGGTGAGTCTGCTTAGGTGGAATATAGATATTTTTAGATCTATGATTGTCAATGTATTTCATGTTCCAGGAACCCTTTCTCAGGATGTAATGGAAGAATGTACTCTTCGATACACACAATTAAATGAGAAAACAAGATATGGGATCAAGGAAAGAAAGAATTCTAAAGTGAGAGAGATAGTGACCAACGACAATGAAGCTAAGAGGTGCTGTAAGCTTGGAAGGTTGTAGGTGGAAGGTTAAGATGGAAAGGTGATATAATGAAGAAATAGTGATAAAATATTAGACCAGAATGGCTCAGTAAAGATGAAACTGATAGACATCTGATGATTCTGAATGTACTGAGTTGAAATTTACATTTGTGTCAGAGGTTTGAGTGTGAATTACTGATAGTGGTACAGGATATGAAGCAAGCAAGCAAACAACAGTAATAAAAGCTAGGTCATACTAATCCAGGGAGGAAAAATGTTGAATAAGATAGGAAATGTAATTATTGTTCTTTGAATAGCTCAGCTGTGAATATTATTTAAATAATCTTAAGATGTAAAACACTGAATATAATCTAACCAACACGAATGCTATAACTATATTGAGAAGACGGGGATGATAGGGTGGAGAGGAAGGTATGTTTGGATGGAGAAGTGTATGAAAGGAGTTAAATTCTCATACTTTATAGTAGCAAGTCAATAGACAATATCTAGAACTAATAAGCAAAATATATATTTAGAAATGTGAAAGAAAATATAAAAAAAGAGCTCAAAGAAATGAATGTGGTGCTTCTGGGGCATCACAATTGCAAGTAGAATGAATAGAAGAGACAACATCTACATTTTTATTATAAACCTTGTAGATCTATTTGGATTTTCAACAGTGTATGAAATTTTCATGCAATTCAATAATTGGAAAATTTTTGTTTCTTCTGGTTTCACTCTCATTATGAAATTAAAGGAACTTAAAAATATTAGAAGAAATGTACTCTTGGGAATGAGGAAGATATGATTTGCTGGTGATATAATGAAGAAAAAACAAAAAGAACAGGGAATCAGAAGATACAGGTTTTCTGTTTTGCCAACAATGAGCTGGGTGTTTTGCTCATCTACAAAATGAGTATTTGGACTAATTGATTTCTAAGGTCCCTCTCAGTTCTAACATGCTGTTTCTCTGATTCCATTTTCATGCACTGTGCACAACAGTATGTAGCTCACATCCTTTGCTGGTTTTTTTTTCCTGACATGAAGCATTTAAAATAATCACAGATTCTACCAGTCAACTAAGAAAGCAAGTAATTGCTAACAAACATAGTGAAACTCTCACAAAGTATAAAATAGAGCAGGTGAGATATTTTACATCCCCATCCAAAAGCAACAGGGTCTTTTATGAGTGAATCATACCTTTTACAGAAATCACCCATATGTTTCCTTCTGTCAAGAATAGCATATGAAATACAATAAGCGTTTCTGAAGCCTGTATCACAATAGCCCCTAAGCTCTATATACACTACATGGCAAATCAAAATCAAACAACTTCTTCTTTAATTGGAATTTAATAAAACTTAAATATATTCCTTTTTTGATATCTCTGCAAGAAATTTTCTTTCCTAGTTATTTATCCCCAACTTTTAATCCAAAAGTGAACCATAAAATATTAAAGCTGGAGGAGACCTTAGTTCAACATTTTCATCTCAAAGATGAAGAAGTCAGCGACCAAGGATAACTAAGTGCTGTATCCAAGGTTAAGTCCAGTGTTGGGTAGCACTGCCAGGATCATGGCCCAGTTCTCTGACTCTACAGCACCATACTGGTAAAGACAAAAGTATCTAACATTGCCAGTGTAAGCTTGTCTTAAAGTTAAAGTGAAAACAATTTGGGTGAGACCAAGTATATATAAAAATGGGAGGAAAAGCTTAAGGTTAAATTGCAAGTTCCTGGTGGATCTGTTAGAAAACAGAATCTGGAAGTCGTTTAACCAAAAACTTTACATCAGCTACTGGGTTGTGCCAACTTTTTAATTTGGCAGAAATAAGGAATATTCCCTGTAATCAAACACCCTGCCTAGGATTCTGGGCCATAATAAATTAATGAAGTGAGTTTCTTCTATTAGATTATCAGTGGCTACCATTTTCAAAGATAGATATAATAAAAACCATACCATAAAATGTTCTATCAGCAAGCACTTTTTAGTGCCAAGTAATTGTTTATGCTGGGAAGGAAATATGCTAGGTCAGCTTTGGCAATGCATTAAAAAGCCTCAGGTCCTGAAGATCTCTATAGCCCCATCCCCCAATTTACCACACTTAAGACCCTCAGCTGTGTTTCTCTCTTCCTATTGGTTTCCGTTAATAGAGAATTGTAGAATTGGAAAGCTGGAAGGGTTTTACAAGGATTCAGTAGGTTAATAATTCAAGAGGAAATAAACTGTGTAAAAGAAACTGTGATTGCTACTGCTGGTAAAAGACTAACCAAATGTATTAGAAGACTATCTACAGCTTTTCCCCATTGTTTCAGGGTTCCTGGTAGTCCTGTTTCAGAGTTATTTTCATATTCAAACCCAGACCATGCAGACATGCATACACACTACCACTTATCTGGGCAGCTCCTCTGCAGAATCAATGACTAGATTCATAGGTAAGAGATAAGAAAGATGAAAAATAATTGACAGACTCTAAGAGAACAGATGATGCCATTGGCAGTGGTACAGATTAACTGGGGGGCTGAGGACCTGTACCTCTGTACAGATTTGCATTGCCCATAGGGTGCTCAACCTGAGACTGTCTATATTTTAGCACTGTAAGTCATGAATTCCAGGAAACTTCTCATTTCTGAGCAAAACGGATCAGTTAGTCCTCTATTGTACAAAGTGTTGTTTCCTTAAATGCCATTTTTTAGCTCTCTCCGTATCTGGGGGAAATCAGAGGGTTACATTTTGTCATAAAGTAAAACCATGTTTGAATCTTAAGTAATAGGCACTTACTTCTGTAAGTTTTTAATGTTTAGCGGGTCATCTTGCATATGTTATGAACTTCGGAAAATGTACCATCTTGCTCTTTATTTCTTTACAATTTAAATGTTTCACCCGAAACCAGGTGGAGAGCAGTGGTGATGTGCAGAATGAACCACTCTCAAAAGAGATGTGTAAAAAGAAAAACAAATCCTGCATAATGCTGCTATGCTCTATTCTGACACAGTTTGTATGAGTTGCTTCACCCATCATACTTATGGTTTTAAACACAAGCTGCATAAAAAACTGATAAGATAATGGTAAAATGTTGAATTTAATATCTTGGAATCTAAGATACTCTTGGTTGAACAAGAAGAAATACTTGTGCCCATATTTCCTAGGCCCTCATTTTGTGATTTAGTGGAGGGCTGACTTACTAACAAATATCTACATTATTTTGTAACCCTTCACTTTCAGTTATAGTTGGTATGTTTTGAGAAAGCCCACTGCATGTAGTCAAAAACTTTCATGTTCCCTTGCTTTTTTGTTTTGTTTTATCACTGTTGTTTTTCCCATTGAACTAAAAGAGCAACATGGTTCAGTAAGAAAAGCATGTGACTGGAATTAGACCTGAGTTCAATTCCTCACTTGACCATCTACTAGTCATATAATTTTTAACAAGCCCCAAACATCCATGAGCCTCCAATTTCCCATCTGTAAATTGAAGGATTTCAACAATATGGGTTGAAAGCATTGCTTATGTTCTATGCACCTATATGAACTGAGAAGCACTAGAAAGGGGCCTCATTCATTTGCCTTAACTTCCGAAAGAATTTTGTACACCCATAGGTGTTGGTGAGGATTTCATGGCAACCTGTTCTCTGTAGGGCCTTTCAAGACTGGGTCTGCTAAAGAGAAAGAGCTGACCCAACTGGACACACACACACACACACACACACACACACACAGCCTTTGCTTATCTTTAAAAAGTCTTACTTGGTGTTTTGTTTTGTTTTTTTCCTTCCTTCTGGGTATACATGGAGCTGGTTTGTGTGAAGCAGATGTGGAATGGCTGGGAAGTCTCTTGGGACCTTATAGTGTGGTTGAAACTTTTATAAACCAGAGTTCTGCATGCTCACTTGTCTATGGGCACATAAAGCCATTTCCTGGGCTCATTTTTAAAGACACTGTGTCAACAACACAACATTCCTATGGGCTGTGAAATGTAGTAGAAGACATTTTCAGCTTCTCTTTCTTTGACTCCTAGACAGTGAGATCTAAAAGTGTACAAAGCAAAAAGCAAACAAAACAAAACAAAACCCCAAACCAATTTACCCACCTAGGAAAATAAAGAGCTCATTTGGGACAGTGTGGGTGGGCATGCCTACTAGAAGTCTTTAGAGTCATTCATATTTTCAACGTAAGTGACTACAGTTGCAAAAACTGTTGTAATCACTCACTCTAGATTTGTTTTCTTTCAAGAAGCAAATGTGAAGTTCTCACAGGTATATGCCTAAGAAAAGTAGGATAGCAAAGGAGCTAAGGAGATAGGCTTTGGAGCCTAGGGAGCAGGATTCAAATCCCAGTTCCGATCCTCACCAGCTGGTAGGTTTTAGCAAGTTATAAGACCACCCTAAACTTTCATTCCCTATATATATATATACAAAATAGGGCTAATATTGCTGGCCTATTGGTTGTAATAAAGATCAATAGCCTAATGTATGAAAACTCCCAGCATGGTACCTTGTATTGAGTAAGTGTTTAGTATATGGAAGCCATTACTAAGAAAGCATTCTTAGTTAATTGTACTGAATACTTACTACATGCCAAGCTCTTTTTTCAAAGCACTTTATATGATTTATATTATCCGCATAGGAACTTTACAAGATTAAATACCACTGTCATCTCAAGTTTATAGATGAGAAAATGAGGGGAAGATAAATTATGTATCTTGCCTAAATTTTCTTGAATAAAGAATTTGTATTTTGATAATCTTTAACGTTTCAAAATATATTGCACTCTGTGGTCTACTTTGTAAAAGCTCATAGAGGTGTAAGCACGCTTTGCAAGCAGTGAGGCCAGGATTCAAACATGGGATGTTTGGACATGGATATTCTTTGTTTAATCACTATGTATACTGTTTCTTGAGATCCTATGATTCTCCTAAGAGTAAAAAGATTTGGATGGAAAATGTATTCCATCTTTTACATATCAAAACAGTCTGCATAGGACAGCATTTGTTCTTTGAAAATACAGTAGCAGTAATTTTTAACATAAATATGGTGAAATTAGGGAAGTATCTGAGAAATTGTGAGGGAAAGGGTATGCATTTATTAGCTTGCAGAGTACTGACTGGATGTAATATATTTTGAAGCATTTAAGGATATCAAAATAGAAATTATTTATGTGAGAAAATTTATAATCATAAAGTCATTAATGTTCATTTGCAGTGAGAGCCAAAGAACACCACTTTTGTTTGTTGCTTCACTTGTTTTTTGTTTTTTATGAGCTGAGCAAAAAAAATTGAATTTCTCTTCTAAATCCAAGCAGTGCATAGATTATATGCCAATCCTCTAAGGTCATAGGCAAACATTTTGCTTTTATGCTAATGCAACTAATAATTATTACAGTCTGGAGCTGATGAATATATGGATTGGATTCTGTAAACTTTCCAAGATTATGTAATTGGACAGTCATACAGCTAGAACCCCAGCAAAGTGGTAGGTAGTGGTGTCACGCTCTCAGGTGCTCTGTTGGT
Organism: Manis pentadactyla; assembly: GCF_030020395.1. NCBI lineage: Eukaryota > Metazoa > Chordata > Mammalia > Pholidota > Manidae > Manis > Manis pentadactyla. Next base: position 85,894,823 of record NC_080023.1, on the reverse strand, counting down.
TTTGCCATTGAAAGCAATCCTCTGCAGACAGGGATAGGCTGCACATGACAGGGTGGGGTAGGCCATCCATTCGATACCCACATTACAGTACAATATGACAGTGCTCTTTTGGTTAACTATGTCTCTTCTGCCCATCTCTGTCTGTGTTCTCCATCCTTATCCTTCATCTTAAACTCTGAAATGTCATTTTCAAGCCATATCCTCCCATTCTCTTTTAATCCTTCTATAAAAAATAGATTTCTAAAAAATTTTTAGAGTAGTTTTAGGTTCACAGAAATATTGAGCAGAAGGTACAAGATTTCCCATATGTCCCTTGCCCCCACACATAGCCTCCCCCACTATCAACATCCCCCAGTCAGAATGGTACATTTGTTACAAATGAACCTGCACTGACACATCATTATCCCTCAAAGTCTGTAGTCTTCATTAGGGCTCACTAATGTCGAGTCAGGGTATACTTGTGTTGTTGTACATTCTATCGATTTGGACAAAGGTATGATGACACAAATCCACCATTATAGTTCCCTGAAGAGCAGTTTCACCCTAACAATCCTCTGTGCTCTGCTACGCATCCCTTCCTCCCTCCCAACCCCAGGCAACCTGACCTTTTTAGTCTCCACTGTTTTGAATATTTTATTTCTTCCTTGCCTGAAGCTTAATCTCATTTAAACATAGAATCCCTCAATTTCTTTTTTCTCCATCCATTTTATTAGTCTTATGATGGTTTAAATTGCAATCATCAAACAGTCCAGACCTCAGGGCCAGTCACTTCTATCTGCCTTTCTCAGCGCCCTCGAAGCCAGATCTCCTCGCCTTTCCCCGTGTTTGCTCACCACTGAGCAATTCAGTGCCAATCTCATCATTTCACTTGCTTTGCCAGCTTCAGAGGAAGGGGCCTTTAATATTTGTGGAGGTGGGTCTCCAGGCATGAGCCAAGAGATGATGCTTTTCCCAAATAGGTTGTGTTCTGATGAAGTCCCCTGAATGGGTAGGGTACTTGCCTCAGTTTCCAAAGTTGTACACTGTTGGCAGGATTGTAAATTTGTGCAGCTACTACGGAAAACAGTATGGAGGTTTCTTAAAAAACTAAAAATAGAAATACCATACAATCCAGCAATTTCACTTCTGGGAATTTACCCAAAGTAAACAAAATCACTAATTTGAAAAGATACATGCATTCTTACATTTATCGCAGCAGTACTACGATAGCCAAAATATGGGAGCAACCCCAAGGTCCATCAATAGATGAATGGATAAAAAAGACGTGGTACATTTATACAGTGGAATGCTCAGCCATAAAAAAGAATGAAGTCTTGCCAACTGTGACAACATGGATGGGCCTAAAAGGTATTATGCTAAGTTAAATAAGTCAGACAGAGAAAAACAGATACCATAAGATTTCACTTATATGTGGAATCTAAAAAACAAACAAAAAGAAAAACAAACAAACAAAAGAGAAATAGATTCACAGAAACAGAGAACAGACTGGTGGTTGCCATAGGGAAGGGGTGAGGTGGGGCATGGTGAAATATGTGAAGTAGGAAAAATTGGTGAGAATGTTTGGCATCTTGATCTACGTGATGGTTGCACAAGTGTATACACATGTCAAAATCACCAAGATGTACAGTAATATTTGTGCATTTTACTGTATGAATAATTTTTTTAAAAACATGAAAATAGGGAGAAGGGGCAGAAAATTTCTCTCACATGAGTGCTAAGAAGATTAAGATGGATTCTGTGTATGAAAGCACTGTGTAAAACATTAAACATGAAGTGAATGTAATTAATTATTGTTTTGAAACATTTAAGTCAAAACTCTTTAAGTTTAAACCCTTTTTTTAGCCCAATGTAACATGTTAAAACATACTTAAACGAAATGATAGGAAGCAGGCAATGTTAGTCATGTTAGTTATCCTGCTCAAAACATACTGACTGTTCTTTTCTCCCTGTGAATAGGCAGGAGGAGCTTCCAGGCTCAGCACCTCACGCTGACTGTCTGACGCAGTTTGACTCCTGTGTCCATCTCCTGCTCCTTGCCCAGGGTGCTGACTTAGCCCATTCTGATCCGTGAGGGCGTTCTCTCTCATCAAGCTTCAGAGCTGCACAGCATGTGGCTTTTCTTCCTCTTGGGCTGAATTCTGGTCACAGTCAGCCTGAGTGCCTCACTTGGTGGTTTTCTGAGAGGTGTGAGGACACTGCTCTGGTCTCTGTGAACCCTGGAAGGAGCTCAGTCATACTCAGGTTATCCAAGTAGAAAGTCTGAATCCTTCACCTGCACTGCCAAATGTGTGTTGGACTCTAAGCGACTCTACTTTCAAGGTACTTTATTTAAATTATTTAACAACTGTAGAATTGGTTGAGACCAAGCGTGTGCTATTTCAGTAGAAAAAGAAAAACAGGGGAAAGGGTTGTTTAAGTAAAGACAAGGAATTTATGATGAACTTCTATGCTTCACAGCATGCAGTTTTTTTCTTTCTTTTTTGATAGTGAAATCGCTACAAAGAAATATGATTCTAGTTTTATTCTGAGAGCTTTAGGTTCCAGAATGAAGCAGAATGTGATTGTTTTTTCTTTCACTTCTTACCCATATGGCTGCTGCTGGTGTTGGGATCTATTTGGTACCAAAATTTTAAGAAGGTACTAATGTGTCCTTAGGCCAAATCTTCTTCTACAAATTAATTTGTAAAAGATGATTTTGTATAAAGAAGACTCTCTTACAAAATTGAATCTTTTATTCAAGATAATCCACTATTCTGAAAAATATAGAATAGGCAGGGAACATAATTCTACCAGCTTAATTAGTGTCTGTCAAATGTTTCCACTATCACCACTTTACATCATATTCTTGAGAAGAGGAGAAGAAGGAAAGGAAAGAGAGAACATGTACAGTCATTTAAAAATATTTCTTTGTTGGAAAAAACAACTTTATGGTGGCAAAATCTAGTAGACACCACCTTGTTCAAATGTTCAAAGTTAACATCTGCTATAATGAGAACATAAGCAACATTATGTCCCTTGACACAATACCCTGAACAAGGCACGATGCACTGCTCTGTCATTCTTACCAAAAATGAATAACCTAAATTGAATTTTGAAGAAAAAACAGACCCAGATGGAGAGTTACATACAAAGTAGCTTTACTTTTCAAAAGTGTCAGTCATAAAAGAAAAGAAAGGCCGTCCAAGATGAAAGGAGCCTCAAGAGGACATGACAACTTAAATGCACGCTGTGACCTGGGCTGGATCCCGGCCAGAGAAAGTATATTAGTCGTAGCAACTGGCAAGAATGGAATAAGTTCTTTAGATTAATTAATAGTATTATATCAATATTACTTTCTTGGTTTTGAAAATTATAAAATTGCTATGTAAGAGGGAACATTCTGGGAAGCCAGGTGATGGTATATGGGAATTTCTTTGTACTCTTCTTGTAACATTTGTAATTCAGAAATGATTTCAAACCGAAATTTTAAAAAGTAAAAACCACAGATTTAAAACCACAGGTGATTGAACATGTCCTAGATCATACAGTGATAAGTGGTGTCCGATTCTGGCCTCTACCCAGGTCTTTCATGCAAAAGTCATGCTCCCCTTGATATTTTTCTGTGACTTTCATGAAGATTATAACCACCAGTCAGTCCATGACAGTCCCAAGAGTTGATTGGTATCAGCTCTCCAGTTAGAAACAAGGTAAGGTGACTTACCTTGCTGGGTTTTATGTTTTTGTAAAGAATAGACAAGAAAAATATTTTGCTTAGGATAAAAATGAGTAAGAGTAAAAACTCTATTCAACAGATTTTGAATGACTCATATATTTTTGCTTTTACCTAGAACATATCATCTATTGATTTATTGCTACAGCTAGCTAAGCATTAAATACTCTTTTGAAGATGGCAACCCCTATTTTTCCCCATGAATCTTAGAATGTGAAAAATAGTTCTGCTGCAGGCTGGATATGTGAGGGAGGAACTGGGCATTAAAACTCAACAATTTTCATAAGCGATAAACTGTACCAAGTCAGAACCATGATGTCTATCATAAACTGTTAAAGCTCAAACTCTTTTAACACCAGTTCATCCTAATGTTTGTGTCCCAAGATAAGACTATCGATAAATTGATCTAATGTTACTAACTTCTCAAAAACTTTAATGCTCCAAAGATAAAACCATTGACTGTCCCAGTAACTCCCTAGTTTGCACATTCTGACCAACACCTGCTGAGACTGTGCCCAAGTCCTGAAATGCCCTTTTCTACATGTTCCCTTTTGAGATGTCTTCCCCACTGCTACCCAGAAGGCTCGGTATCCCTTGCTGCAGTGAGGCATAAACCTCACTTTGCTGACCACAGATGTGTTTCTGGAGGACCTTGCCTGATGGGCATGGCTGATGTTACTTTAGAGAGCAGTCCTAATAAGCTGAATTGTATTTTGTAATTTTAGGAGCCTTAATCAGTGATTTTCTCAGAACTGTTTCAATGTCTTAAAGGTAAGCACAAAATAAGAAGAAAACGAGTACCTATATATTACACAAGAATTAGAATAAAAATCCCTTATACTGGAAGCTGTGAGGATCACAAACACTTAACCAGTGTGAGGAATGAAATACATTTCTCTCCTAGAGATGACTGAAGGTAATGGCTCTTTCACTCTTACCTGCCTGTAGAATTACCTAAGGGGTTTTAGAAAATGCTGATTTTCCAGAGACCGCCTTAGATCAATTTAATTGGATTCTCTGGAAATGGGGCCTAGGAATCCATATTTTAGAAGGTTCCCACATGATTCAAGAGTTGAGAATCACATTTTAAGATGTCCACATAACATTTTACTGCAAGACTTACAACGTTTATTGAATGCAAATCTACTCAGCTACCCATCTGTTCTAAAATATACCTATTGTGTGACTTGGTGTAGAGCACCAGAGCTTCAAAAAAGAGTAAGAGTTGAACATTTAAGAAATTACTTGACTCAGGATAAATTCGATGAAAATACAATAAAACCTGTTAACAGAATCTGAATTTCTAATGGCTTTTTCTAGGCATACAGCATGTTTCTGAAAACTGGAAAGGCTGAACTTTCCAGAAGATGCAGAGCAGAGAGAGCAGAATCAGTACTCACTTAATAAATACATCAACCGTCAAGATAAAATAAGGGGGTAAAAATCAGGGGCAGGTGGCCTTTCTTCCTCTAGGACACTCCTGGGTCACTTAATATTTGTCCAGGGAAGACTAGGAGCTATGACACTGAGGAGATAAAGATGCTGCTTTCATAAAATGTTATATAATGATTTCCAGAGCCAACTATTAATGCCTTTTGAATTGGTTCTGGCTTTGAATTTATGCATAGCACTTTTTCCCTCTATGAGTTTGAATGATCAAGGGCTTGACTGTTATAAAGATGAAGTTCAAGAATGATCCAAGCTGGAGTGAGTCAACAACAGATGCAGCCCCTGGAAGTATTCTCCGAAGATTTGTCAAAATGCAGTTCTTGGAGGTTGTGATGAACACACATACATATTATGTGCCACATCTATGTGTTGGCCAGTGTAACAGTGGGGAAGAAATGTAGTTAGAGACTACATCAAGTTGTATTAAAGGACTTTGAAAAATGATTTGTTGGAGCAAGCTATGTCCAGTAGTTTGCAAGGAAAAAAGAACAGTGAATAAAACACTCATAACAGCTCAGAAACAACGGCAAAAATCAAGCATTAACACTACTGTCATATATGTAATGAATAATTTCATAGCTCAGGGAACATCCCTGGAAGTGAAAGTATAGGTTATTTCATTGCTAATTAGGCCTTTAAAAGCTGTCTTAACACAAAGAAATGTTTTAATGCTTTACATTTACAGAAAACATATGTTGTGAAGTATAAAAGTTGAGGCAAAGAATGCCACATAATTTGCTAACTATTCTAAAACTGAACTGTTTTAGATAATACATAAACTATATAAGATATTTCTAATGATTATTAAACCTCAGAAGAGTTAGATAACCTGGTTTTGCCTGGTTTTGGTAGTAACCACAAATAACTCGGGAGCTTAACTCAATGAATGTTTATTTGTTGCTCACTCTGTGTTCATTATGAGTTGCCAGGGAACCTCTGCCCCACATGGCTACTCTGGGGCTCAGGCTTCACCTCAACCCTTGCCTCTCTGATCACTTTTGCAGTGGGAAGGGAATGTAGAACATTCTGCACTGGCTCTTTATGCTTTCTCCCAAAGGCAATACACATCGCGGCTACTCACATTTTACTGACCAGCCAAACCTAGCATCTGTACTGACTTTGAGGGGACAGGTAAAAAAAAAAAGTACTGCCATATTCCAGAAGGAGGCCTGAAAATTTTAGATAAGAGGTCTAATGATTCCCACAAAACTGTATCAGATTCAGTTTATAAAGTAAGAATAATATGGGTAGGATATGATTTCTGCTCTTTTTAATATTTGTAGTTAACAAAAAGTCTTCGCACTCAATAAGTTCTGAGAATTACTTGGAAAAGTAACAGGGGACTGATCTTACAAAGACGGCAAGGTCACTCCCAGAGAAAAATTCATAGGAACTAAGTTTTACTGGTATGAAATAGTTTAGTATTTGTACACTTTTCAATGAGTACAGAAGAAGACAGGAAAAACAAGAGTCAGTATGATGAGTAGTTAAAGGCTGGGTTTGAATCATGGCTTTGAGAGTCACTAGCAACATGACTGCGGCAAAGTAACTTAGCCTGCCTGTGACTCAGTTTCCTCACTCTAAGTGAAGTCATAATATTAGTGCACTTTTCACAGGGATTTGAGGATATGTATCACACATATCACTCAATAGATATTAGTAAATGCTATAAGCATTTGCAATAATTAATTGGACTGATTATCCATTTAACTAAGTCCTTACAAGGTCTAGCAAAGTGAAGGGATGGGGATAAATTTGGCCTGTGAAGATAAACAGCCATGCTTTCTAAGAGACAGTGTGACTTAGACTAAGCATCAGGAAGCCTGGCTCCAGCCCCACTCTGCCCCTAACTACCTGTGTGACCTTTAAGTACATCACTTAACGTTTTCTTGGCATCTCCTTTCTTTTGTTCTTTCTAGGCGAATGTAATTCAACTTAAAATACATTTACTAGGGATCCTCTAGTGTATAAATGTTAAAGCTTTAATATGTAGCAGATGAGTAAACACATTAGAAGAAAGAGTAAACGAGAAGTAAATTTGACATGAAATAGAGCTTCAGAGTCAGAAGGAATTTTTATCAGGTGGATGGTGATAGGTTATTTGAGGACAGAGAGAACAGCATGAAAACATCTTGATAATAACAGTAACTATCGTTTATTGGATGCCTACAAAATGCCAAGTACATTTACTTGTGTTACTTCTTGTCAGCAAAAAACTCAGAGAGGAAAGTTTATCATCCACATTTAAAAAATAAGGGAACTGGCTCAGCGAGACCCATGTAACTTGAAATCTGTTATGTCTGATTCCAGAAGCCTTTCTTTGTTTGTGTGTTTTTTCATTTATGTTATTCAACTAAGAGAGGAGAGAGTAAAGGGCAGATCAAAGAATAATGAACAGTGTGGTTAGTCTGGGCCATTAGGTTTATTAGGGAGTTAGCAGGAATGCAGTTTGAAAGTCTATTCCATCATTAAATCATTTGTTTCTGTTGTCTAAGACTTAAGCTAGTTATAAACCTATGTGCATCTGGAGTGTCTCAAACATTTGCCTCAGGGGTCTCATAATACTTTATATATACATTTATTTGAGCCCTTCTCACATACCCTAGCTTTTATACATACAGTTACTGGAGGATTTTTAAATTATTTGTTTGGTGGTCTAAAAGATAGAGGGTTTTGAGTTTCTCAAAGGGAAGGACCAACCATACCTTATTCACCATTGTATCCCTATGCTTCCATCACAGTGATGTGCAGACATTAAATAAATATTTGCTGAATGAATGAATAAATGAATTAATGCTTTTAGATAGCTCTGATGCTTGAAAAATCTCTTTAATGCTTAGAAAACTTGACTCTAAGCAAGCTGCCTGATGCCTTTAAACTCTGACAAGATAAAAATTTTAATGTTCAAAGACTGCTTTGTTAGAGGTAAATTTTATTTATAATTAATTCCAGGATCCTTGAATGTTCTATAATTTGTTGAATAGTTTTTCTACTTTTAAAAATTACTTCATTTTCATATTGGAAGATATCTTGTACCATTACTAAGCATTAATGGAAACACATGACTTAACATGCCAATATCTTACATGCAACAGTTTATAAAATGTTTCTGAGGCATGAAAGCAAAGCTGACCAATACTGCACTAAAAATATGGTAATGTTAGCAAATAGCACTCATTTCCAGCTCAGGAGTTAACATTTAATACCTTCTCTCCAATATTATGAATTTTTGCTATGGTGATTCAATAATACTAAGTGGTAATACATTTCGAAAACTAAAGAAAATGTTGGATTGTGTATGTGATTAAAGCTGGTCCTTCATTCTCCATCAGATCAATTGGTATAGGCTGTCCTCTTTCCTAGTAGGTGTCAAGTCACTTCAGGCCACATTCATGATCATATGAGCTCAGAACAATTAAGATACCTTGTTCCACCCTCCCATTTCCTATGCCAATAGATAGTTAAAATCACCTAGGAGGGGGGTTTTCTTTCTATTTTTAAAGATCTGAGAATGAAATGGCATTTATTCCTTCCCCTAGAATCTCATTTTCATGTTTATAACAGTGATATTCAACACATTTGTTCTCAGATCTAACTGAAATTCTGTCTTTAAATAAGTTGGTTTCTTTAGAATTGTTTTCATTCTATAAAACTACCAAGAAGTAATAATAAATTGCTTAGTTATATAGTAATTTTACTTCAAATTGCATGCTATGTGTATACAATTCTGAGAGGTCAGTGGTAAATTAAATACTACTCCTGTTTTATGGATAGGAAAATTTCACCAAAGATAGTCTCTCCTGGTAAGCTAGTGGTTTTGCAGCTATAATTAGCTATATTTTATACACAGAGAACAATTTTAGTGTCATTTTCTTAAAATTCTACCATATTCTTAAACAGGGGATGACACTGATCTTGACTTCTACTTTGTAGGGCAACTACTATATTCCTTAATTTTCTTCACAAGACTTCTTTTCTAAATATTTAAAATTTTTCATTCCTCTTTTTCAAGTTATCTTACATCTTTTATGTCCTTTTGGAAGTTCGGCACCTTAAGCTGGATGCAGCATTTCAGTAAAATTATGACTAATAAATATTTAGGTTTCTCATGAGGTAATGAAATTCTCTGCTCATCTAGGCTGGATGTGCTTCATATATGGTATCAGGATGCCTTATGTAGCTACACATTCCCCTCTCTTATCGACTGTAAACATAACTGTGAGTTAATGAACTGGAAACATATTATGATTGGTTATGGAATTTTATTTCTCAAATACTTCAGACTTATATATTATCCTTTGAATACTCTTCCCTATTACGCCTCTGTCAAAGCAATAATGCTATTCAGTATGATATTTGGTTTACTTTTTGGCAAATAAATTAAAATGATTGAAAATGAGTAAGATGATTTGGGGAGGTTTTGGAGCACTGACAGATTTCATGCTTTAAGTTAAATTCCCTTCTGTGTTAAACATTTGGAGGCTTTTATTTCTCCTCAAATTCTTTTTATGGTGGGAAGTCTTCACCCACCTATTTCCTTTAGTCTCATGGTTAGCTTTCAAATACCCGAGAAGACTATGCTATGCTTTAGATAGATCATTTAATCATAGTCTGGTCTCCCAACAGGGGGAAGCCTCTCACTGTCTGAAGGGGATGTCCTGAAACCGTGATGCCTACCGCTCTGTGCCAGGCACTGTTGCAAGTACTTTACACATGGAACTCGCTTTATCCTTCTCATGGTTTGTTTTGAACAGCTGAAACCTGGCTAACTGTGGACAGTATTATTTTATGGATAAGGAAATAAGATACAGAGGTTTAATAATCTGCCTAAAACCACAAAGGCTACCAAGTGGTATCAGTATAGCTGCTGAGTCTGATCTTCTGAACAGCACACTGAACTGCCAATAACTTCTAAAAGATTTCCACACATTTTAGGTAGTTTTAAAATATATCTTTTTATATATAATATACTTCAGCGTAAGTACCATATTTGAGCATAGGTGGTGAATGTGTCTTGTAACAAAAAGACCTCAGTTCTAACTTCAGATTATAACTTGGCTTTTCGTTTCATGTGCAGAAAATTTTTAAGAGAGATCAATGGTATTTCCATTACAAGTAAAGGAGTAAGAAGAAAAAGACATACAAAAACTTGGAGTTTAACCAAATCACAATTGGTTACAGGCTATTTAGAGTTAACCTTGAAAGAAAATAAAAGTAAGGGAAAATAAAAAATTTTAAATTTGCTATGAGAAAATTATCCAGTCACAAGTTTTCATTATTTAATATGATTAATTTGGGGGGAAAGACTCTATATATCTTGATGAAATTCTATGCATTTACATATGTATAATATTAGAATAACATTTTTAAATATGTGAAATAAATTTTATTCGTTGTGTTGGTTTGGTGGTGTTTTAAAATCATACTTCTTGATTATATTCATTGAATATATTTGTCAATCGAATGATATATAAAAAACTGCTGTATTCTTGAAACACTATATAAATAAATGAAGTACAAGTGCAGTAAAATAATGATAATCCAAATATGCCATAGTAATTCTACATTTTATGAACATTGTAGTAAGTCCTTTTGTTTAGTGAAGAACTGTGTTACAAAGTTATCGGTTACTTAAGACTTGTGTTAAAGAGAATGTAGTATTTAAATAAATCATATTTGTTTATAATAAAATAAATGTGTACCTATTTGGCTGAAGTATTCCTAGGTGAGATAAATAGCACAATAAATAGAAAAGCAATTCTCTACTAGACTTTACAATGGTAGGAATTTCAAGTAACTAAGAGCCTAGTAATTTTTATTTCTAAAGGAAGATCGACCAATATCAGAATCATAGACCATCAATGCCAGTTTGTGTGGGTTGTTAAAATCCTATCTTTAAAAAATACCCTTAGGTCTTCTGCTTCATGGCTGTGTAACTCATCATGTTCCCTGTCTCCTCTGGGAATTGTCAGAAAGCAAGAAGAAACATTTTTAAATAACATTTTTTTTTTAAGATTAAGAAAAAATGATGAAGAAAGCAGACTGTTTTAAGAGACATTTTAAGAGACAAATAGTAAACTCTATTGTTAATGAAACTAAAAGGAAGACACCAAAAATATAAAAGGTAGCTAAAAGCCCTTGAGTTCTTACAGGATTCATCAAAAAGAAGGTGTGGGAAGTGAAGAGACCCTTCAGAGAGACTCCCCTTTGGAGAAACTCCAGCTACAGCAGATCCCAGGGAGAAATAGCACAAATCCACTTCCTTGAGGTAAGGGACCCTGGATGGACAAAAAGCCTTTCCTGTAATGGGAGATGCCCTGAGGAACTGAGTGGGTGCAGAACCACACCCCCCAACCCCACCTTATTATAACAAGTTTAGCTCGGAAAAGCAGAATGGGGGACAGTGGCACATCAACTATACAGAGCAGAGCGGCCACGTTTTCAGGAAGCAGTGTTATTTTCTGGCAGCTGAAGTTTGGCTAACTGGTAAAATAACTGTGGCCCCTTCACAAACACATAGATACCTTATAAGAAAATTTGACCACTGAATGCTGCATAAGGAACAAAAGAACCAGTATAGTACCTAAGAAAAACTATCTGAAGAAAAAATGATGAAGAAAGCAGACTGTTTTAAGAGACAAGGGAGCTCTTGCAGAAACCCTGTCATAGAGCAGGATAAGTATTTAAAGGCTTAATTCCACTGTTACTAAAATGTGCTGGAGCATATGAAAAAGTTAAATATTTCCAAATTCTATTTAAACCATGAATACCTAAACCCAACAAGAAATTACACAAAAAACACACGATAGAACATTTATACTTACATACTTCAATGTTAAATAACATAATTTATCAATTAGAATCCATCAGCACTTCATAAGAAAATATATCATGACCAAGGGGGATTTATCCCAGGAATACAGTAGTTCAATGTTATTAAATCCATTAACTTATTTTAGACTAAAAAGTCCAGGGGAAAAAAATATGCTTTTCTCCAATGATACAGAAAAGGTATTTGACAAGATTTAATATGCATTCTTGACAAAACACTCTCAAGAGAGGAATCAATTAAAATTGACATAAACTGACAAACATTTCAATCCCAAAGACAGTATCAGATTCAATGAGAAAATAATAGAGGCATTTTCACTAGAGTTGGAAATAAGGCAAGGATGACCACAATCACAACTATTAAATAACACTACATTGGGCTAATAGTTAAAACAAACGAAGGAAATTGAATGTACTAAATTGGCGAAAGGGGGGACTATCACCGTTTGCAGATGAAGTATCCTTGAAAAACTCATGATATCAAGTACAGTATGATATAAACATCAAGATAATTTAGTAATATCCTTTAAAAATATTGTGTGACTTGGCTTGCTAATTTTTTTTAGGAGTTTTGCATCAGTGTTCATCAGGGATATTGGTCTGTTATTTATTTTTTTTCTTGTAGTGTCCTAATCTGTCCTTGGTATCAGGATAATGTTGGCGTTGTAAAATAATACTGCAAGTGTCCCATTTTCTTCAGTTTTTTTGGAAAAGATTGAGAAGGAATCATGTTAATTCTTCTTTAAGTATAGGTGGGATTCACCAGTTAAACCATGTGGTCTTGGACTTTCCTTTGTTGGGAAGATTTTGATAACTGTCTCAATGTCTTTACTGTAATTGGTCTGTTTGGATTTTCTATTTCTTTATGATTCAGTCTTGGTAGGTTTTATGTTTCTAAGAATTTATCCATTCTAGGTTATCTAATTGGTCGGCATGTAACTGTTCATAGTAATTGCCTCACTATCCTAGTAATTCTGTGCCACAGTTGTAGGGTCTCCTCCTTCATCTCTGATTTTGAGTCTTCCCTTTCTTTGTTAGTCTAAAGACTTGCCAGTGTTTTAAAAAAAAAAACAGCTCTTAGTTTTATTGATCTTTACTATTCTTTCCTTCTACTAACTTTGACGTTTTTTCTAGTTCCTTGAAGTATAAAGTTAGTTTGAGATCTGTCTTTTTTCCTTAATGTAGGTATTTATTGCTATAAACCTCCCTTTGGAACTGCTTTTGATGCACTGCATAAGTTTTGGTACGTTATATTTACATTTTCATTTGTCTCAAAATATTATCACCTCTTTAATTTCTTCTTTGATGTAATAGTTGTTCAGAATCATGTTATTTAATCATATTTGTTAATTTTTCCAGTTTTCCTCTTACATTTGATTTCTCATTTCATGCCATTGTGGCCAGAGAAGATGCTTGATATATCAAGCTTTTTAAATTTATTAAGATTTGTTTTGTGGCCTAACATAAGTTCTATCTTGGAGAATGTTTCCTGTGCACCTGAGAAGAATGTGTGATTGGCAGGGTCTGGGGGATAGTGCAAAATGGGGACAAGTTGGTAAAATGGTATAAACATTCAGTTATAAGATGAATAAGTTCTGAGGAGCTAATGTATAACATGGTGACTATAGCTGTTGATACATACTTAGTATATTGAAATTCACTAAAAGAGTAGAACTTAAGGGTTCTCACACATGTACAATGTGAGGTGATGGATGCTAATTAACTTGATTGTGGGAATCCTTTCCCAATGTGTGTGCTTATCAAATCATAATGTATACAGTTTAAATATATTACAATTTTATTTGTCAATTATACCTCAATAGAACTGAAAAAATAATCGTTTAGTAAGGTACTAGCAGTGGCACACATTAATCAATAGCCTCCATTATATACACAGTAACTTATTACAAGATACAGATGAAGATTCACTTATAATAGCAACAATTGAACAACTGCTGAGGAGTAAACCAACAAGAATGAGCAAAACAAAGAAAAATATCCTTAAGGACATGAAAGAAAACATGAGGAAAAATGGAATGATATACTGTATTTTTGAAAGGAAATCTAACATTGTAAGGATGTCAATTGTTTCTTACATTAATTATAAACAAAAGCAATCCCAATAACAATTTTTCAGAACTACACAAGGTCTTTCTAAAATCTGCTAGAGAAAATAAATAAGACTATCTGAAAATGAAGAGCAATGGAAGGATGGCAACCAGCCTTGACAGATTAAAACACTTTATAATGACTCATTTATATAGAAAGAGAAAGGAAGAGACTAGAACAACAAAAAATATGAAGTCAGGCCAAATAAATGGATATTTATTATGGAAAAATGGTGGCAAAACAAATGAGCTAGGGATTGCTGGGACGATTATATACCCATTTGGGAGGAAAAAATACATACAAGCTTCACTCACTCAGCCAAGATAAATTCCAAACAGATAAATGAATAAAATTAAACAAGGTTATGACCACATTCTTCATAATCTCTTCAATAATCTTTCTAACACTGACACAAAAATCTATAAACCATAAAAAGAAATGATTGATGGACTTGGCAACACAAAAGTGTTAAATTTCCTCATAGAAAAAATAATGTAAATAAACTCAAATAGAAAGGAGAAACTGGGAAAAACTTTTACAATTTATATTATAGACAAAGTGCTAGTCTTCCAAAAATCTAGACAACTCTTCAAATGGAGAAGGAAAAGGCCAGCAATCCAGCAACCACAATAGAAATGGGCGGACTGTGCACAGAAAATGTCATGCAAATTGTTGGAAAACATATAAAAAGATGTTTAATCTCATTAATATGATAAAAGTGAGATATCTCTTTACCCTTATGAGAATGGCAAATTTCTAAAATTTGTGAATTTTACACTGGCTTTGAAAGGTGTAAATTGGCTTACCACCTATGGCATACAATTTGGTACAGTTTGGCAGTCCCTATCAAAATACATGTATTTACAGGAATATATATTTGCTATATATACTTACATATGTAAACATATACATTAGAAGCCCTTAAGAATGTCAAAAATCATATAGACAGATGAAACTTTGTTTTAAAGACCTAACTGAAATAGCATCATTTATTAACCTTTTCTTTATTATTTCTCTTAGTTTATATATATTTCTGAAAACAACTGACTCCTTAAAAATCTGAGAGCTGACTCTAAGAAAAGGAAACATTTAATAACAGTGTGAGTCATTTGGAGCATTTCAATAACAGCCAGGGACTTTTCCTACTCAGAACAAAAAAGGGGTTGTTAACTGTTCTTTATCTTTCTGGATTTTACCCATAGTTTTATTGGTTTCCTTTGAAATCATTTACACAAATTAATTTTATATGGTCAAAACCCAATGCTATACAATTTCAAATGCTACCAGAGGCAGTCTTTTTTTCTTTAAAAAGCCTTTGCTGCAGAGAGATATAACAATGTACCACTCTTTTTAAAGAAAAGGATTTTACATTGACTATTATCTTATAAAAATTTACTTAAATTTATTTCTTCTCGTTTAATATTTCACAGGTATATTGGGTCTCCATTTTATAAAGCTGGTTGTGCTTAATATTTGCATTGCAGCTTCCTTTTAGCATGTCCTGTACTCTCTGACAATTCATCAAAAAGATAATTAGGTGCAAAAGGCATGTGTTATTCCAAACATAACTATCTGCCAGTCTCTTTGCCAAATGACATCTACCAAGTTTACACTTAAGTAGGAAAGCTAAGCCTTAAAGGAACAATGATTCATCACATTGATAAAAACAAATGTCACAGCATCTCAATTTTTGAAATTTGATGATGTCAATTAGTTATGATATAAATTTTAGTGTTTCCAAGGAGTATATTGTAATAAGTCTGTAACTCAAAGATATTTAAACATAATTCTATGTTAGTAAATAAGAAAGTTAACCAAATATAATGACATTTTTATCGTGTCCAGGTCCATTATACCTTTTTTATAATTGGAAAGAAACAGAAACAACTGTGACAAATTATTGTCACTAATATCTAAGCTCTTTCAGAGATTTCAGAAATAAAACCAAGAAATCTTTCTAACTTCCTTGAAAGCTCTATAGAGCTGGAAGTATTTAATCAGGAGCTAAATGTCTATATATCAGGTATACTTGATAGGAAAAAATATTCCTGATAGGAATAAAAATATTGGGAGAAAGTTGGAATAGAGGGCTACTTCTAAGGAGGAACAATAATATTGAGCACTTAACTACATTCCAGGCCCATCAAATATATATTGTAATTAATCAGTTGTAGAATTCACAGTTTGATATTTTTCCCCATAGAATTTAATATGAAGGCAGTGATTTGGACTATTCTGTTCATCAGAGTATTTCTAGGGCCCCAGTTTCCTTATTTGTTAAATGATTGGGCTAAATTGTATGGCGCTAGAGGGATTCTTAAATGTTGTGATTCTGAAAACAAAGTCCATCATTTCTAGCATGGAATTACAAACTAATTGAATGGAATCACTGGAGTTTCATTACTTTATTTTGTCCCCAGGTATTTATTTTTTTCTTTCATAACATTCAAAACTGTTCTAGAAATACTTTAAAGCTGAATTTTAATTCACTGTATTTTTCATTGGGATTTGTTGAAATTCAAGAAAAATATTTGATTTTTGTTAAGTGCACATTCATTCTTACACACATTAAATAGAACCACCTATGTTTAAAAGAGCAATTCTTACAATAGTTCTATCATTTTCTTTAAGAACAATGGGGGTAATAATAGAAGTGACTCATTTTTTGCCAAGGATAGGATCTTTGGCTGGAAGGACCATTGGTCTGACTCAGTATGGGAATTCATGTGATGTTACTGATATAAGGTCAGAAAATACATGAAAGAAAGAAATTAGAGGAATTCAGCTACTGCATTAGCCTGAAAATAGCTGGATTCTTAAGAATTTACATCCTCCTCCTCAAATTAATCCAATAAGGTAAAAGAACGGGTCGTATCACAGAATTATTTTGATTTTGTAAGTAACAGTGGAATTTATGACCAAAAGGATGCACATAGTAGCGCTTACAGACTGCGGTAACAAAACAAAATTTTAAGACCAATTTGTTTCATAAGGGCTGTTGAAATATTTTGATGCTTATCCTTTGGGGCACATCATAAGGTAGGATCATACTTCTCTGCCCTCTTTGAATTAGGCTTGACCACGTGGCTTGGGTTGTCAGGAAGCTTTAAGACACAGTGTGAGATTCACCACATTCCACTCTTCTTGAGGTAGGAAGTATGGAAATACAAATTGTGACAGAATCTGCCAGCCTGGGTGACTTTGACGATCAGAGGCCCCCAGGTGCAACTGCATTCAGTGTGCAGAACATATGAGGGCAGTTTTAGGCCATTGAAAATTTGGTGTTGTCTCTCATTGCAATTGGCCCATCCTGACTGAGACAGCATTTCTTAGAGTTCAAGGACTGTACCCACCCTCAGCTATCGCATCAATCTTGATTAAATGCACAAAGTTCTGATGATTTCTACAACACTAAAATAATTTGACTTTCTGATTCTTAATATTTTCTCATTTGTAATAAGTTTAATTTTATTGTTATAGTAGAAATAAACTGAATATTGCATTCTGTAAAATAATCCTACCCTGGAGAACTCTCAATGTGCAAGATTCAAATTACATATAAAAACTATACTTCTACTAAAAATCTTTTAAAAATTGCATTCACGAAAAATGCCTGTTTTGACTAAGCTTGCAGATTATTAATTATATTAGCACCATTACTCTAAAGAATAAGCATTTCAAAAGCATTAGCTCTAAAATTCAATAAAAATCAGAAATAAAATTTTATAACATTCATATGAAGCATATGGCATTCTAATGAGAATCAAATGAAATTTGTAATTAACAATTAAAATATGTTGTTTACCTGTCATATGAAAGGAACAAACCTGGATTGTTTCTTACCCAAATTTTTCATTTTAGAAATATTAAGACTCAAAGGAAAGATTTGCCAAATCAACACTTTATTTTGGCTAGGAAATTAAAGAATATGTTAGGATGCCAAATCTATATGTACTTACTCCATTAAAAATTCCATTCAAATGACTAGAATAAAATATGCTTAGCCATCTTTGTGTATATTCTTTTTTGTATATTCTTGCCAGCATTAATCCAAACCGTGAATAGTTCAATGTTTTCCCAGTTCACAGGAAAGTCTCAGACTTAGAAGATTAGTTGAGAAAATGGAGAAACCTAACCCCTGCTCTCAGCATCTTCTGTTATTACTATTGATTTTCCCCGTGGCATTGAAATATAGATCCAGAGACAGCCAAGCTGTACTTAGAATACTGAAAAGAGGCAGCAAGGAGCAATATCTCTAATTCACTGTTTATGACCACAGGTACTTTAGATGTTTGGACAAACTGAGTACTTGAGATGGTTATTTAAGTGCCCTTTGGTGATAGTTTATATACATATCAGTTGATGAAAATTATTTACTGAATGAATGAATATCTAACCTGATTCTTTCCATTGTTTGGGGAGGATAGGTTGTATAATGTTTTAATTTACTTGATTGCCCTTTACCATCATTTATTGCCCAGAGAGTGCTCTGTATACTGAGAAAGTTTCAAGTTCTTTGGGGAACACTTTTAAGTTATGCTATATTTCTTGCCACTTTCTTTTCATAATGTACAGCACAATATGAGCCATGTTGAATGCACAGTTCACCTCATAATTCCATCTGCCATTTATCATTTGGTAGCTTCACTACACACCCGAGTGAGGGGTCACACATGGATGAGTTTGGGAGCCAGTCACCCGGGGCTGTTTATTTAGAATCCTACCACACAGAACATTTTTGAATGATCACAGAAAAAGAAGTTTAAGGAAATCATACTTCCTTCTCATATCTCATTCTGAGTTGAAGCTAATGAAAGGAAAACAAGTTTTTACTCATTTTCCCTTGTCAGTTCTTTGGTTTTCTCTACGCCAACATTATCCACTTGGGGTCATGAGAGATTTCCCAAGTAAGGGCTGTGGAGACTGGCTGGAAGGCTGTGTGAACAAGTGAGGTGGAAATCAAATACAGTGAATGAGCTGACAGCTACCTTGCTTTCCCCTAAAACGCCAAGCCGCACAGGTCAAGATGACTTTCTCAAAGTGAGATCTATGGCAAATAGGGTGTTATTTATAGTTTGTCTTCTCCCACCTCAGGGACTGTCGGGGCAAGAAGACAAAGATGTAATAAAATGCTAAGATGGGGGACTGTTCATTTTTGAAACTTTACCACAGCTAACTTATTTTATTTTTTCCCATTCCTGACTATTAGAGGAAATTCCATATTTCCTCTAAGTATATTTCACTACATAATTGCCAGCTTTCTTTCCTCAACTATTTTAGAGCTGTCTCCATAACCCTAAAATTTCAGTCTTTATTACTTCACTGAAATAATATCAGTGGTAACAGTAGCTATTTATTGAATTTGTAATATATGCCAGCTCCTCTGATCCTCACAACAAGCCTATAGGATAACACTGCCTGACCTCAGCAGGAATTCAATAAAGGTTCAGTCAGGTGAATGGCAGGAAATAAGAGGAGGAAATGGAGGTTTAGGAGCAATGAAATAATTTACCAAGCTCATAAAATCCTTTAAAACTCAAGAGTCTCTGACTTACTGGGCTCACTACTCTTCCTCTCTAATATATGCCTGTACAATCTTACTTAAAATCATTAACAGTAACACAAGGGTAAGGAGGTATTCTTACTGAAGCTATTTTAGCATCTAAAACCATTCTATACAAAAAACTGGCCCTAAATACACACTTCTTACATGATGGTTGGTTAGAGAAATTAATTATGCTGACCTTTGATTATATAAAATTTTATCTGAAAATTAGCATGATGGGAAGAAGTCTGGAATGGTCTCTACCCACAGTTTTGCTGATGGTAGGGTGTGGGGACACTACCACTCTCTCCCTCCTTACTTACCTGCTACTTTCCAGTCCATCCATAGCAACAACAGGGGGCCTTTTTGTTAAGCAATATAATTCTCTAGACTGTACCTACATTTGTATGCTTAGTCTAGATAAAGTTGGACACCAAATTTAGTGAGAGCAGTTGTTTCCATGCGAATGGTTACTTGCCTCAGGGCTATTAAATGCTATTAAGAGGAAAACTTAGGAATTTGGAAATATTTGACCATATCTGAAATGGAAGGTAGTGTGCTGTTACAAAATTGCTAACTTTTAATAACCTACTAGAGTTTTCTTAATTCATGTAACATTTATCAAGACACTTTTAGCTACTTACACTAATCAAATAATGTTTGGAACTTCACTTTTATCAATATGGTTCTCATTATGCCAACTTTTAAATTAATTTAAAATTGTTGTCAGGCATTTTCATTAGCTAAAGACACGATTTCCTTCCAATTTCACTTACATTAGTAAATGACAGAATACAAACCCCACATATATTTCAGGTAGTGTCTTGTTTTGTTTTGTTTTGTTTTGTTTTGTTGTCAGATCTTTGCATTTCCATTTCTTCAAGGTCAAGTATAGAGAAGGACATAGTTTAAGACCCTGGTCTGACCTGGTTCTGTGTATTTTGATCAAATACACAGATCATAGTTTAAGACCCTGTTCTGACCCTGTTCTGTGTATTTGATTCCCAGAGGAGGCATAACATCCATTTTTATCAAATCCAAGATTCTCCAACTTATACCTAAGCTTACTGATAACAGTCTGCAGTAGAGGCAACTTTCCTTCCAATGAACTCAACTCTCAGATATTATCTCACAACAGCTTTCTTGTCTGGTTTCATAAACCTTCAATATCCCCAGCATCTGGGAAGGGGGTATCTGCTCTGTATTGCCACCATCTCCTTTGGGTGTTCCCATTCCGAATAAAGTTTTAATGTCATATCAGTTCCCAAATATCCTTTCATTTTTCCACAGTCAGTTTTTCTCTTGCTTTCTCTTGAGTAAAAGTTTTATCTATTTGGATTTTTCTCTCTCTGCCTCCTATGTAAGAAAATTTCTAGCACTTTAATGCTTTTGTGGGGAAGAATCCTTACTGATTTTTATTTCTTTTCTCTTTAATCCCCAGCAATTAAAAAATTTTCCATTTCATATTCAAATCGGTCTCCTTTACATCTTCAGCAGTGCCACTACTTCTGTTCTCTAGACACAGACCCCACCCATTGCCCTACTACCACCCTGGTTCTCTCACTTAGCCAGGAGGCCACCCTGCCACACACGCCATTCTGCAACTGCCACTGAGCACCCACTGGTGAGCCTGAAACTCATTTCTGTCTGTCGGTACATTCTGCTGTCTACTTTTGAAACCATTTTTTGGCCACTAAAAAAGAAAACAGCAACTTTTCTATATAATTCCACTTCATACCTGGATTTTTCACACAGACCCACATCTATTCAAAGCCACACTGGGAGAGTCTGTGACAGAGTGCCATTTCTGCAGTCACATCACGATGTTCTTCACATTGTGTGACGAAACTCAACGTACTGTTTTCACCCTATGGCTGTTCAGCAGTTTCTCTGCAAATGCCTCCCAGAAATTCTGTGGCTTCCCTATATACTTATTTTAACATTTGCCATGTATCATTCCATCCCAAAAGTTAGGTTAAATTAATTCTTGCCAGCAATTTGAATTGTAGTAAATACATCTTTTAACATAATTTATAATGAATTATTGATATCCCTGTCTCCTCCCCCACCAGTCTCTTGAGTGAGCATTTTTGATCACCTGTGTATCTTACACTGACATGCAGTTGTTATCTTAAAGGTTGTGTGAATTGTTTTTCTCCTTCAGAGCCTCATGCTCTCCCTTGCTCACCAGTGTCCCCCTTTCCTCTGTGCTAGGCCACTGCCAGCTTTATCCTTTCTCTTTCTTTAATGCTATGTTTCTGCATTTGGCTGCTTGAAAACAGCTAAATTTTATGCTTCTGTATGTTATTCTGAATCATCCTAAAAGTCCTTTGCTTCTACAGGGCTGCTTAATTTTAGCTTCATTTCTTGCAACTATCCTCTTCCTTTTTATTTCCCCAGTAACCTTTCATGCTTACTAACTCCACTTGGTCCTTTCCTCATCAGTAACAATTGACTTAAAGTTTAAGCCAAAAGAAGAAGCGCATAAGAGTAGAATTCAGTCTGGGATATCACATTTGACTGTTATTTTTGAGCTGTGTCATCCTAAAACTTTCAGATAACATTTTTTTCACTAAAAGAACAAAACTAGGAGAATTATAAAGACCTTGTGGGTTTATTGAATTTAATGTTATTTTTCTAAATACTTACTTCACAACACTTCCCCCTATTTGATTACATCTATCACTCCCTCCTCTGTGCTGCTTAAATTTTCTAGAACCACACTTGCACCATTGTAATAATTTATCCAGAGACAGTGAAGTGATTTTGAGTGTGAATTCTGGAACCATAATCTAGGACATGGATCCTGGTTCTAAACTGTTGAGTACCTTTGGTAATTTCTTGGCTCTGTTTCTCAATTTTCTCATCCATAAGATGAGGATGTAACAGCATCTATTTGTATGACTATCGTAAGAATGAACTATTTATGCATGTGAAGGACTTAAGAAAATGTCTGGCACATAGTAACTACTGGTAAACGTTATAACTCTTGTTCAACTGCAACCTTTTTGATGGCAACATTTAAGTCCCACTCATTTATTTCCTCCCGGCATCAAGCATACCTAGAACACAGTAAGTGCTCAATCAGTGTGTGAGAATGGGGCCAACCTGAGTAAAGTCGCCTAGAATGAATGCTTCGTGGTTCATGGAGGGCACTTGGTGCAGGTTTGTTTTCTTTGTGACAAGTTCTGTTGACTTCTCTCCAGGATGACTGAACAGTCTTATCCTAATTTGGAGAAAGTTCGTTATAGAAAAGCTGTGTGTATTGAGTAGCCCGCTAACTGGAATTCAGGTGTAGTGAAACCCAGATGTTCTCAACATCAGGCTAAGATGTTTCTTCAGGAGGTAACTATGTGGCTTGAGTCTGCATGTTCCAAGCCCCACATGTTGCCTAATGACTAATACTTCTGACCTTTGGAGATGTTCTCATGTGATTTATTCTAGCTTTTTGAGCTAATGCATGTGGTAGGCTGTGGCTGGCAGACTGAAGTATGTCTGAGATCACTTGAGGTTCCAGTCTATTTCTAAATGAAAGACTAATAAAGTTTAGAATAAAAGGAAATAAACCCATGACATACAAACAGCAAAATACTTGCTTTTCTTTCTAACTACCTTTTTAGAAGCTTGGAAAAACTTAAGAATTCCATTAACCACATTCCACATTAACCACCCTCCAAGATGTCTATCACAGCCAGATTAAATAATTTATTATTATTATCATCATAATTATTAACTGAATTACACACTTGTGGTCCAACTATTACTTTCCTATATAAAAAGCTCTTGCCTTACTTTCTGGCATTAAAAGGAAAACTGGTAAATATTTCCTAAATTAAAACCAAGTACTCATTTCAAAATCTTCCTTGTATCATGACCTCTGTTTTATAATAAAAAGGAGGAGAAGGTAGAGAAAAGTATTACTAGGAAAAAGGAAAGTAGATTAAACTATTCAGTGAATGGTTATAGGTACTGTGTTTGGACAACCTCTTTGAAGCAGCTGGCTAAAAATAAAATTGCTTCTTGACTGGTATCTCATAATTTTCAGGAAGCATTAATTTAAATCTTATTGCTATTCTAATAGAAAAACAACTAGGTAAGAAAAATAAACTTATGGTGGGAAAAACCTTCTGGGAAAGAGAATATTTTATTGGTATTTTGTGTTATTTTTTCACTTGGGTTTGATTGAGCAGCAAGCCACAGAACAAATGGATGTTGACCTTTGGGGTGAAAGGGCTACCAAACCTTCCTGAGTATCATAAGGCTATGAATTAGTTCAAAATGCATTCCTCTAGAAAACCTTACACTATTATAAAATGAACATTTCTGAAGAAAGGTCATATCATTACAACTGGAAATTATTAGAACTGATATGATAATACTGGCAGATAATTAGAAAACTCAGTGGGTGCCCAGCCATCTAGTCTATCTCAGCGAATGTCCAACCAGTATAAAGAAGTACAGTTTTTGTAGGAAGTTTCACTACTGTGATATATGAACCACTTGCTGAGACGTGAGGTTCATGGACCATATAGGTTGTCATTTTATGGGCACTCTACATGGCTTAACAGAAAAATGTGTATAGAGAAATGTGTCTTAGCAAGGAGACTCTTTTGCTGTTAGAAATGAAGAATAGGTTGGCATGTAAACCAGTCAGAAATCCTCTTCAGATTTAGAAGAAACCTTTATTCTTGTGGTATTTAATTAATCTTAATTTTTCCATTTAATTAAGAAGAAACAGGCTTTACCATCACCACAGCTTTAACACTATTTTATCACATTAGCTTGAAGCCAGATGTTGTTATTTGTATACTTTGTGGCACTGTTTGTTATTTAGGTGATTAGGCAATGTAGAAACATTGCAGTGGGAAGTGGCAATAGCTATTTAGTTTCTTTGGGATTTCAAAGAACCTGTTGTTATAGATTGAAAATGCTTTCCTAGATTTTTGGGTAAAAAAAGCAGGATAAAAAGCAGATGGCTTTCAAACATTATAAATAGAAATAGGTCAGCATTTTGTCTATCCCTTCTTTAGAATACTTCTCTTATATGTAGTTTAACTTCATCTCATCTCTAATGGAAAAAATAGTTGAGCTTCTCCATCCCTAAGGGAGAGGAAAAAATTGTTTCAGTGACGAAGTCATTTAATGCAGAGGTTTTGTGAAAAATGATACCGTTATAGCTTTTAATATAAATGGATTTTGTAAGTTTCATAATTGAACTCCAAGGTACATACTAGTTAAAATTGCAGTATAAAATAACATTATGTACCTATAAAGTATATAATTAAATTATAAAAGTAAAATGAACATTTTTTTTTCCAAAGTAGAACATTTTAACAGCCAGAATAGAAAGCAATTGCAACTTTAGTTTTACAGATCAGTTAAGAATTTTTGGAATTTTTTGTTTCTATGGGGCTTTGTGATGGTGTATTTTTAAAGGTAAAGTGGAAGGGCTATTCATCACGAAGAAATCAAATACATTTTTTATGAGCATATAAGAAGCCTGTGTTCTGTGGCCTCATAATCTAATTACCCTACCAGTGATGGATGGCTAAGCAAACTTTTACCCATCCAAGATTAATGGTACAGCAATGGAATGAATAGAAAATGGATACCCCCTGTCCCTGTTAAGAACTATTTTCCAGACATTTGATGTATTTGACTGAATCAAAACACATATATTGAACTCTCTGACAACATACAGGAAAGCACCACTAGATGCTGCAGAAAACACAAAGATGACAAAAGATACCCCTGCCTCAAACTGATGGATAGTCTAACAGCTGATGTCAAATGGCTTGTAAAAAAAAAGTGCTATGGGAGCTATCAATGCAGGATAAGGCCTCAAAGGAGGAAAAACTGAAATGACATTAAAAATATCAGGAGACGATTTATGGAAGACAAAGAACTTGGAGGACAGCTAGATTTTTCACAGGCTGAAATGGAGAAGTGAGGGAAGAACAGGCGGGCCGGCGGGTGGCTTGAACACAGCAGAGCTCATCCAGGACAGGGTATAAGAACAGGCCTCAGTTAGTGGTGTGGTTGAAGATCTGTTCCTTTCAAAATGAAAATCACTGGAGCTCTTGTGTTTATGATTTAAGAAGCATTATACCTCCCAGTTAAGTAATTAAAATAATGGAATCTTTTGATGAAAAATATGAAAGTCCCAAAGAATTAATATATAAACAAGATAGGCTGGGCAGCAAATTCAAGATTAAACTAATACCATCAGAAGTTATCCTAAAGGTCAAGGAAAATATAATAAAATTTAATAAAAATATAATACATATAGAATATAATAAAATATATTCTAGAAAATAATTAGATAATATAATATAATAGAAATTATATTAAAAAATATAAAAATATAAGTTAAAAATATAAGTTAGAAAATATAATAAAAATTTCATTTGTGTAAATAGCAATATTACTAGATATGAGTCTAATAACAAGTGCCCAAGGACTAAAAAGAGAAAATAATAAAACATTAATGATGTTAAGAAAAATCAAATAATTGGGGAGATATATATCTTACTTCTGAATAGAAAGATTCAATATTGTAAAGATCCAGACATGTATACATTCGGTGCAGGTAAGTAAAAATATCAATTAATAGCTATAAGTGCAGGAGGCCTTTCCATAAGATCTTAGAAATACTAAGCCTTTACTAGGAGAATAGTCATGAACATTTTGCAAAGAAAGACTACTGTGAGAGGACTTGCCTAAGCACATATGAAAATGCTATAAAACTATAGTAAATAGGACTGTCCAGCATGGGTAAAAGTCTCAGCAAGATCAATGGAAATACTTGTAAGTCTGAAAAAAAAAGACTAACCTATACACAGGAACACAAAATGGTATTTCAGATCACTAGAGCACAGGCTTCCTATGGTGGCAGAGAAAGAAGAAAAGAAAATGGTCCAAAGGCACAACATTGGCAACACCTGTGTTTAAGTCAGAAGCGGGAGGCAGGGAAAAACATGGGGTAAGAGAACCATAGGCAATGGAGGGAAACTTGGTTTGCCTGATGCCACTGGGCTGACATCAGAGAGTCTAAGGTTGGTGAACTGTGCCATATGCTATAAAGAGAAGACCACTAGGAACCAATCTGACAAAGGGGGTTGACACAGGAGTTACTGATAAACAGAGAGAACCACCTAAAGCAAGAATGATAGGAGAAGACAGACTGCAAAGGGGTGGGTGACGACACCCCCAATTGTTTATTTGACTTAGATCGCCACGTGCTCTGTAACTTTTAAAATTATGTCATCAGCAAGGCATCAGAAATGAATTGGAATAGAGAGACTGAAACAGCACTGACAGTGAAATTATTCCTGGTGACTGAACTTACATAAGGAGGCTCCTTTAGGTTTGCGTATAAAAATTTCCAGTTTGTTCTCTAGACACTTCAGTATACCACTTAGCAGGGCAAACTGCTTCCCATTCTTAAGGGACCCAGTTTAACAGAGCTGGGAGGTGGAGGGGAAGGCAGGGGATGACAGTATTTTAAATTACACTGCATACTATGTATTTACTTTCTCTCTCTGGTAAAGAACATGAAAGAAATGAGACACATTTCTCTAATCTCTCAGAAAACCTTTGGTTTTCTTTTTCACCTAAAGCAAACTGACTTTTTAAAGAACCATTTATTTGCTTTAGATTTTCCTCAAAATAATAGTTTGCCAGTGAAATCAACGTGGTACCAAAAGGCAGGGGATTGTGATTATTAAGAAGATTAAGAGGCTAGGAAGAGGAGAAATTTTCTTGGTTGAGTAAGAGAAGAGCGACTAAAACAAATGGTTTCACTCACCAGGGAAATGAATCTGTCAGTCCACTCAGAGTTGGTCGTTTAATGCCTTGATGTGTGGGCAACTCCCTCTGTGTAGATGATAAGCTAATAAGAAGCACCTCACATCAGAAGGGTGATTTGGAAACATGAGAGTCAGGACATGGAGATACTAATTTTATCACCATTTATTAAGTATGTCCACCTAATCAGACTTCATGAAATACTGTATGCTGACAACAGAATGCTTAATATGCTGCTATTAAAAAGGAAAGATTTTGATTTCATCTCTGGATCTTCCACTCAATACTTTCATTTACACTTCTACATTTACTGGCGAATACTTTGTTCCTACAAAATCCTAAACAGTGATCAGAATCTGGGAAAGGGGATTTTAAAAGAAGCATCACTATTTCCCCTGAACATATTTTCACCACTTGACTGATATTACCTCCTTTTCTCAAGTCAGAAGGATAGAGATAAGATAGTGAAAAAGTATCTGTAGTGATGATCAAGTCAAGTCTTTCCAATTTATGGATGAAGAAACTGAGTCTCTGAGAGTATCTTACCTAGGATCAGATAGCTTGTTACCAGAGGCAGAGCCACAAACCCTGTCTCTACAAACACTTTTCTCAGTCCTTACATCTTACATGTGTGATAAACTGAACAGTTACTTAGCTTGTTGGTGGTTAATGGCACATAGTTATGCTTTAAAAATTGCTTATTGATTATTCATGAAGGTCTGTTATGTTCGAGCAAAGCTGGATAGAGCAATAACAAGAAAGCTTAGAGTGGGGAAGATAGACTCTCCTAACCACCTCCATTTTCTTTCACCACAGGTAGAAATAATTTCCTTTTCCCACTGCTTGACCCCTATTAATTTCTCCATTGCATGTTGTCTCAGTCTGTAGCCTTCTTAGACGTTTGCTGGTTCTCCACTGCCCACTAAATAATCATTGGCATTGTCACACACCAGACCTGGGGGTTACACACGTGCAGATAGGGAATTCAATGCAAATGACTAGAGGCTCCTACTGTTTTTGGCTTTCAATCTCACCATATAAACTTGTACTTGCTTGTGTGTGGCTTTGTAAACTGTATCCTTGAGTAGAAAACAAGATCTTCAAGCAGAAGGACCACGATGACCCAGCTTTTTTCATCCATTTTTCTTGCAAGTCAATACAGTGCAGTATAGTAAGAGACCCAGGAGACCCTTAATAAATTCCACTTGCATTTTTAGCCAATGGTGATTTGGTGTCCTCTCACTTTCCTTTATGAAAGGAACAGTGAGGATAATTAGGTCCTTTACTGCTAGATCTGCCTGTAATCATTCACCTGTACTTCATGCTTGTCCTCTACAAAGTGAGGAAGTGTGCCTACCCATTCCTCAGGTACCTTCCTGTTCTAACATGTAATGGGTCAACGTCAGAATCCTGACCCTGGAGGATGAGATCAGAGAAGGTAATGACTACAATTTCTAAAAATGCCACTGAGTGCTGCTGTGGGAGGGAGGGCACTGTACTTTAAAATCTCTATTTACACCACGATTCCTGTGTTACTTCTAAAAATTGTGCAGCAGTTTGCCCACATAAGATTTTTCTTGTCAACTTAGCTCATGATGGATGGATTTCTGCTCCTCCAGCCTTGATGAAAGCAGCTGCGTGGGAGCAGGTATCACTTCCATTCTAGAGGAATGACGGACCACATTTGATTAACTAGCCAACAAGCCTGCTTTCCTGTTAATGCTAATGGGGCTTGCAGATAACATGGAGAAATGCCTTACTATCCTCCAATGGCCTCTTTATGGGCATTTCCATACCTCACCATACCTTTAGCCTTGCCTTCACATTGTGGACACTTTCCTGCTGCTGCTGATTTTTCAAATCCCAAAAAGATGCCTTATCTCAGCAGTTTTCCTTGTCTGTATAAATAAGACCATCAGAAATCTACTCTCTAGGAAGCAGAATAATAATAGCTTTTAGTATTGAAAGTAAACATCTCCAGCTACACATAGGTTTGCCTGCTATATAGTATGTGCCTTCAACTTTCTGTGCCCTAACCATGAACCATTAGGAGAATGCTTATTTTATAAGACAAGCCATGAGTTTTCATATACCAGAGTGAAGTTAGAAACACATCACAGAGTCCCCTCAAGGGCTTTTGATCATATATATGCTCAGCTGGTTGAGATGTAAGAGTTTCTCAGAATACCTGCACTGCCATTTCGTCTAGCACTAGAGTTCTGGGATGCAGCCACTGGGTAGCAGCAAAGCTGTGCTTGCTGCTCCAGAGCACCGCCGAGCTGAGCATGTGTGCAGAAGATAGATGTCAGGATCCATTATCCTCACACTGCTTGGGCTCCTGCTGACATCCTCATGCCCCCTGAGCCCCAGAATTCAGTGTGCAGCAAGGTGACCATGATAGAATGACCATTACAAGGTGAGCATAGGAAACGTTTTAAGGAATGTTGAAGTCTATATTTGAATAGAAAGCTCGCACTGTGAAATTCTGGGAAAATAGCACCAGATGGGCCACGCTGGCATACAGCTACCAGAAACAGCAAGACGTATTTTAAGCAAAAAAGCACTGGGACAGTCTACAAAGCAAAGATAAAAAGACAGTAAGTGTTTCAAATATCACTTAGTAAAAAGGGTATGGGTTTTAATCTGAAACTTGTTTTTAAATCCCAGTTATTTAATTTACCAGCCTATTTGAGGAAATTACTTAGCAACTTTGAGTCTCAATTTTAACAAATCTATAAAAGATGGGGATGGTAGTGTTTTTCTTGCAGAGTTATTGTGAGAATTCAATAAGTCAAATACATAGCCTAGTGCCCAGCACATAACAGATAATAAATAAATGGTGATTGTAAAAAAATATATCAATGTCTACATAGTGAACCTAGAGACAGTTTTCACGTGTACAAAGTGGAGGAAGAAGTTCTGGCTTCGAAGTCTGTGTTTCCGATTACATAGAGCACTGAGATCTTCAAATACAAAGATTAAAATTAAGTAAAATGAAAACAAAGATTCTCACTTTAAGTGAAAGTTGAATTTTAAATTTTCCACATAATCTTGAAATGTTCAGAAAGCGGGAGGACAGTGTCCTAACGGTTTCCCTTCTAAGTTTCCAGGACAAGATGTAAGAACTGCCCCTAAGCTGGTGAGTCATGGCACACTCACAGGCCACAGCTTGGTGGAGAGAGGACACTCATTCAGTGTCTGTTAGGCCCTGAATAATCACATAAATGAAGCTTATTTCTGATTAATCAGAAGAATAGAGCTGCTTCCACAGTAGGTAGCAAGGTCCAGGGCCCACAGGAACACAGCCCATGTCAATGCAGGGATCCCTGCATTCCAACGCGGAGCCCTGGAAGAGTGGCTCTGTGACTGAAGAGGAGAGGGAGAGACCACAGCGAGCATATGCTTAGCCAAAGAAAAGTAAATGTGGAGACAGAGCTTCTAGAGTTCAGACCCCGAAGGACATTTCTTGCTTTGAGCAAACCAGTACAGAGCTAAAGGAGATTCTGTATCTATCTTCTTGTTAGTAGATACAATTTCTGGTGAAATTAAGCTTAGGGAAACAATTGGCCATGGGACCTTCAAGAGGAGGGCGGGCAAGGCTTCTCTCCAAACTGAGCAGCAGTGGGGCCTGGAAAAGACCACGACGTCAGGAGGTCTGAGTCCTTGCGAAGGCTCTGCTGTTATCTGACCTTGATTAACTCATATCCCTCACCTGTAATTGTCAATTTTCCTTATGAGGACTCTGAGGTTTCTCTTTTCTACATAATTCTTCTCCCAAGAGGAAAACCATATTGAGCAGCTTCTCTCCAAATTTCCAGTGGACAGATTTCATTATTCTCTGTTCTACATTGAGCAAGGTGGGGCCTGAGCAGGAGGGAAGAATGCTGGCATGTTTTTTGGTTTGCTTTGCAGATAAACAGAGCTTCAGCTTCCAAGTTAACTTAGAACTTCTCCAAGTTTGGACATCATCGTCAAGGGCTACATTCTCTAGATGGCGACCAACTGGATGCACTTCTAGTGGTGGGGCATCACCAGGAAGGTTGCCCAAACTGCCTGAAATGGGTGAGATCTAGGACTTTTTGGTGAGTGGGCATCATTGATTGCAGCTCTCCACTCTGTAATTAAATAGTAACTAAAAAGAAGAATAAAAACGAAGTAGAAAATGGGGTGGTATTAAAATGACCTGAATATTTATAACGTTCTGAAGGCAACGATGATTATAAGAAACAAGAATGGAGCCCTGGTTTCCACGGAATACAGGATAGAATCATGAAGAGAAGCGGAAGTCATTTGGCCCTGCCTCCCACTTACAATGGCATCCCACCCTGGCCCTTCAACTTGGGCTGAAACATTGCAATGACAAGAAATATGTTCCTTGGAAAGAAATCCATTTCTGGTTTTAAAGGTTTGATTGTTAGGACAGTCTGTCTTATTTTGAGCCCACAAATTATATTTTGTTGTATTTCCAAATCATCATATAAAAAATTATACCTTAATATATTTAGTACTATTTTAATGAAATGGGTTGCATTTTTAAAAATTCTATAGAAATTATTTTGAAAATGCTTATTTTGGAAATATTTTAGTGGTTCTTTTTGGCTTACCAGTTACTGAGCACTCACTATACAGACACTGTGGTAAACATTTTACATCAATTATCTCATTTAATCCCGAGACATGGAATAGATACTATTATGTCCATTTTATAGATTAAGATACTTGAGTGCTTTTTTCAGGAAACACCCGTGGTTAACATTCATGGAACGGGGAAATACACACAGACTCTTAATCATAAAGCTATTATTAAATAATTTTTCTAGGTTATTTTGCTTTAAATATAGATTCTTACATGTCACGTTTCAGGGGAGAAATTTTATAATTCAAAATTGCCAGTGTTCTTACATAACTTTAACCAAGGAGAGAGCACCAGAGAAGAGAGATTTTTCTCCTCAACAAGCAACTGAGTTGTTAAATTCCTGTTACATAACCATGCTGCATTTTCTTTCAAGAGGTCGATGGCAGAATAACATACAGGGCACAATTTTTCTTGTCTAATATGACAGATATAGATACTTGTTTTATAAGTGGTAAAATAGATGATAAGAAAGGCAAAGAAACAATGGTGGTGGAATTACATATAAAAAGAAGGATAGCTAAATTGCACTAGGTAACAAAAATCAGGCTTATGTCAGTAACACCAATAAATAGGAAGACACCCAGTCCCAGACATGATAGTTTTTTTCTTATCTAAATAATGGATCTTTTGGAATGTGTGGTACATCAGCTAATACAATGGCTACACCAAGAAGATATGTATTCCTGTGTTAACTGTAGTCTGTCTTGTAATGACTTGATTGCTGTTTCTGGCTGCTCATTAGGTCCAACATGCTCTCCCTTGCTGCACTGTTGCCCGCCTGTGCAATAGCTCATCTGTCACCGTCCTTTTAGGGCCCCCGTGTCTGTAGCGTTTATGAGCTATAAACGATGACTGCACAGCTTATACCCACAGAGCTAAAATAGTAACATAAACCCTCATTAAGAAAGATTCCTTTTTCTTTTCATTAGTTAATTCAATGCATGCCTACCACATCACCAACCTTTATGTTTCTAATATTTGGCTCTATAAACCATGCACTGCTGTCCATGCAAAACAGACAATAATTTATAAAGTACTCCTTCTGGTGGTCGAAACTGCTGTCTCACCTAATGGGAGATTCCTTTTTGGTGAAATGGAAGATTCCCTTCTTCTGTGATTTTAATATGTGCAGCATTAAATAAAATGCTTCTATTATATTTCAAGTGATTGCATGTATTTTTTCAAAAATCCTACTCAGAAAACTGATCACGTTTGGCGAACTGTGGTGACAATCAACTTAGAGACGTCCACAAAACTCAGTAGATTCAGGTTCATGGATAAATCTTTTTCACTACTATAATATTGGTATTTACTCTATCAATATGCCAGGCCTTCAAGCCCTTGCTCAGTCTCTACTCACGGTCAATCCATTCACCTTACAGGTTTGGCTGTTTGACAAGAGCATTCTGGGACCTTGGAGTTTACTGTCACCTTCTCCACACATAATGAGGTTTACCAAGGGCTTTGTTTGAACTTGATATTCTCATTGTGTGTGGAAGTCAGGAGAAGAGAAAGACCCCCAAAATGAACCTTAAATTTGACAAATGTAAAAATCTCCTTTAGTATTTCCTCAGAGTAAGGTTTCATGAGGAGGATATCATGAGTTGAATTGTATCCCCTCAGAGATAAATTGCAGTCCTAACTTCTAGTCCAAGACAAGAGACATTGTGACACTGTTTGGAAATGGCGTCTTTGAAGAGGTAATCAAGTTCACGTGAGTCACTGGATTAGGATGTGTCCCAGGGTCAATGACTGATGTCCTCTAGCGAGGGCCATGTGAAGGCAAAGGTGCACAGAGTTACACACGAAGGATGCTGCGGGGCGCCAGGGAACACCAGGAGTGACAGCAACCCCAGGAACTTGGAGAAAGGAGTAGAACAGATTAGACTCCCCACAAGGGCCGTGAGAAGGAATCAGCCTTGTTGACCCCTTGATTTCATACATCCAGGCTCAAGGACCATGAGAGAAAAAAGTTTCAGTCATCTGAAGCAGAGTTTATGCTAATTTGCTACAACAGCCCCAGAAACAAATACAAAAGGCAAGAAGTACAAGATGGCAGAGAAATATTAGGCTCAACATATGTACCATCTTATCATTCACAAACAGAAGGTAGTTCCTCTACTTTTCTAAAGTCACAACTTACAAATTCATATGAAAATGGACAATCAGATATCATGTATCTATGATTGAAGAGGGAAGGAGAAAGGTGTAGTAGAAAAAGGCAGGCAGTGAGTACTTTGTTCATTCTGATTCAGAACAGTTTGTCTTTCTGGCTAAATGGATCTAGAAAACAGAAAGTCTGCTGCAAAATTTCAAAGTGCTATGATCATTTGTTCTACACATCTCTTCTAATCAGTTTATTGTCTCCACGCAATCCTCACATATTGTGATCTTGGTATTTACTGAGCAAGAACTGAAATGCCATAATTGTGGGCAGGTTTCTCACTGTTCACTCCTTTAAGGTTAAGGGTTCTACACATGGCATTTTCTATGAATATGACAAGAGATGAGAAAAAACAGATGGGAACATTTCAATTCCTACTAACCTATTATTTATGCTACCTTTGTTCTCATCTTAATAACATCAACTTTATGGATGAAAGAGCACTACTGTATTATCCCCAGGGTTCTTAAACATAGTAAAGCTTCAGGTAACAAAGTTTCTTTTTTCATTTCCTTTCCGGTATCTAAGCCTTGCTGTAAGAATTAACTAACCTTCACTCACCTCCAACCTCTCTATTTCACCTACTTAAATAGGTGCGGGGTGCTCTCTATTGGTGCAGATGTGGACAAAAGGCCTTGCAAAGCTACTCTCACCGGATCCTTAATCATTAGTATAAAGATTTTTGTTCTTTATCTCTCATTGTTGGTTCAATAAAAGAAAAAAAAAAAGCTAGGAACATCAAAATTATTGATTTGATTTTAATTATATGCAAAATCACCTGGCAAGAGTGAGACATGGCAGTGCAGGAATGTGGGAAGAGTACTGGCTTGACCTCATCAAGTCCTAGATTTGAAAATCTGCTCTAACTGTGAAAATGCTTATTAACAGCTCCCATTCCACTTTTGTTAATATGTACAACACAAAATATCTGTCTCACTGATTTGATGTAATAAGGCCTGCCATTCATTATTTGATAAATATTTACTGCGCACTTATGTGCCAATGTTTAGGTGCTGAAAACATGGCCATAACACAGAATAATTTCTCTCTTCAGACTCTACGATACAATGGAGTTTTACCAAGAAAAAAGCATATACAAAGCACTAAATAATGCAGTTAGTTCTATTGTTACTACTATTTTCTTTATAATTACTAAAGAATTATGAAACATAAATGTCTTTTTTGTTGTAGTTCTATTTTTTATTTAGAGCAGTTCCTGGAAATCTATTGTATCATGAGATGATTCTTGTCCTCAGGAAATTTAACTCTTAAGATAAATACAGAAAATCAGAGTAATTAAAATATTATTAGCATACATACAAAGGCATGCACACTCAGATATAATGTACTCTAGTACTTTAGGTCATTTATTTATTTTTGTAATAGATAAAAGCCACAAGTATATGGCCTAGCAACTGGACAGTTATTGAGAAGCATCCATCTAGTATCCACTTTGTTTGAGAGGGAAATATACTAAAACAACATATGGCCAGTTCACTTGCTATAGCTGAGCTTTGAAATGATAATAAAAGTTTCACATTTTTCTATTTATGAGAATGCATTTAAGATTTTTTTGCTTTAAAAAGTCAATGGGCTCTGAGTATAAAAATTAAAAACAAAAACAAAAAATACTTATATTGATAGTTATTTACTTTTGGCTGAATTGTTAAAGAAAAATCTCAGCAAATATTTATAAGTTTGTCTCTATTGCCTCTTATGTAATTTAATAATTATCCCTAGTGTTCACATTAGAAGAGTAGAGTAACAATTACAGATATATTCTTTTACTTGAATTTACCAACGCAAAAACAGTATTTTTTAAAAATGTCAAAATCTGCATTTTTCTTTGTTTGCTTCCTTCTTATATATAAGTCCGTAAGTGTCTGCATTATATAAGGGAGTAAATGTAAGGACTTGTTTTTCTTATAAAGGGATATTCTAAGCTAAGATCTTTTGAACATCAAATGGTAAAAATAAAAATGCTTTAGATTTTGTTCAAGGAACCATAGAATAATAATGCAATTACAAAATACTTCAACTTGAAATGTTAACTAAAAACAGCAACTGCTTTTAGTTATCTCTAGCTTTTTCCTTTAAGCTGGTATTTAGGCTAAAATTTATGAAAACAATCCTCAGTTAATGGGAAAATAACATGATTATCTAATAAAAATTACTCAAGCTTTTATAAAAACGCTTTTTTAAATATTTGGTTTAAAAGAAACTCTTGAGTACTTAACCAAATTCTAAGTTAGAATTTGTCATTTAAAATAATCTCATTTTTAAATTGTTTTAAAAGTGAAGATAGCACAGAGTTCCCATATACTTCATATACTCTGCACCCAGTGTCCCCCGTTACTAGGATCTCACATGTATGCTACATTTATCTTGACTAGTGAGCCAATATTGATATGCTACTATTAACTAAAGTCCATATTTTATTCAGATTTCCTTAGTTTTTACCTAATGTCCATTTTCTGTTCCAAGATCCCATCCAAGGTACTACACTGCCTTTAGTCGCCATGTCTTCTAAGGCTCCTCTTAGCTGTGACAGTTCCTCAGACTTGCCTCGTTTTTGATAACTTCTCAGTGTTAAGAACTACTGGTCAAGATGATCTGTAGACTGTTCTTCAAGAAAGACTTGTCTGATGTTTTTCACATGATCGGACAGAGGTTGTGGGTTTGGGAGAGGAAGACCACAGAGATAGAGCGCCAATTTCATCACACCACAGCACACTGATCACCTGGCTGGGACAGTGTTTTCCAGGCTTCTCCACTGTGAAGGTACTCCTCACCCTATCACATCGTGTAGTTTCTGGAAGGAAGTCACTGTGAGCAGCCTACACTTTATGGGTACAGATCTAGCATTTTTTAAACTTTAAATTTGACTTGAATTTTTCCCAGTTTGAAGCTGTACCTAATTTGGAAGTGTTTGGTTTTCAAAGAAATAGCAAGAACACTTATGTACAGGACAATTATCTCCTCCCTTCCTGAAGCACTCAGCTGGGAGTGATGTTCTGAATGCTGAAAGGACTCACTGGACATTTCCAGTCTCAAGAATTTTCCCATTTTCTCTTTCAAATCTGCAGAATCCCAGAAATTCAGAGTTTTTATATGCAGTCAGTACTTCTTACTCTACTGTTCAAACATTTACTCACAGTGCATATTATAAGAATAATCTTCCTTAAATTTAATAGTCATTGTCTCTCTTGTGTGGCTTATATATTTTCGAGTTATTACTGAAAGAAACTAGGAACAGCATAATGATGGAAAATCTCCACCAGTGGAGATTTTCCAACCAGTCACATTTTCATCAATGTCCTTCATCAGTTAGCTCATCCAGAGGAAAGGAGCCTAATATTCCCAGAAATGCTGGCAATAATATTTGTTAGGGTCACACCTGTCAGGCACATGCACATACACCTTACTTCCTTAAACTAAATTTAGTTTACAGGTGTTTCTGCACATGGTTCAATTAATAAGATGCTCTGGAGACAATCTGATCCTAGGCAAGTCAAGGGTTGTTTCGTGTGGCATATTTTTGCTCAGTATTTTTCTCCAAAATTTCACTTTGATAAGCCACATTTACTCCTTGATAAAGAAATTCAGGCTCAATTTCAAACAACATTGAGTGTTTGTGTATAGGAAGCACTTTGATAAACAGTTTCATATATACTGCATTTTAAAATCTATATACTGATCTTGTGTATTTATTATTTCTATTATCTAGATAAGAAAACAGAGGCAAGTGTTCTTTTTCCCATACCAAGGGATAGTCCTAATCTCTGTTGTTCAAAATGTTAATTCAGAGTTTAACATATATCAAGTACATAGCAAAATAATAGCTATTACTGAGTTGACACATGCCAGGAGCTATACTAAGAGCTTTACATGAAATGTCTCACTCAGTGTCCCCAACACGGTTATGTATTAGGACCCTCTAGTATCCCTATTCTACATTTGAGGAAACTGAGGCTTAGAGAGTATGTTAGATTTTACCTTATGGTTCCCCCATTCTGTGCTCCCTTGTACTTCTGTAGCTCCTCCCATACTGACTCTGCTCTTGGGATGCAGTTTGGCCCTGGGCTACTGGCAAACCTGATGTGAGCAGAAGCTTGAAAAAGAGCTCACATGTCTTTGCTTTATGTCCCATTTCTGTGTATTCATCAAAATAACACATACTGGGAAAGTATAAGAGACCCATGCATATGAAATGACACAGAGCAGGCCAAATCATCCTAGTCAGAAGCATCCTAAACAAGCCAGCTCCCAGCTGACTGCAGACACAGGAGTAAGCCCAAGCCTCAGTGACAGGGCCAGGACCAGAGGCAGGCAAGTGAGGTCCTTGCAGGGATAAAAAACTTAAGGGGGCTCCAAAAATACAGAGATAAAAAAACTAAGTAATATTTTAATGTACTAGTTCAAGAAATATAAAAATAATGTAAAAAATCCACGATGAACAAATTATAAAACGTTTTAAATAAAGACAGATCGATATTACTGATTTTCCCTTTTGCCTCAGGCCCCAGTGCAGCAGGGCACAGCTGTCTCTGGCAGGATCACCCAGCCAGCTCACAGAACTGTGAGGAATGACAAAGGGTCACTGCTGTAAGGTGCTACACTTGGGGGGCTGTTTGTTACACATCAATATTAAACAGATAGGGATTAATTTCAAGGTCACATAGGTAATACTTGGGGAACCAAGTATTCAAATAAAACCAACTGGACCACAAAGCTCACTTTTTCACCCTTACTTTAACCATATGTACATTTCATATACACATGAATGTATATTATTTCATCAAAAAAATTTCTGATCTTGAGAGATGTGACAATGAGTATTGTCATGGTTCATAGTATGAACTCTAAAGTCAGATGGACCTAGATTTGAATCTAAGCTTTCAACCTACCAGCTTTGTAATTTTGGAAAGTTATTAAGTTAATATCTCTATCCTGAAAATTTGAATATTAAATTCTGTACCATAATTTTATTAGAATTACATGAGAATATTTGTATTATAAGGGTTAATGCAATTTAGAATCTCATATGTAGAACATGTTTAATAAATGTCATTTTATTTAAAAAATATTAATAGCACATATTTCCATTTCCCACTTAAATCATGTTTTTTATACCCTCCAATTTCAAGCCTAAACTGCTCTGAGGTTTATGCTAACAAGCGAAGTACAGATGAGAACAGAAAAAATTACTGTTTAGCCTTTACTTTCAAAGACATATTTTATTGAAATAGAAAAATATTTTCTAAAATTCATTGGCTCCTATTATTATATCTGAAGCCAGGTCTGGTGGATTGATCATGCAGTGTTACACAAATAAAATACCATTAGACTTAAAGAGAAATAGGTAAGCATGTTTTTCTAGACTTGGTAGATTGTAGCAGGAAGGAAAACAGTCACAGAGTGCACAGGTGAGATGCCACCTCCCCTGCTCCTCTTGGAGCCATAGCCCCTAAGAGGTTTGGATGTAGCATCCTGGTACAGAGGAGCCCAAGAACATCTAGACCTCTAGGAGAGCCCCAACCTTTCTGGCACCATGACCACTGTCCCTTGGGAAGGGTGGCACAGTTGCAGTGGTGAGGATTCTTGGTGGATGACCGTAACACATTGCCTCACTTATTGAGGCCATTTTAGGCAGAAGTAAGGGGTGAAAGGAAAATTATGAAAAAACAGTCATCCAGCAGAAACTGAATTTCCTAAAATGATTGTTTTGGTTATTGAACTGTACTGAATTTACTAGATACACCATAATCAATCATTTCCCTTCTCACCCTTTGGAGTAAGGGCATTGTGAAGAAGACAAAAATCTAAATCAGATATTTTATTTTTACATCTGAGTGTTAGTTGTGAGACTTTGTAACCTGTTACATGATTACATAATCTCTGGAGAAAGGAAGTTCCCATTCACAGGGCAATTCTGCTCAGGTGTTGCACAAGCCAGGGAAAGGGCATGCAGGTGGGGCGCCCACAGCATCCACTGTGTGCGCTCAACTAGCTTTGGCTGTGTATCCACTCATAGTCCCCTAATTACTACAATTTTAAAATTTTTATCATCTTCCTCTTTTGCAGCCTGTGCTCATACTCTGCTCTTTTCCTTGCAAAATACTGGTGACAGAAATGCTAAAAAGTGAGTATACTTTTATTAAAATAATAAATATTGTGTATTCATTGTTTTATTTAATGTACCAAATTGCAGTGTCAAATCAATAAAAAAATTATAAAAGTAATGATTATTTCTAGTGTCTAGCATATAATAAGGATACATTAACATTTACATCAATCAATCAATCAATCAATCAATAAACAAGGAATGAACAATTCTGAGAAGGAAATAACTGTTGCTTGGAACAACAACTGACTAGATTTTCATCAGTCCCAGGAGATTTTCAATGACTTCCAGAAAGGGAGGAATAATTTCTTCAAAAATATTTTATAGCACTAATTTTTTTTTATGTAATGGAAGAGAATGATAAGCAAACACAAGAAAGCTTGAATTCTTATTGCAATATGTTACTTGGTAGGCATAAAAGAAAATTATCTGTGAGATCAAAGTTCTGTGCAATTATTCAGAAGAATAGATGTTATGCATGATTATATTTATTTCCTTGTATATGCATGGATTTAATTTTATAATTTACATTTTCATGGTTTATGGGTTGAATTAATGAATCATAAGGAACAAATTTGCAAACACTAAATCTAAAATGTACATGGAAAGATAATGTAAAATAATGCCACCTGGAGCTTTCATGAATTAGACTTCAAGCATCTGTACTTCTTGAACCTGACAGACATCTTTAATAAATTCAATTAAATGTGCCCTTCAGTTAAATTTTCTATTTCCAGGCTCTCATGGGCACCCAAGGGTTCATACAGTGATTAATCTCCTATGAGATGGAGGGTGTCACTCCTGAATCCTGAGGAATAGAGTTGAGGAATAGAATACATAATACATATTTATAGCATTTTCAACCACAAACCTTCCTCTCACTGCCTTTGAAACCAGCTATTAGTTTCTGTAGGTTTCACATTAGAATACATCTACTTTTAGTGAACGGTAAGACACTAACAAATATTCAGAAGTTGCTGAGATCTTGAATTTTGGACCCAATTCTCCAATGGCAAATACTTGTCAAATTGAGAGCATACTGAAGGGATGTACTCAGGTGGAGTATGGTATTTTACATCTGTCCTGTGAAAGGGTGGGCCAGTTTTTCCTTCATTTCTCTGGAAAAGCACTCGGAATGGAATGGAGGAGGAGGCTACTTCTCCTTTTTGTTTTTGAGTGTAAGAAGAGTGTAATTCTTCTCACATAGAAAATTATAAATATGACAGCATACCAACAATATCCTAAGAAGCAAATTTTGGGCAAACTGCCTCCAAAGCAGAATTCCCTGTAAATGTTTATTTCTTTTTTCATTTTCAGCTTTACAGCAGCTGAAAATTTGATATTCGTGTGTTTTAGGTATCACTTCAAGTAATGAAGAAAGAAAGGTTGAGTAGGAAAGGGCTAAGTTAACCAGAACTATGAGAACCCACTACAAGACCACCAAGCTGTTACCAATCCACTCATCCACACCTGATAATGTGATTTGGCAAGTGAAGAATCCGCCTGACTGCTTGGTATTTCAGGGCTTCTCTTATCTTGTCTGAAATGTAACCATGGAAAAACTGCCCAACTTACAGGATCTTGATTAAACTATCAAGCTTATCACAAAAGAATGTTCATTATTCTGCATTTCTGATATTTTTGAGAATTATGACTTTATTAGTAAATGTCTTTTCTGTCCTAAATAGTCAACAAACTACACTGCCCTCTAGAATATCACTGGGGATTGATATACACTTGTTATGATATAGGTTTAAGGCTGTATTTTTCCTCTATTTTTGGAAAATTATGATATTTGTCAAAGATTACCAAAGTGATCTCTTTGTTGTAATTACTTGGCATGTAATATGTCTTGGATTCATTTAAAAGAGTGGAATGGTGTTTAATCCATTCTAGGTTTTCAAATCCTCATGTTTCTTTGACTTTTCTAGTTTGAATATGCTTCATTTCAGAGAAGATGGAAACAAAAGTTCCCTCCATTTTGTCACCCACTAGTATTAACAGCACATACTTCAGGGAGGGTATTGGGCCCTTTTTTATTCTTCTAAGTCTAAGCATAGGTAAGGAATTTCCTATGTTTGGCTTTGATATTTTCCCCAAACATAGCCTTACTTAAGGCAACTTGACAAATCTTTCAGAAAGCATCTAGCAGGTGCCAAACACAAGGTGGTACATGTACAGACTCACACCACTAATTTGTATTTATATTTGGCCATATTGGCCTGCTTACCTCTTCCTTGATCTTATCTGTATGTTCTTTTAAAATATGAGCTAATCAGATGTTGAAACTTCATTCACTACTTTATAAAATAGCCAAGAAATGGAAGCAACCTAAGTGTCCATCAGTAGATGAATGGATAAAGAAGATGTGGTACATATACACAATGGAATATTATTCAGCCATAGGAAGAAAACAAATCCTACCATTTGCAACAACATGGATGGAGCTGGAGGGTATTATGCTCAGTGAGATAAGCCAGGCAGAGAAAAACAAGTATCAAATGATTTCACTCATCTATGCAGTATAAGGACAAAGAAAAAACTGAAGGAACAAAACGGCAGCAGACTCACAGAACCCAAGAATGGACTAACAGTTGCCAAAGGGAAAGGGACTGGGGAGGATGGGTTGGAATGGAGGGATAAGGGGGAAAAAGGGGCATTATGATTAGCACACATAATGTAGCAATATGTGGGGGGGGACTTGATAATAGGGGGAGTCTAGTAACCATAATGTTGTTTAAGTAATTGTACATTAATGATACCAAAATACAAAGAAAGAAAGGAAAGAAAGGAAGGAAGGAAGGAAGGAAGGAAGGAAGGAAGGAAGGAAGGGAGGGAGGGAGGGAGGGAGGAAGGAAGGAAGGGAGGGAGGGAGGAAGGGAGGAAGGGAGGGAGGAAGGAAGGAAGGAAGGAAGGAAGGAAGGAAGGAAGGAAGGAAGGAAGGAAGGAAAGAAGAAAGAAAGAAAGAAAGAAAGAAAGAAAGAAAGAAAGAAAGAAAGAAAGAAAGAAAGAAAGAAAGAAAGAAAGAAAGAAAGAAAGAAAGAAAGAAAGAAAGAGAGAAAGAAAATTTCCTTTCCACGTTTTCTTCTTATGATTGGGGAGTTACAATTTCATTGACTTATGTTTATTACTGGATTATGTTTATGTTTTTCTTATATATTATTAAATAGTAATCCAAGATGAAGTTTGCTTAATTATTGTTCAGCCTTCTGAGAGATGAATTTTTCTGCAGGGTAAGGAAAGAATGTATCCTGTGTTACTTCTAAAGGAATGACCCCATGATTTCTGGATAAGTGAAGTCTCTCTCAC
Organism: Manis pentadactyla; assembly: GCF_030020395.1. Lineage (NCBI taxonomy): Eukaryota > Metazoa > Chordata > Mammalia > Pholidota > Manidae > Manis > Manis pentadactyla. The sequence goes on along the minus strand of NC_080023.1, from coordinate 85,851,141 downwards.
TAATACAGCTTGTATTTTCTCCAGTTTTAAATACTCACTAGAAGACGTATTCTACATTCTCTTGGCTGGGGAATACAGAGTTTATGTGCTGATGTCATCATATATCTATCCTCTCTCATGCTTACCCAAATGTATTTCAACAGGCTGCTGCCCTCAGCTTTTTGGTTTTCATTTATTCATTCAACAAATATATTCTGGGAGTCTCCTTTGTGACAGGCACTATTCTAAATACTCAGGATACAACTGTGAACAAAATAGAGCAGAATTTCTGCACTTGTGGATCTTACAGGCTAATGGAGGGAAACAAACAACATATTGTCTAGTATGGTAATAGATGTGAAATACTATGGAGAAAAAAACCAACCCAGAAGAGTAAGAGGTATCAGACATACAAAGGTAGTGGAGAAGACAATGCAATTTTAAATGTTCCATTTAGGTGTATAATTTCTACATCCTACTACTACCTACCTTTCTTTTGTTGCCATATTCCATTTATGCATCCTGTCCAGTAAAGTCTTTCATTGTTTTCACCTCAATGTGGCAGAAGTTTGCATGTAGCTTTGATTTTATATTATTACAACCTTTGCTCTACGCATTCTATTAATATGGCCACAGATTCTACCCTGCTTTCTCCTGAAAATCACTGAGGGCCTTCTCTACCACCAATGTTTGCTATGAGAAATAAACATCACACCTAAGGTCCTCCATTCACACCTGGATGGCAGTGTTTGGCAGACTGGGGGAAGTAGTCAAATACAAAACCACCAACCAAGGATGGGAAGCTATAAGAATGGGAAGGTAAGGGAGACAAAAACAGGGAAACAATCACTAGTTTGACTAGATTGCTATCCTCTCACCAATAATATAATAATATTCTTGCCTGAAATATCCAAATGTCTGGCCTCTAAAAGTTTTGCTGTTTGATCTCCCTCTTTTTCCTTCCTCCACAAATACCAAATTACAGTGGTTTTGAATTGACACTGGGTGTATCTGCTTTAAATATTTTTTCTTAGTCTTCATGATATACCTCAGGCCTCCCCAGCAAATGAACATTATGTTATCATGCAGCAGGGCAAGAGACCTACCATCTGTCCTTTGGAGGCTTTAGTGTATTTCTCTGATCACTTCTAATATAAGCCTTATTTCTTTTCCAAAGTCACAAACTTCAACCAGGGGAGGAGACAGAAATAAATCAGGCTTCCCAACATTTCTGTCTCATAATTAGAATAAAGATTTACATCCAGATAGTAAAATGCTATTCCACTTATCTCTAAATGAGGAGGCAGCAAATGAGGAAAAGCTTATGAAAATATGAGGAACTATACAAGTATAACATATTTGTCCCCTTATTACTTCTACTCAGTATTCCTCACAAAACTTAGTACATGCCAGAGCTTAGATGGTATGGGGTTTCCTCAAAAAATGAAAAATAGAACCACCACATGACCCATTCATTCCACTTCTGGGGACTTACAAAGCTTTCTTTTGGGTTGAGTAGGAACGCTTGGCTCACACATTTCACTCTGGTATTACATTTCTACCTTTTTGTTGTTGTTGATTCATGGTTGACCAAATCATATTTGACTTAAAAGAATTATTATTTCCAGTATACATGCCATTTAACTAAAGATGTGAGTTTTATCTGCAAAATTAAGATAATAGTACTTTATCAGGTTTTTCTGAATAGTGAATAAAATGGCATGTGCATAGGGCACAGCACAGCACCTGAGACATAGTAGAGATGCAAGAATTATTTCCGCCTCTTGTCCCCCAAACAAATGAAAGTCTGTAATAATTATCTGCTCAGTGATAGAGGGAAAGAGCAAAGATTACCAGTGGCAGACATGGCCTTCCCTATAGCAACTCAAGTTAAATCCATTTGGCCATAATAAGAATCATTTTAAACTATGAATGAAGCAAGCTCAGTCATGATCCATCAGACTGTTATACTTATTTAAACTCTTCAAAGGCTTATTAAAAAATACAATCAAATAGAAAGGCCCTTAGTAAATATATCAACAGCACATGACCTCAACCCCAAAAGCTAGAGGGCAGAAATGGTAAAGCAGCCTGCTCTGAACTCAGGTAAGCTTCTTTCCTCAAACAAGTTTGCCACATCTTTTAGAAGACAGAAGATTTTTTTTTTATAAAATATCTGGGACCTGAATACTATCCATTTGTAATGCTTTTATTTTATTTTTCCCACTTTGGCTTCTTTCTGGCCCCTTTCATTCACACAAGTTTCTTTTCTTCCTCTGTAGTTCTTGAATGATTATGAGTAATTAGAATGATATGAGGGAAAAAAGGGGCCATTGGAAACATTACTGAGTCTAGAGTCAGAGAAAGTTATGTTTAAGCTGAGATAGGGATGGTGGGAGTTGGCCAAGTGTAAAGTGTCATCAAAAGTCTTAGGAAACAGGTGCAAAGGTCCTAAGGCCTTTCCCTAAGGAAAGGAAGACCCATGCACTGGAGGAGCCAAGGGAAGTCCAGTACAGCTGCAGCTGAGGGGGCAAATACCATGTCTTATGCTATGAGCATAGCTTTTACCCATATACTATACACTGAAATTTGTTGACTGACACAGGCTGTAATGAAAACCAGTATATCCACACAAACACACACACACACACAGTTATTGGTTATCTACAAATACCAGGTACTATTAAAGCAAATTGCACATATTAATTATTTAATCCTCTTAACTATTATCCTCATTTTACAGAGGACACTAAAGCCCAAGGATATTAAGTAACTTTTGCAAAAATAAAACTACTAAAATAGCATTCAAAACTAGAAAGGTAGGTAGTTCAGCTTCAGAGCTTGAGCATTTAATTACTATGCAGTAAAATATTTTATGTTTTCTATTAATTGTTTAAAAGCATGCTCTATTAAGGTTACCTTTTCCCTTCCCACTGTCTCTACTACACGCTATCTGTAGTTTAGAACTTGTGCCTGGAATGGATCTAGGAATCAAATTGCTATTATCATCTACATTTGAATATAAAACAAGCACTTAAGCTCAACTTGTCCCTGTCCCAAATTGAGCCCATATTTCCCTCCAAGTTCTCCTCTTTCTCTTTATTCACTGTAACAATTAAGAGCCCCATCATTTACTCAGGCACTTGGTTCACTTCCCTATAATCATTCATCTAACTGGTCCCTTTGCATCTGATGTTCCCTTAAGACACATTCTCCATCCTGTGACCCAAATGTCCTTTCTAAGTCTTGATTATTATCATATCACTCTCCTACCCAAACCCCTTTCATGTTCCCCATTGTTTCAAGGACTAAATATCTGTTACTATGATTTACTTCAAGCTCTCCTCTCTGGCCTTATTGCCTGCAAAGTCTTCTGTTATGCGCTACATATTTACTTTAGTGTTATTAAAGGTACTTGAAGTTTTATATGTTCTCTCTCACTTCTAGCCTTTGCTTATCTAATTCTTCTTTCCTAGAATCTCCATTCTTTACTTCTCTTGGCTAACTCCAACTGATTCACAGGAACTCAAATAGGAGGCTGACTGGCACTTCTGAATGTTTGGATGATATACTTATTAACAATACTTATCATACTCACTATATGCACACCAGAATATCATATCACTCATATATATGGTGTGCTGCAGTACATAACATCCTGATTACAATAAATATTTGTTGAATGAACTTATTTTAATAGATACAGTATCTCAAATGCTTAAAAATGATACTTTTCTATTTTTCTACCTTTCCCTCTTTTACCTCCTAGCATTTTATCTCCCACATATATGCACAGAATTAGCTATAAAATCTGATTTTAGATTATGCTTACCTTAAATTATGGAATTATTATAAAAATGAGCACTGTAAATTGTTTAGGACTCCTTTTTTAAAAAAAGAACCCAATTTTTCTCTGTATAGTGACTTGAAAATGTAAAACAATTTCCAATTTCCTTTAAGCCTACATATTTATTTTCTATAGAGAGCAACATTGAGGTGTGTACACAGTTATTTCACTTATTTATGTTATTTTCTCAATTCCAGGCTTCTAGCTCAACCCTTGGCATGTAAGAGTCTACAGGAAAATTTGGGTCTCTTGAGCTTTTTAAGAAAGAACAGGTTCAAGATGCCCAGCATAGCCTGTATGTCCTCTCATGTGGTTGATTAGACGTGTTTTCTACTACAGTGATGAAGAAGCCTTCCTCTCGGCATAGAACTTTCCATGTGCATTAAAATCAGGCTTGGAGGTTGTGGAGTGAGATAAATTTATGGACTGATTTTGGGTGATGCAGCTGCAGAATCAATTAAGGCTGAATAGAGTCCCTGGTTGCCAATTTTAGTAATAGCAGAAAAATGAAAATGCTGAGGGTGGTAGTCACCCAGATGTTTCAGCCCTGCTGACTGGCACATCAGTGTTCATTCTTCCTGATTTCTCTTTGGCTCTTGGGCTTACCTCCTGATATAAACAAATATTTTTCCTACTCTTACATGAAGTCCAGTTAATGGAGGGGCTCAAAATAATACAGTAAAAAGCCACATTCTGTTGTTCAATTTTCATGACTTAGAAGTCTCAGCCACACCACCAAAGTCCATCATCAGGAAGGTCAGTAACAGTAACACAAAAAATAAGGAGCAAAACAATTCCAAAGAAATATTGGGGAAATAATAGCAGTACTAAATAAATTGCTAAAACGAAAAATTTAGAATAAAATTCAAATCTCCCTGCTTTTATTAGAAAGCAAACTTCTTCCTATATGACCTTTATCAAACATATCATTTGATCCAAGTGTGGTTATCACACATTTCATACTTTGAATGCTGGCTTTATACATAATCCAAAGTCCCACCTTTACCTCTGAAGGTAATGAATGAAGGACACAGTCTTCCAGGACAAGACTCCCACATTCATTTTCAGAACTAGCAGTTCTTCTTTACTTTCTTGCTGGTTTCCACAACTGTCAATGTTAACTCAGTTAAGAAGGAAAAGTTTTTTATACCAGTCTAGGGTGGCTGGGAATCCCAGTAAACCTGAGGGAGACTCAGTCAAAACTGAATGAAAAGCATATCTTTCTTTGCTTCACCAACTGAGCAAATCACTTTAATTCCTAGAAGGAATGCGAACATAGTAGCAATAGGCTGCACCCAGATCTTGATTTCTAATACCATTTTCCAATAAAGGAATCAAAGCTCTTTGATAAGTGGCTGATATTAGGGTGAGGCAGGAAATAAACAAGATAATATACAAAATATAGTGCCAGAAAGTAAAGAAGTGTTAAAAAAAAATGATGGGTGTATCAAAGGGACAGAGAAACCAACTAAAACAGCTTCCAATGGCCAAAGCAAGAACAATTTGAACACCAAAATCAAGTAGGTTTGGACTATAACCCGAAGCATAAAATAAACAATGAGTCCAGACTGATATAAATGAGTGCATAAAATAAGCAAAGAGGGAAGAACAGGCAATACTTCTGTGCAGAAGAATTCTGTATACTTTATGTAAACTTTTTATCCTCAAGGAGGTGGAGCACAGACATGTGGCTGCACCCCTGGGGTGAGTCACAGCAGCACTGTGACTGGGGTGGGAGGCTTCAGTCAGGACTGGGTATGGGAAAAAAAAGGAGGTGGAACATAGATCTCCATCCTTAAGTGGAGGCTGTGCATACTGACTTTTTACAAAGAGGACAGTATGGAGTGAGGCTGGGAGTATTCTTATGCTGTACAAGTCTGGCAAACACTGTCTCAGCCAGGTGATCAGGGATACGAGTGGTGAGTCCTGCTGAAAGTATGGTCGACTGGAGATTGCCACTCCAGCTCTGCGGTCTTCCTCCCCGAAACTTATAACCTCAGACTAATCATGAGGTAAACATTAGACAAATCTCCCTCCTGAGGGACATTCTACGAAACACCTCACTGGTACTTCTTAACCCTGAGAAGTCATCACAAACAAAACAACAAACAACATAAAAACAAAAACAAAAGTCTGAGGAACTATCACAGCCAAGAGGAGCCCAAGGAGACGTGACAACCAAATGCAATGTAGTGTCCTAGATGGGAATTTAGGACAGTAAAAGGACATTAGGTTAAAAACTAAGGAAATCTGTAAGCCTAAATAGAGTACATACTTTAGTTAATGGTAATATATCAATATTGGTTCATTAATTGGAACCAATGTACTATAACAATGCAGGATGTTAATAAGGGAGAAAACTGGGTGGGAAGTATATGGCAACTCTGTACTATCTTCCCATCTTTTCTTTAAATCTAAAAGTATTCTCAAATATAAAGTTCAGTTTTTGAACAGTTTAATAAAATGACAATCAATCACCTTTTTTCTACCTGGAAAAGTGAAGGGGAAGTCCCTGCCATTGCTGTACTTAATATACAAAACATTAATCATCCTAATTACATTCATTTATCTAGAGAAATAAGTAAGTGCCTCATAATGATGTGCAGGGGAGGGAAAGCTGAAAGAGCAAATCTCTTAGGGGCAATAATCAAAGAAATAAATTAGAGTGAGTTGACAACAGATGAATGAGCTCTGTGTAGTTTGGTTCACGAATGTATCTAGTGGTCAGTAGGGAAGGCAGAAGTTGTGTTTGCTCTTGCTCAAGTTAACTGTGTCATCTAGAGGATATGTGAGTAGCACCAGAGAAGCTAACTTGTCAGAGGTGATCATTTTCAGTGACTTCAGTGTTACTTTTGAAAATTACTTTCTTGCTGAGGTATTTTATCATTGCTTATGTCTTCAGAATATCTGGACACATTTAAAGTATATTTTTATTAACAGTATGTGAAAGTTGGAGTCTGATTTATTGCTCATACCTGATGTGCAAAATGTTTGGCAGAGAGAGCTCTCACCAAGTATTCTCTGTGTTCTACATTTCTCAGAATCCTCTGTAGTTGGGTTGGAGCATGTGACTGGTTTGGCTAATGATAAGCAATATCAGTCACTTCTGGCAGAGGCAGTTAAGAGCCCAGGTCTCTAATCCTCCATCTCTCTATTTCCCTGCCACTATGACTCCAGGAGCCATGTTTCCAGGTGCTGTTTCTCTAAGATGGAGTACCATCCATTAGACTAGCTTTATGGGTTATTGTGTGGGACAGATTCATTGTCCCAAACCTTGCCAATCTAAGTTGAATATGTGATATGTATCACGTGCTGTATTTTGCCATTAAGACATTGAAGTTTACCTGTTGTTACATTTAGTGTTAGCTATCTACTATAATTAGAAAGGAAACTGCATATTTTTTAAGAAATTATTATTATACTTTAGGATGTCTTGTTATAGGTAGTCAGATTGAAAGCTACTTCTGACTACCTGTAACAAGATTACTATGAGATTTACTCGACACAGACCCCAAATCACAATGCCATATACCACAACGGAATATCATGAAATGTAAAAGGCAGCAGGTCTAGAAGTTCTGTGTAGGGACAGAGGCCCTTATAGAACCCATTTGGGAAGGAAATAACTCTTGTCAAACCAGGAAAGTGATATAAATTTATAATACCTAAAGAATGAGGATTTCATTAAAAAACATTTAATTGCCTAGTATTTCAGGAAAGGATACATCTCAGGTAGAGAGGGTGGGCAAGGAATACATACTTGTTTGGCTTGTGATTTTCAGGAACATGAGATGAAGAAATTTAGGCCATGTTATTCCTGGCAGTAGGGAAAGATGGGTTTTGACTAGATACAGTTTAAAGTATTTGGAGGGCTGACTATAAGATGCTCTGTAAAATTTTTATAAAACATGGGGATATGAACAGAGAACATGTTCACACTCTGCAAGGTCTTACAGACCACCTCTGGAATGCAGGGTTATCAGTCATTAGTCAATACAGGGAATGGGTTTTATGGACTGAGGTTCCCCAAGAGCTATTACCATTCACTTAATCATGCCTGATATATGTGTTGTCAGGTGTTTTCTATCCCCTGGTAATTAAACTTGCTAACATGCCTGTAGTGAGAGGGTCTGTTCCATATTTCATATAATCCCTAGGGCCCTCCCTATACTAATTACTCTAGGGAAATATGACAGGTTTTACCAATTATGATGTTATACATATATAATATTTTCAATGACATTTGATGATAAATTGAATAATAAATGCATTGAATTCAAGGCAGATCCCTTTCCTTCTCCCTCTTTTTTATCTTGCTGAATTAAAAAAAATTAGCATAGATACCTTCTCGAAAGCAGACGATGGGCCTTGGATTAAGGTACTGGTGGTATATTTCTCACCTTTCAGCTAATGAGTAGTCCCAGTGCCCTCCTGATGAGCCAAATATATTTTTAAGAGAACTGACAGCCCACAGAAAGATTTATATTCAATTTACATCTACAAGGCAATTTTCTGACACAGCTGATTTCCTGATTGACTCTTTTAGAACTTTTCTTATAACTTTTTCATTGCTTTGCTTTTATAATTACAGTGTGGGTGTTCAATTTTACTATGTTAATTTAGATAATCTTTTTTCAACTTTAAAGAGATTTTTAATGCAAAAGAAAAAAACCAAAGATCCCTGTCCTCATAATACTTATATTCTTGAGTAAGATGGAGGCAGACAATAAATATTGACATGTAGTGTTTCAGAAAGTGATAAATGCTATGGAAAAATGAAAATCTGATGAAAGGGATACTGGATAAAAGGGAATTGGAATGCCAGGTAGGAGGCTTAGGGTTGGAAGTTTTAAGTACAGTGGTCAGAAGAGGTCTCATGGAGATGACATTTTAGCAAGTTCCCAGCAAAGGCGTGAGAATTAGCCATGGTCCTGATTATGAAAAGGGTACGTAAACATTGCCCATAAAATAAGAGTACAATTAACAATTGTGGTATTAGTGAAATGTATACAGTTCGGAAGAGCAAAGTTGTTTTAAAATGCATTGTAACATAAGTGTAGTCACAAAAGTTCCAGTCACGGTGCAAAATATGGGTTCTTTAATTTGATGAATTTTTCTAATAGTTTGCAGGTGAGTTGGTGGTCTTGTTTTGATTTTTGTTTTCAAGCCATGGCCATAAGCCACCAACTACGTTAATCAGGAAGACTTATTAGTCTTTGATTATCTTGTTTTGATAGAAATGACATTTAAAAATCTCTCCTTAAACCTAAAACAAAGGAGTAACTTTGGTTTCTAGAATTCACTTAGGTTGCATGTGTTGGAGGTGCTCACTGCTTATAATTTTCATTTCTTTCAAAGAGATCAAAAGCTTCTCCTTTAAGTATTACAGTTATCAAATCATTTCCCCTTTATTCCTCCCAATAATCTGTTGCCGATTGTAGCCTCTAAGCATATCATATACACAACTCAGTCTACGCATTCAGTCATGACTGGGCAGAGGGATTTTGAAAGACCCATTTTAAACAAGTAAGTTGTAGGGCCATTGTCATGTTTGTTGAGTACAAGGTTGTTTCAAAAGTCTCAGCATAGTCTTAAAACTGCTCATGAATGGTTTTCTAATTCATTCTGGAAGCTTCATCATAGTTACTGTTAAAACATGCTTGGCCTTCTTTCTACAAATAAGAGATCCCATCCTCTGTGCCCATTCCTTGTCTCTTGGTTTCACATTTACACTGGGAAGCTTGCCAGTGGCATCCAGGCCCTAAGGAAGAGCTCATAATTTTTTGTGGTTGCAGTGAGACATGCTTTCAGACACCAGCTTTCTTAGCAGCAGACTGGAATGAAGAAGACTCAGATCACTCTAATCAAGCCAGCAATAATTATAGGGCAATCCTGACTGCTGAAAGGCAGTGACTCACAAAGTTTATAAAAATGTCCAGTCATGGCACTATGCACTTGGTGGCCTGTCAGCACTGTCATGAGGTCTAAGTAGAATTTGTTTCCTACTTAGATTTGTCACGGCCACTTTCCTCTAAAACTGTGAGGTAGAACTGTCACTACTTCAATAAATATTTGACCTTCCATTGTTATGCATTTGATGTTACTTTCTTAACTGATTTTTGCAGTAAGTTGTATTACATTGTGCTATCTGGCTCAGTATGCTCTTTGACAGTCATCACTATAACATTTTATATGCTAAATTACTAGTTTTTTATTACATGTTGGTCAAAATTTGATAATACACTTGGGAAAATGTTGCAGGCCCCCGAGTACCACTGCCCTGGGGAAACACTCTCCTTTCTTGTAAGGATACAGACATAGAAGCTTTCTGTATTAGGAAAGGTATTTGTATGTTACAGCCATACAAAACCTTGCAGCTCTTTAAAATGCTTTTCTTCCAATGACTTGTTTTCTCTTAAAAAGAAATGGTTTCCAGTAGGTGCTTTCATTGGTAACTCTCTTTCCATACCTGACTCTTCTCTGATCACTGAATATACTAAGCCAGCGAACTCCTCAGGGGTATGAAACCCAAACCTAAGGAGAACCACTAACGAACAGCCAACTAGGCTTTAAGCTACTGCCGATCAGTACTTCCTTGCTTGGCTTCCTCCTCTTCTCTATGAAAGTCCTTCCCCAGCTTCTGTCAGGGGAGCCCTCCTAACCACTTCCAGTTGGGCACCTTCTGATCAGAATAGATTTTTGCTCAAATAAACTCTTAGAAATTTAATATGCCTCAATTTATCTTTTACTAAGACAGGTACAGCTCTTCCTCAACCTTGAATGGGCCTACATCTTGATAAATCCATGGTAGAATATAATAAATTGATAATGCATTTAGGACACCTAACCTAGAACATCACAGCTTAGCCTAGCTTACCTTAAACTTGCTCAGAGAACTTATAGTAGCCTACAGTTGGGCAAAATCATCTAACATGAGCCTATATTATAATGAAGTATTGACTATCTTACATAATTTATTGAACACTGCACTCAGAATGAAAAACCAAACAGTTGTGTGGGCACAGAATGGTTGTAAGTGCACCAGTTGTTTACCCTGGTGATGATGTAGCTGACTGGCAGCTGCTGCTCACTGCCAGGGGCCAGCATCACAAGAAAGTATCATACAGAATATCACTAGCCCAGGAAAAGACCAAAATTCAAATTTCAAAGCACAGTTTTTACTGAATCTGTATCACTTTCATACTATTATCAAGTTGAAAATTATAAGTCAAGGACTGCCAGTAAAGACATATTCATACACTTATGAAAACATAGGGGATACGGTCATTGTTTCAATTCTGTTTAATATATCCACTTGCCAAAGGGTTAAGGAAATCAAAGAGAATATGGAACAAAGCTGAATTCTATGTTTACTGAGGTTAGAGTGTGATTAACTGAAGATCTTTTGATAGTATTTCTTAAGAGAGGTTCTACTGGAACTTGGGACAGGCACATTCTTCATTCATCTACTGACAAACAGTAAACTTGTCAGGCATTAAAACAGGTTCCCCTACTTTCCCAAACACTTCCTGGGAGGAAATGCAAAGATCTTAAACCAAGTAACATTTTAACTGTTTCTCATGTTTTATTTTCCTAGAACAATTGTAGTCACCTACTCCTGAATTGTTACAGTATTTAACCGCTTCTCCCGTGGTCCATCTGTCTCTCTCTTTCTGCCTTCTGGGGCTCTACATATCTCTTGCTTCATCTCTAGCCCTTCAGCCCTTTATCAACCATGTGAAGGACTCAACACCTGGTTACAGCCACAACAGTAAATTGTAATAAGACAGAATTAATTTAGCACTCAGATTATTTCCTCATCTTAATTGATTCCACTGAGTGATTCAGAAAAAAAAAATCACAGAGATTTAAAATCTAATGCTTGTTCTAGGGTTCTCCAGAGAAACAGAACCAGTAAGGTAGACATATATAAAGACATTTGTTATAAGGAATTGGCTCCCCAGTAAGGGAGGCTGGCAAACCCCAAGATCTGTACAGTGAGTCAGCAAGCTGGAAACCCAGAAGATCCAATGACAGTTTCAGTCTGAGCTTGAAGGCGTAAAAACAAGGACAGCTGTTCCAATTCAGAGGCCAGGAGGCCTGAGCCCCAGAAAGAACTGATTTCCAGTCAGAGGTCAAAGGCAGGAAAAAGCTAATGTCCCAAGACAAAGGACAGTCTCTTTTTGTTCTATCCAGGCCTTCCACTGACTGGATGAGGCCCACCCATACAGGGAGGGAAGTATGCTTTACTCAGTCTCTCAGTTCAAATGTTAATCTCATCCAAAAACACCTGACAAACATCTAGGCACTCCTTGGTCAAGTTAACCTGACATAAAATTAACCATCACAATACTATTGAGAATCAATAAAACTAGCTATAAAATAGTTCAGGAAAAGAACAAAGGGTAGCATTAGAAAGGTAAGCAAAAATAATAAGCATTAGCTAATTTAACCTACAAAAACTAGAATTTGGTTTTCTTTTTCTGTATTCATTCTTAAAGGTACTTTGGTCCAGCTGCATAGAAGACAAATGAAACTGAATTTGGACTCAGACTTCCATCTGAATCGAATCCTATGTGCTGTACTGCAATAATTTTATGCAGAAAGATCTTCTGTCAGATCTATAGTGGGATAAGCTATTAGTGAACACTCTGAAAAAAGGTTAAGTGTGCCTTTCCTAAGTACTGAGATGCAGGCCGGTGCAATGTTAAAGCGTGTAAGCTAGAGTGAGTGCCTGGGTTCAAATCCCACCTCTACTTCTTAGTGGCTGAGTGACTTTGGGCAGTCACTTAGCGACTCTGTGCTTCACTCCATCATCTGTGAAATGGGGTTAATAAGACAGAGCTGGTAACATAACAGCTGTTAACATAAAGCAGTAAAAAAACAAAAACAAAAACAAGCTACCAGTACATAGCACATTTTATTAATGTTTCTTAAACTAACCTGTTCTTTTATCCAAAGTACATAACTGCTTTCTGGAGTTTGGATATGGAAGGTAAAGTTTATGGTATAATTTTGAAAAAGAACAGATAATAAATAACACTTGTTTCCTTGTTTATTGCCTAGCCCTCCATTTAAATATGAGCTCCTGAGAGGGTGACCTGTCTGTCCTGTATTACTGTAAATGTAACAATATCCAACATAGAGTACATGCTTAGTATTTGTAGAAATCATGCATTCTTTCATGCAACAAGTACATATAATACATATCTGTGTATGTATGTATGTGTGTGTGAGAGAGAGAAAAGAGAGCACCTATTCGGAGACAGTCACTGTGCTGGGCCTGGTAGATAAAACGGTGAACATATGCTTTTGAGGACTTTTATTTCTGTGCGACAGATATTAAATAAATATCCACATACATTAATATATAATTATAAACTCTTATATACTCTCATTGAATTTATAGTGTGATAAAGAAATAGATTCTGGACTTGAATTTATTAATACATTAATTATATCAATACATGATTGTGTTTATGAAGAGAGCATGAAACCTAATATTAAGTAGAGGTTTATATTTTATAACATATATGATATTGAGCATGGTGTGACACATTTCCATTCTTTTTTATAACTAAATTTTAATTAAATTTCATTTTTTAATTTAAAATATTCACAGCAATTATCACATTTTGAAATTACTTTGTTACTTTATTCATTTACTATCTCTCTACAACCAACTGAAATGTAAGCACCAGGAAAAGCTACCAACATTAGCTAAATGTTGCTAAATGCAAATTGCTACTACTAAAATTATGGACACACATATTTTTCAGGGAATTGAAGACCTCTGTTAACTTAGTAAGTAGAAGACAGACTAAGATGAAACATAATAACCATACTCATTCCCTACATCTGATGAAATTTATGCTATAACCTGTTTAAGGAGAAATTTGATGAATATCATTTCTTATATTTACTTCAGGAACTGATCGTAAATAGGAAGGAAAAAAATCACAATATGAAATATTAATGTCTCATATATGTATTTTTCAATTAGAAAAGACTTAAGTGTTAAAATAATTCACTCACAAAGTGATTAAAATACTAAAATATATTCCTGGGGAAGTTTAAAAATGATGATTCTATTACTAAAAACATCGCTAACTCAGGCTTTACAAATTCCAGAGACCTTTTATATGTATAAATTGAACCTTACGACATTCTGATATTTAATGAAGTAGATTTCAAGGAGAAATAGAAGTACAGAGTTTTCTCTTTCTCCTACCCTAACAGTCCTAACATGTCAGATACAGAGTGAGTTCTCAACAAATATTTGGGAATGATTACGATGCAATAATATAGTGATAAGTTTGACATTCTATTTAGGAACACTATATGGACATGTTTGGAATGTCAAGGAAAGAACACGTAAGGAGAATGGAGGTAGGAACCTCTTTCATTCAATGAATATTCACTATTAAGATCACTCCAGCTCCTTTTGTGCTGATACAAAATCCATTTCCTTTCTCTTCCACTCTTACAGTCTATGCTAAAATGGGAAAGAATCATTCTAATCATTACAGAATTCATGCAGTGAGACCCAAAAGTTAGTAGGTTCTTACTGTTTTTATGGTTAACCAACTTTTTTTGGAGGTCATTTGATGAAGATGCTGGCTCCATAGTTCACTAACTCTCCAACGTGTGAGCCTCAGTTTCCCAAAATTTAAAATAAGTAGTAGTTCCTCAGAGAGTAGTGAAAAACATGGAATGAGGGAATGTGATTAAAGCTTCTCACCCAATCTGTTATACAACAGGGCCTCACCAACTAACTCAGCCCCAGCCCTCTCCACTCCCACAGCACCATTGTCATCAGGCTGCATGCCTGTTCAGCAACGCAGTCTAATACTGAGGTAATGAACCAGATTCCTTGAATAATTGGAATTCTCCCCACCAAATGCAAGATTGATAGATTCAATATAGGTCTATGCAGTTACTCATTCCTGTAATAGAGCATTCTCATTAAGGAAATGGATTAATTGGCTTACTGATGTTTTAGTAAGAGCCAGATTTGAATAAGTGGACTTGACAGTACTAAGAAAAGCACATTAAACACTAATAAAGGGAGAAATGTGCTTGCTTAGGCTGAAGTTTCAGCCATAGGCTCATTAAGGATTTGAGTTTAAGGTCTGTCAATGTGAGGGGACATTAATGTCTGACAGATGAAATGCTCTGGCTTTTTTCCCCTGACAGTTCACTTTCTCCCCAAGACACTCTTACCAGCTGGAGGCTGCATATGTGTCTCCTCCCCTAGAAGATTTTTATCAGGGACTCCTAACCACTTGTCAGGAAATATGTGTCTGATGTAGAACTATGCTTCACTCTTGTTTTCACAAAGAGCTACTAAGATACATTGGGGACAAACTAAATTAGAGTAAAATATTCATCAGAATTGTTCCCAAAGTATCATGGAGCTCATCTTTCACTAGAAAATTTTATCTTAACCTCCTTCTTCTCCGAGTGAATCACTGTTCCATCTTTTCAATATTTGGAAAGACTTTTTCTTTTGATGAACTTTTAAGGAAAAAAATTTCAATATACAAATGTAAATATACACAGACATGCATTATTCATATCAGCATCTTTCTTGTCCTGTTTAACAAACACAAAAGTGTTTGCTGAGTGCTTTCTCTCTTTTTCAGAACCATTAACTTTTCTCTCTATTGGTCACTCCCATTAACTTATAAGCATGTAATTTCTTCAACATTTAAAAAAAAATGAAGAACACCTCTTCTGAGCCCATGTTCCCTATTAGCTACAATACCTTTTCTCTGCTTACCTTTATATTAAGAGAATTGTTATACATTCATTATTCCTCAATCCCTTTCTTGCTTGACCCTCTCTAAGTTGGTCAAAACTTGATCACTTCTACATTTCTGACCACACTCACTGCCCCCAGTGCATTGCACACAAATTACTCTGTTTTTAAAAACTGAAGTTTAGTTGATATACAATATTATACTGATTTCAGGTTACGCCATAGTGATCTGACAATTATATACATCACTAAATGCTCACCATGGTGCAGTAACCATCTGTCAACATACAAAGACAATACAATATTATTGACTATTTCCTATGCTGTATTTCATCTCAATGACACACAAACTGCACAATGGCCACACTGCTAAAAGCAAAGGGTGATTCTCTGTCCTTAGCTTTGTTAATCTGGATGTAGCATTTGATGATAGTTGACCACCACCTCCTCTGTGAGTATTTTTTCATTTGGCTTCCAGGTCAAGAGATTTCTTGATGTCTCTTCCCACCTCAAAGGCCACCCTTTGTTGGTCTTTTCTGCTGGTATCCCCTATCATCTCCACTTCTAAACTTTGGAACATCTATTAGACATTTCAAATTTTATATATTCAAAATGAAATTACTGCTCTTCCCTAGCAAACTAGCCCTTCACACAATCTTCTTCATTTCTTCAGATAGCAATTCACTCCTTCCATTGCTTCTATCAAAATCCTTGGTGAATTCAGTAATTAGTCACTTTCTTTTACATCCCACTGCCAAAGAATCATTAAATTTGTTGGTTCTCCTGTAAAATACCAGTACATACCAAATCTGACCACCCCTCACAGTCTCTGCCCCTGTCATCCTAGTCTTAACTACTGTAATTTTATCATTTGTATTCTGGGCTACTGGAATGGTCTCCATTGGCTCTCCTCCCTCCTGTCCTTTCCCCGTACAGCCTGTTGTCAAAAGTGCAGCCAGAGAGTTAGATCAGAACTTGTCATACCTCTCTTCAGAATTTTCTAATGGCTTTCACCTCCAATATCCTCACCAATGCCTGTAAGGCTCAATAGATTCAGGCCTTTGTTTACCTTTCTGATCACATCTATTATGATTTTCTTTCTCATTTAGTCTGCATCAATAACGCTGGCCAGCTTGCTCTTTGTTTCGACATTCCAGGCACATCACTTCACGGCCTTTGCACTTGCTGTGCTGGTTTTCTTTGCCTGAGATACTTTCCCTCAAATCCCACACGGCTGTCATAGCTTTCAGGCTGTTATCAAAAGGCTGCCTCCCAGTGAGAACTTCTCTGACTACTCATTTCACAATTGCCACTCCTCCCACATACACCCTACACAAGAGGGTCCTTTCTCTTCCTTCTTTGGCTTAAATACTAATGTCCATTTGATACTTCATGTATCTTATTTATTTTTTTATAGTCTGTCTTTTTTCCCACTAGAGTTTGAATTCCATGACAGCAGGTGTTTTGGTCTGTTTTGAATTCCCGGTCTTTAGGACAATATCTGGTACCTAATAGTCATACAATAAAAATTTGCTGAATCAATCAATGGATTGATTAACTAAACTAAAACTGAAGACCATTGATTTTCTGACTCAAGCAAGAGTTGATAATTTTTTAAAAACAAACCTGAGATTTAGCCTTCAACTGGTAACATCTGTTTTTTTTTATACTCGTTTCTAGAGGCAAAATAAGTAGGACATAATCTTTAATTTATTGCATCCATATATATAACAAGGATAGTGTTGCTACATAAGGAGAGATGAAGAACAAATTACAGTGCTAGGCTCAAAGATAATTTGATGAATGCTCCTTTAAATATATATATACACACATATAGTTTTGCATTTTTCTTATATGTATTTTGACTGGAGAGATCTTTACATAAATTTAAAGCAGAAACCACATCATGATACCAGTAGAAAAGTATATACCAGTCTACATTAGATTATATTAAACACCCTTTTCTATTTTCAAGCATCAAGAATGACTAAATTTCAAAACCAATTAATAGGGAAGAATTTCCAAGATGCATGTTTTCACAGTAAAATTTTAATTCATTTGCCTTTACATACTCTTGTTATAAAAGTATATAATGCCATTGTGTTTATTTCATGAAGTCCACTCTCTAAGCTATGGTGTCAATACTGATTGCTCTAATTAACATTTGTGATTAATTTTGTGCTCACTGAAATTGCATTTCCTTTTGACCAGCAGGCATGTAAGTGACAGCTTCAGATTATTCTGTTCTACACAGCTAATTGGTTTGCAAGAAGCCAGAGAAAAACTAAAGAACTCAAGTTTGGAAGGATTCTGAGAAACTGGAAATATAAGGATTATAAAAATTTAGTTCTTCTTTAAAGACTTTTAAGCAATCATAAGCAGGGGGTTGACACTTAATTAAGATTCTGGAGACTGCCAGCATCTGAAGCAAACATATCAAGAATAGTGATTCTTGCAAACTGAAACTGAAATCTTAAATCAGAAGAAAGGTCTACATTAATGACAATGATTTAAGTATCAATCACAAGAGAAGACTGTGTAGAAAGAATCTTAGCTGATGGGGTGCAAGAAGGAAGAAACTAGGGGTCAGTAGAGATGTAGGAAGAAGACAGGGTCAAGGGAACCAGTGCCAATTATTGAACCAAAGGACATCTCAGAGGAATCCGATGGATCTAATCTGTGGTGATTATTTGTGGCCTTTGCCATTGCAGCTTCAGTAATGGTCTGAATGCAAGGCTTTGTTAGGAGGAAAGAAATGAGTGAAAGGAAGAGGCATTCTTTTAGTTAATTCTGGTATTTAAAAAGAGAGTAGAAGAGAGCAGGGTTGTCATGAGTGTGTAAGGGTGTGTGTGTGTGTGTGTGTGTGTATGTACTTGAACATAATCGTTCAGGGAAAAGTCAGCATAATGGGAGAGATTAATGATCCAAGAGAAAGAGAGGGCATGATTGATGGTGAGGTCTAAAGCGGATATGAATAACAATAAATCAAAGGAAAATTAGATGACTGCAGTATCATTTATTGTTGATCTACTATATATTTAATGCTTTCACATTTATTCCATCAAGTCCTAAAACACCCTGAAAGGGATTATTTTTTCCATTTGCAGATAAAGAAATAGAAGCTGAGAGAAAACAAAGAGGTTGCCCAAGGATGTAAACTTGGTATTTGATGAAGTTAGGATTCAAATCCAGACTGGGCTGAATCCCAAGGCCTTATGAGTAGAAAAAAAAAATGGAAAATTTGACAAAGAAAAGAGGAGTTACAAGAGTTCAACAGGATGTTTAGAGCTGCAGAGTTACATATCAAAACTTGGTGAGGACTTGGGAAAGGGTAAAATTCTGTAATAACCACTGTGATGCATTTAATGGGATTTTAGAAAGAGTTTGCTAAGTTGCTCCAAAAGCATAATAGAGACATAAATTTGTAATGCATGCAGTCAAGTGAAGCTATATTACTTGTCCCAGGTTCTTCAGCTCTAACAGAATATCAATACTGAACAAAGGCCAGAATTCTCAAATTCGTTGTAAGCTGGCCTATTAAAATCATATATTCAAGATAGCAGTTGGGCAGTTTTTTATGAATTCTCTAAAACTAAACTTAAAAAATATCCTGAATATAGAGAGAATGTAACCAATTATTTTACTGAAAACATAGGACCTAGTTAGAGATATTATTGGGTAAGTAAATGAGATCAAATAAGCCCTTAAATGTGACACCTGCCTCCTGCCCCGTGACGAGTGCACATCTGCTGGGCACTGAAGGTAGGAGGGGAGGGAGCCCCTTGCTATTATCAACATCTAGACTTTTAAGGAAGAAAACTACACGGGCAAAGCAGAGGACAATGCCGTTTAGACTGAAAGAGTATATACTAATAATATATGCTTAATTAAATGGAACGATCTAGAGAACAAAACAGTATATAAAAGACCAAACAAGCAATGGTAACACTGAGCAATAAGGGGCCTAGAAGAGTGACTGCTCACTGTCCTAAACATAAAGCCTAACTTCTGAGTAACAGGTTCTGCATGCCAGTCAGTCACTAAGGGCTCCAGCATACACCCTTTTGTGCCTTCATTCCAAATCCTTGATCATTAGAAAAGCTCAGGGTCATTGTCTGTCAGCCAGACACTAGAAGGCAACAGAATCTCTCTTTCTCCCTCTCTCTCTGTCCGTCTCCTCCCTCTCCCTCTCTCTCTCTCACACACACACTGCCCACTGAGCAAACAGCAGTGTTGGAGTAAGTCAATGAGAACAAGATGTCAACAGGAATCCTATCAAAGAGGTGAACAACAGAAAGATTCCCAATCTAAAAAGCCAAGCTAGGGAAAGTGCATTGGAAGATGATTTTCTATTTCTTACATTTTTAAGAAGATTATTTATGACGAGGATCTTACTAACATATACCCCAAACTATATGAGTGAACACTGTGGTGGAAGAAAACGATACTCTCTGTATATTGTTCTTAAGATAAGTAAGCACCTGTTGGTTCTGCAATTCAAAGCTGGCCAACAGAGGAGGATCTACTTCTCTGTCTATTTATATATTGATGTAACCATTTTGTTAAGTGTTTTACACTGATGAAGATGGGTGGGTTGACTACTCAAGATAATACAAGGAAATATCACATTATTTTGCTTAAAACACATTCTCATTTTTGCTGTGCACTGTATCTTAAATCACAAAGTATCTCTTAATCTGTGGCCAAATTCCAGTTTATTTTCAACTTTTCAGGTATTTTTGACTTGAAAGATAAGCTTTTAGAAGAGTGAATTAATTGTCAATGTTGCTATTTATTATTTGAAATGGCCTGGGACTTCCTCAAGAATTCTGAATTCTTAAGCAAGTTGTGGCTCACACTCAACTGTGGATTTAAATGCCAATACTTTTGCTCTTCGTCCAACCACCTTACATATGAATTCTCTCGGGAGACATTGTGTGAAACTGAAAATTGAGCATTTTATTTGATAGGCTTTATGGATTCTAGAAATATTGTATATAGAAATAATATCGATATTATCTATAATAGCGAAAGCCTGAGAGAAGTGCAGGTGTTGATCAGATAACTTTATCAAAACGCAAAAGCTACTTATTCATAATGAAGAGGCTCTGTTTATTGATTGTGTAAAAATCATTAACTTTTCAAAGGAGAAATGTCATGAAGAAATATAAGGAATATGATCTGAGGCTCCTTCTCCTCTTCCTCCATCCTCCCCCTTCATATAATTAACACTGAGATACAGATGGCACTTGTTCATTTTTGAGTGCTTGTATTGACTCTTTCTTTTTCAGTATTTAAAAAAATCATGATTGGCTTTTTCCTTCTACCCACTTTATTCAGTGATGACCAAACTCACTGTGTCTTAACTCTCTGTGAGATCCTAAAATGAACAATGTTTTACTGATGGGAGGTTAGGAAGAATTGAACAAATCAGTAAATCAGTTGGGGACAAAACGTCTGACTTTAAAAATATGTATTTCTTCAGTACAGAAGTATGGTCCATTGGTGGACTGTAAACTTCACCCCTGAAAGAATATCTCCTCCTGTCAACAATTCTGAAACAACAGGTCATGGGAAATTTGAACACATATATGATACTTAAATTTTCAGAATGTGATTATAACAAAGCTATATAAATGTCATTAAGGAAACAGTATTTTAGTATCTTAATGAGACTGCATACTTTTTTTCTCTATCAGGTTTAGATATACTCTTAAAAAGGCATAGCTACCATAATTTAGAATATAAGATTTAAACCTGTGTTTTTCTGGCATACTTTCATTAAGAATATATGACTTTTGGATTTATTTGAAGTAAAACTAATAATTAGAAGAATAAATCATACTTTTCTGAATGTGTCACAACCTAACACATATGTTCCCATTTCCTTAACCACAGATTTGCAAAAAGGCCTGTGGTAGCTTGCAAAATTGTTGTACCTAAAATTATCCATAGCTATAAAATGCCCTAATAAAGTTGGTGTCCCTTGCAACAGCTGTAGTCACTTCCTTAGTGACAGCAGAACATTCATAAAACAATTTATATATCCTACCTATAATGGTAATGTTTAGTATAGACATTTTACATAACAGCTTACAAAGAGATGGAGTATATAAAATCATTTAACACATTTCACAGAATAATTATCAAGTATGATGCTGCAAAATTAGAATGTAGCCACTATAAAAGAGTGAACAGACAACTAAAGGAAATGATAGCTATCGCCTTCCATCAATGGTATTATTGCAGGAGCAGAGGTATAAACATCCAGTGGGTGTGAGAGAAAAGAAATAATTTCCCACATCCATCAAATCCTATCCTCGTACTTACTTTCATATCTACTGTCATTATTATCTAGTATTATGTTATTCATTGAGCACATGCAGTTTGAAAAGGGCTGCATCTGTTAAAAGCTGAATCGTCAGAGAACAAGAAGGGGAAATCCAGGTTAATCCTAGAAAGGATCCCGCGATATTAAACACTTTTGGAGGAATTTTTATTTAAGTCAACCAGTGGTTAACATTTTGAGAACAGGGTTGTAGAAGATTGAGACAAGCACCCGGGATGCACTAGCAGTATCATCAGCAGATATGCAAGGCTGAGCTGCCTCAGTGACTTACCTGGTATGAAAGCCATGTGGCACTGGTTGATGACTGCGTACAGTGGAGAATTACTTAAATGAATTCACTAATCTAATATATGAGAATCCCTATCTAAAATTATTCCAGAAATAAAAGCAATGCTATTCTTGATTTGAAGGATACAGAAGAAAAATAAGTAGCTGATTAATTTTATTACAGAAGTTCATTTCTGTATTTTTTTAAATACAAATAGAAGAAAGATATCTTACTGTAATTCCAGGTAGTGGATTATATACATGCTCTTCTGCTAACTATTATGCTATTTTTTTAAATGGGTGGGGGAAGTTAGATTGACGGTGATTTTGCTTTCTGGAAGCCACAAATACCAGTGGTTTTAAGAAATCCAATCTTACATCAATTTAGTCTAATAATCAGAATAAATGTTAAAATGACTATAAGTTATTTATAGCATTTCAATGTTCTATATTAACTATTCACTGACAGTAAAGTTATTTATCTTCTGAGAATCCAAAGAGAAATTTTGATATATTTACCAATATAATCATAGTACTACTGTATTTTCCTAAGAGCCATCAGAAGTCTAATTCACTTTCTTGAGCAAAATGTGCATATCTTCGTTACAAACAGAAAACAATTGCTTTTCTAAAGTCAATTATGGAAACACAAAGTGTGTATTATGTACTAAGATAGTTTCCCCTCCTTCAAAATCTTCCCTTGGTTGCATTCTCACAAAACTAATATCCTTCAAAGAGCATTCTGAAATTTAGGTCTTCAACCCACATAATAAGGAAACGGGGACTTGACAGAGAGAAAAAAGGCATTACAAATGGGAAACAAATTTAAGCATCATGGGTTAACTTTTTTGGGGGTAGGCTTTTTGAATAAATATCAAAATGTATTCTTTTAACCTAATAATTATTTATCTCATTTCATGTACTAATAGTGTCTTTCTCAGACTCTTGAACAAAAGAGAAGTGGTAATAGAATTTCATTTCCTTCTCACTATCTGCTCTTCAATATCCAACAGTATAGAAGTACAGAAACTGGAAAGACTAGATAACTTTCAAAAAGGGCTACTTAGAGGTGGGAGTGTGGAGTTAGCACTGGTTTACGGCAATACTAAAACAAGTTGACTAATCTTACAAAATGCTTGTTAAGACAATGAATGACTCAGGAACAACAGATAATACAAAGTAGTTGTGCAGTAGCATCATTTCAAAAAGAGCAAGGTGCATGTGCACACATGCACATACACATTATTTTATAAAAACAGTTTTTTAGAGATAAGATGGAAAAAACTTACCAAAAACTTTTCAAAGATTTTCTTGAGTTCTTTGTGACCATGCTTTTCAGCAATGTGTGCTGGATCTGAACCCTCCAAATTTTTCATCTTAGAAGTCCAGGTTGCTCCTGAACACTGAAGCAAATGAAGAGCCAAGCTCTTTAAACCAAATTTTGCTGCACAGTGGAGAAGAGTTGGAAGTTCTTTGAAATGAGTATCTGTAAGCATACAAAGTAATAGGATTAATATGTTTTTATCATATCTGGAATCCCATTAAAAAAAGACAAAAAGTCTACTCCTAGAAGTAATTCCCACAAAGCAGAGTAGACTTTTAGAGTGATTTTGCATATATGAAACCATCAGTGGTTTTAGCAATGCAGAATCTCTCCCTTTATATTTCCCATCTTAAAATAAAGTAATATTCTCACTAACATAAATGCTTCACTCTTAGTGGGTTAAATTTAATTTAGAAAGGCACGTGAACCTCTTAAGTGTGAAACAAACAAAACAAAGACATTACATTGTAATAACTCCTTCTGAATGTACTTCACATTAGCCAAACACTAAATAACAAAATTAAATAAACCCATTGATAAAACATTTTGTGTCTCTACTGCCATGCCCAGTTGGCTTCCTTTTGAAGTTAAAATTAACATGAGTTCCTGGAGGGGCCATATTAGATTTCTACGTGAAATTTTTTTTTTCCAAAAAGTAACTACAACAGAAAATACAGGTGGGCACTTTTATAAACATATGTCTTCAGGATGGCAATTCCATCAGAACTTTACAGTTTTCATATCCATGTTCTGGAGTTTGAAATTCATACTCATTTATGAGCTGTCAATTTGGAGATACGTGTTACTTAGGCATAACTATAAAATGATGAATGTAAACTGCTATCCCAATGACAACACACACACACACACACACACACACACACACACACTGATGAGTGATCTACACTTTCACACCTAGCTGGGAAAAAATGTTAGTGAAATTATACACCAGCTCAATTTCATGGCTGTGGCATTATGAGAAGCAAGGAACAAGAAGACATAGCAACAGAGCAAAGGCATCAAAGCAAAAAGTCAGTTCTCCCCTTGTTTTATAAAACAGTGAATCTGGCCTCACTTACCTCTTTGCTATTTTGTAAACCAAAGAAAAAGAGAAGGAAAAGAAAGAGTAATCAAATCATGAGTTTTCCATTCACTTGTGTGTTTCATGGAGGACTAAATTATTTAGTTTGTTGGTTTGTATGTTTTAATGGAAACCAAAACAAGACAGACAAAAACAAAAACCTTCTGGATATGTTAAGAACTTACTGTAATGAAATATTCTACCCTTCAAAATGTGTTAGAGCTAAATGGCTATACATAAATCTATCGGTCATATTTCAATGATAAATGCACTGGTCCCTTTCTTGGTTAGACAACACCGATTATTAGACAATTATTACTTCTGTTGTGGAGAAATGTACTTCCTCTAAATTCATAGCCTTTAAGTAATAAAGAATATGATGTTTACAAAAGCACAGGCTGAGAGTCACTTAGCTCTGCCATATATTCACTATGTGAACTTCAGCAAGCTACTAATTATCAAGCCTAGTTTTCTCACTTAAATTTGTAAGGCTACTGATATAATGAAATGACTTAACATACACAAAATGTGCCTAGCAAGGTGTGTGAAATAAACAGGCATTCAATAATTAGTTTCCTTCCCTTTCTCCCTTCTGCATCAAATAGTTTAAAGCATCCTTGTTTTAATTCATCTTTGCCTCAACCTTATGATCCCTAATTCTTCTCCAAAGTATTTAGCATCCTGACAGCTTGACTCCAGAATAGTTGGTCCTTTATAAAATGACAAATCAGTTTCAAACCTGCCCAAATGATTAGTTACAGCAATCCTTTTCATTATGTTGGATGGGGTTATTTTGCCTGCTTATTTTCATTAAATAGGAAATGCTCAGCCTGCTATTAATATACATGGTCAATAACTAGAGAATTTCTAATTTGAGGTTTTTAAAATTAAAATATGACAGAGTTAACCTTTCAAAGAATGTGAAATGATTATTTTAATGTTGATTACATCATGATCTCTAGCATTACTTTTGTAGAACATCAAGTTAAATATATTCAGTATGTGCATATATTTATATATTTATGTGTGAATAAATGTATTCATTGTCAAAATAGGTATGATTATGCTAAGAACTGGATATCATAGTTTTTATAAAATCATACCTGTTTTATATTTTCATCCTGATTTGATTATTATAAAAATTTAAGATATGAATGGGTTCCTTTGTACCTGGAACAGGCATGTTTGTAACAGCATAAGAAGTCCTTTATCTTAAAAAACTCTTGCTGCAGGAGGCTATCCTCTATCCGGGCATTCATTCAGTGTCAGAGAATGAGTGTTGATCAAAAAATATTCCTGTGACTCAGGGGAGGATACATGTATTCCCTTGCTGTTCTTCAGTGTTTAATTTAATTTTAAATCATAAGATCA
The DNA here is from genome assembly GCF_030020395.1 of Manis pentadactyla. NCBI lineage: Eukaryota > Metazoa > Chordata > Mammalia > Pholidota > Manidae > Manis > Manis pentadactyla. Next base: position 85,825,162 of record NC_080023.1, on the reverse strand, counting down.
CTAATGTTTTTGTTTAAAGAGTTATGTTTCTATAGCCTTTTAAAAAAATTATGGACATATAATTCACATTTTAAAATTCACTGATCATGATGAGTTAGATGAATTTTGTCAACCGCCTTAACCCACATAAACATCCCCCAAAACAAGCTGAAAACAGCTTCTTTCACCACAGCAAATTTCCTCATGCTCCATTCTAGTCAATACTCCACTGAAGAGGCAACTACTTTTTAATTTTTGTCAACAAAGGTAAGTTTTATTTCTTCTTGGATTTCATATAAGTTGAATCATACAGTATACCGTCTTGTATTTCATTGTCTTCTGGCCTCTATTTCTGATGAGAAGTCAGATGTCATTCTTATTATTTTCCTGTACGGAAAGTGCTTCCCCTAGTACACGCTCCCTGATCCCCACTTTTCCCACCCCAACCACAGATACTTATAAGATTTTTCTCTTTGATTTTCAGCAGTTTAGCTATTGTGTGTGTAAGTATGACATTTTTGTATTTATTCTGCTTGGAGGTTGCAGGGCTTATTGAATATGTGAGTTGATGTCATTTACCAATTTTGGATCATTCTCAGCCATTCTTCAAATATTTTTCTGCCTCATTCTCACCTCTACTCAGGGAACTCAATCACACATACGTTGGATCTTTTAAAATTACCCTATAGAGCTTGAATAAGAACTGAGTCAAATTAATATGTAGATGAGATGAGTTTGTTCTTTTTTTATGGTTTTAACTTAGATTCTGGATTTTTCCTCTGTTTGAATAATTTATTTTGTCTTTTAGTTCACTGCTTTTTTTATGTTATTTCTATAATTAAGCCCATCTGCCTTTGAAACTTTTTCTGATATTGCATATTTCTAGGCTCTCCTTTTGTTAAAATTTCTATTGCTCTGATGAAATTTCCACTCTTTTTCCAATTTCCGCACATTGCCCAACTTCTACAATAGATACTTTAACATATTTATCATAGTTATTTTAATGCTCCTTATCTGATCATTTCAATATCTGGAGCATTTCTGTATCTGCTTCTATTGACTTTTCTTGTCTATGGGTTACCTTTTCTTCCTTCTTAATATTTCTTATAATTTTCTATAGCATACTGAGCAATGTATGAAAGGGCTGAAATAAATAATATTTACCCCCCAGAATAAGGCACACTCTTCCTTCAGTCAGACAACCATGCTTAGGAGCTGAGTCAAATTAACCTGTAGGTGAGCTGAGCTTGGTTATTTCTGTGGCCTTCCTTAGATTCAGTTAACCACTGACCTCAAATAATTTGAGGGTAGGATCATGAATTCCTTCAGAATAGCATGGAAACTGAACCCTGGTTAGACTCCAGAAATCTCTGTTCCTCTACAGACTGGCTGCCAGCTTTGGGGTCACTGGATCCTTCTTTTTTCTCTCCACTCCTGCCTCCAGACATCCTTATATCAAAATACCTTTCTCAGATTTTGTGAGGCCTCTCTAGTACACTCAGGTAAGGCAGACTCCTTGCCATTCCCAGAGGTATTTCTTCCAGCTTTTATGGCTCTCTAGTTTTAGAACTGGCTGCTGCTGCTTTCCATATGGTAAAAGCTTTGGTGGGATTTGTCTTAGCAGTCTTGTACCACTCCCACTCTTCAGCAGCTACTAGCTGATGATCCTCAGGGAAGCCTAGAATTTTTTTTAAGGATGTCTCTCAGCTTTCCTGTCCTACTCAGCCATTGGTATACTGGCTCTGTGCACGTACAACAGCCTATGAAAGTGAGTTGGTGGAGGATGCAGATCCATTCTGGACTGGAGCTCTTTAGGATTTCTGTCCATCACACTAGCCTAAATACAGCCACTAAAAGTTTGCTAAATGTTCAACTGGTTTTTCTTTGCTCTTCGTCTGTAGTGAATTCTTGTCTTGTTGCTCTGTAAGGGATGAAAGAAATCACGAATTTCTTCTCTCTGATGAAGGATTTGTCCCTTTCTGGAATTTAGTTCATGTAATTTTTTTTTGCCATCCATTTTCTGCTGGATTAAAACAAAAGAAATGGATTTTGAAGATCATCTTGCTTGTTCTTGTTATTGCAAGGGGAGCAAAAGTCTTTTTGGATGTATATCCTAATCAGAAGCAGAAGTTCCATTAGTCTTATATCATTTTTTCTTAAATTCACAGCATACAGCATTTATTTTACAGTTTATAATCATATTTATTGAATTAAAATAATAAATTCTTTAAGATGATATAAAAAATTTTTAGAGTGTATGTAATCTATAGTAACTGTTACATGGGATTTTTCACTTACTTATTCAAGATTTACTGCATCTGTTTTTATTATTGAGGTATAAATAAGTAAGTGATAATTCACACTATGGCTTTTGACTCTTTTATGGGCAAAAATATTTTTCAGTTGTTCTAGCCAATGCCTGTCAAATGGTAATTTCTGGAAAACAATGAAATGTCTGGGGAAAATTTTTTGAGGAAAATCCAATTTCAGCAAATAAAAATAAATAGATGAATTGGCACATAGTAAAGCGTGAGTCATATATTTGTTTGTGCTGTGCCATTTCTAACAGTTGCAGATAACCCCTGTAAATGATGGCCAATAATTAGATCAAAGTAACCAAACTAAAGCTCTCAATTAACCTAGATCACCAGAATAATAAAATGGGAATATATCCAGGGTTAGAATACACATTTAAAAAATTTTTAAAGATAAGTGTGCAAACTGGAAGTACTTGACCATGTAATCCATTGTTCTAATAAATCCCTATCTGGAAGAGTAAATATTTACTCACTCAAAGTAGGAAGACCAGAGGGTCACTTTAGAACAAAATAATGAAGCACACAAGTCAGGCAATCTGCATTCTAATCCTAACTCAGCCGCTAAATGTGTGGTGCTAAAGAAAATTCCATCATTTCCAAGGATCTCATTTTCTTCATTTGTACAATTAGAGGGTCAGAATTACAGAAATTTAGATATTCTTCTGGGCTAGCAGCTATGCCACAGATGGTTTTAGGGTAATTTTCTCTGGATGATAATTTAATAACCAATTAAAGGAGTAAGGGTGATATTTGTGAAGGTTGAAGAAAAGTAATGATTTTCATTCCTTTCATCATAGGGATTGGAGTCTGATGAAACATTAATACTTCTGTGGACTGTAAAATAGAGCATTGCTGAGTTTATGAATGATTGCTCTGCGACAGGAAGAGCACATATGCCACATGTGAGGTGTCATCCTTCTCATCCTGTTGAAATAGTAGACATATAGTCCTATTTAGAATTTCAAGCAATGAAAAATACAAAGTTGTACACTTCTAAAATTTTGATAATGTAAATTAAAAGCACAAGGGAAATAATGGTCCATCAAAGCACTTTGTTGCATTTTTATTATGTCTCATATTACATAAAATATAAGAGGGGGACGTGCATAGACATACACTTTAGCATTAACCTCAATTTTATATTTACCTCATTAATTGTTGCAATTGAATTCTTGTTACTAAAATGCTCTCTTAAACTTTTAAGAGACAAAGGTAAAAATTGTATCCATTTTATTCCTTAATTGTCTTAAGAAACTTCATAACAAAATATTCTTTTTTCAAATGTTTTAGCTAAAATGCTTAATTCTAGTCAGCATTATGTTCAAATGAATCTTGATTTTTATCTTAGTAAAGTTAAAAATAACACCTATAATTAGCTTAAACCTTAAAATTATAAATCTTAGTACTTTGAGGAGCAATATTTGTAGTTAGTGCTTACATACACCTTACGGAGTTTTCTTTACCTACTAAAAGAGTTCTAGAAGACTGATGCTCTGGCATGTAAAACATATGAGTGATGAAAAGACAAGAAGCCCGAGATACGAATGGAGCATGCCACCTTGAATCCAGAAAGACTTCACTGTTAGCTGAATGCCCTAATAGAATCCACTACAAAATTAGCAGCAGCAGTAATAAGAGACTAAGAAAGAGGAGAAGGGGAGGAAGGAAGAGAAACAGACAGAAAAGCGATGGCTAATGAATGACAGGGATTTTAGGTACTTAACATCAGAATGAGAAATAGCAATAGAACATGTTAATGGCAGGCAGTGCAATATGGTCTGACCCCAGAGAAGGAGTACTTAGGGACACACTGTGAAACATTTTCTCATCCACAGCTGTGGACCAGGAATGCCCAGGGAGAAATAAGGCAACATGCAGAATAAGATTAAGCAGGCCATAAGGCCAAAATGAACACCGGGGAGCTTGGAGTACATGTCTGGAAAGGATCTTAGGAAGCAAAGATGGGTGCACAGTTCTCATTAGCAGTTCCTGGAATTGGTACCAATTAAAGTAAAATTTCACAGCATTAGAACAGGTTTATTGTTCACTTTTCATGAGTAACCCCAGACAGTGGTATCATTGAAACAAGTGGAGCTGCTCCATGTTTAACCAGTCCAGCCAATCTGTGGTAAACCTCTGGTTAAAATAAGAAATCTGTAAAAAAAAAACTTTCAAGATGGCAGCACGAGTAGAGCAGCAGAAATCTCCTTCCAAAACCACATATATCTATGAAAATATAACAAAGACAACTCTTCCTAAAATAGAGACCAGAGGACACAGGACAACATCCAGACCACATCCACACCTGCAAGTCCCCGCGCCTCGCGAAGGGGGTAAGATACAAGCCCCGGCCCAGCGGGACCCAAGCGCCCCTCCCACCAGCTCCTGGCGGGAGAAGAGGAGTCAGAGTGGGGAGGGAGACGGAGCCCAGGACTGCTGAACACCCAGCCCCAGCCATCCGGACAAGAGCGCAGGCACAGTGCATGCGCGGAGCCCTGGACACTAAGGAAACAGGGCAGCAGGACTGGTGACCAGGTGCCTGAGGCTGATGCCAGAGAACAAAGAAACGGGAGCGGCCATTTTTTTTTTCTCTTTTTTTTTTGGCGAGTGCTTTTTTGAAGTCTTAAAGGGACAGGGACCCTAATACTAGGGAAACAGGGCAGCAAGACCCGTGAGCGGGTGCCTGAGGCCAGCACCTGAGGACAAAGAAAATTGTGGGGTTGTTTTTTTTTTTAATTACTTATTTAAATTTTTTTTTTCTTTCTGTTATTGTTTTGGTTTGGCGAGTGCTTTTTGGAAGTCTTAAAGGGGCAGGGCAGGACACTTAGTCTAGAGGCAGGGAATCTGGGGATCTCTAGGCAGCAGGGAGCACGGAGGCCCCTTACGGAGATAAATAGCCTCCAGCCACTCTCTGTCCAACGGGGCTCCACCATTTTGGAACAGCAGCGCGAGCCAGGCCACGCCCACAGCAAAAGCGGAGATAAATTCCATAGCAGCCGGGCAGGAAGCAGAAGCCCTGTCTGCGCGCAGCTGCCCAGCATAAGCCACTAGAGGTCGCTGTTCTCCCAGGAGAGGAGGGCCACAAACCAACAAGAAGGAAACCTCTTCCAGCTGTCACTCATACCAGCTCTGCAAACTATCTCTACCACCATGAAAAGGCAAAACTACAGGCAAAGATCACAGAGACAACACCTGAGAAGGAGACAGACCTAACCAGTCTTCCTGACAAAGAATTTAAATAAAAATCATGAACATGCTGACAGAGATGCAGAGAAATATGCAAGAGATATGGGATGAAGTCCGGAGGGAGATCACAGACGCCAGGAAAGAGATTAAAGAAGTGAAACAAACCCTGGAAGGATTTATAAGCAGAATGGATAAGATGCAAGAGGCCATTGAAGGAATAGAAACCAGAGAACAGGAACGCATAGAAGCTGACATAGAGAGAGATAAAAGGAACTCCAGGAATGAAACAATACTAAGAGAACTGTGTGACCAATCCAAAAGGAACAATATCCATATTATAGGGGTACCAGAAGAAGAAGAGAGAGGAAAAGGGATAGAAAGTGTCTTTGAAGAAATAAATGCTGAAAACTTCTCCAAACTGGGGGAGGAAATAATTGAACAGACCAGGGAAATACACAGAACCCCCAACAGAAAAGATCCAAAGAGGACAACACCAAGACACATAATAATTAAAATGGCAAGGATCAAGGACAAGGAAAGAGTTTTAAAGGCAGCTAGAGAGAAACAGGTCACCTGTAAAGGAACACCCATCAGGCTATCATCAGACTTCTCAACAGAAACCATACAGACCAGAAGAGAATGGCATGATATATTTAATACAATGAAACAGAAGGGCCTTGAACCAAGGATACTGTATCCAGCACGACTATCATTTAAATATGATGGCGGGATTAAACAATTCCCAGACAAGCAAAAGCTGAGGGAATTTGCCTCCCACAAACCACCTATACAGGGCATCTTACGGGGACTGCTCTAGATGGGAGCACTCCTAAAAAGAGCACACAACAAAACACAAAACATATGAAGAAGGGAGGAGGAGGAATAAGAAGGGAGAGAAGAAAAGAATCTCCAGACAGTGTATATAACAGCTCAATAAGCAAGCTAAGTTAGGCAGTAAGATACTAAAGAGGCTAACCTTGAACCTTTGGTAACCACGAATTTAAAGCCTGCAATGGCAATAAGTACATATCTTTCAATAGTCACCCTAAATGTAAATGGACTTAATGCACCAATCAAAAGACACAGAGTAACAGAATGGATAAAAAAGCAAGAACCATCTATATGCTGCTTACAAGAAACTCACCTCAAACCCAAAGACATGCACAGACTAAAAGTCAAGGGATAGAAAAACATATTTCAAGTAAAGAACAGAGAGAAGAAAGCAGGGGTTGCAGTACTACTATCAGAAAAAATAGACTTCAAAACAAAGAAAGTAACAAGAGATAAAGAAGGACACTACATAATGATAAAGGGCACAGTCCAACAAGAGAATATAACCATTCTAAATATATATGCATCCAACACAGGAGCACCAGCATATGTGAAGAAAATACTAACAGAACTAAAGGGGGAAATAGACTGAAATGCATTCATTTTAGGAGACTTCAACACACCACTCACCCCAAAGGATAGATCCACCGGGCAGAAAATAAGTAAGGACACAGAGGCACTAAACAACACAGTAGAACAGATGGACCTAATAGACATCTACAGAACTCTACATCCAAAAGCAACAGGATACACATTCTTCTCAAGTGCACATGGAACATTCTCCAGAATAGACCACAAACTAGCCCATGAAAAGAGCCTCAGTAAATTCCAAAATATTGAAATTCTACCAACCAATTTTTAAGACCACAAAGGTATAAAACCAGAAATAAATTCTACAAAGAAAACAAAAAGGCTCACAAACACACGGAGGCTTAACAACATGCTTCTAAATAATCAATGGATCAATGAGCAAATCAAAATAGAGATCAAGGAATATATAGAAACAAATGACAACAACAACACAAAGCCCCAATTTCTGTGGGACGCAGTGAAAGCAGTTTTAAGAGGAAAGTATATAGCGATCCAGGCACAACTTGAAGAAGGAAGAACAATCCCAAATGAATAGTCTAACATCACAATTATCAAAACTGGAAAAAGAAGAACAAATGAGGCCTAAAGTCAGCAGAAGGAGGGACATAAATAAAGATCAGAGAAGAAATAAACAAAATTGAGAAGAATAAAACAATAGAAAAAATCAACGAAACCAAGAGCTGGTTGTTTGAGAAAATAAACAAAATAGATAAGCCTCTAGCCAAACTTATTAAGGGAAAAAGAGAATCAACACAAATCAACAGAATCAGAAATGAGAACGGAAAAATCACGACAGACTCCACAGAAATACAAAGAATTATTAAAGACTACTATGAAAACCTATATGCCAACAAGCTGGAAAACCTAGAAGAAAAGGACAACTTCCTAGAAAAACACAACCTTCCAAGACTGACCAAGGAAGAAACACAAAAGTTAAACAAACCAATTATGAGCAAAGAAATTGAAATGGTAATAAAAAAACTACCCAATAACAAAACCCCGAGGCTGAACGGATTTACCTCGGAATTTTATCAGACACACAGAGAAGACAGAATACCCATTCTCCTTAAAGTTTTCCAAAAAATAGAAGAGGAGGGAATACTCCCAAACTCATTCCATGAAGCCAACATCAACCTAATACCAAAACCAGGCAAAGACCCCACCAAAAAAGAAAATTACATACCAATATCCCTGATGAATGTAGATGCAAAAATACTCAATAAAATATTAACAAACCAAATTGAAAAGTATATCAAAAGGATCATACACCATGACCAAGTGAGATTCATCCCAGGGATGCAAGGATGGTACAACATTCGAAAATCCATCAACATCATCCACCACATCAACAAAAAGAAAGACAAAAACCACATGATCATCTCCATAGATGCTGAAAAAGCATTTGACAAAAGTCAACATCCATTCATGATAAAAACTCTCAGAAAAATAGGAATAGAAGGCAATTACCTCAACATAATAAAGGTCATATATGATAAACCCACAGCCAACATTATACTGAACAGGGAAAAGCTGAAAGCTTTTCCTCTGAGATCGGGAACTAGACAGGGATGCCCACTCTCCCCAATATTATTTAACATAGTACTGGAGGTCCTAGCCACAGCAATCAGAGAAAACAAAGAAATACAAGGAATTCAGATTGGTAAAGAAGAAGTTAAACTGTCACTATTTGCAGATGACATGATACTGTACATAAAAAACCCTAAAGACTCCACTCCAAAACTACTAGAACTGATATCGGAATACAACAAGATTGCAGGATACAAAATTAACACACAGAAATCTGTAGCTTTCCTATACACTAACAATAAACCAACAGAAAGAGAAATCAGGAAAACAACTCCATTCACAATTGCACCCAAAAAAATAAAATACCTAGGAATAAACCTAACCAAAGAAATGAAAGACTTATACTCTGAAAACTACAAGTCACTCTTAAGAGAAATTAAAGGGGACACTAACAGATGGAAACTCATCCCATGCTCATGGCTAGGAAGAATTAGTATCGTCAAAATGGCCATCCTGCCCAAAGCAATATACAGATTTGATGCAATCCCTATCAAATTACCAGCAACATTCTTCAATGAACTGGGACAAATAATTCAAAAATTCATATGGAAACACCAAAGACCCCAAATAGCCAAAGCAATCCTGAGAAAGAAGGATAAAGTAGGGGGATCTCATTCCCAAATTTCAAGCTCTACTACAAAGCCATAGTAATCAAGACAATTTGGTACTGGCACAAGAACAGAGCCACAGACCAGTGGAACAGATTAGAGACTCCAGACATCAACCCAAACATATATGGTGAACTAATATTCGATAAAGGAGCCATGGACATACAATGGCGAAATGACAGTCTCTTCAACAGATGGTGTTGACAAAACTGGACAGCTACATGTAGGAGAATGAAACTGGACCATTGTCTAACCCCATACACAAAAGCAAATTCAAAATGGATCAAAGACCTGAATGTAAGTCATGAAACCATAAAACTCTTAGAAAAAAACCTAGGCAAAAACCTTTTAGACATAAACATGAGTGACCTCTTCTTGAACACATCTCCCTGGGCAAGGAAAAGAACAGCAAAAATGAGTAAGTGGGACCATATTAAGCTGAAAAGCTTCTGTACAGCCAAAGACACCATCAATAGAACAAAAAGGAACCCTACAGTATGGGAGAATATCTTTGAAAATGACACATCCGATAAAGGCTTGACGTCCAGAATATATAAAGAGCTCACACGCCTCAACAAACAAAAAACAAATAACCCAATTAAAAAATGGGCAAAGGAACTGAACAGACGGTTCTCCAAAAAAGAAATACAGATGGCCAACAGACACATGAAAAGATGTTCCACATTGCTAATTATCAGAGAAATGCAAATTAAAACTACAATGAGATATCTCCTCACACCAGTAAGGATGGCTACCATCCAAAAGACAAACAACAACAAATGTTGGTGAGGCTGTGGAGAAAGGGGAACCCTCCTACACTGTTGGTGGGAATGTAAGTTAATTCAACCATTGTGGAAAGCAGTATGGAGGTTCCTCAAAATGCTCAAAATAAACTTACCATTTGACCCAGGAATTCCACTCCTAGGAATTTACCCTAAGAACGCAGCACTCAAGTTTGAAAAAGGCAGATGCACCCCTATGTTTATAGCAGCACTATTTACGATAGCTAAGAATTGGAAGCCACCTAAGTGTCCATCAGTAGATGATTGGATAAAGAAGATGTGGTACATATACACAATGGAATATTACTCAACCGTAAGAAGAAAACAAATCCTACCATTTGCAGCAACATGGATGGAGCTAGAGGGTATTATGCTCAGTGAAATAAGCCAAGCGGAGAAAGAGAAATACCAAATGATTTCACTCATTTGTGGAGTATAAGAACAAAGGAAAAACTGAAAGAAGAAAGCAGCAGAATCACAGAACCGAAGAATGGACTAACAGGCACCAAAGGGAAAGGGACTGGGGAGGATGGGTGCATAGGGAGGGATAAGTGGGGGGAAGACGAAGGGGGGTATTAAGATTAGCATGCATAAAGGGGGGGTGGGAGAAAGGGGAGGGCTGTACAACACAGAGAAGTCTAGTAGTGATTCTACAGCATTTTGCTATGCTGATGGACAGTGACTGTAAAGGGGTTTATAGGGGGGACCTGGTATAGGCGAGAGCCTAGTAAACATAGAATTCTTTGTGTAATTGTAGATTAATGATAACAAAAAAAAGAAAAAAGAAAAAAAGAAAGGTGGATTACTCCCTGATATGATAAAAATAACTGTAAATCAATGATTAATGCATGCTTTAAATATCCTTAATTTTGATCATTTAAAGGGTGTCAGATGATCAGCTATGGAAGTATATTTTTCTGATAATATTCCTTTCTCTTAAAAAAAAAAAAAGCAGTTCCTGTGTGGTGACCTCCAATAAGTTCTTCACAATGGTATAAAGGGCATATCAAAGTGTGGGCAAAGGGTCTGTTTGTGTTTATACAGAGGATCAAAGCCCAATTCGGCTACGCAGAAAACGAAATAAGATATGATATGAAGAAGAAGTTCCAACATCAACATACTCTGGAAGAGTCATTCCAGAAGATGATCATCAAAAAATGTCAACAAAGATCCTGGCGCTGTTGCAATTGTAGCTGCATTCATCCCACTGGTTCCTGGAATTGCCATTGGAATGAAGGGGGAGATAGCTAAGCTGGCCTGTGCATACAGTAAAATAACAAATTTGACTGGATCTATACTGTTGGAACTCAACCAAGAATTAGGAGAAGTGCAAGTTGCAGTGCTCCAAAATCTTGAGACTACAGACTATCTACTGTTAAAAGAACATATGGGATGTGAACAGTTCCCAGGAATGTGTTGTTTTAAATTGTCTGATTTTTCTCAAACTATTCAAATTCAGTTAGACAATATCCATCATATCATAGATAAGTTTTCACAAATGCTTAGGGTGCCTAACTGGTTTTCTTGGTTTCACTGGAGATGGCTGGTAATTGTAGGTCTGCTTTGGTTATGTAGCTGTATTCCTATTATGTTAATGTGTGTGCGCAATTTAATTAGTAGTTTAAAACCTATACATGCTTAAGTTACTCTACAAGAAGATATGTCAAAGAAATAACCAATCTTCCCATGTTTTCTTCCGTCTGCTACTTCTATAGCTTTTCTTCTTCCTTCCTAATTACAACCCTTTAGTAGAATTCATGCCTCATATCAAAATTACCGAGTATCATAATTCTTCCAAGTGGTAAAGATACCTCAGGACAAATGCTGGGCATGGAAGCCACAGGGCATAAATCTGCAAAGAAGTAAAAAGCTAACCTTTTCAAAGAATATTTCTTCTCTCTCACTTACCAACTTTACATTTCCCTGTATGGCCCTGGAAGATGACTGGTTAGCCAGAGACGGGTAAGATTCCTCAAGGGAGGAACAACCTAAGACAGGCACAGTCGCAGTGGCGCCATCAGGTGAGAAATTGGGGATCAACAGAGGCGAGGCTTAGAACCTCACCACCCCCTGTTTTGAGAGAAATCTTCTGCATCCGTGGATGTTTTGTTGCCCTTGTCTAGCTTGGATTAATACTTAGTCTATAGGCACACACCTGATCATCTACATTTGCTTTCTTACAGCACTAAACTATGTTTTCTACCTTTATCTTGCATCAACCTTACACTTCAGCATTTTATTAAAAATAATAATAATAATAATAATAAGGGAGAAATGTGGGATTCACATATAAATCAAGTATAAAAATCAAACAAATATTCATATCTGACCTGATTGTTTGTAGTTCATAATGCGTGATCAAAACTGAAAGTTTCTGTGATGACTGCCCTTGCACTGTTCACCATGTAAGAACTTATTCACTATGTAAGAATTTGTTCACCACGTAAGAACTTGTTCGTTGTGCTTCAGAAGATCGGAGACTGATGAGAATTAGGCTTGGGGTGGATTAATGATTGTGCATTGAGTCCCCTGTACAGAATTTTATTGTTGTTAACTGTTAACAACCATTTGATCAATAAATATGAGAGATGCCCTCTCAAAAAATAAAAATAAAAAAAATAAGAAATCTCTAGAAGCTTTATTTTTATACATGTGTGATTGTATTCTACTCCTCTGTGCTCATTTAAAAAATACTTTTTGAAAATTACCAGCTTCATCTCTGTGGAATCTTGACAGCCAAGGAACCAAGATCCCAGAAATAAGCCAGGAAAGAGCTGTGTAAGCTCTGCAGGTAAGAGCTGGATTGAAGATTCAGGTTCCTGGCTACAATGTTACAAGGTAGGAGAAAAAAATATACATTAGAAAAGGTGACAAAGATTATTGCCATGGAGAACAGGTGTGCATGCTGATGGTTAGCTGCCAGTGTTAGGATTATATTTCAGTAAATCAAATTAGACATATATGTCTTTGAGAAAAGCATACTGGTTATAAATTTAGCTGCTGTGTCACTGAACACTGACAATCACCACAGAATACTTGTTTTGTGGAAGAAGTAGTGTTCTGAAATAGGTTTCCTTTGCCATATAAGGGTAATATATTTACTGATGCAGGGGTTAGAATGTGTATTTAATTAGGGGGCAACTATTCAGCTTAACTATACTACGTAAGCAATGTTAACACAAAAGGTGCTCTCATGAATCAGGAAGGTGGTCACAGCTCTACAACTCAGTATGTCTTAATACAGCAGGCAAGATCTAGTTTTTCTTGACCAAGAGTTTACATTATGTACATGACCTGAATTGCATCTCTTATCACATGATCAACACATGCTCAGTCTATGAACCAGGATAGGATATTTTGGGAGGTTTTTTTCTATCTAGTAAGTTACTGTTGCTTTACACCTGTATTGACCAGCATTTTCAAACTGATTGTGGGGGATCCCAAAAGGCATGCAGGTAAGTTACAGTTGTTTAGAGCTGCCAACCTTAACAACAGGATGAAGGTAAGTGTGATGGTTTATTTTTTGTGTCAGCTGGTTTGGTTATGGTGTCCACTTCTTTGGTCAAACACCAGCCTAGGTGTTATTTGAAAATATTTTTTAGATGTGATTAACATCTAAATCAGTAGACTTTGATAAAGCAGATCACTCTATAATGTGGATGAGCTTCATTCAATCAGTTGAAGATCCTAGGGGCAAGGATTGAGGTTCCCCAAAAAGGGAACAATTCAGTCTCCAGAGTGCCTTGGACTTAAGGTCACAGCATCAACTTCTGCTGGCATTTCCAGCCTGCTGGCCCGGCCTGCAGATTGCAGAACTGCCAACCCCACAGTCACGTGAGCCAGTTCCTTAAAGTAAACCTCTCTCTGTTTCTCTCTCTGTCTTACTGGCTCTGGTTCTCTGGAAAATCTTGGCTAATTCAGTAGGAAAAAGACCCCTATTCATATAGGTTCATCAAACCTATATGAACAAGACATAAAAACAAGTTCTGCTACATTTTTTAGTTGCTACCCTTCTCAGGGTAATGCAGTGAGTTTTTATGCCTGCAGTGCCATTACAAAGATCTGTTACCACTTGGTAAAGGTAGAATCCAGAGGCTTAATGAGCCCTTTTAGGAAGTAAAGGGAGATCTTTTTGGGACAGGTTAGTAAAAGGATGGTATAAAGAGGTTTCTGGTTCTCTGGCCAAGAGTTTCGGAGGGCAGCAAATTTTGATCTGAGGAGCCTCACTGCGCAAAGCTGCAAAAACAAGAGGGAGTTCCTTAAATAGTAACTGACTCGATAATAAAGAAGCCCATTTCCGGTGTGTTTGTGTGTGTGTGTGTGTGTGTGTGTGTGTGTAACTCAGGCTAACTCATGCATGTGTTTTTCTTAATAAAATGAATGGGTACCGTAGAACTGATTTCCACATACTGATGGACTGTATTTATGTTTTATCCCCCAGCCCCATGAAAAACTTAGAGATTTAAATTTACTACATTTGACCCTTGAAAAACCTACATTTGTGTCAGCCCAGAGAAGATGAACATATGTGTCTCAGTTATTTGAGCAGACAGTTCAATGCAGAATTTCAGAAGGCTCATATGCCAATTTTTCATTTTGATTAATGCCAGATGTGATGGGGAAGAGGTAGAAAAGACAAAATAATGACATTATAAATAGTTGCATTATATTCCTACAAAGAAGAGCTCCAATATTACTAGTCTATACATATTTCTGACCGAGTCTTATCGATTTTATCATATGGTTAACTTTTTTGCCATTAATAAGTCAATTAATGTAGTAAATATTTATTGCATATTAGAAACTCTTCTAGGTACTGGGAATAAGTTCATGAACAAAACAGACAGGACTCCTTCCTAAAGGATAGTATTTGCCCATAGAGGCAAAATGGGTGATTTGAAGAAAATCATGCAATATGAGCAAAAAGCTGTTTCTAGGATTGCAAAAAATAACATAAAACATAAGAGCATCTGAGATAACTTCAAACTTGCCTCTATAAATTAAAGTAGTAATTTAAAAATAATTTAATAGAAATAATGCATTACCTGTCCTCTAATTTTAATATCATCTCCCTTGGAAGCTTCCTGTGACTGCCCCTTTCTCTGGGTTCTCAGGACACCTTGAGCTACAGCTCCTTACGCTGTATAGGGCTGCAATGGCCAAGTGGTTAGTCATGTGATCACCTCAACTGTGCTGCCTGGATCCAAGTTCCAGCTCAGCCACTATTTGGGCAAGTGATCAACACTCTCAGTGCCTTATCTGTAAAGTAGAGATTAAAAATAGTACCTACCTTGGGACTGTTGTGAGGAATTAAGTAAGCTAATATAAGTACTTAAAATTGCTCTTGACACAAAGTACACAAAATACAAGTGTTAGCTCTTATTAGTGGAGCACACACTATATTAATGGCACTTATTTTTGAAATCTTGTTTTTTCTACTCTTGTCTTAGGTACCCTCTGAATGTATGGGTTGTGTTTTATTTATCTCGTATTTCTCTAACTTCTCCCAGTATCTAGAAGAGTACCTTGTACAAAGCAGAGCACATTACACCTCTAAGAATTCATGAGTTTATTTTCTGTTTTTAATAATAATAGCGATACACAAAGTTTATATATTTTGAGATAATCACTGTAAGACTACTTCATTTTACATCTATAACTTTAATCCTGGGACATGGACCATGGAATGAAAAAATTCTATCTTGACTTGAATTTTATTCATGTCAATTTTGTTAATGTACCAAACATTTCAACAGGACTCAGTGGTTCTCATTGGTGATTCACAGACCAGAAGCTTCAGCACCGTCTATGAATTTATGAGAAATGTAAAATTTTTGGGCCCATCCCAGATCTATTGGTTTAGAAATTCTGAGTGAGGTCCAGCAATCTCATTTTTAACAAAACTTCTAAGTGTTTCTGATGCCTACTAAAGTATGAAATTGGAAGTATTAAATACAAGAAAGAACAGGGCTTGGTTCGAATAATTAAGCAAGAGTATAGAGCCAAGAAAACTAAAGTTAACCTCATAGCTAAGTAAACCTGCAGAGCACAACACAAAGAATGTCTGGGGTAGACTTTCTCTCCATTCTATTCAGAGTCTAAGAATTTCCCTGTCCTGTCATGGTTTACATATTGTAAGATATCTTCTCATGTATATTCAACAGGAAACACTATAATAGAAGAGAAAATTTTGCACTCAAAGATATTTATCTTAATTTATTTTTAAGAGAAATGCACTATTTTACAGCATACAATGTTCTGAGAAATAAAGCATTATGAGAAAGAATACTTCAACCAAACATTACACATTATTCTCTTACAGAAGTAATCTCCATTTAGATTCTGTAGATAATGATTGTGGAGGTATAATTTCTTATAATCAGTCAAATACCATGAGAAGAGGTGCTTATTTCCCAGGTTTCCATTATTTTCAAGAATTTCTTCTTTAAGGATGTAACTCTCACCTTTCTAGCTCACCTGTCGGGCTTCCTGGATGACCTACGTCAGAAACTGGTTCACAGCTGGATAGGAATAGTAGGAAAGGAGTGGGAAACAGTGCAGCCAACTGCTTCAGCTTTCAAGCATCACTTGTTCTTTGTCATGAACTGTTAGCCATGCTGTGCCATATACTTTGGCCTCTCAGCCTAATTTGCAGATTTCGTTCCTCTGCTCTCCCATCCCTTGTATTTTACACTGCCTTATCCTTAATTTGTTCTGTATACTTCTATTCATACTTATCCCAAAACTGTAAATCTCAACTCAGACTTCAACTTCAGAGATGCTTAAAATGGGGGGAGGGTATATATCAAATGAAATTTAGGTTCACTACAATGAAAAATAAACCCAAGGGGCAGTTAATTGAAATTTTACATAATCCTCTTTTCTCCATTTCTTCTGGATAGTGTTTTTCAGCTCATTAACATCTTAGATTCTATGAGTCAATCTGCATTTCCCATTACTCTGAGATATTTTGCCAAATTTAGGGGCTCCTGGAGAATAGTTAATCAGAATTGTAATTCTTTATCTTCTCACTATTTGCTCTACAGAACACTATTGATAGAGTTTTTTAGGGAAAACTAATACATCTATATGATATTGTTGGTGCAAAGATCTGGGGAAGAGCTGGATCCACTGGGGGACATTTATGGTATTAATGGATGGTTTTATAAATCACACACTACTGCAAGGACCTCCCCCCCCCCCCACGCTCTCTGCAGTAGGATATGACAGGGCCTGTCAGTTCCTTCTCTCAGAAGCATTTCCTTCACTTGGCTCTCAGACACCACACTCCCACTTCAGCAATGCTCCTTCTCTGTCTCCTGGAATGGAAACTTCTCTTCCATTCTCTAGATATTGCACTGCCCAGGACTCAAAACTTTGCTCTGAACTATACTCTTTACAGAATGATCTACCCAGGACTCAGCTGTGAATGCCACACATGACCCCCTTCCTGGGCTTTTGACAATCTGTCAGGAAATACCACCATTTTTACTCTCAAATATCTACCAAGTAAGAGCAGTGTCATCACCTCCGCTCTACCACCAGGTGATCATCACCATCATGTCCCCTCTGAGTCTAATAGCCTGGCTTCCTAACTAGTGTTCCTGCTTCCATTCTTATGTACCTGTCCTCTCTTCTCTGCAGAGCAGCAAGATAACATTTTTAAATGCAAATGAGAAAATACCAAACCATGTTTAAAATCTTTGCAAATTTAAAATCATCACCTCCCAAGTCTTGTCTTCTCACTTTATTTTTCTCATAACCAGTATCACTCTTTGAAATAATACTGTTCATTTTGTTGTTGTTCTTTGTTTATTCTGTTGCCCTCGCTAAAATAAAAGCTCCATGAAGACTGACACTTGTATAATGGTATCTAGTACTACTCAGTACCTAGAAGAGTGCTTGGCACTTTGTTTACACCCATAATATGAATGAACAAATGAGACTGCTTGACAAAACAGTTTAGATCTAAGTTCTCTTAATTGGGAGAAAATATTACATTTGCACGCTCAATTTTTCCATCTATAATTATGGAATCCTCAATTATGATAGGATATGTGTGTTACAGCAGTCTGTGCAATGGAAATGGGCAGAATGAGAAGGAATTATGAACGTTGTTGGAAGGTGGAGAAGGGCTGACCACTCATAAATGCCTGTTGGACTCAGGACAGCACATCGCCTATCTCTACAGTGTTAAGGTGCACCCCAAAGCCAAAGAGGCTTCTTTTATTCTGCAAGACATATTGTTTTGTCTTCTTTATGATTCCTGTGGACTCTTGGGCAGAGGTGCCTTCTTTTTGCTCCCTGTGGACTCCTGGGCAGGGAATAATTCAAGTATGGGGAAGGCAGAATTCTGGCCCTGCTATGAACCTTAGTCTGCCTGACTGCTTGCCTTCCTTCTTTCCTTCCTGCCTTCCTTTTGTCTGCTAATTTTTTACTTACATCCTCCAACATTTATGTTGTTGCATAAAATGTCAAATTTCACATCTGGAGGAATATAGAATATGTTGAAGAGTCACTAAAAGTGAATAATGATAGTATAATACTGAAGAAATAGCTTTTACCCTTTGGTTATCCAAGTGAAAATCCATCTTGAAGAATTCAAAATGGTTGTTTTATTTTATTACTATTTGATACAAACTGAAACATCAGTTCATAAAATTAATTTGAGAACATGCTAAAAATATACTTGGTAGAAGAAGTGAAAATCTGTACTTGTAGACTGTGTTATCAAAAAGTGAAGTGGGAAAATTATAATTTCACAGTCAATTTACATGCCAAATATTTAATTTACTCAATCACTGTAAGTTTTGATGATGTATTATATGTAACTCTGTCCCTAATTTAGCATATTAACAGCGATGTTTCTAATTTGAAGTGAGTTTACATGACTATATATTTTTCCTACCACCTATCACTTCTCATCCCAGAATGAGGAATAATCATCCCCATTTTTTTCTTTTACATTGATTTCTTTACTGCCTCTGATTTTCTACTAAGATGGCTTAACATAAAATTAAAAAAGGTCCAGACAACTTCATGCTTTGCAAAACTCATATGTTGTGAAGACATTTAAAAATATTTTTTGTAAATATCCTTGTTGTTGATTCTACCTGTTTTTAATTTCCTTTTCAGGGAGTAAGATTAATAATTCCTCATTTGTGAAAGTTCCTCTTTCTATGTAGAACTATGATATATTATAAACACATGGCTCAAATCCATAGGTATCAAGGAAAGGAGCAGTCACAAATAATTTAAAAATACAATTTTAAAATATGATTTTTGATGCAAAATCATGAAATAACTAGAAATAAATCTAATAAAAGTTTTTAAGAATTAGTGAATGTATATATATTTGAAATATATAAAAAGATTCAATTAAAGTATCATACTTATGGACAGAGTTAAGTATAGTACAAATAGTAGTTTTTACCAAATTAAACTATAATTTTACTGTAGTTTTATTAGAGTTTTTCAAACTGATCCTTAATATCATAGAGCATATTAAGGAAGAAGAACAAAAATAATTTTAATAGTGAGGTGGGGGATCAACTCTAATAGGTATCAAGTTTTATTATGAATTTAATTATATGTCTACATAAGATATCACATAAATTATAAGACAAGCCAGCAATTAAGCAGATATTTGCAATGTCTAAAATGAACAAATGGTTACTATTCAGAATATGTTTACTGAAAAAGTAAAGAAATGTCCAAAATTCAATAAGGAAACAAATAACAACCAAGAGAAATAAGTGAAGACAATTAAATGGAAATTCACTGAAAAAAATGAAGTTACAAAAAGAAGAAAAGATGCTCAACAATATTTGTAATGAACATATTATTTAAAGACTGAGATTCCATTTTCCACCTGTGAGATTGGCAAAAATAAATTGCCTCACATTCCTAACATAGAAAAGATAGGAAGCAATGGCACAACACTGCTGGTTGAATTACAAATTGATACAAATATTTCCACAGAGATTTGAAAATATCTAGCACATAGAATAAGAACATACCTATTTAACTCAGATATTCTTTTGGTAATTGTATCTACTGAGAATTTATCACATATGTGTATAGGAATTCATATATAAGAATGTTCATAGTAGCATTAATTGCAATAAAAATATTACCTATTAATAAGAAAATAGATAAATATTGTACTATAACAAACAATACAATGCTACAGAATATTGAAAATGAAATGGTTTAGATCTACATATATACATGTATCAGTATAAAAATTGATATTGGACAAAAATAGTTAAGTTGAAGGAAAAAGCATGATATCATTTACATAAAATTTACAAAATTGCACAATAGTATGAATTATGGAACAAACATAAGTAGTAAAGGATGAAGAATGTCACAAGAATCATCATAAAAAAATTTAATTAAAGTAATGGTTACTTTTCAAGTATGTGGAATCACAGAGGGAGACAGAAATTTAACTAGATACATAATGTTTAATTTCTTAAAAAAAGATTTGAAGCAAATGTGACAAAATGTAAAGATTTGGCAAAGCTAAGTGATGGGTACAAGGGTGTAATTTTTTATATTGTTCTCTATATTTTTCTGCATGTTTAAATTATTTGATAATATAAGAGACAATGCAATGACATTTATTTCTCCTCTACTCAGAAAGAAAATGAGGTACTTTCCATAAACCTTAAGATATTGCAAGTCCAAGATAAATCTTAGAGCTATAGTGACTACCACATATGTAATATGTATCCAGTGACATTTCCACATTTCACAGACATATTAGGAGATAATATTCTGTGTTATTACTTTCACAGTCACTGGCTATCACAAGCTGTCCTCTTTCAGATTAAGACATTGTTACTTATTGTAAATGAATATATACTGTGGTACACTTTTCTAGAAATGGTCATGGGCTTTACTAAACCAGCTCTCCTTTTTTGTTGAAGGAAAATAATCTGCCTCAAGGAACGAACCCAGTTTCCTCTATCCTAAACTAACTGCCACTGGTGACTGAACCAACAACTGTAGCCTCTTTTAAAAACAAACTAAAGCATTTTTTTTTTCTATCCATGTCAGGAAATTCTCCAGAAGGGTTCTGAAGACAAAATTCATTTACCTGATGCAGTAAGTCTTACAAGACTCTGCAGAAGATGGCTTGAAGCCCAGAACAGGGCAGGGCCATAGAAATGCTGAAGAACCATGCATGGCAGCCGCACTCTTCTGCCTCACCACCACACCCAGCCAGGGGCATTCAAGCTGATTTTATGATGGCCCAGACCATATGTTTTTGTATATGCATCTACAAAATCTGCCCAAAATGATACTCACTCTTACTTGAAGGGATGCACTCTGATGTTTTTTATTCTAGTATAGTATCTTACATATGGTAAAAAAATTGCCTATTAAAATCCTCTATATTGATTTCAAAGTCCCTGATGATTCACACACTAGAAAGTCATTCATGAATTATTTCTATGATTGATGTGTTCAAAAGTCCTATGTTACTTTAATATGTTAAGTTCATTTGGAAACCTTTTATTATTCTATCCCAGGGAGAACTTTTTCTATAGAAAAATCTTTTCAGTGGAAATGTTATTTTTAACATCAGTAATGAAGCACTATAAGGTAAGAATACATTTAAACATTTCTGATTTCTTGTTTATTTTCTGTCATATCTCTGCAACACCCCTACCTACCATGAACTTTGTCTGCCTGGGGGAGGGGGAGTCAAATGAGGAAGTTTACTGGCTAGACAGGAGTGAAGATAACCGAGACATAATGGCAGAGAAGAGCATTTTACTTATTGTAAATTATAAATGAAGTGACAGAAATAAACCTAGAATTTACCAAAATCAACTTGGAAAAGAAAAGAGGATGTAGCAACAATAAGATAAATAGTTTTGATTAATATAGCACTCAGTTCCACACTTTTAAAGAACCATAGTTATCTGTGGGTAATTCACAGCTCATCCATAGGTAGGGTAGGTCAATACTCAACTATACTCTGTCTCTGTCAATTCCTTATGACTCTCTTCACCTCACAATGTCCTAACCTCCAGTTTATCCACCTATAGAGTAATAAGGAATAAATATTTAATAAGTAAAACATTATGCCAAATAATTGGAAAACTGTCCTCAGGGACAGACACCTGAAATTGCAGTTAATTCACTGTACCTCTCAGAATAGTGTACTGGTGCTTCTATAGAAGTTCCTTAACAACCTACCATTTCTTTCCCAAACTCTCTCACTCAGTTAACTCCACATTAGGTATAAAGGTCTTTTAACCTTAGCATCAATTCAACTTGAACATGATGAAAATGCAGGTGAAAGGTCTTAAAAGACAGATATTCTGAAGCTGACATTGATCCAAGACTATAGGGTCAGGGAGGCAAGGAAAACATGAGTTCAGTCATATTCAAAATATGCTATCTGCATGTTTTTATTATGTGATTTGTGTTATGTTATTTTATACTTCCACTGGGAATTAGCACCAAATATTATGAGGGTTGTTTGATTCTGTTATAGTCCTAATAGCATCTGTCATACAATAATACCCAGCAATAAGGTTTCTGAATGAATTACCCTGATTCTATTGAACTTCCCATTTTTAGCTTTTTTAAAAAATGCAATTGTTTCATAAAATCTTTTTCAGATACAGAATATTAATTCTACTAATGGTTTAAAACATTCAAATGCTACTTTCTAACCTTTTTAAAGAAAGACTAATATTTTCTATATGTCAAAGAACAGTATGGAGATGAATTTTTTGCATGTCTATAATACACTGAAACAATTAGGGGCTGATAAACTTGGTTGTCCATTGGAATCATCTGGGAAACATATAAAAGTACTAATGGCTGGGATCCCCCCAACCCCAATTCTTCATTAACTGAGGGTATGCAGTGGCTTAGGCATGGATGTTCTTAAAAATCCACAGCTAATTATAATTTGCATCAAGTTTCAGAACTGCTGCTCTAAACCCTTGATACTCAGTGAGAGCTCTGAGAATTGGCAGCACCAGCTTTATCTGGAGGCTTCTTAGAAAAGCAGAAGCTGAAGGATATCCAAACCTATTGAATCAGATCCACATGATCAGAGGCTCTGACTTAACTCATCTAGAATTCTTTTTTTATAAAAATAAAGGACAGAAGCTACTCCATCTTTTCCAACTCTAAAATTAATATTCTACAACCTAAACAAGTCATTGATAAGCACTTTAAAACTTATCTATAATGGTTTGTTTACCTATAAAAATGAGAGACCAAAACCATTCTATGCTCTCTAATCCACAATTCTCATTCCACAAACCCAAACAAATATAATGCCTAGGGAATCTGTACACATTGTCTCATCTTCATACCTCCGTATGTATCTTCTCCTGCCCCAAATTCCTGTTTCTCTTCTATTTCCTCATGTCATATTCCTATTCTATCCTAACCTGATGTTTAACTTTTCTAAGTGAAATTATATATCATTAATGTATATGGGAAATAAAAATAAGTTTTCATGATTCTCACAAGATTACTTATTTAAAACTAGTCTTTCACTGACCTGTTCCCATAATGTAACCTCACAATGCATAAAAAATGTTCTCACACATCTGGGTGAATCATAATTGTCTGTGCCTTAAGACTCATACTTTTTTCTTTCCCAGAGGCCTGCCAGCATGATGGTAAAACTTTTTCAAATAGCACAGAAACCCTAGAGAAAATCCTTTGCTCATCAGTCCTGCACTATGCCTATAGTACATCTCTCATATTCTTTAGCTTCATGTTTGTCTTGCAGGAAGAATTAATTTAAAAAATATACTACTGAGCTCATGATAACATTTAGAAGTATGATTTGTTGGTAATAATAGCTCCTGTATGTATGTTTTTTATATTTTAAATAATACATAGTTATAGTAAACACAGATTAAGCAAAATGAAAAAGAAATGCAATCCTGAAATTGCACAACCCAAACATAACTACTATTAACAGGTACATGTCTGTCCTGACTGCCAATTTACATATCAAAACATATATGCTATTAAACATACATACTTTTTTAAACAGAGGCTCACACTCTATCTACTGCCATATCCCTGCTTTTATTCATTTAAGTATATATCAAAGCATCACTCCAGCTAGCAAATCAATTTATAATAAAATTTATTTATGATGCTTAGAGTAATGGATTTGCCATAATTTACTAATTCATTGCCTCTCTTTGGGAGATTTATTTTCATTTTTGGTAATTAAAGTTATGATGAACAATCTCCATCACGAATTGTGCAAACATTTCCTTAGAATATAAATCAGAAGTTGGTTTTGCTGTTTTCAAAAGTTATGTACATTTTAGGCCTGTGATTAAAAAAAAAAAAAAACCAAATGGACCTTTAGAAGTTTATACTATTGTGCTTTCTTACCAGGGGATAGGAATTGTCTGAAACATTTAATCAGCAATGCAGCTAACTATATTCTTGATTTCACTAATTATTAAATAGTTACACACAGTGAAATATAATGAACAATTGATGTGGTTGGAAAATACTCACATTCTTTTAGAGGGCAAATTTCAGTTTGGAGTAATCGGAACTCATAATATGGTATCTCGTGTTTGAATATGTACGTAAGAACATCATCAAGTTGGTCAATGCCATTCTGCTTTAAAGTGAAAAGATTTTTTTAGTTAAAGTATCCACATAGAAACTCATCTTAGTGCAATATAATAAATATTATTCACTGGAGTAAATACTGTGAAATCTTTAATAATACTGATACCTTTTTTTTAAAGAATAATACAAAGCATTTGGGGCTTGCTAAAACCCAATTATTAAAATAATAGAACAACAGATGCAAAAAATTAGCCTTTTCTTTTGGATGAATAACCTTACTTAAATACTCATTTTAAGAGAGCATTATAGTAGTAGGTCAATGATAACACTCAAATTTATTTCAATAATAAATTCTGTTAAAAAACATGTTACATTTTAATAAGTCAAATAATAAAATGATGAATCTTGCTCTTCAATTTAAGGGTCAGAAATGGGACAGTCTTAGATTATTTTATTTCTTATCAAAATGAGAGAGAATATTCATCTTGGCCAACTTTTTTTCCTTGCATATATAGAGTAACTATATGTCTACTCTGTTTCCTTAATCTGAGCATTTTGGGGGGAGCCATGCAAATCTAAGTGTTCTACTACTGATGACATAACCAATTGCAAAGGTACCATTGTTTTAACGTTGTGTTTTATGAAGCTACGGTTGGGATCAAATTGACTTGAAACATAGATGGTTGTAGCTGAGGAGGTGGGCCAATCAACAAAGCCATGAGGTGGTGAGAGGACTGTGGGACAACTGTCTTTGAGACTTCTGAAATGACTTCCAAATAAAATTAGACATATTGCCAATACATAGTCACAGAAATTAAAGGACTGGATTGATTGAAAATATATATATATATATTTTTCATAGCCTATGCCTTCATTTTTCAATAATCTGGTTGCCTCAAATAATAAAGTGGTTCTAGTCTCTCTGGATTTCCTCAAAGTCCCACTTAGAAGTTAGGAGAGGGGATGAAGTCCTTTTGTCAACCCATAATTCTGGATGGCAAAGCAAAACCAACACTAATTTACTTAATGCTAAGAATTATGCAAAGCCCTTATCTATGGAACATTTTCTTAAATAAAGGGAGGGAGATGCAACAAGCTCTGCCTTCAAGAAATCCATGGTCATGTAGTTACATGTTGGCAATGAACTGAGTTCTGTGTACAATGATAGAAAGTCTCTATGGGTCAGGTACACTGCAGGCAAAGGGAAATGGCTCAATTCCAAGGGGAAGAAATGGTCAGAAAAGGCTATAAGGAAGACATGAACTAAGTTGTAATCACCACACATATAAAGAGCATTCCAGAGGAGGAGCCAAGATGGCGGCATGAGTAGGGCAGTGGAAATCTCCTCCCAAAACCATATATATTTTTGAAAATACAACAAATACAACTATTCCTAAAAGAGAGAGTAGTGGATACAGTACAATAGCCAGGCTACATCCACATCTGCGAGAACTCAGCACCTCACAAAGAGGGTAAGAAACAAGCCACGGCCGGACGGGACCCAAGAGCTCCTCCCACCCCAGCTCCCTGGGGGAGGAAAGGAGTCGGAATGGGGAGGGAGTGAAAGCCCAGGACTGCTAAACAACCAGCTCTAGTAAACTGCACCAGGGGCGCGGACATACACTGTGTGCTGGATATTAGAGAAATGGAAAAGCAAAATCTGCGAGCAAGTCCCCACAACCGGCTCCCCTGGGACAAAAGAAAAGTGAGTGCTTTTTGACAGTCTTAAAGGGACAGGGACCTCACAGCTAGACAGAAGCGTCCCAACACACTCAGCCCAGTAGCTGGGAATACCGGGGAACTCCAGGCACCCTAACCCCCCAGGTGAAAGTGCAGCTCTGAAGCCCCTCATGGTGATAAGCAGCCTGTCAGTCATTCCCCCAGCTGGCGCGGTCCCTGAAACAGTGGCCCAGTAGTCGGGGAGTGGCCACTTGTGCCTGTGGCAGCATCGGAGCAGCCCAAGAACAGCAGCACCCCCAGCAGCTACCCAGAATCTCCTCCTGGCGTGCAGCCACCCAGGTCAGACCCAGAGGCTGCTGCCAGCACACAGCTGACCGGCGCAGGAAGAAGAAACTGGGGCAAGGCTCAAAGGGGAAGCATTCTTGCAGGATATCACACCCAGCGCGCCTGCCACTCCCCGCAGAGCTCTGGACTACCCTGACGGCGAACCCACCCACAGCACCTTAGGGGATTAATCCGGAGGCTGCACCAGGTGTGCGGATAACCAACACAGGCAGCAGAGGAGGGCAAGGTGACCAGCAACCAGGAAAGGACTTTGTTCTCACAGCTGACACATGTGCTACCTGCCTACAGCTACCTCTATTGCCCTGCAAAGGCAAAAGAATTTGGTCCAGCCCAGAATTATCCAGACAACCCTTCAGAGAGGGCCTGGGGAGATAGAGTTAAGCAATCTTCTTGAAAAAGAATTCAAAATAAAGGTCATAACCATGCTGATGGACCTGCAGAGAAATATGCAAGAGCTAAAGGATCAAGTTGGGAGGGAGAATACAGAAATAAAACAATCTCTGGAAGGACTTAAGAGCAGACTGGGTGAGTTGCAAGAGGCTGTTAATGGAATAGAAATCAGAGAACACGGATACAGAGAAGCTAAGGCAGAGAGAGATAAAAGGATCTACAAGAATGAAAGAATATTAAGAGAACTGTGTGACCAATCCAAATGGAACAATATTCGCATTATAGGATTACCAGAAGAAGAAGAGACAGAAAAAAGGATAGAAAGTGTCTTTGAAAAAATAATTGCTGAAAACTTCCCCAAACTGTGAGAGGAAATAGTCTCTCAGACCATGGACACACACTGAACTCCTAACACCAAGACATATAATAATTAAAATGGCAAAGATCAAAGACAAGGACAGAGTATTAAAGGCAGCCAGAGAGAGAGAATGGCATGATATATTTAATGCAATGAAACAGAAGGGCCTTGAACCAAGAATACTATATCCAGCACGATTATCATTTAAATATGAAGGAGGGATTAAATAATTCCCAAACAAAAGTTGAGGAAATTTGCCTCCCACAAACCACCTCTACAGGATATGTTAAAGGGACTTCTCTAGATGGAAGCACTCCTAAGGCTAAATAGATGTCAACGGAGAAAATAAAATCACACCAAAGAAAGCAGACCAACCAAATACTAACTAAAGGCAAAAAAAAAAAAAAATCAACTACTCACAAAAGCAGTCAAAGGAAACACAAGAGTACAGAATAAAACACCTAACATATAAAGAATAGAGGAGGAGGAATAAAAAGGGAGAGAAACAAAGAATCTTCAGACTGTGTTTATAATAGCTTAATAAGAGAGTTAAGCGGCTAGATAGTAAAGAAGCTACCCTTGAACCTTTGGTAACCATTCTAAAGCCTGCAATGGCAATAAGTACATATCTTTCAATAATCACCCTAAATGTAAATGGACTAAATGCACCAATCAAAAGACACAGAGTAACAGAATGGATAAAAAAGCAACACCCATCTAAATGCTGCTTACAAGAGACTCACCTCAAACCCAAAGAAATACACAGACTAAAAGTCAAGGGATGGAAAAAGATATTTCATGCAAACAATAGGGAGAAAAAGCAGGTGTTGCAGTACTTGTATCAGACAAAATAGACTTCAAAACAGAGAGGGTAACAAGAGACAAAGAAGGACATTACATAATGATAAAAGGCTCCGTTCAACAAGAGGCTATAACCACAATAAATATATTTACACCCAATACAGGAGCACCAACATATGTGAAACAAATACTAACAGAATTAAAGGAGGAAATAGAATGCAATGCATTTGTTCTAGGAGACTTCAACACACGACTCACACCAAAGGACAGATCCACCAGAGAGAAAATAAGTAAGGACACAGAGGCACTGAACAACACACTAGAACAGATGGACTTAACAGACATCTACAGAACTCTACACCCAAAAGCAGCAGGATACACATTCTTCTCAAGTGCACACGGTACATTTTCCAGAATAGACCAAATACTAGTCCACAAAAAGAGACTCAGTAAATTCAAAAAGATTGAAATTCTAGCAACCAACTTCTCAGACCACAAAGGCATAAAACTAGAAATAAATTGTACAAAGAAAACAAAAAGGCTCACAAACACATAAAGGCTCAACAACATGTTTCTAAATAATCAATGGATCAATGACCAAATTAAAAGAGAGATCAAGCAATATATGGAAACAAATGACAACAACATCACAAAGCCCCAAATTCTGTGGGACACAGCGAAGGCAGTTCTAAGAGGAAAGTATATAACATACAGGCATATTTAAAGAAGGAAGAACAATCCCAAATGAATAGTCTAAAGTCACAATTATTGAAACTGGAGAAAGAAGAACAAATAAGACCCAAAGTGAGCAGAAGGAGGGACATAATAAAGATCAGAGAAGAAATAAATAAAATTGAAAAAACTAAAACAATAGAAAAAATCAATGAAACCAAGAGCTGGTTCTTTGAGAAAATAGACAAAATAGATAAGCCCCTAGCCAGACTTATTAAGAGAAAAAGAGAATCTACACACATCAACAGAATCAGAAATGAGAAAGGAAAAATCGCAACGGACCCCACAGAAATACAAAAAATTATTAGAGAACAGTATGAAAATCTATATGCTAACAAGCTGGAAAACCTAGAAGAAATGGACAACTTCCTAGAAAAATAAAACCTTCCAAGACTGACCAAGGAAGAAACAGAAAATCTAAACAGACTAATTACCAGCAAAGAAATTGAATCGGTAATCAAAAAACTACCCAAGAACAAAACCCCTGGTCCAGATGGATTCACCACTGAATTTTATCAGACATATAGAGAAGACATAATACCCATTCTCCTTAAAGTTTTCCAAAAAATAGAAGAGGAGGGAATACTTCCAAACTCATTCTATGAAGCCAGCATCACTTTAATACCAAAACCACGTAAAGACCCCACAAAAAAAGAAAACTCCAGCCCAATATCCATGATGAACATAGATTCAAAGATATTAGCAAACCAAATTTAAAAATACATCAAGAGGGTCATACACCATGATCAAGTGGTATTCATCTCAGGGATGCAAGGATGGTACAACATTAAAAAATCCATCAACATCATCCACCACATCAATAACAAAAAGGACAAAAACCACATGGTCATATCCATAGATGCTGAAAAAGCATTCAACAAAATTCAACATCCATTCATGATAAAAACTCTCAACAAAATGGGTATAGAGGGCAAGTACCTCAACATAATAAAGGCCATATGTGAAAAACCCACAGCCAACGTCATACTGAACAGCAAGAAGCTGAAAGCTTTTCCTCTAAGATCGGGAACAACACAGGGATGCCCACTCTCCCCACTGCTTTTCAACATAGTACTGGAGGTCCAGCCACAGCAATCAAACAAAATAAAGAAATACAAGGCATCCAGATTGGTAAAGAAGTCAAACTGTCACTATTTGAAGATGACATGATATTGTACATAAAAAACCCTAAAGACTCCACTCCCAAACCACTAGAACTAATATCTGAATTCAGCAAAGTTGCAGGATACAAAATTAATACACAGAAATCTGTTGCTTTCCTATACACTAATGATGAACTAGCAGAAAGAGAAATCAGGGAAACAATGCCATTCACAATTGTATCAAAAAGAGTAAAATACCTAGGAATAAACCTAACCAAGGAGGTGAAAGACCTATACCCTGAAAACTACAAGACACTCTTAAGATAAATTAAAGAGGACACTAACAAATGGAAACTCATCCCATGCTCTTGGCTAGGAAGAATTAATATTGTCAAAATGGCCACCCTGCCTAACACCATCTACAGATTCAGTGCAATGCCTATCAAAATGCCAACAGAATTCTTCAACAAACTGGAACAAATAGTCTTAAAATTCAGATGGAACCACAAAAGACCCCAAACAGCCAAAGCAATCCTGAGAAGGAAGAATAAAGCAGGGGTATCTCGCTTCCCAACTTTAAGCTCTACTTCAAAGCCACAGTAATCAAGACAGTTTGGTACTGGCACACGAACAGACCCACAGACCAGTGCAACATAACAGAGTGTCCAGATATTAACCCAACCATATATGGTCAATTAATATATGATAAAGGTGCCATAGACATACAATGGGGAAATGACAGCCTCTTCAACAGCTGATGCTGCCAAAACTGGACTGCTACATGTAAGAGAATGATGCTGGATCATTGTCTAACCCCATACACAAAAGTCCATTTGAAATGGATCAAAGACCTGAATGTAAGTCATGAAACCATAAAACTCTTAGGAAAAAAAAATAGGCAAAAATCTGTTGGACATAAACATGAGTGACCTCTTCATAAACATATCTCCCCGCGCAAGGAAAACAAAAGCAAAAATGAACATGTGGAACTACATCAAACTGAAAAGCTTCTGTACAGCAAGGGCACCACCAATAGAACAAAAAGGCATCCTACAGAATGGGAGAATATATTCATAAATGACAGATCCGATAAAGGGTTGACATCCAGAATATATAAGAGCTCACACACCTCAACAAACAAAAAGCAAATAATCCAATTAAGAAATGGTCAGATGAGCTGAATAGACAGTTCTCCAAAGAAGAAATTCAGATGGCCAGCAGACAGATGAAAAGATGCTCCACATCACTAGTTATCAGAGAAATGCAAATTAAAACCACAATGAGATATCACCTCACACCAGTAAGGGTCGCCACCATCCAAAAGACAAACAACAACAAATGTTGGCGAGGATGTGGAGAAAGGGGAACCCTCCTACACTGCTGGTGGGAATGTAAATTAGTTCAACCATTGTGGAAAGCAGTATGGAGGTTTCTCATAAAACTCAAAATAGAAATACCATTTGACCCAGCAATTCCACTCCTAGGAATTTACCCTAAGAATGCAGCAGCCCAGTTTGAAAAAGACAAATGCATCCCTATGTTTATCAAGCACTTTTCACAATAGCCAAGAAATGGAAACAACCTAAGTGTCCATCAGTAGATGAATGGATAAAGAAGATGTGGTATATATACACAATGGAATATTATTAAGCTATAAGAAGAAAACAAATCATACCATTTGCAACAACATGGGTGGATCTAGAGGGTTTTATGCTCAGTGAAATAAGGCAGACAGAGAAAAACAAGTATCAAATGATTTCATTCATCTGTGGAGCATAAGAATAAAGAAAAAACTGAAGGAGCAAAGCACCAGAAGACTCACAGAATCCAAGAATGGACTAACAGTTACCAAAGGGAAAAGGACTGGGGAGGACGGGAGGGAAGGGAGGGTTAAGTGGGGGGAAAAACAAAGGGTACATTATGATTAGCATGTAAAATTTGGGGGTGGGGGGGCACCGGGAGGGCTGTGCAACACAGAGAAGAGAAGTAGTGATTCTACAACATCTTACTATGCTGATAGACAATGACTGCAATGGGGAATATGGTAGGAACTTGGTGATGGAGGGAGTCTAGGAAACATAATGTTCCTCATGTAATTGTAGTGTAGTGATATCAAAAAAAAAAACCACACACAAAAAAATTTTTCAAGTAGCAATTATAATCATTTTTGAACTCAGTTTAAAAACTAGAAAGCAAAGAATAGAAAGTCTCAGCACAGAATTAGAAGGTATAAAAAAATAACTAACTGGAAGTTTTAGAACTGAAAAATACAATAGTTAAACTAAAACTTCGTGGATGGGCTCAACAGCGGAGTGAAAAGTACAGAGGATGGAATCAGTGAACTTGAAGACAGAACAGTAAAAAACAGTCAATCTGAACAACAGGGAGAAAATTGACTGCAAAAATAAACAGATTGTCAGGGACCTGTGAGATTAAAACAAAAGATCTAACTTTCATGTGATCAGAGTCCCAGGAGGAGAAGGAGAAAGGGGGTGGGGATAAAAAAGTACATAAGGAAATAATGGCTGAAAACATCTTGAATTTGGCAAGAGACAAATGTACAAATTCAAGAAACTGATAAACCACAAACGGGGTAAACTCAAAGAATTCCATGTCAAGACAAATTATCATTATACTTTTGAAAATTAAAGACAAAACATTTTGAAAGAGAAAGAGAAAAACAAAACCTTTCCTATAACATAAACAATTAGAAACCGTGGCAAACATGGAGGCCAGAAAGAAGTGGTATTTGTCAAGGGCTGAAAGAAAAGAAATGTCATATGCCCACGAAAAACGAACCTTATGCCCATGAAAAACGTCCTTCAGAAATGAAAGGGAAACCAAAATATTCTGAGATGAAGGCAACTTAGGAAATTGTTGACATTAGATATACCCTAAAATAACAGGTAAAAGGAGATTCTTTAAGCAGTGAGGATATGATAAAGAAAGAATCACAAAACATGAGGAAGGAAGAACGAACACAGCAAGCAAAAACTACAGGCAAAAACCATAGGTTTTCTTTCTCCTCTTGAGTTTCCTAAGTTGTTTGATGGTTGAAGCAAAACTACAATACTGTCTAATGTGGTTCTAATTGTATATAGAGGAAATATCTAAACATTAATATCATAGATGGGGGAGGGGTAAAAGGAAGGAAAGGAAGGTAAGATTTTTATATTTCACTCAAGTGATAAAATGAAGACACAGATAGACTGGGATATTATGCATATATGACAATATCTAGAGCAACCACTAAAAAACGTATGCAAAAAGATGCACTCAAAATACCAGAGATGTGTCAAAATGGAAATCTAAACAAAAAAAATGTTTAAGTAACCCACAATAAGGCAAGAAAAAAAGCCAGAAAAATGAAAAGCAGAGAGCATACTAAACAACAAAAAATAAAATGGCAGACTAAAGCCATATCAATAATGACACTAAATGTAAATGGACGAAAGGCAGAGATGAGAGATTAAAAAACAACCTAATTATATGTTCTCTTTAAGAAAGTTACTTCAAATAAACAGTATAGGCAGATTGAAAATAAAAGATTAAAAAACAATATACCATGGAAACATTACAAAAGAAGGCATGAGAAGCTATATTAATTAATATTAGATAAAGCAGACATCAGATAAAATAAAATTACCAAAAACAGAAAGGGATATAATGTAATGATAAAAGTCAATCCACCAAAAAGACACCGTAATCCTAAATATGTAAGAACCAAAGCTGCAAAATACATGAGGTAAAAAATGATAATAAGGGAAATACACAAATCCATAGCTATGGTTGGAGATGTGAATACCTCTTTCAAAAATCAGTAGAACAAATGGACAGAAAAACTCAACACACCATCACACAATGATCTAACCAATGAAGATCTAATCAACATATACAGAATATTTCATCTACTAATTAGAATACATATTCTCCCCATATTATCAGGATAGATCATATCCTAGGACATATACAAATCTCAACAAATTAAAAATAATTAAAATCACACAGAGTATGTTTTCTAACTATACTGAATCAAAATAAAGATCCATAAAAGAAACATAATAGGAAAGTCTCCAAACATTCAGAAAACAAACAACACACTTCTAAATAACTCATGAATCAAAGAGGAGATCTCAAGGGAAAAGAAAGCACTAACGAAGCTGAATGAAAGTGAAATAAATGTATCAAAATGTATGGAACACAGCTAAAGTAGGGCTGACAGAAAATTGTATAGCACTAAATACAGACATTAAAAAAGAGGAAAAGTTTCAAATCCAGACTCCCACCTCAAGAACCCAGAAAAAGATTACCATAAAAAAATCAAGTAGAAAGAAGAATAAATATAATGTAGATACAAATTAAATGGAAAATATAAAAATAATAGAAAAAAATCAGTGTAACAAAGAGATGACTTTTTAAAAGTTAGTAAAATTGACAAATCTCTAATAAGACTGACCAAGAAAAAGAGAGAAGGTACAAATGACAAATACACTTTTTCATAAGTGAAACATGAGATATCACTATTGACCATGCAGACATCAAAATGATGATAAGAGAGTATGAACAACTATACACACACAGACAAGTTATATGAAATACACCAGTTCCTTGAAAAACACAAACCACCAAATCCATAATCTATTATTTTATTTAAAAACACATGAATCTACAATTTCTAAGAAGTAAACTTTTAACTAACTACAAAGGAAAGAAAAAAATGAAGATATTCATTACACAGTGTTAAATTATTTACATAGCAGCATACCTTCAAAGTTTGATTTGCTCCTTTCTTAGATGAGGTGTGTGAATACTATTTGGGCATGAAGGCATTGACAGCCTGTGCTAAAAGGATTTTAGGGCAGCACCATGTAATGTAAGCAGCTGGGAGATAATTCAGCTGTATGGAGTGGTGGAAAATGTTATATGTTATAGGTATAGAGTAAGTCTATACAAGGAGATAGACACAAAGAACTTAGTAATAATAACTACCACATGTTGGGCACTTACAATGTGCTTTACATAATCTATCTCTAATTTGTGTAACATTCCTGCATCGTAGATTTTTAAATGCCTATTTTTATAGATGT
This sequence comes from Manis pentadactyla, assembly GCF_030020395.1. Taxonomy (NCBI): domain Eukaryota; kingdom Metazoa; phylum Chordata; class Mammalia; order Pholidota; family Manidae; genus Manis; species Manis pentadactyla. The sequence goes on along the minus strand of NC_080023.1, from coordinate 85,790,198 downwards.
GACGATTATGGTATAAAAAATTCAGTTTAACACCCCAAATCACACAGTTAATAAGTAGGAGAATAAGGACTTTCATTTATACTTTCACTTTCTAAACACACTGTATCTAATACTACATTCCAGTTCTGGAAGGAAGATGAAAATATGAAATAGCATTTGAGTACAGAATAAATTATGGTCCCATGGTTTGATGATGGACACTGCAGTTCCAGACATCATATGATTAGCCGGAAAGCAGAAGGAAAGGGGCAGACACAGAGGCAGGGGAACATGGAAAATGGCTATTGCCCACCAGGTCTACTTTTCTTTTTTTTTTTTTTCTAATCCAGAAAAGCAAAAACTCCAAGGATGTCCCCTTGTGTCTTACCCAGATGGTCTCACATGACCACTTCTAGCTTCACGGGTGGTTAAAAAGCATGGGGCTTTCCCAGCTTCCATAGTAGAAGTAGGCAAGGAAAAGGGGTTGTAATCATTGACGGTGGGTAAAGAATCCTCTAAGGTTAGTCACAAAATATTAAGGTAATTTAAAAAGTCTGATAGAGACAGACAGTAATAGTACAGAATCTTGATTAGCAAGAAACAATTTCAGTGAAATAACCATAGAAGGGTTGTGAAATGTTCATAATAGGAGACAAAAGCCCATTAAATAGTTGGAGCATTTTATCCTTTACCTTCTGATACCTAAAAGGAAAGCCAAAAACATCTGTTCTTATTATAACAAATGGCTATGCTTGTTTAAGTTTCATTAGTAAAAGAAAGAAAAGTCACTTCATTTGTTCCATTGTTCATAATATGTGCTGCGAAAGTGAGCCAAAATAGCCATTTAAGAGGGAATTTGATAAATAGTTTATGTAACATACTTTAAACAAAAGTTCCTACTGCAGCTTGTAAAGGAAATGATAGGTCAAAGAACAAAGCCCACACTTGCTGGGTTATGCAAAGCCTTTGTGAAAACTTCATGAGTATTCAACTCCAAGCAGTAAAATAGAATAATCTACGTAAGTGAGTAAATTAAGATAAAGGAGATACTTTCCTCTGTCAAATTAACTTTCTAAGTTTTGAGTCACTTCTTAGAATGACTACATATGCAAAAACAAATATAAGAAAACAATTTAAGACTTCCTTCAGACTTTTTATTTATTATTGACTCATATTCATATAGTTGTAGAAACTCTTTAAATAACTTGAAAATGATGCAACAAGAAAATACATTTTTGAGATCTGAGAAACCTGTGTTGTAATGCCTCCTCCAGGACTCATTAGCTATGGACCTTAATAATACTTAACTAAAAAAATTAATTAGGAGTTGAAATGAGTAAATATGTAAAAGCTATGGACTATGGATTTGGGATATGTAGGTTGTATGCAAGAACCTATGATGGGGTACCAGGTAGGAGGCTTTCATAGTAGTTTAGGCAAAAAGTGGTGGACTAAAGTGTTACACCGGAAAGATGAGGAGAGAAGTGACAATAGTAAGTAAAATTGACATGGCTTAGTGATAGATTGAATTTGTAGGGTGAGGGAGTAGAGGGTATTAAGGAACCTATCATGCTCATGGCTTTTAATCTGGATTAATGATGATACTAGGAGGATTTGGGCTTAAAAACATATGCGGAGTATATCTTGTGAGTTACTGGGATAACCTGCTGAGAGAGTATTTGTCAAGAAAGGAAGAGTCTAAGAATCAAAACTTGATAAATTTGAAACTTTATTTTCTAGATCACAGAAAGAAGAGATTACAAAGGATATTGAGAAAGAGGGAAAAAAAAACAGGAAGATATGGCTTCATGGAAGCTAAAGAAAGAAAAAACTACCAGGAAAGTTATTTTAGTCAGTGGTCTTAATTGCTGCTGAAAAGTCGAGTTAAACTGAACAAGAAGAATGTCCATTGGATTCACTGAGAGAGACCAGAGCATAATTGATCTATATTTGTTTGTGTGCTATTACTTAAGGTAATAAGGTTGATGAGACTAAATGGCCGACCTCAGGGGTAGGGGATTCTTAAAGGTGGAATTTTCCTTCCCAGAAATTTCTTCTACACCACTCCCTGTGTTGTAATGCAGTTTACTGTAAAAGCATAATTCATGATTCCTAAACACAATTTAGAGTTCCCAAATTACATATCCACTTTATTTCTTTTTCTTATTACTGATCTATAACTGTTAGTAGTAAATAGGACTGATCTATAACTGTTAGTAGTAAATAGAACCACATGAATGCATATGACTTTTTAAAAATGCAAATAGGCATATTTTTTTCCACAGGGATCTTTTTCAATCTAATTTCCAAAGGGTTATTGATAATTTAGGGTTTGTTCCTATCAGAGACTGATTCTCTATAATTTTCTCTAATTATCTGATGAATAATAGCTATGAAAGAACTTGCTAACTGTGTTTGATTTGTGCTTTGCTTTCTGGAATGTTTAAAAATGTTCCTAATGGCTGAGGATGTGAACCCTCTAAATGAATCCTACATGGAGTCAGCTATAGGCAGCCCTCACGCCAGCACACACATCCTCTGCAAAGGGCGGAGCCAGCCTCAGAGACAGGAGGAGAGGGTGATATAAGAAGCAAGAGATGGTTTAGTTTGAGATAAATAAAAAATGGAGGAGTATTTATTTCCACTGAGAGCAGAAACTATAATTAAGAAGTCATTAATAAAGTATGTTCTAAACAGTAGCTAAATATAAGCTAAGATGTTTGGGGCCAGTAACTATGAAAATGGATTGAGGTGGCTTATAAAATAAAGAAATGTAGAGGACCAACAGTATGGTTGTGTTAATGGCTGACTGTACTCAGAATTTTTCCCCCTATTTCAGCTGCTACATCTGTGGTTAAAGTAAACCAATTTCTTTGTTTCTCTCTAAATAAATAGATGAGGACACTAAATGGTATGCTCCTGTTTGATTCAAGGATATGCAGTGAGGTCAGTAGAATCTTTAATTCTGAACTATAACCAGGCATCATTAACCATTGCTTGACCATTATTGCAGGTGGACATACAGCACAAAGAACATGTTACTTATTTCATCAGTAAATACAAGCTTCAACAGACATGCCTTATTCTTACTGATCCATTCTAATTGAACTCAGTTGTATCCAAAATATGTCAATGTCAAAAATTACTAATGAGAGACTTTCCCTTCCCTTTTTCATACCTCATCTTCAAAGTCTCAAGAGTATTTTCTCCTTACAACACATTCCAGCTGAAACTAGCCACGATGTCATGGGTTTGCCAGCTGCACGGGGACAGTGCTAGTATGTCCAACAGGGCAGCTCTAAGATAGTGCCAGAAAAGAGGCATGAAGCACTGGGGAAAAGTAAATCAGAGATGGAGGATGGACACTGGATGCACAGACAGCCCTGACATGCAGTTGGATTCTTTTGATAAAGTGACAGCTTGAAGCTTCACTCTTCAACTAAGACTTTATTGTCTAATTTATTGTAATAAAATTTTAATAAAAACTAAAAAAAATATGAAAAATGAATCCAGGAATAAATCTCCAAATTGCATTTTGTTTGGCTTTTCTAATTTCAAATCTTTCATCAGAATTATGAAAAAAGTAATCAACTGATAGACAACACATGAAACTTAAATCACATCCTTCTTTCCTGGAGAGAACTTTAGGGGAAGTGCAAATAAAGGTGAAATAAATGCTACATGGAGAGCCCACACACCTGTAAGTCAATCCTCCTTACTGGAGAGAGGTCTAATTTCCAATTTACATATTATTTTTCTTGGCATAAAATTATAGAATATTTGAGTTGAAAGTCACCTTGGAGATCATATACTCTAGCTTCTTCATTACACACATGAGGAAATTTCTTTCCTATTAAGGAAAATGAACTCTTATGAGGTGATTGCTGACTCAGTGTAGGGAACTAACTCCTGCTCCTGCCCCATCCAGAACCAAGTGTCCTACCCCAGGCTGCCACCTTCCAGGAAAGGAAAAGGAGAGATAATAAGTAGCCTTCTACTTACAGAGAAATAAGATCTTAGACAGCAAACATTTCGTTAATATTCAAAAGAAAGGCAAGACTGGAATCTGTAATCCTATAGTTGTTAAAAGCCAGTAATGAAGTTATGTTAACATACAGCTTCATTACTGAAGTATAACATGAAGAAAAGCACAAACTGTTCATTTTTCTAATCTCATGAGCCTCTGAGAGTTCTTCACTTTCATAAGCATCAGATTTAGGTTCAGATTAATTACAGGAATAAATGTTTTAAGAAGGCAGTTTTCATTTCTCTATCTTATCATTTACATACCTATACTCCAGTTTTTCACTCATTTTTTTCAAATATCACTAGTACAAAAAGCAATCACTTGTGTTGTCCCTTTGTTTTAAGCAATAAATATCAGTGGTATTCCATGTAGCAGAAACTAATTATGTGAAAGAAACTGGTTATACAAGGATGAAAAACAGTGGAAGGAATGCATAAGTTCTAAAAGAGCAAGCAATCCTGGGTGACTAGAACATAGGGGTCATGGAGCAAGTTAAGAAGACATGCTGCCCACAGCCAACATTATACTTAAAAGCGAGAAGCTGAAAACTTTTCCTTTAAGATCAGGAACAAGACAAGGATGCCCACTCTCCTCACTTTTATTCAACTTGGTTCTGGAGGTCCTTGCCACAGCAATCAGACAACACAAAGAAATAAAAGGCATCCAGATTGGCAGGAAGAGGTCAAACTGTCCCTGTTTGCAGATAACGTGATATTGTACATAAAAAACCCTAAAGAATCCACTCCAAAACTACTAGATCTAATATCTGAATTCAGCAAAGTTGCAGGACACAAAATTAATACACAGAAATCCGTTGCATTCCTATAAACTAACGATGAACTAGCAGAAAGAGAAATCAGCAAAACAATTCAATTCACAATTATATCAAAAAGAATAAAATACCTAGGGATAAACCTAACCAAGGAAGTGAAAGAGCTATTACTCTGAAAACTACAAGACAGTCTCGAGAGAAATTAAAGAAGATACCAATAAATAGAAACACATCCTGTGGTCATGGAAAGGAAGAATTAATATTGTCAAAATGGCCATCCTGCCTAAAGCAATCTACAGATTCAAGGCAATTCCTATCAAAATACCAACAGCATTCTTCAATGAACTAGACAAATAGTTCTAAAATTCATATGGAACCACAAAAGACCCCAAATAGCCAAAGCAATCCTGAGAAGGAAGAATAAAGTGGGGGAAATTATAGCTCCTGACTTCAAGCTCTACTACAAAGCCATAGTAATCAAGACAATTTGGTACTGGCACAAGAACAGACACATAGACCAATGTAACAGACTAGAAAGCCCAGATATAAACCCAAGCATATATGGTCAATTAATATATGATAAAGGAGCCATGGACATACAATGGGGAAATGACAGCCTCTTCAACAGCTGGTGTTGGCAAAACTGGACAGCTACATGTAAGAGAATGAAACTGGATTATTGTTTAACTCCATACACAAAAGTAAACTCAAAATGGATCAATGACCTGAATGTAAATCACGAAATGATAAAACTCTTAGAAGAAAACATAGGCAAAAATCTCTTGAATATAAACATGAGCAACTTATCCCTGAACACATTTCCTTAGGCAAGGAAAACAAAATAAAAAATAAACAAATGGAACTACATCATGCTCAAAAGCTTCTGTACAGCAAAGGACCTGATCGGTAGGAAAAAAAAGGCTTCCTACAGTATGGGAGAACATATGCGAGACAAGGGGTTAATATCCAAAATATTTAAACAACTCATATGCCTCAACACCCAAAAAGCAAATAACCCTATTAAAAAATGGGCAGAGGATATGAACAGACAATTCTCCAAAGAAGAAATTCAGATGGCCAACAAGCACATGAAAAGATGCTCCACATCACTAATCATCAGGGAAAAGCAAATTAAAACCACAATGAGATATCACCTCATGACAAAAGGCACATGAAAAGATGCCCCACAGCGCTAATTATCAGGGAAATACAAATTAAATCCACAATGAGATATCACCTCATGCCAGTTAGGATGGCCAACATAGAAAAGAATAGGAACAATAAATGCTGGCGAGGATGGTGAGAAAGAGGAATCCTCCTACACTGCTGGTGAATGTAAGCTAGTTCAACCATTGTGGAAAGCAGTATGGAGGTTCCTCAAAAAACTAAAAATAGAAATACCATTCGACCTGGGAATCCCACTCCTAGGAATTTACCCAAACAATAAAAGTTCTCAGATTAAAAAAGACATATGTACCCCTATGGTTATCACAGCACTATTTACAATAGCCAAGATATGGAAGCAACCTAAGTGTCCATCAGCAGATGAGTGGATAAAGAAGATGTGGCACATATACGCAGTGGAATACTACTCACCCATAAGAAACAAATCCTACCATTTGCAACAACATGGATGGAGCTAGAGGGTATTATGCTCAGTGAAATAAGCCAGGTGGAGAAAGACAAGAACCAAATGATTTCACTCATCTGTGGAGCATAAGAACAAAGCAAAAACTGAAGGAACAAAACAGCAGCAGACTCACAGAACCCAAGAATGGACTAACAGTTACCAAAGGGAAAGGGACTGGGGGCAGTGGGAGGGAAGGGAGGGAGAATGGGAATAAGGCGTATTATGATTAGCACACATAATGTAGGGAGGGGCACGGGGAAGGCCGTATAGCACAGAGAAGACAAGTATTGATTCTATAGCATCTTTCTACACTGATGGACAGTGACTGTAATGGGGTATGTGGTGGGTACTTGATGATGGGGGGAATCTGGTAACCACAATGTTGCTCATGTAATTTTGGTATATTTATGATACCAAAAGAAAAAAAAAAAAAGAAGACATGCTGCCAGAGGAGTTGATGTTGGGAAAGATCTGTGACCCTGCAACCCTGCGTGCCACTCAAAGGAGTTTGGACCTTACCCAGTAAGCCACTGAAGGTTTGTAGCAAGGGAGTATCTTAGGTAACACTGGCATTATGGGAAAGTATAGTTTAGAGATTAGATGCATTTCTACCTCTTACCAATAGAAGCTGATGAAAAGAGGAAGGAAGGTGTCCAATCTTTTGAGGGAGAAAAGGACCTAAAAAAAGTACTGCAAGTCCTGGGAGTTCCCAGCATCCCTTAGTGGGAAAAATCTCCTGAAGAATTCTTTTTTTTATTATTATTAAGGTATTGTCAATATACACTCTTATGAAGGTTTCACATGAAAAACAATGTGGTTACTACATTCACCCATATTACCAAGTCCCCACCCATACCCCAATGCAATCACTGTCCATCAGTGCGGCAAGATGCCACAGATTCACTGCTTGCCTTCTCTGTGCTACATGTTTTCCCAGTGAACCCCCCCCCACTATGTGTACTAAACATAATACCCCTCAATCCCCTTCTCCCTCCTTCCCCACCCACCCTGCCCCATCCCTCCCCTTTGGTTAACCACTAGTCCCTTCTTGGAGTCTGTGAGTCTGCTGCTGTTTTGTTTCTTCAGTTTTGCTTTGTTGTTATACTCCACAAATGAGGAAAATCATTTGGCACTAGTCTTTCTCCACCTGGCTTATTTCACTGAGCATAATACCCTCTAGCTCCATCCATGTTGTTGCAAATGGTAGGATTTGTTTCTTTCTTATGTCTGAGTAGTATTCCATTGTGTATATGTGCCACATCTTCTTTATCCACTCATCTGCTGATGGACACTTAGGTTGCTTCCATATCTTGGCTATTGTAAATAGTGCTGTGATAACCATAGGGGTACATATGTCTTTTTTAATCTGAGAACTTTTATTGTTTGGGTAAATTCCTAGGAGTGGGATTCCCAGGTCGAATGGTATTTCTATTTTTAGTTTTTTGAGGAACCTCCATACTGCTTTCTGCAATGGTTGAACTAGCTTACTTCCCACCAGCAGCGTATGAGGGTTCCCTTTCTTCGAATCCTCACCAGCATTTGTTGTTCTTAGTCTTTTTTTATGCTGGCCATCCTAACTGGTGTGAGGTGATATCCCATTGTGGTTTTAATTTGCATTTTCCTGATGATTAGTGATGTGGAGCATCTTTTCATGTGCCTGTTGGCCATCTGAATTTCTTCTTTGGAGAATTGTCTGTTCACATCCTCCACCCATTTTCTTAATAGGGTTATTTGCTTTTTGGGTGTTGAGGCATATGAGTTCTTTATATATTTTGGATGTTAACCCCTTGTCGGATATGTCGTTTTCAAATATATTCTCCTATACTATAGGATGCCTTTTTGTTCTGTTGACAGTATCCTTTGCCATACAGAAGCTTTTTAGTTTGATGTAGGCCCACTTGTTCATTTTTGCTTTTGTTTCCCTCATTCAAGGAGATGCGTTCAGGAAAAAGTTACTCATGTTTATATTCAATAGATTTTTGCCTATGTTTTCTTCTAAGAGTTTAGAAGTATGTAATTCTGTAATTTACATAAATGTAAATATGACTTACATTTGGTTTTATGACTTACATTGTCATGAGGTTTTTGACTTTGGTTTTATGACTTACATTCAGGTCTTTGAATTATTTTGAGTTTACTTTTGTGTATGAGGTTAGACAATAATCTGGTTTCATTCTCTTGCATGTAGCTGTTCAGTTTTGCCAACACCAGTTGTTGAAGAGGCCTGAAGAATTCTTTAAGGGAGACAACTGCTAATACTTGAGCTTTAAGTTAATGAAGAAACTAAAGTCTAAGGGAACTATTCCCAGCTGGGAAATTCCTCACGCTACGAGAGTTCCCTAAGTCTGTACCTTCCTTCACCCCAGTGGCTTCATACTACAGTAAATATTTGCAGGTGGCAAACCAAAGACTAAATAATACATCCAGTTTAATAAAAGCTAGAAATGAAGTGTACCTAACATGAAAATGAAAATAAGATTTTACTAAGTAGAAAGTAAAACATGCCAAATGATCAATACACACAACACAAAGATACCATTTTACTAACAAGAAATACAACTAAGAAGAATTATTTGATAACATTTCAAAAACTCTTTTAATAAATAGGATCCTAACACTTTGATCGATACGTGCAATGTTCTTTTATCACTGCGACCTAACTTGGTTTTTATATTGTATCTAGTTGTTCCTATACAAAGTTTCCTGCTATCCCTAGACACTTCTGTAAATAGATGTGAGTCTCAAATGTTTCAATTATCACAGTTAAATAGGACTATCAGTATTTCTAAAGAAGCATTTGAATTCTAATTATCTTCCCAAATTGGGTTTTGGATTCTTTTATTTGCAGCTCTCTTAATTTCATTGTTTTAGGTGATGCTCTTAAAATTGTACCTTTATGATGCTATAAGCTGGAATTTATTATTATCTATCCAAAAGAGAGTAAATGATGTAAGAAGAAGTTAGTAATTAAACTGGTTTAGGTAAAGTATTCTAAAACCTAATAGACACCATTGAAAATAAAATAAGAAAACCAAAATTCTCATTATCATTTCTTTTCTCAAATTCACTGAATGGTCATTTTGCTATATGCCCAACAGCTCTTAAGTGATAATGTAAGTTACAAATTCTAGGATTACTGAAAAATAACACCCACAGATTTCTCATTATTACTCCTTTTCCTCAAATTCACAGAATATTCATTTTATATGCCCAATAGCTTTTAAATGATTATAGGAAGTATCTTATTACTAATTTTTAGGATTATTTAAACCACATCTGCCATTAAAATTTATAGGAAAACTCTAGATAGCTCTTAACAATATGCCATTTCAACTAAATAGGTAGGATATTGAAAAAGTTAAAATATGCTGGTGTATGTTCTTACAAATACACAGTAACTGTGGTGAATAAAATTACAATGTATGTTGTTCTTTGAATAGTAGTTCAGTGGACGATTTACAAAATATCCACATTTCCCAATTAAGTGATAGAATAGCAAGCACATAAAAGAAAAAGTATGTCATGTTATATACTGGAATGGAAAAGCAAAGCTTTTAAACAAATTTTAAAATTATCTATGTGGGGGCAAAGTCAAATGTCAAAAAGAAAATCCAAATGGCTATGATGAGAAGCATAGTGCGGGGCTGGGGCACACAGTCACAAAACACACCGAAGAGTTGCCTTTGCACTTCCTTCTCTTTCATCAGAGGGACTGTTTGCCCCCCACCCTCTCAGTGAAATCTTAGTAGGGATAACTAATGTGGGTCGGATGCCAGGGGATTAGACAAATCCCATGCCATACCTAGTCTATGATTTGATGGAGACTGACTGAACTGCAGACTTGTCCTGCATTCAGGTATGTGGTAATACAGCTCAGTCTAAGCTGAGATCTCAGTCTCAGAATTTGATGTAATCCCACATGCCTAGGTGCTTGGAAGACAGTAGCGAACATCTAAGCCTATCTTAAATTCTACAAATTAAACCTGATCTCTTCTTACCATGTGTTTTCTTACCACGCTGTGGTCTGCTGTCACCAAGTTTGAGTGATCCTACCTCAGTACTCATGCCTTAAGGTGAAAGCGGCTCTTTCCTGACAGTGAAAGTTGAATCAAGCTGTGACTGTCCAATATTCTTCCTTTTACTAGGCCACCAGGGGAGAAGCAAACCCTAAAATGAGGGGAGAATCCTAACCTCTTCTTACCTCTCATTTCTGGTACTGAGGGTGAAAATGAAAACAGCATTCTCTAGTTATGTGAAAACTATGAAAAAAAGTTTTTTGTCATTCAAGCTGTAGAAAAAACCATGACTTGCATATTAGATCATTCTGAATAGCTATACAAAAATCATAAATGATATTTAGTTTACTATATACAAAGTGTTTTGGTTTTTTTCCCACTCAGAGACAAAACCAACATAAAAATGTGTTTTGGGGACTATTTACTTTTATGCTTATGTTGTTGACTGAATATTGATAATGAAATATATCACTTTTATTAATCTTTTTGCAATGAACAGTATTATTTAAGTAGAAGATAAGGTAGACTTGTCCCAAGAAAATGAAAAAATCTGTATTTCAAGCTATTACTTTTGTTCTTGCTTTGCAATTACAACATAGACTTTTTGTCAAATGTCCTCAGACTTCCCAGTTGGACAAAGAGTATTTTACTCCCATCCTTCTCTCAAACATTTTTTACCTTTTCCATTGTTCTAAAGTACGTCATTTCACGAAGGAGAGCTCTAATAGAAAAATGTGTCACGCAAAATAAATAACAAGGCCTCCAATTCCAAACTAGTTTAAACACATAAGGCTTTGTGACAACCTGCCAACCACACTACTGCTGATGGTTTTGTAACATCTTATAGTGTTTTGTGAGAAATCTGAAGATCATGTTGTTCTCTTTTGTGACTCTACTTCCTTTATTCTTTCGCATACCCACAAAACCAAGGCACTTAATTAAGCAAGTTTATAATTCTAATTATCAAATAGCAAAAAGAAAAGACATTTCATTCTGAAAATGTAATGGACTAAAGCACGCAAAGGATACAAGTTCCATATTAAGCAACTTTTCCATCTATTGTTGGTCAGATAACAAAAAATACAAAATAAAAAACAAATTAAACTAATCAAAATGCAATTCTACCTCCATGAGGGCAGAACAAAACATTGATCTTTTGAGAAAAGGAGAAACCCCTCGCCAAGTCCTCATTGCTGCATAACACTTTGTCATAAAGAAAAACAACCTGGGGCTTGAAAATGCCTCTTAATGCACTTCCCAAAAAATTTTAGCCTTTCTGGAATTCCTAATTAACATTGTCAATTTAAAACAATAAGTTTCACTATCAGAGAACCGTGATAAATGAAACTAAGAAAACCACACTAAGCTTGGAAATTTCCATATGAAAATAATTTCTAGATTAACACCACACGTTCCTTTTTTGGTGGAATTCTTGGTTTGACTCCTTAACTTCAAAGCATCAGATGATCTGACTTTTCTTTTATACTGTCTAGCTCTGGATAAAGAGGATATCCATTTCTTAAGAGTTCTCTTTAATCCTTCCATCTCTCTTTGTCTGCTCTGTAACAGTTTTAAATGAGCTCATCACAATAGTTGTTTTGTTGTGGATAACCTGTCTCCTGGTGACATTATCTGGAATGGCCTGAGTCAAGCAAACTAATTCATCTGTATTTCTGCAGCAGAGAAGATGATCCTATTGATCAGTGACTCATTCTTATTCAACCAACATTCAGACTGTACAGAAAAGCATGCATGGTGTTACCCAGCATTAGCTCCTTAGCTTATCATTAACTTCATGTAAAAGATCAGCTTACCTGGCATACACCATCTCCTGAACCTGCCACTCTTGATTGGCATCCCACAGCCTTTGCTGTAGTATAGTATTTAATCTCTGTTGTGGCCTTAATGATTCCATCACAGTAGATATGGACATTGACAGAGCCAGCTGGAAAATCTTATAAAACACAAATGAAAGTTAGGAGCTGAGTATATAATGCATGTATCACATTGTTATATCTTAGGGAATATGAAGTAAGGCTTTAAGAATTCATAACAATTTTACTAACTTTTAGCACTTAAATGTTTCTTTTTGTCCATGGTAGTTAGAAACCACAACATAGAATATACAATTTTATAGTTAACTATTTAAATAAAACTTTACAAGATCAGAATACATGCTAAAGTTATAATAAAAGCAAAGTACTAAATTCCCTCTCTATACTACTAATCTCCTTTTTTGGAATAATCAATAATCATCTCTATATTTTAGAATCTAGAACAGTACAGTCATTCATTAAAAGTCAGGTATTCATTATTAATCTTTCAAAGAAAATTCCCATAATTATAGGCAAGTTTCTCAAAACTGTGTTTGGAAAGAGAGAGTAGAGTTGATTGAAATTATAGAACTTTTAGTCAATTGATCACAGTGAACAACCCTTGGGAAGGCAAGTTTTAATGCCCTGCTATTTAAGTACTCTTTACACTACATCTTCATCCAAACTTTTTTGTGGACAAGTTGTTCAGAGTGACTGGTACACTGCCCTGTGAATTCTGCATTAACATACCAACAGAGTTGAAGTTACCTCAAAATGTTGGGCCTACCATGAAAGAATAACAGTAAACAATCATTTCAAAAGAAAAGTTATTGTGTTTTACTGAAACAAAAGTAAACAAAATTTAGGTCTTTAAATTCATTTTCAAAACACACTTTAAAAACTTTCACTTTGTCACAGAGCTATTTCCCAAATTCTCTTGGAAAGTTGTTACCAAAACATCTGGGGTTTGGAATAAGCCATTAAGTGTAAGACCAAAGCCAGGTCTAACCTTGGTCACCTGATGAAGCTTTGAATATTTGAAAGTTCTTTAGGTTTAAGCATTAATTTTACTTTATCTCTTTAAGAGATTAAAGGACCTCTTTTAATATTGCTCAGGGAAATTTAAAGTCAACAAAAGCAATCTGAAGTTTAAGACATCAAGAAGCTGAATATCCTCTTCTCACATTGTTTGACCAGATACTTAATCTGTATTAATAGGAAAGTTATATGTAGAAAAGTTCTCTTCCCAAAGTAAATAGCCATCCAAGAGCATCTAAGAAAAATTGCAACAAAATACTGTAAGTGATAAAGTACATCTCATCAGCTAAAGCTGTGCACAAATGGTAAAGACGGTTCTCAAGTTACTGGTGTCAATTTAAATCAATTCAGTAGATTTCAGAATGACAGTTTTGAAAGAAGATAATGATATTTTTTTTTATCAGAAAAAAGAGTTTTACAATGGGCATTAGCCTTCTGAAAGGAAGTCAGGTGATGAGTCATGAGAGAGATATGGTGAGAAGATTTGCTTGGTAGTTCTTTGATACAGGATACTTAAAATATTTCAACTTCTTTAGAATCTAATATGAAAATGAACAAATTTATTCAGATTTTCTTGAGTCATTAGTTGACTCAAAACTTTACCATTAAATCTTTTGGTAATGATGTTAATTTTAGAGTAATTCTTCAGAGAGATGCCCTTTTAGTACAGTCTTTGCTGTCTACATTTTCATATCTATTGAATGTCAGTTATTATATCAAGACCTAGTTACCATTACTACCTGTATATCAAGTAGGGTTCCTTTTAGATTTGGATGGTTGAGAGGCCTTCCTTAAGTATATATTACTGAATTGGTTTTTTCATGAAGAGTACCCTCTACTGCTTGATTGTTATTTTAATTGAACTGTGGTCACTGTGGTATCCACATTTTATAGCTCTTCAGTAAAAATAAAACCAATTAATTTAAGGATTCAAATGGAAGAGGGGGAAAGTAGATTCTGCTGTTTCTATCCAGACTAAAGTAGGCAAGTAACATTTACACTGGAAGTATGCACAAATGTAGGTCAAGATCACCAAACCAAGCAAGGGTTTTGGAGTCAGCTCTGAAGAGGAAAACAGGCTTATAATGGAAGAAAAAGATGGAACTCCTTGGTCCCATGAAACATAGATACATAATCAAGTTTACTTACTGAGAAGCAATTGTAAAAATGAAACTCTATTTAAATTTCAAATCTCTAGTTCCAGGCCATTCAAGAGTCCTTGTCAACCTTTCCTGCCTCCGTGATTTAAGTGCTCTGTCCTTCAGTGAGGGACAAACTAATTTATGGAAAATAAAATCCAAAGGTATATGTGAATAGTTTGAACGAAATTCACTAATTTCATAAAAATAGATATTCCACAAATCCAATAACTTTTAAGAGCTTTTTGCTTTTTGTATTTCCATTGTCTGAGAAGCCGTGTTCCTTTATGAACCAAGTTTAGACCTTTACTATATGGTAAACCTTAAGTGAAACCATCTAATGTTTCCATAGGAACTGAAATCAACATGACACTATTTTGATTAGAATATTATTATTAAATGTCAGTGACTTCAAAACCTTGTTCATGCCTAAAAGTTAGTATCAATTTAATATATGTTAAAACCATCTTCTTCAATTACAATATTTAGAAAAATTTCTTATCAACTGTTATTTTTCTAAGCAGGTTCAGCATGACAGTGGCACATCCTAGAGTATTTTTCATGCTCTTTTAATGAAATACTAAGTTATAATTTATATTATCCAGTGACAGTTTCTTAATTAATAGATTCTATATCTTTGTGGATACACTTTATATTTCTTTCAACTTTTAATTGGTTGTCATCCTGCTGTGTAAAATATTTTTCTGGCTGAGCTTCAGGTACCAGAGGAATACTCTGCTCCTTTTGTGTAAAAAAACTGGTTAATATTTATTTCTAGTTTAATGTGTTCACATGGGTTTTCATAATTTTTGGCACAAGCTAGGACTAATAGTAACTTCAAATTCCTTTACAACAAAACAGTCTTGTCGGAGAAAACCTGTGGGCACCCTTAGGAAAGTGCAGTTTTTAGCAAATGAATTAATTATTAGTGAATCAAGTTGCTGAGCTGAAAGGAGAAAGGAAAAGGCAAAATTAGAGGATATTTTCTCAAAAATCAGATCAAGATGTGGAAGTGGCAGAAGAGAAAGATGCAATTTAGAGAAAGAGCATCTAAGGATTTCTTCAGTGGCTTGAATAATTGTACTGTAACACAACTTTGTTTTGCTCTGAATTGATACCAAGTTAGAAAGAAACATACACTTAAAAAGAACATTAATATGGCAAAGTGTTAGGTTGGGTGATGATAAATCTGAACGTTTGGAGAACTGTGAGAGACCTCAGAGCAGGTGATTGGCCTCAAAGTTGAAAAACTCTCTCATACAAATGCACAGACACACACACACGCACATTTACAATAGATGAAGAGAAGGTATCCAAAGAAAAGGAAGAATTATAGTTGGTCTTAGAGGTATGCCTTTTCTGACAGAGAATGCAACTGCCTATCTCAGTATCTATTCTCTCTTTTTCCTTTTAGGAACAGAATTCTCATTGTTTTTGCTAGGTACATTACTATCCAACTAAAAGGACTAGATTTTTTATTCTTCATTCAGCTAGATACGACTTTGGGATTAAGTTCTAAAGAGACAGCAGATATATTTTACAGCAACTTTCGTAATTTAATGAGGCCTTCTTCGTTTCTTTATCCCAGCAGTGTTGATAAACTAATTCTCCAGAAAGAAAAAAAAAGTCCTAATTTAAATTTTTGCCAATTTTTATGGTGTAAATATTCCCAGCATGGTGATTTCAAGCAGCCAAAGTGTTATGGACTCGATTGTGTCCCCGCCACGAAATGCGTATGTTCAGCCCAAACCTCCAATATGAATGCATTTGGAGATAAGAACTTTAAGGAGGTATATAAGGTTAAACTGAGGTCATAAGAGTGGGGCCTTTACCTAATAGGACTGGTATCCTTATAAGAAGAGGAAGAGACATCAGAAGGGCACATGGAAGGAGAAAAGGTCATGTGAAGACAGAGCAAGAAGAAGCCTTGCCAGAAACCAACTTCTGGTCCTTTGACATGAGACTTTCAGTCTCCAGAACCGTGAGGAAATAAAGTTCTATTGCTTAAGCCATACAGTCTCAGATATTTTGTTATGGCAGCCCTGGCAAACTAATACAAAAGATAACATCACTGAATATGAAGTAGGGAAGATATGATATGAAATGGTTTCCATATACCACTACTTCATTGTATTGCTTGGAATATGGGTGTGACAGCAAGAACCACAGAGGCTATCTTGCTCCATGAGGAAGATGGTCACACCTGAGGGATCAGAAATAAGCCTGCATTGAGGACAATATTGTGATACTGCCTACCAGCCTTTAACACCAGCCAGGCACAGTACAGGAAGCTCTGGGTATAGCACCAGAGAAATTTAGAGACAGCAAACCAGATTTTAAGTCATTGATTAAGTCATGAGCCAGATGATCAGAAATCAAGTGACATGAGCAATTGTTCTATCCTGGAAAGAGACTGGACATATGGAGGCCATCTCCTGAACCTTATGTACTCAATATTCTTCAAAGAATCCTGACAGTGGACTGGGGTCTTTAGTATGTTCCACTTTGGTTTTAGGTCCCTCCATTTTAACTTGGTACTCGAAGAAGTACAGAAAAAAAGTTATAAACTTTGTAGACTATTATTAGATATGTTATATGATTGAGGTCATTTCCGGCCCCAAGAAGTCATGACTGGGTGTAGGGATTATATATGAGATGACAAAAAATTGGGAGTCTTTAGAGCATGATTTCCCGAGAGTAAAAGGGGCCAAAAAAATTGGTGGCTTTTATATCCAGAGATACAGAGGACTAAGAGACGAGAGCAGGCAATGTGAAGACTACAATATTTTTGGAGAAAGATGGTGTCCTCAATTCTCTTCCTTATGGGGAAGAAAAGGAAGTATTTTAGTGGTTTAACCACACCCCATCCAGAAGCTAAGGGGAAGTATTTTAGTAGTTTAACCACACCCCACCCAGAAGCTGTTTTACTCCAGAAAAAAACACTCTTTATGTTTAAGAGAATTGCTGGAGGGAGAGACTGACATTTTGTTTCTCAGTTGGATGTTTACATGTTATCTTATACCTTCTCTCTCCTATCTCCAAACATCCTAAAAGCTTAAATAGAGAAGCTAATTTATCAATAAGGAAATTGAGGCACAGAAAGATCAAAAGACTTACCTAAAGCTGACCAGTAAATGGCTTAACAAAGAATAAAAACAGCTCTCCTGGCCACCAGTCAAGTGTTTCTTAGGCTCCACTGCAAATTCTGGACAGATCACTAGCCCTTAAGAGTATGCCAGACACTCTTTCTTACTCCCCAGTTAGTGTATAGAAAAAGGAACCCTATTATATAGTCATTGCTGTTCAATGGAACTTTTTGAGACAATGGATTTGTTTTAATAAAGCACTTGAGATATGGTTAGTGCAACTGAGGAACTGAATTTTAAATTTTATTTGATTATAATAAAGTTTAACCAAATGTGGCTAATGGCTACCATATTGGCTAGTGCAGCTACAAAGCGTAATTTCTCTAGATGTCATTTGTGATCCACTAGTACATCATGACATCAATTAGTAGGCTTTGACTAACACTGAAAATGAAAAGAAATTGAATTTCTAGTTCTCTATTTACATTACCCAGATATTCTTGCATGTTGTCCACTTTTCCATTCAGTCCTTAACATGTTAACCATAGTTACTTAAAATTCCCTGTCTGATAATTCCAATATCTGTGTCACATCTAAGTCGGCTCTGATGTTTGCTTTATCTCTTTATACTAAGTTTTTTGGGGTGCCTTGTAATTTGTTGTTGAAAACCAGACAGGTTGTATTGGGTGTAAGAAATGAAAATGGTAGGCATGTACTGAGAGAATTTATAGGAATCTGGCTAGGTCTTGGGCTGTATTTAATGTTTGCTGTAGCTTGAAGATGGCAGAGGCTGCAGATTCCTCCATCTTCCTTGTTTTTGTCTTCCCGCTTGACCCTGTGCTTCCCTAAGTACCCTTCCTCAGCTGCAGAAAGGGTCTGCGTGTTGCAGAACTTCCAGCTAACCCACTGCCCCTATACTGGGGCCCAACTGTGGTGGTCAGGCTGCAGGGAAGGGAAGCCTTCTAATGTTATAAGTAAGTCTCAGTCTTTTAGTGGGTCTGTGTCTCTTGCTGTTACCTTCACAAGTGTCTCTGCTGTGGTATACCTTCCTCCTCCCCACCTGGGAGAGACAGGGAGGCTGTGGGGGCTTCAGAGGACTGGATGTTCATTCCCTACTGGGTAAAGGTGCTGGTAGAGTGGTTTCCATTGGAGAATAGGCCTTTGTTACAGGGCACTTTCTGGGAGTATTTCACTGACATTATTCCTCTCCTGATCCAGCAGAGACTCCAGAGGACCTTTCTCAGAGCTTCACTACGCCAGCCTGCTGGGGTTACTGGTGCCTCATAAGACTGTAACCCCCAGGAGATTTTTACTCTCAGATTAGTTCATACTCAGCCTTGAGCAATTCATCAAAATTACCATTTAAATGTTCCTACTAGTTTATGGCTCCTGTGCCTTTCGCTTCTGGTAAGTAGATCTTGGATGTCACTCCTTTGATTGCCTTTCTCTCCAGATTTTGGGATGGTTGTTCAGCTTTTTCTTGTAAAAAGAGGAGTGAAAACTTCCAAGCTTTTTACATGTCAAGGCTGAAACAATTAATCTAAACATTGCTTTTCAAACCTTTGCTTTAATTATGTATTTATGCAAATGTACTCGTTTATGATGTAAAATGTAGCTGTTGCTAGGGTTCAAAATATTTCAAGAAACAATGCCATGAGGCAGAGAAAATAAGACTGTGGAACCATTTCTGCCAAGGCATGTCCCATCTGTATTCCCATACACATTCAGGGAACCATCCTATATACTGCTACATAACTGCCAGCATTTTATAAGAAAATCTCTCATTAATTTACATAATATACCAGTTGAGAAGAGTTGGAAAGGTTTTCATTAACATAACTGATAAATAGTGGTTTATTTATTTATATTTGTTACTGATGCCGGGGTTCTTGTTTGCGAAGCTGAAGAATGAGCTTCACAGTCAAGGTAGGAGAGCGAGGTACAGGCTTTTATTTAGAGATAAAGTGAAAGGACAGAGCTCCCGGCTCACGCCAGGAGGGGACAAGAGAGTCCGTGGTGGTGCGTTGTCTAGGGGGTTTTATAGGCAGTTGAGGATTTTTCGAGAACATGAAGAAACTTAGGGATGGGGACTTGTTAAGTGGTTCCTGAATATTAAAAATCAACTTAACTGTAAGGAATTTCCTGCCTTGATTTCTCTCTGGGACACCAGAGCCTTGGTCTGGGAGCATATCAAAAGGCTGCCTGCCCAGCCCCCAAGGTGGGCTGAGGTATTGTTTACTTGCTAAAGAATCTTGCCTCTTGAACTTCCTGGGTGTTAAAATACAATCTTATATTCAAGATGGAATTCTTCCTGCCCTTAACTATGCTGTTTACAACTGGGTCTGCATGCTAAGTTAGTTGCTCAGTTTGCAGAATCACCTCGTCAGAGGAAAGACAGCACATAGGCCTGGGCCTTTTGGTATGCTAAAGTGAATCTTCCACATGGTTACAAAAGTTTAGCATAATAAAACGTGTGCTACTCTTCTTTATCTGGGGAACATTAAGTGATTTCACTGAAGAATGATTTTAGAGCTCAATGTTAAACATAGAGTTTTAGCAGGGGGGGGTTCCTTGCATGTAGTTACATTGCTCTGACTGCAAATATCCTGCCCTGCCCCCTCCAGAGGCCCTCACCCTACTCTGACTACATCCATGGTCCCTGTCTCACTACTATGAATTTCATTGCATTGCACACTTGTGAAGGTCACAGCCAAGGGACAACAGGCCCACTAAAAGACTGAGACTACTCATAACATTAGAAGGCTTCCCTTCCCTGCAGCCTGACCACCACAGTTGGGCCCCAGTATAGGGGCAGTGGGTTAGCTGGAAGTCCTGCAACATGCAGACTCTTTCTGCAGCTGAGGAAGGGTACTTAGGGAAGCACAAGGTTAAGTGGGAAGACAAAAGCAAGGATGATGGAGGAATCTGCAGTCTCTGCCATCTACAGCTACAGCAAACATTAAATACAGCCCAAGGCCTAGCCAGGTTACTATAAACTCTCTCCGTACATGCCTACCTACTCAGTTTTTTTGCTGTTCAACCACACAGACAATATTATGGCCTAGTATATCTTAGAAAATATGGAGTGTTAGTTTTCTGCTTTTCTGAAAAACATATGACCTGTGACATCTTATTCTTTGTACTGCTCTTAGGTACTAGGTAAATTGAACATAAAATCTTAATGTGAACAATTTTATTTGACATTTTGATTTGTTACTTGGGAAATATTATCTAAGTACTTCTTAATTTGCAATATTGATTTTTCTGTAGTGATTTTAGTCTAACTAGATTTAGTTTAAACTCTGAAACTAATTAGAAATTATTTGTCCATTAAATCATTTTAAAATGTGGCATAAGGAAGTAGGGGGTTTTGGAAGAGAAAGAAGGGACAGAGAGAATTCTTTCTCATCTCACTTCTGCATATACTTGTCCATGACAGGAAGCTCTGTCTGAAATGTTTATAAATTCTGGGTGTAGTCTTTCCTTTTTGTAATCAAACTGATCTAAACTGTTCAAGGAAATCCATACAGGGGATATATGCCTTGCGTAACACAACAGAAAAGGTTTGTAAATGCTCTGTAAATGAATTTCATAATAGCTACATTCTTAAAGGGGGGAAAAAGCTCAGAAGCATCTGACATACTCTTTAATTTTAAATATTTTTACTTCATTTCCAAATTCTTAAAATTGGAATTTAAAATTTCTACTTTAAATTTACTTTAAAATATTTTATGAAGTTCACACTTATGAAGTTTTATATTTTTATTCTCTATAAAAGGATATTATAAATTCAAAAACCAAGTAGTCCTACATTTATATCAAAACATTCAGATATTAATCTATTAGGTTATGATTTTAGTACAGTTATTATGGTAAATATGGCTATTCCATCTGGAACTTTAAATCTGATATAAATTATCACACTGCAAGCAAAGTTGAATAATAAAATGGTTAACTTCATAAATTAAATAAGGAAAAGAGGGAAGATTGTATATAGAATGGTACTATTATGGTAAATAGTGAAAAAGAATTATGCTTTGCAAAACAGCCAAAAATATACTTAATGGTAAGGAAAAAAAAAGAAGAAAGGAAAAAAGAAAAAACATGAAGAAAATCCAAATTATCTGCTAATCCTGTTACAATAAGGTGAATAATGTCATTCCATATTTGATAGCTCATATATATTAAGATGATCTCTACTGCCATTCTTAAAAATATGTGATGTTATTGGCTGTAATTTCACCCCATAGTACACAAGCTAATTTCTCATAATTTACACTTTCATACTTTTTTGATCCAGACTAATAATAACAACCTTAGGTATGGGAAAGCTAAACACAGGAAACACCTGCAGAACGTATTAGTTTCGTGAGGAAGTGAAACCATTTATCATAAATTTATTAAAAGAAACTCAGGATGATGTTTTATATTTGTTAAAGCATAAAAAAAAATTCTTACCTAAAGCTTTTATACACCAGACTGTCTTACTCCAACGGGCTGGCTGTGTTCTAATGCATTTGTTATTGGATGTAAACGCAACCTCCACAGTATCACCAATTACTTCATCTCTCAAAATAATAAATATTTCACCAGGATTCTGTAAGATGAAAAATATAAGCCATTTAAGCACATGAAAAACTTTACATTAACCATTACAATTATTAATGACAAAGACTGCACACGATAATGTCTTCCATTATGTCCATATTTTCAACCATATTCAGAAATGAAATTTGTAAATGGTATTCTCACTGCATTTTGTCACTTGGTGTCTATTGAATATTTAAATTTTTTTCCAACACTGTATTTTGCAACTGAAAAAACAGTGAGGACTTAGCTGCTCTCTTTTCTACTTGCCTCTTCCCTGTGTGTGAAGCTGCCTACCTCAAGGTAATGAGCATCACCTCACAGACCTCCAGGCAAATTTAAGTCAATTACTAACCAGATCCTTTTTTCCAAATCCTTTTCCTTCGCCTGTCTAGAACTTGGTGCATTTATCTATAAATGACAGGACTGAACAAGTTTACCCTTAAAATCTCCTACAATTTAAATATGATGAATTGTTCTAAATATTCAATAGTTTTAAATCTTACCAGAGAATCTCTTGTTACTCTTTATTTATGATGAGTATCTGTGAAGGTTACTGAGTTGACGGAAGGTTATAAATTTAAAAGTTTCAAGATATTAAGGTGGAAAAGCCAAATCTATGTACATAAGATAAAAAGGGTTATTGAAAACCTTTTTGGGAAAAATCCAAAAAAAACAGGGATAAGAAAGTTAGAATTAATACAGAGAAAAAGAAGGAATTAGCACTTATGGAGCACTTATTTTATACTAGAAATTATGCTAAACACTTTTTATGTAAATATATCTCCTTTAGTCCTAGCTAAAACATACACACACACCAAAATCAAAATGGAAGGTTATTACTTTTCTCTTTGCTCTCTTTTGTAATACAGGTACATTCTGAAGATTAATCAGAACTATCTAAATTCAGAGTTGACATCATGCTGTTTAAGCCTTCAAAATAACAAAAATGGAATAGTCTTCCTATGATATCTCACCTTTAAAACGCTTTCTTCAAAGTCAAATGAAATTTCAGTCCCTCATTTGTATGCTCTTATAAAATTGGGCTTACCCAAAGGCATTAATTTCAAAGTTCTCCTATTTAAATGTTATCCCCCTAAGCATAAATTACCTACTGATAAAACTTACATCTTCAACAACCTGTACCAAAGAGTTTCTACAAATATGTTGATGACAAATCATTTCAGCTGACACATCCACACATTGGGCATTTTTCAACCAGAGTCTAATGCTCCCAAGATTTGTCCACAGGATATTTGAACTAAACTTCTCCTCACCAACTACACTGTATGTGGATAAAGGATCCCTCTGTTCCCCTGTCACTCCTGCCCCATGCCTACATGTCAGGAACGCCTCCATTTCCCTCCTGTGCCTGCCCAGAGTACTGCTTTAAGTCCTAAGGTCAATCCTTCAGAAAGTTTGAAAGCAGAACAGCAGCTCCACTACTGATAAAACTAAATTTATGATTTGTGTGACCTAGCATTTTCTCCATTGTATTAAATTTACCATATAATTGTATCTTTCATTAAGATGTCCATAAAATTAAGGACAGGGCTGGACCAGTGCAAGCCTCCCCTCAATCTCTCCCTTACATCTGCCTCCTCCTCTCTACAGGACCTCACTTCTAGCACAGTTATTTAATCCCTTTGTCCTCCTACTTGTCTCCTCACTTCCAATCTTTAAAGACTTCCCATTTCACTTTGGCTCAAATACCCCAGATCCTCTGCTTCAAAGCTCTTCAGAGTTCTCATCCATGTGCACATCGCTTCTTGGTTAACTTTGACCTTTCCCCTTCTAAACGTTCTAAGGCTTAGTTAGCATCCTTCCCCAGTGTTTTATTCACCCAGCTAAACCACCCTCATTCATGAGTGCTCACACAGGCTGCTTACATGTCAGATCCATCCTTAATAAAGGGCAGGACTCAACCTTTCAACCATTTCCAGAGAAAAGTTCTAAACAAAGGACAAGCCCACTGACCGCCCCAAATAAGGCCCCTACATCTTCATTTGCAGCCAGGGTCAGCCTCATGGGTGAGCGACCTGCATGGCTACACAGGCCCTGCACTTGGCTTACCACTGCTGCCACTTCCTTGAAATGCTTAATAACTTAAACGAGGGCTCCATTGCTTTCATTCTGCACTGACCCCTGCTAATTAAGTAGCTGGTACTGTGTACATGACACTGGCATGCTGTTTAGTTCCTATTCTCCCTCCATCTTCCCTTCCTATCCTGTCCAAGTCAGGTTTAACAAGCTCCACAAATCCCCCCTACAACTTCAGCCAAGAGGGGTTTTACAGCTTCCAAAGAAATTATAGAGCATTTCACACCCATGTTCCTGATTTGACCCTGTCATGCTCTTTGCTCTTAATTAGTTTTTCATGTCTGTGTCTTAGCTTCCCAGCTAGATTTTAAACAGCCTGAAGGTATTGTTCTTTTTTCATATCGTTGTGGTATCTTGCAACAATTATGTACATAGAGATAACCTGCATACATTTTTTTTAATCAAGATGGAATAAGTCTGTGAAAATATGACATTTTAAAATTGAGCATGCCTAGCTCTACTCCTTATCCTCCTCAGGGACTTGCAGTTTCACCTGCTTCCTGGATCTCTACACAGCAAGTGGCCTGCCTCCAGGAGGAAGGCCTGCACTGGCCCAGCCCCGTCCTTAGTAACTACGGGCATCTTAATGAAAGATACAATTATATGGTTACATTTAATTCAGTGGAGAAAATATTAGGTCACTCAAATAGTCAGAAATTTAGTTTTATCCATTATGAAACTGCTATTTTGCTTGCAATCTTTCCAACTCCTCTTTTTATTCCTTATTTAGTTCTGAGCTTTCAGAGAGAGAAGGAGTTATATAATTATCACTTTCCAACTCTAATGTGTGTTGCATTTGCTGTAACCTTGATAGTGGAACAAAAGGGCTGGAACTTGGTCTAAAATATAACATAGTGAAGTTTCTGGTTCTTCAGGGCTAGTAACTTTAGACCTTAATGATTTATTATGCACAGGTGACAAAGGGTTTTGATCCCAGTGGAACACTGTATCAGCACACTATGACTTGTGTACAAACTAGTGGCTCTTTTCACACAGGACACCTCCATTGGTTAGAGCTGCACAAGCAGAGACAAGCGGGCCTGTGCATGCCGGGACTGGGCCGCCGGTTCCTGCAGCTGACTGTGATCCGACCCAGGACTGAAGAGCAAGGGTGGGTTTCTGGCAATAATTCCAAATTCAGCTGCTAACCCTCTCCTTCTACAATCACCTCAGAAAATTTTAAAACTCCTAATATCCAGGCCTTAAAATTCATTGACTTCCTATCTCTCATGGTCAATTACCCTACAAGTCAGTATCAAGAAGAATATACTGCGAAAACAAATGTCTTGGCCCATAACAACAAAAAAAAGGATTAAAAAATACAAAAACAGAACAAAGGATACTAATCCAAAAAAAAGGTAAAAGAAGAGGCCAAATTAAGTAGCAGATTTAAACTGTTAAAACTCATCTAGGTATTTCTCAAAGAGATGGGGAAAAACTTACATTAATAGAACACTGGGGGCAAATCTTCACTAGTACATGAAAAAAAAAGTTGAAGAAAACATATTTTATGCGATTTTAAAAATGACACAAGATTTTCAAGCCCAGGAAATCCAAAACCCAAAGAAGTTATAATTCTGGGAAAGGTGACTAAGCAGAGGGATCCACACGCTCAGGCTCCTGGGGTCAAGAAGCGCAGCAGCATTTACCACCGCCGCAGTTAAAAAACCCACTGCAGATGATTCTCCAGGACAGATGAGGGAACAAGGAAGCACTCTCCTAGGAGGCAGACCCTCACACTGAACGAGTCCACAGCAGGAGCCAGCAGCAGGATTTGGTGCCTGTACCAATTTGTCTTGATTACTGTAGCTCTGTAGTAGAGCTTGAAGTTGGGAAGCTTTTTCTTCCTTCTCAGGATTGCTTTGGCTATTCGGGATCTTTGGTGGTTCCATATGAATTTTAGAACTATTTGTTCTAGCTCATTGAAGAATGCCATTGGTATTTTGATAAGGATTGAATTGAATCTGTAGATTTCTTTAGGCAGGGTGGCCATTTGGACAATATTAATGCTTCTTATCAATGAGCATGGGATGCATTTCCATTTATTGGTGTCTTCTTTATTTCTCTCATGAGTGTCTTATAGTTTTATGGGTATTGGTCTTTCACCTCCTTGGCTAGGTTTATTTCTAGGTATTTTATTCTTTTTGATGCAATTGTAAAAGGAATTGTTTTCCTTATTTCTCTTTCTGCTAGTTCATCATCAGCATATAGGAATGAAACAGATTTCTGTGTAATGATTTTGTATCCTGCAACTTTGCTGAATTCAGTGATTAGTTCTAGTACTTTTGGAGTGGGTTCTTTAGGGTTTTTTATGTACAATATCATGTTATCTGCAAAAAGGGACAGTTTAACTTCTTCCTTACCAACTTGGATCCCTTTTATTTCTTTGTGTTGTCTGATTGCCGTGGCTAGGACCTCCAGTACTATGTTGAATAAAAGTGAGGAGAGTGGGCATCCTTGTCTTGTCCCCAATCTTAAAGGAAAAGTTTTCAGCTTCTGCTATTAAGTATGATATTGGCTGTGGGTTTGTCATAAATGGCCTTTATTATGTTGAGGTACTTGCCCTCTGTACCCATTTTGTTGAGAGTTTTTATCATGAATGGATGTTGAGTTTTGTCAAATGCTTTTTCAGCATCTATGGAAATGATTATGCAATTTTTGTCCTTCTTTTTGTTGATGTGGTATATGATGCTGATGGATTTCAAATACTGTACCATCCTTGCATCCCTGGAATAA
The DNA here is from genome assembly GCF_030020395.1 of Manis pentadactyla. NCBI lineage: Eukaryota > Metazoa > Chordata > Mammalia > Pholidota > Manidae > Manis > Manis pentadactyla. Next base: position 85,763,274 of record NC_080023.1, on the reverse strand, counting down.
ATCCTACTTGATCACAATGGATGTTCTTTTTGATGTATTTTTTAAATTCAGTCTGCTAATATTTTGTTAAGTATTTTTGCATCTATGTTCATCAGGGATATTGGTCTGTAATTTTCTTTTTTTGTGGTGTCTTTGCCTGGTTTTGGTACTAGAGTGATGTTGGCTTTATATTATGAGTTTGGAAGTATTCCCTCCTCTTCTACTTGCTGGAAAACTTTAAGGAGGATTGGTATTAGGTCTTCACTAAATGTTTGATAATATTTAGCGATGAAGCTACCTGGTTCAGGCATTTTCCTGTTAGGTAGTTTTTTGATTATCAATTCAATTTCATTGCTGGTAATTGGTCTGTTCAGATTTTCTGTTTCTTTCTGGGTCAGTCTTGGAAGGTTGTATTTTTCTAGAAAGTCATCCATTTCTTTTAGATTATCCAATTTGTTAGCATATAATTTTTCATACTATTCTCTAAAAAATCTTTGTTTTCCTGTGGTGTCCATGGTGATTTTTCCTCTCTCATTTCTGATTGTTTATGTGTGTACACTCCCTTTTTTCTTGGTAAGTCTAGCTAGGTGCTTATCTATTTTGTTAACTTTCTCAAAGCAGCAGTTCCTGCTTAGATTGATTCTTTCTATTGCTTTATTCTTGATTTTATTTCTGCTCTAATCTTTATTATGTCCCTCTTTCTATTGACCTTGGGCCTCATTTGTTCTTCTTTTTCTAGTTTCATCAGTGAGTTTAGACTGATAACATGGGATTGTTCTCCTTTCCTGAGGTAAGCCTGTATTGCAATATACTTCCCTCATAGCACGGCCTTCACTGTGTCCCACATATTTTACAGTGTTCAGTTATTGTTGTCGTTTGTCTCCATATATTGCTTGATCTGTATTTTTATTTGGTCATTGATCCATTGATTATTTAGGAGCATGTTGTTAAGCTTCCATGTTTTTGTGGGCTTTTTTGTTTTCTTTGCATAATTTACTTCTAGTTTCATACCTTTGTGGTCTGAGAAGCTAGCAGGTACAATTTCAATCTTTCTGAATTTACTGAGTCTCTTTTTTGGCTTAGTATGAGATCTGTGCTTGAAAATGTTCCATGCGAACTTGAAAAGAATGTGTATCCTGCTGCTTTTGGGTGGAGTGTCCTGTAGATGCCTGTTAGGTCCATCTGTTCTAGTGTGTTTTTCAATGCCTCTGTCTCCTTACCTATTTTCTGTCTGGTTGATCTGTCCTTTGGAGTGAGTGGTGTGTTGAAGTCTCCTAAAATCTGTGTATTGCATTCTATTTCCTCCTTTATTTCTGTTAGTATTTTTTTCACATATGTAGGTGCTCCTATGTTGGGTGCATAGATATTTATAATGGTTATATCCTCTTGTTGGACTGAGCCCTTTATCATTATGTAATGTCCTTCTTTGTCTCTTGTTACCCTCTTTGTTTTGAAGTCTATTTTGTCTGATGCAAGTACTTCAACTCCTGCTTTTTTCTCCCTATTAGTTGCATGAAATATCTTTTTCCATCCCTTTACTTTTAGTCTGTAAATGTCTTTGGGTTTGAAGTGAGTCTCCTGTATACAGCATATAGATGGGTCTTGTGTTTTTATCCACTCAGTGACTCCATGTCTTTTGATTGGTGTATTCAGACCATTTACATTTAGGGTAATTATCGATAGATAGGTACTTATTGCCATTGCAGGCTTTAGATTCATGGTTACCAAAAGTTCAAAGGTAGCTTCTTTACTATCTAACAGTCTAACTTGACTCACTTAGTATGCTATTACAAACACAATCTAAAGTTTCTTTTCTTTTTCTCCTCCTTTTTCGTCCTCCTCTATTCTTTATATACTGGGTATCATATACTCTACTCTTTGCGTATCCCTCGACTCAATTTGGGGGTAGTTTATTTAATTTTGCATTTGCTAAAAATTAATTGGTCTACTTCCTTTACTGCAGTTTTATTTTCTCTGGTGACAGCTATTTAGCCTTAGGAGCACTTCCATCTGTAGCAGTCCCTCCAAAATACACTGGAGAGACACTTTCTGGGAGGTAAATTCTGTCAACCTTTGCTTATTTGGAAATTGTTTAATCTCTCCTTCAAATTTAAATGATAATCTTGCCAGGTAGAGTATTCTTGATTCAAGGCTCTTCTGTTTCATGGCATTAACCATATCATGCCACTCCCTTCTGCCCTATAAGGTCTTTGTTGAGAAGCCTGATGGGTTTTCCTTTGTATGTGATCTTTTTTCTCTCTTTGGCTGTTTTTAATATTCTTTCCTTATCCTTGATTTTTGCAATTTTAATTATTATATGTCTTGGTGTTGTCTTCCTTGGGTCCTTTGTGTTGGGAGATCTGTGCACCTCCATGGCCTGAGAGGCTATGTCCTTCCCCAAATTGGGGGAGTTTTCAGCAATTACCTCCTGTAAGACACTTTCTATCCCCTTTTCTCTCTATTCTTCTTCTGATATCCCTATAATGTGAATATTTTTCCATTTGGATTGGTCATACAGTTCTCTTAATATTCTTTCATTCCTAGAGATCCTTTTTTCTCTATGTGCCTCAGGTTCTTTGTATTCCTCTTCTCTAACTTCTATTTCATTTTCTATCTCCTCTACTTTATCTAATCTGCTTTTAAATCCCTCCATTTTATGTTCATTTTTGATACTGTATTTTTTAAAGTTTCTTTCTCTTTCTTGAATTCCTCCCTAAGGTCTGTACTGTTTTTCTGTAGCTCCGTAAGTATGTTTATGATTTTTATTTTGAAATATTTTTCAGGAAGATTGGTGATTTCAGTTTCACTTGGCCCTTTCTGGTGTTTGTGGGATTTTGGTTTGTACCAGGTCTTTTGATGTTTCATATTTGTAAAAATAACTTGGAGTAGGCACTGCCCTTTAGTGCTCAGAAGTTCTACACTCTGGAGCTGCTCAGCCCCTGGAGTGATGCTGGGATTTGCAGGCAAGTGGCACTGGTGCCTGCCAGGAGGAAAGAGCTCTTTCCTCTTTCCCAGCTGCAGTGCCTGCCTGCACTGCCAGGGCCAGTGGGCCAAGCATGTAGGGAAGCACCTCTATGCTCCACCCTTTGTAGCTGTCATAGGCAGACCACCATCCGGCTGGCTTGGTGCAATGGCAGGAGGAGCAGGTTTGTGAGTCTGTGCTGGCTGGGAGGAAGGAGCAGCAGGCTGCATATTGTGGGGGGGGCCTCAAAGCTGCATTGTCAGCCAGGTGTAGGAGTACCTGATGCTACTGCAAGTCCCCAACCTGCTGTCTTAGTGGGCTGGGACAATTTTGTCCATCTGTCCTTTCTCCTCAGCAGCAAGCTCTGTGCAATCCTTGCCCCTTTAGCAGCCCTCTCACTGTTGGTAAGTCTCTCAGAGGGCCCGCCTTTCTTTTGTCCCAGTATGGCTGGTTGTGGGTACCTGTTCTCCACAAGTGGCTGGAATCTCACTCTCTCCAAGTATTCCACCTGTCTTAGCTTTCCAACCCCACTAATATCCAGAGCACCATGTAATGTAGGTTCATGCTCCCAGAGCACATCTCCAGGGCTGGGTGCTCAGCAGTCCTAGGCACCCACTCCCTCTATGCTCTGTTTCTCTTCCTCGCACCAGTAAACTGGGGTGGGGAAAAGGTTTGGGTCTCCCCAGATTGTTACTTTGGTACTTTACCCTTTCCTGTGAGGTCTGCTCTTTTCCCCAGGTGTAGGCCATCTGCCACCACCTTCTTTCCTGTTGCTCTTTCAGGATTAGTTGTAAGAGCTATATTTTCAAATTATATGTGGTTTTGGTAGGAGGTTTCTGTCTCACCCCTCATTCCCCCATCTTTAATCCAATAATAATAATAGGAGGTTTTATATTGTTCAAATTTTACTGTTGTAGATATTTTTTAAACCAGCTATTTAGACACATTGGATAATTTTTTAGAGCAATTTTTAGTTCTAGTGGGTTTTTTTTTCTTTTCTGCATTGATACTACCTACTTAAAAATAGTTCTCATTCTCCTCTTATTAAAGTCTCTTCTATTTATTTCTGTCTCTTCCATTAATTCTGCTTCAATAGGAGCCACCAGTTCTGGTTGCTTAGTCTGATCTCCCTCCCTTAAGTTCCTGAGTCCTTAAGTGGATTGTAATTTTCCTTTGCCTGCTCCCCTGTGTCAGTTTCCTTAAATCTGTAGTTCAAGTTCCTGGGATCTCTAAGGTAGTATCCAGGAAGCTTTTGTTTCTCTGGAACTAATAGCATAATAGCTGAAAACAGTAATTCTTCCACTTAGGCAAGGGGTCTGGTGATGATGGAATTAAACTTCACCCAAATGGAGAGAAAGTTCAGCTTCCCCTAGGATTCTGGTACCAGCAGGACAGAGGATTCTCTCTGCAGAGACACCTCCCAGCAAGCAGACAAGTGCTGACCATCTACTGTCTTCTACCAGAAGAACCCTTTAATTCAACTCTCACAAGGCTCTCCTGTGTCTTTGGCTCTTCCTTTTCAAGAACAGCACAGATCCCGAGGGCCAGAATATTTTTATTTTCTGGAGATTATTTGGCCCCAGATTTAGGTCAAGCTATACCAGTAGACTTATTTTAATGGTTCATTTCAAAGAAGACTAAGGAAGAAGAAATGTCTGCAACTATATATTCACATAGTGGCTTTCTCAGAAATCTTCCCCCACCCTGACTCTATACTCTGTTATATTTTTATTCCTCAAAGAACCAGCTCTTCTAGTTCTTATTAATATTGCTACTTGGTAATGTAGGCCTTTGATACATGTTTTATAATTGAAAAATCGGTGATCCAAAAAAATAAGTATTTTCAAATTCTATTCGAGAATATGTTTCCATTTATGAAAATAAAATCCTGGCTCTCGTTAATATGTAAGTGGCTTTATATATACAGCAATTATGTTTCTGTTGGCAGTATGCTAAGTAACATTTGATAAAATTAAGCTTTCATCTTTGTCAGTATTTTATTATTCAAAATATGTATGCCTTTGCCTACTAATTGCCAAACATTGTTCTGGGTTCTCAGGGTACAGACATCAACAAAGTAGACAGAAACGCCCATTTATTGGTAATTGTCTTAGAGCTTACATTCTAGTGAAAGGCAGTATCTATGAAAATGTGAGGGTTATTTAAATAGCAAGGCATCTTTACTGACCTCACATGGAATTTCAGTGGGAAGCACGATTGCCAGTGGTCTGGGGCTCCCTGAAGATTCTGGTAATTTTTCAAATTCATTTCTCTCACTTATTTCTCCAGAATGTTCTACTCTTGAGACTGTTGGAGTACTGACTGTAAGGTATTCCTCAGAACCTAGAGAAAAGTTGATGAACATGGATATTATAATTAAAGGCAATATTATTTTCTCCAGTACTATAAAGGCAAATTTCTGAATAATTGATTTAATTAATATATGGGACAACTGAACTGAGCTTAAGATAGCTGAAATAATTGAACCAATGTCAATAATTAAAATAATACTTTACAATTTAACTAGTATTATAACCTTAGTGACTAAACTAAACCAGCTACATAATAATGCATTCATCTACTAGATTCATCTACTAGTTACAGGTTTACTCCCCAAACTCCAACCACCACTTAACATTTTCTCTTAATATTAAAACAGTACATCTGAAAAACATGAAACTTTCTCTTGACTATAATTAAGGAAATTTATTTTAAATCAAAACAATTTAAATCAGAACAATTATTTATCCTTTGCATATATTTCTAATTTAAAAAAAACTAGTTTAACAGTGAACTATTAGTTTTCATCAAATGTTAATATGTTCTGTGAAAAAAAGTGTTTCATATCAAATTAGTTGGGTTTCTTTACTGGCAGCGTTTCTAAGAACTCTGAAATATGCTAATGTGAATTTTGAATCTCAAAAAAGGGAAGAGTCTTTGATTTCTTTTTCTTTTTAACATTTAGTAATTTAGCATTTGGTCTCAATAATTAAAACATTTTTCTCTATTGAAGAAAAAAATGGGTTAAGAGAGATGTATAATGTTTTTATTACTCAACGTTTCAAAGCCCAAAGCATTTGATTACAGCACAGAACCAGTGTGGCTGAAACCAAGGCTCTTGCAAGGAGATCACACCTGCAAAGTCTTAGGCCCACCCCAGAACTACCCCTCAAATCCCCAAAGAGGGATGTGGAAAAAAGGGAAGGAAAGCAGCCTGCAAGAGGTAGAAACTGGTCTGACACTGTGTAAAGGCTTTGGTGTTGCTGGAAGTTGGCTTAGTATGAATAGCAACAATTTCACTAAACATCAACATCAGACAAGGCCACTCTCACCATGATGGATCAAGTCGGAGATGAAATACTTTGTAATCATGTCTGAATCCAGGCAAAAACATGAACATCACCCAAACCACAAAAAATAAGCAAACATCTGAATCCTGGCTCTAGTGAGTGAGCACTATTCTTTAACAATTCCAGCCTTAGCTTCTTTTAATTTCTCTTGCCTTCTAGATAGGTAATCTACTTCTCCCAGTTTGTCTGGGATTTTCCTGGTTTGGTCCCTGAATGTGCTGTGTCCCAGGAGCTCCCTCAGTCTAAAGCTTACTGGTTGAATATACAGCCTCAAGCATAATTAGGTGGTCACCGTGCTTCTCTATAAAATTCATGAATTTGCCAAATAATAAAATCACAACTCTTTTCTGACAGCAAGCAACCTATAAAAAAAACCACTCTGCTTCCTTGAACCCTCCCTCAGATCACTTGACAGAAGCCTAAGTCTTTTCTAACACCTTCTACAAGAAGTCTTTTCTAACACCTTCTTACTGAAACACCCCATGGTTTTCCATGGTGTACTTTCTCTTCACTGCATTTAGCAAAAAATCCAAATCATTCAAGCACAGGTATATTCCCAGTAGTCTCTGCTAAAGAACATTAACAGGATAAAAAGGAAAAAGAGTCAAAGGCAATACAGATGAATGTAGTTAGAATTTTGTTCTCACTGTATCCAAAAAAGTGAAGTTACCAGTTTCATACAGGCAATTCTATCAGTAAAGCAGAGTAATAAAAGAAATGCCCTCTAGAAAGAAGCCATCTCCATGCCACATCTAGGGAGAACATTATTTTTTCTGTCTGATGAAAGTTACAGGAAAAAAATACAAGAGCACCTGGGAATTTCAGATTTCTCCTGGTACTAGTCTTGCTTGAAATAAAAAACAGCCTTTGTGTCTCTAGTAATTTAAAACATTCATAAGGGAGTCTCATTTTCTTTCTCTTCTCTTCCTCACTCTCTCTCTCTGTCTGTCTCTGTCTCTGTCTCTTTCTCTCTCTCTCACACACACATACACACACATCAAAACAGTGAAAGGTTATACAGAACTGGCTCAATCATTCTGTGAACTGATGAAAGAACAAGGAAACTGATTTTATCTAATATGCCTTAAAACGAGGAAGTGCAGTCATTCTACCATGGCAGTATAGGATGCTTTCTGCTAATTCCTCTGCGATATTAGGTTAAGAAGAGCTATTTTATTTACCCTTAGGACATAATCATGGATGTACAAAAAGATTTATCTCTATGAGTGTTCAAAGAAGCACTGTTTATAATAAATAAAACTGGAAGCAGTCTAAGTAATAAGGCACCAGATAAAGTTATGTAATGTGATGAGAGATATTGTCACTAATAAAAGTTCCATCAAAGAAATTTAACAGTAAGGAACAAGTTCATTATATAACTAGAAAAAATTCAAGTTCCAAAACTGTCTGTTAGTAGGTTCGTTCCCATGTCTGTAAAATAAAAATTATAGGACTTCTGGATTCAGGTTCTCAATGTAAGGAGCTTTAGAAGTTACCACTCCATCCTAACAAACAAAAAGCTGAACAGACTGAAAAATCAACAACTCTACCTTGATCTTTAAAACAGTGGTGGACTAAGCACAAACTACTGCCCCTAAGGTTGGTGAGACAGTCAAATACAAGGACTCTCAGCTCACTGGAGCAGAAACTCAGGAGTGGAAACTACTCCAGGAACCAGCGCCAGGGTAGGGAAACCTGAACTGTAACTGACAAACTGCTGTATTTTTTATTATTATTAAAAATACTTCAGAGCGCTCTGTTCTTCTTAAAAAGGACTGCCGTCAGGGGAAACTGGTTAACCAGAGCTAACCTACTAGGGTATTATCAGAATTATAAGTAGTAGGGGGAAGAGAGATACACAACAGCAGACCAGTGTAGCCATTTTGTCCCACCTAAGAGGGAAGAAAAAAACTGAGAAAACTCTTGTGAGGTTAACAGTCCAGAGACACAGTCTTACTAATGACTAAGACCTAATTATAGAACTCTAGAAAACTTACCTTCCCCCCATACCCCTACATCACTAAAGGGCTGTTTACAGCAGTTCTTTTTACCCAATATATCATGTCTATTGAGAAGAATTGCAAGGCATACCAAAGAGCAAAAAACACAATTTGAAGAGACAGAAAGCATGAACCAGACATGGCAGGGATGTTAGAATTATAAAACTAGGAATTTAAAACAACTCATTGATATGCCAAGGGCTCTACTGGATGAAGTACATAGCCTGCAAGAACAGATGGGCAATGTAAGCAGGGAGAAGAAATCCAAAGAAAGAACCAAAGAAGGAACATTAGAGGTTGTAAACACTGGAACAAAAATGAAGAATACCTTTGATGGTTTTACTAGTAGACATGACTGAGAAAAGAACCTCTGAGCCAGAGGATGTATCAATAGAATCCTTAACAATTGAAGAGCAAAGAGAACAGACTGAAAACAGCAGAATATCCAAGGACTATGCAACTACTAAAAAGGTATAACGTATGTATAATGGGAATATCATAGGAGAAGAAGGAAAGAGAGGAAAATAAGAAATGTTTCAAACAATAAATATTGAGAATTTCCCCAAATTAATGTCAGACTGGTACCCATAGATCTAGGGTTCTCAGAGAACACCAAGCAGGAAAATCCCAAAAAAGCACTAGGGATAGAAAATATTAAAAGAAGCTAGAGGAAAAAAACTTACCTGTGGAGAAATAAAGGAAAGAGTTATTATTTGATTTCTTAGAAACCATATAAGCAAGAAGAGAATACCTGAGTGTAAGAGAAATAAACCACTACCCCAGAATTCTGTACCTGATGAAATTATCCTTCAAAAGTGAAGGAGAAATAAAGACTTCTCAGACAAGCAAATATTGAGATAATTTGTTGTCAGCAGAACTGCCTACAAGAAAAGTCAAAAGAAGTTCTTAGCAAGAAGGAAAATAACAGAGGTCAGAAATTCTGGCCTACATAAAGAAGGAAAACACACTGAGGAAGGAGTGACTGAAGGTCAAATAAAAACACTTATTTTTCTTATTTGTAATTGATCTAACATATAAGTGATTGTACAAAATAATAACAATGTACTAGATTATGTATACTTATGTATATCTTATATATATATGTTTATATATAAGCAAAATAAATGATAGCATTGATACGATAAATTAATTCTTCAAGAAGATATAACAAATCTTAATGTGTATGCACATAACAACAGAGCATCAAACTATGTGAGGCAAAAACTGATAGAACTTCAAGTAGAAACAGATGAATCTGCTATCACAGAGACTTCAGCACCTTTCAGAAATAGATCCGGTAGGCAAAAAAGTCAGTATGGACATAACTGAACCCAACATCACTAACTGACTGCATGTAATCAGCATCTACAGACTACTTCATCCAACAGCAACAGAATATGTATTTTTCTCAAGCTCTCATGGAACATTCACCAAAACAGACCCACATTCTAGGTCATAAAACACACCGTAACAAATTTAAACAAATTTAATCTTAGTCTACAATGGATTCAACTAGAAATCAATAAAAGAACCATAATTAGAAAAATCCCAAAATATGTGAAGATTAAATAATACACTTCTAAACAAATACAGATCAAAGAATAAACCTCAAAAGAAATTTAAAAAATATTTTTAACTGAATGAAAGTGAACATGACTTATTAATGTGTGGGATGCAGCGAAAACAGTGCTTAGAGGAAATTTATAGCATTGAGCACATATATTAGAAAAGAAAAAAGATGTAACATCAAATCTAAGTTTCTACTTTAGGAAACTAAAAAGTGGAGAGCAAAAGAAAAAGCAGAATTAGAGCAGAAACTAATGAAAATCAAAACAGGAAATCAATAGAAAAAAAAAATGAAACCAAAGATTGATTCTTTGAAAAGATCAATAAAATTGATAAGCCTCTAGCCAGGCTAACTAAAAATAAAAATAAAAATAAGAGAAAAGACACAAGTTACTAATATGAGCAATGAAAGAGGGAACATCACTCTAGATCCCATGTACACTCAAAAGATAATAAAGGAATACTATGAATAACTCTATGCCCACTAGTTTGGCAAACTAGATGAAATAAACCAATTCCTTGAAAGACACAATTTGCCAAAACTTAAACAAGAAAAAATAGATAATCTGAATTGCCCTGCAGTCTATTTCTATTAAAGAAATTGAATCTAGGATTAATAACTTTCCAAAATAGAAAGCAGTAGGCCCAGATGGGTTCATTGGTGAATTGTGCCAAATACTTAAGGAAAAAATTACACCAATTCTCTATAGTTTCATTCAGAGGATTAAAGCAGAAGGAATATTTCCCAACTCATCCTATGAAACCAGCATTGCCCTAATACAAAAAATAGACAAAGACATTACCAGGAAAGAAGATTATAGGCCAATGTGTCTCATGAACATAGATGCAAAAATCCTCAACAAAATATTAGCAAGTTGAATTAAGAAAAGAATAAAATGTGGAACTGACCAAGGGGGGTTTATCCCAGTTATTCAAGACATTAAACATTAAAAAAATCAATATAATCCATCACAACAGACTAAAATGAAAAAAATCATATGATCTTTTCAATAGATGCAGAAAAAGCATGTGACAAAATCCAACACTGAGTCATAATAAAATCTCTCAGTAAACTAAGAATAAGGGAAACTTTCTCAACTTGATATAGCCTATCTACAAAAATCATACAACTATTTCTAATGTGACAAACTCAAAGCTTTCCCACTAAGGTCATGTACAAGTCAAGGATATCCCTTCTCACCATTCCTTGTCATTGTCACATTGGAAGTCCTTGCTAATGCAATTAAAGAAAGAAAGGGAAATAAGAGGTACAGAGGTTAGGAAAGAAGATATAAAACTGTCTTGTTGGGAGAAACATAACTGGCTATGTTGTAAATTCAAAAGCATCAACAAACACACAAAAAAGAAATTCCTGGAACTATTAAGTTTCAGGAAGATTGCTAGATACAAGATTAATATACAAAAAGTAGTTGCTTCTCTACATACCAATGAACAAGTAGAACTTGAAATTAAAAATGCAACACCATTTATATTAACATTCCAAATATGAAATACTTAGGTATAAATCTAACAAAATGTGTACAAGATCTATATGACAAAACTACTATATGGGAAATCTATGTACCTCCCTCTCAGTTTTGGTGTAGGCCTAAAACTGCTCTTAAAAAAATAAAGTCTTTAAAGAAAAAGTACACATATACTGAACTATGTGCTAGGAATTCAAGACATATTTTGAATATGTATAATAATAGTCTAGACTAAATAACAGAAATATCAGGAGTGGTGATTTCTGGCTGATGGAGTTATGAGTACTTTTATTATATATATTACAAATTGGTTTTATAAGTTGTTTTTGTTTTACAGGTTGAACTGTATATATTCCTGAAATAGAGGAATGAATTGATCAAGATTACAGACTGAGCAAGTTTCTTTACCCCTTCTCTACCACATGTAAATGAAACACAGAAAAGATTATTTTCCTTATGCGTCATGACATACACATATGTAGGAAACACTTTTCTGCAAGTAGTATGCCGTAAAGTGCTCTATGTTAATGTGATCTACGCAATTCCAAAAGTCATCACCTGGAATAAAGGTGACTCTCCTCTTTTAAGGTGAATACATTAGTAAAAATTAATCATGGATACAATAAGGCAAGATGATTTTATATATTTTTTTTATCAACCAATAAAATATAATGTAAACTTAGTAAATAGTAAAACATTGTAAACTAAGAAAGCACTAGAAAATGTCTCCTTTTATGAATTATGTTTCAAAAATTGTATACGTCATTTTTAAAGCTTGCCTTATGCCTTTCAAAATAGAAATTTTCTAATACTTTTTTCAGAAACTACTTTTAATGTAGATAATTTTTATTTGTTTCTATTTGTCACTTGATTAAACTTCATTTGGCATAAGGACAGATTTTGTGATAATAACAAAACTATTTGGAAACTGGAAAAAAAGTGGACTCTTTTATTTGTATCATATTTGAACTGCTTTTGTTTCAGTGATTGGATAAAAAAGGTTATTCCTCAATGACTCTTCATATCTATCAACAGTATAAACCAAAGCTCAGTTTCATCATAAATGATTTAGAAGCAACAACAAAAAACTAATGTAAAAGAAATATGCCACTGCTAAAAGAACCTTTTTTATCTCATACAACCGTAGGAAAAGTACTAGTGTACTGTGAGCTTCAGGCTCCTCAGTTATTTAATGGGGTAAATAGTGCCTTCCTGTTGGATTGCTTTGATCACATTTAATAATATATCTAATGCATCAGGCCTAGAATAGACATTCAATATTAGTTTCCTTCTCTTCTTTCTGATTTCTGTTATCAGAATGGATGAAAGCAATGTTTTTTATTTTCAAAAGATTCTAAATCAATCTTTCTCAGTTTGCATATCCAACTTTGATTTAGAAAGGACTGCAATACTCCTCTGGAATTTCAACACTGAACATCATTGTTTTTTTTCAAATTTATAGTCTTGAGAAATGATTCTATAATCACAATATGGCTGATTTTATTAAGTATGCTTATAGCAGTACAGATGCTAGCATGCTTTTCTGGAATTTTAATGTCTTACCAAAGACTACAATACTCCCCACCACTCAATTCAGGTAAGTAAATGGATGTTTCTTTAAGAGATAAAGGAAACAAATGTACTGTACAAAGAGATATAATTATTACCAATCTATTGGCCTAGTCACTAGCATTCTTGAACAATCTTAGTTCTCTCCTGCGCATTATAAGGGACATAAAATAAGAAATATTTCATTCAAAACTACCTTCAAAGCAAAAATAATAATTACAATAAATGTAACTTTTTGCCCACCAAACGTATAAAAACAAATATACTCAGTATATGTTGGTTTCCAATAATAAGATAAATGTACTTTGTTTTAAATGCCCATTTTTTTCTCAGAAACTAACTACACAAACTCTACAGAAAAAGTTCTCCCAAACATTTCTATAAATATAAATGTATACTTTACTCTGTAAATTTATACAACACTTTAGTCTTCATTTTACTTCATAACATGATGAGATATTTCCAAGACAAACTTTAGGGAAGGAGGCCTTTGATGGTTTGTGTGTTCCATTTTTACCTGCATCTCCATTCCATTCTCTTTATTTTATTTTCTCCTTTCCTATACTTTCCCTCTTCTTCTCATAATCCTTCACCCACTACCCACTTTTCCTTTGAGGGGTCTTTTCCTACTAGCCTTTTAGTCAAACCTCCTACACAGAAATGGTACTATACCTGGTAACTCGAAGAGTGGTCTTCTGACCAGCAGCTTATTAGAAATGCAAACTCCCAGCCCCATCCTAGATCTGCTGAATCACAATTTTAAATCCCCAGCGATTTAAATACACATTGAAATTTGAGAAGCTATGTGCAGTAACAATTTGTACTGAATGTGATATCTTTCCATAACATTATCATACCAAAAGCCATCAATAAAATTATATCATATATTGATTCATTTCTTCTTTCTTGTCTATCCACCCACCTAGAATGTAAGCCTTTGAGATCAGACAATTGTCTTTCTCTTCCCTTCTACTTCTCCAGTGAATGCAACAGGGTTTTTCACATACTACAGCTTTGGACCCTTGAACAATACAGGTTTGAATTGCCTAGGTCCACTTACACACATATTTTTTTCAACAAATATATTGGAAAAATTTTGGGGAATGTGTGGCAATTTGAAAAACAGATGAACCTTGTAGCCTACAAATATCAAAAAAATTAAGAAAAGGTATATAATGAATCCATAAAATAGATGTAGATACTAATCTATTTTATCATTTACCACCATAAAATCAGTGTTAGGCTATTATTAAAGCTTTGGGGGTGTCAAAGTTATGTGCAGATTTTCGACTCTGAAGGAGTTGGTGCCCCAACCCCTGTGTTGTTCAGGGGCCACCTGTAGATGCTTAACATTCATTGCTGGATTTAATGATTGAATAAATGCATGCCTACATTTTTGGGGGTGGGGTGACTTGTATCTTAAGCTGGTAATTTATTATATAACACAGTCTGCTGGAAGTACGTCTGTAATTCAATCAGTATAGACTTGAAGACAGGAACTGAACAAGACTAGAAAAAATTGACCATAACTTAGCACTAAACTTGCCTCTTTTTCCTACACATTTTCATCATCTACTTTTTTGGAGAGTTACTAAGGCAGTGTAAGCATTACATATGCTATCAACAGTTATCTCCCATAACTGGATATATGCAGCATGGAGGTAAAGAACTTGAAAGGCCAGTTAATGAGGCAAACCCTAATTATATCCTCTCTGAATAAGTTCAGCATGTATCAGTGATAATCCCTTTCAGCAAAGCATCCAGAGTGAGAAAAAATTAAGATCTCTTAAGATTGCAAACAAAAACTGACCATCAGACTTTCAATTACTCACTTAAAGAAACAACTTTGCAAAATTCTGAATCCATTTTGATTGCTACATATCTTAGATCTAGGATGCAAAGAAATTTCGTGTAAACTGATCATTTCAACTTTGAATGTTAAATTACACATGGGGGGGGGCGGAGCCGAGATGGCGGCGTGAGTAGAGCAGTGGAAATCTCCTCCGAAAACCACATATATCTATGAAAAAATAACAAAGACAACACTTCCTAGAATAAAGACCAGAGGACACAGGACAATATCCAGACCACATCCGCACCTGGGAGAACCCAGTGCCTCGGGAAGGGGGTAAGATACAAGCCCCGGCCCGGTGGGAGCCAAGCGCCCCTCCCCCCAGCTCCCGGCAGGAGAACAATAGGATGAGCGGGAGGGAGCGGGAGCCGGAGCCCAGGATTACCGAACACCCAGCCCGAGCCATCCGGGCCAGAGTGCAGACACAGTGCATGCACGAGGGGCCCTGGATACAAGGGAAACAGGGCAGCAAGAACAATGAGCGGGCACCAGAGGCCGGGCGCCGGAGGACACCAGAAAAGCGAGCGACCATTTTTTTTTTTCTCTTTTGTTTTGGCGAGCGCTTTTTGGAAGTCATAAAGGGATAGGGACCCCAATACTAGGGAAACAGGGCAGCAAGACCAGTGTGCAGATGCCTGAGGCTGGCACAAGAGAATAAAGAAAAACGAGTGGCCATCTTTTTTTTTTTTTTTTTTTTGTGGTCATTGTTTTGTTTTGGTGGGTGCTTTTTGGAAGTCTAAAAGGGGCAGGGTGGGACACTTAATCCAGAGATAGGGAATCCGGGGATCTCTGGGCACCCTAACCCCTGGGCTGCAGGGAGCAGGGAGGCCCCTTACTGAGATAAATAGCCTCCCAGCTGCTCCCCCTCCAACGCGACTCCACTACTTTGGAGCAGCTGCCCGAGCCAGGCCACACCCACAGCAACAGCGGAGATAAACTCCATAGCAGCTGGGCAGGAAGCAGAAACTCTGTCTGCACGCAGCTACCCAGCACAAGCCACTAGAGGTCGCTGTTCTCCCAGGAGAGGAGGGCCACAAACCAACAAGAAGGGACGTTCTTCCAGCCGTCACTCGTCCCAGCTCTGCAAACTACTCCTATCACCATGAAAAGGCAAAACTACAGGCAGACAAAGATCACAGAGACAACACCAGAGAAGGAGACAGACCTAACCAGTCTTCCTGACAAAGAATTCAAAATAAAAATCATAAACATGCTGACAGAGACGCAGAGAAATACGCAAGAGAAATGGGATGAAGTCCGGAGGGAGATTACAGATGCCAGAAAGGAGATTACAGAAATGAAACAAACTCTGGAAGGGTTTATAAGCAGAATGGATAGGATGCAAGAGGCCATTGATGGAATTGAAACCAGAGAACAGGAACGCATAGAAGCTGACATACAGAGAGATAAAAGGATCTCCAGGAATGAAACAATATTAAGAGAACTGTGTGACCCATCCAAAAGGAACAATATCCGTATTATAGGGGTACCAGAAGAAGAAGAGAGAGGAAAAGAGATGGAAAGTATCTTAGAAGAAATACTTGCTGAAAACTTCCCCAAACTGGGGGAGGAAATAATCAAACAGACCACGGAAATACACAGAACCCCCAACAGAAAGGATCCAAGGAGGACAACACCAAGACACATAATAATTAAAATGGCAAAGATCAAGGACAAGGAAAGAGCTTTAAAGGCAGCTAGAGAGAAAAAGGTCACCTCTAAAGGAAAACCCATCAGGCTAACATCAGACTTCTCGACAGAAACCCTACAGGCCAGAAGAGAATGGCATGATATATTTAATACAATGAAACAGAAGGGCCTTGAACCAAGGATACTGTATCCAGCATGACTATCATTCAAATATGACGGTGGGATTAAACAATTCCCAGACAAACAAAAGCTGAGAGAATTTGCTTCCCACAAACCACCTCTACAGAACACCTTACAGTGACTGCTCTAGATGGGAGCACTCCTAGAAAGAGCACAGCACAAAACACCCAACATATGAAGAATCAAGGAGGAGGAACAAGAAGGGAGAGAAGAAAAGAATCTCCAGACAGTGTATATAACAGCTCAATAAGTGACCTAAGTTAGGCAGTAAGATACTAAAGAGGCTAACCTTGAACCTTTGGTAACCACGAATTTAAAGCCTACAATGGCAACAAGTACATATCTTTCAATAGTCACCCTAAATGTTAATGGGCTGAATGCACCAATCAATGACACAGAGTAACAGAATGGATAAAAAAGCAAGACCCATCTATTTGCTGCTTGCAAGAAATTCACCTCAAACCCAAAGACATGTACAGACTAAAAGTCAAGGGATGGAAAAACATATTTAAAGCAAACAACAGTGAGAAGAAAGCAGGGGTTGCAGTACTAATATCAGACAAAATAGACTTCAAAACAAAGAAAGTAACAAGAGATAAAGAAGGACATTACATAATGATAAAGGGCTCAGTCCAACAAGAGGATATAACCATTCTAAATATATATGCACCCAACACAGGAGCACCAGCATATGTGAAACAAATACTAACAGAACTAAAGGGAGAAATAGACTGCAATGCATTCATTCTAGGAGACTTCAACACACCACTCACCCCAAAAGATAGATCCACCGGGCAGAAAATAAGTAATGACACGGAAGCACTGAACAACACAGTAGAGCAGATGGACCTAATAGACATCTATAGAACTCTACATCCAAGAGCAACAGGATATACATTCTTCTCAAGTGCACATGGAACATTCTCCAGAATAGACCACATACTAGCCCACTAAAAGAGCCTCAGAAAATTCCAAAAGATTGAAATCCTACCAACCATCTTCTCAGACCACAAAGGCATAAAACTAGAAATAAATTCTACAAAGAAAGCAAAGAGGCTCACAAACACATGGAGGCTTAACAACACGCTCCTAAATAAACAATGGATCAATGACCAAATCAAAATGGAGATCCAGCAATATATGGAAACAAATGACAACAACAACACTAAGCCCCAACTTCTGTGGGACACAGCAAAAGCAGTCTTAAGAGGAAAGTATATAGCAAACCAAGCATATTTAAAAAAGGAAGAGCAATCCCAAATGAATGGTCTAATGTCACAATTATCGAAATTGGAAAAAGAAGAACAAATGAGGCCGAAGGTCAGCAGAAGAAGGGACATAATAAAGATCAGAGAAGAAATAAATAAAATTGAGAAGAATAAAACAAAAGCAAATATCAATGAAACCAAGAGCTGGTTCTTCGAGAAAATAAACAAAATAGATAAGCCTCTAGCAAGACTTATTAAGAGGAAAAGAGAGTCAACACAAATCAATAGTATTAGAAATGAGAAAGGAAAAATCACGACGGACCCCACAGAAATACAAAGAATTATTAGAGAATACTATGAAAACCTATATGCTAACAAGCTGGGAAACCTAGGAGAAATGGACAACTTCCTAGAAAAATACAACCTTCCAAGACTGACCCAGAAAGAAACAGAAAATCTAAACAGACCAATTACCAGCAACGAAATTGAAGCAGTAATCAAAAAACTACCAAAGAACAAAACCCCCGGGCCAGATGGATTTACCTCGGAATTTTATCAGACATACAGGGAAGATGTAATACCCATTCTCCTTAAAGTTTTCCAAAAAATAGAGGAGGAGGGGATACTCCCAAACTCATTCTATGAAGCCAACATCACCCTAATACCAAAACCAGGCAAAGACCCCACCAAAAAAGAAAACTACAGACCAATATTCCTGATGAACGTAGATGCAAAAATACTCAACAAAATATTAGCAAACCGAATTCAAAAATACATCAAAAGAATCATACACCATGACCAAGTGGGATTCATCCCAGGGATGCAAGGATGCTACAACATTCGAAAGTCCATCAACATCATCCACCACTCAACAAAAAGAAAGACAAAAACCACATGATCATCTCCATAGATGCTGAAAAAGCATTTGACAAAGTTCAACATCCATTCATGATAAAAACTCTCAGCAAAATGGGAATAGAGGGCAAGTACCTCAACATAATAAAGGCCATCTATGATAAACCCACAGCCAACATTATATTGAACAGCGAGAAGCTGAAAGCATTTCCTCTGAGATCGGGAACTAGACAGGGATGCCCACTCTCCCCACTGTTATTTAAGATAGTACTGGAGGTCCTAGCCACGGCAATCAGACAAAACAAAGAAATACAAGGAATCCAGATTGGTAAAGAAGAAGTTAAACTGTCACTATTTGCAGATGACATGATACTGTACATAAAAAAACCCTAAAGACTCCACCCCAAAACTACTAGAACTGATATCGGAATACAGCAAAGTTGCAGGATACAAAATCAATACACAGAAATCTGTGGCTTTCCTATACACTAACAATGAACCAACAGAAAGAGAAATCAGGAAAACAACTCCATTCACAATTGCATCAAAAAAAATAAATAAAATACTTAGGAATAAACCTAACCAAAGAAGTGAAAGATTTATACTCTGAAAACTACAAGTCACTCTTAAGAGAAATTAAAGGGGACGATAATAGATGGAAACTCATCCCATGCTCGTGGTTAGGAAGAATTAATATTGTCAAAATGGCCATCCTGCCCAAAGCAATATACAGATTTGATGCAATCCCTATGAAACTACCAGCAACATTCTTCAACAAACTGGAACAAATAATTCAAAAATTCATATGGAAACACCAAAGACCCCAAATAGCCAAAGCAATCCTGAGAAAGAAGAATAAGGTAGGAGGGATCTCACTCCCTAACTTCAAGCTCTACTATAAAGCCATAGTAATCAAGACAATTTGTTACTGGCACAAGAGCAGAGCCACAGACCAATAGAACAGACTAGAGAATCCAGACATTAACCCAGACATATATGGTCAATTAATATTTGACAAAGGAGCCATGGACATACAATGGCGAAATGACAGTCTCTTCAACAGATGGTGCTGGCAAAACTGGACAGCTACATGGAGGAGAATGAAACTGGACCATTGTCTAACCCCATATACAAAAGTAAACTCAAAATGGATCAAAGACCTGAATGTAAGTCATGAAACCATTAAACTCTTGGAAGAAAACATAGGCAAAAACCTCTTAGACATAAACATGAGTGACCTCTTCTTGAACATATCTCCGCGGGCAAGGAAAACAACAGCAAAAATGGACAAGTGGGACTATATTAAGTTGAAAAGCTTCTGTACAGCAAAAGACACCATCAATAGAACAAAAAGGAACCCTACAGTATGGGAGAATATATTTGAAAATGACACATCCGATAAAGGCTTGACTTCCAGAATATATAAAGAGCTCACATGCCTCAACAAACAAAAAACAAATAACCCAATTAAAAAATGGGCAGAGGAACTGAACAGACAGTTCTCCAGAAAAGAAATACAGATGGCCAACAGACACATGAAAAGATGATCCACATCGCTAATTATCAGAGAAATGCAAATTAAAACTACAATGAGGTATCACCTCACACCAGTAAGGATGGCTGCCATCCAAAAGACAAACAACAACAAATGTTGGCGAGGCTGTGGAGAAAGGGAAACCCTCCTACACTGCTGGTGGGAATGCAAGTTAGTTCAACCATTGTGGAAAGCAGTATGGAGGTACATCAAAATGCTCAAAACAGACTTACCATTTGACCCAGGAATTGCACTCCTAGGAATTTACCCTAAGAATGCAGCAATCAAGTATGAGAAGGATCAGTGCATCCCTATGTATATCGCAGCACTATTTACAATAGCCAAGAATTGGAAGCAACCTAAATGTCCATCGATAGATGAATGGATAAAGAAGATGTGGTACATATACACAATGGAATACTACTCAGCCATAAGAAAAGGGCTAATCCTACCATTTGTAGCAACATGGATGGCGCTGGAGGGTATTATGCTCAGTGAAGCAAGCCAAGCGGAGAAAGAGAAATACCAAATGATTTCACTTATCTATGGAATATAAGAACAAAGGAAAAACTGAAGGTACAAACAGCAGCAGAATCACAGAACTCAAGAATGGACTAACAGGTACCAAAGGGAAAGGGACTGGGGAGGATGGGTGGGTAGGGAGGGATAAGGGGGGGAGAGAAGTAGGGGGTTATTAAGATTAGCATGTGGGGGGGTGGGAGAAAAGGGGAGGGCTGTACAACACAGAGAAGGCAAGTAGTGATTCTACAACATTTTGCTATGCTGATGGACAGTGACTGTAAAGGGGTTTATAGGGGGGACACGGTATAGGGGAGAGAGCCTAGTAAACATAGTATTCGTCATGTAAGTGTAGATTAGTGATACTAAAAAAAAACAAAAAAGCAGTTCTTGTGTGGTAACCTCCAATGAGTTCTACACAAGGGTATAAAGGGCATATAAAAGTGTAGGCAAAGCGTCTGTTTGTGTTTATACAGAGGATCAAAGCCTAATTGGGCTACACCAAAAATGAACTAAGATACGATATGAAAAAGAACTTCCAACATCAGCACTCTCGGGAAGACTCATGCCAGAAGATGATCATCAAAAAACCCCAACAAAGATCCACTCACGGCTACAGCTGTAGATGCATGCATCCCACCAGTTCCTGGACTTGCCATGGGAATGAAGAAGGAGATATCTAAGCTGGCCTGTGCATACAGTAAAACACCAAATTTGACTGGATCTATACTGTTGGAACTCAATCAAGAATTAGGAGAAGTGCAAATTGTAGCGCTCCAAAATCTTACAACTACAGACTATTTACTGTTAAAAGAACATAAGGGATGTGAACATTCCCCAGGAATGGGTTGTTTTAATTTGTCTGATTTCTCTCAGACTGTTCAAGTTCAGTTGGACAATATCCACCATATCATAGATAAGTTTTCACAAATGCCTAAGGTGCCTAACTGGTTTTCTTGGTTTCACTGGAGATGGCTGGTAATTACAGGTATGCTTTGGTTATGTAACTATACTCCTATGATGTTAATGTGTGTGCACAATTTAAGTAGTAGCTTAAAACCTATACATGCTGAAGTTACTCTACAAGAAGATATGTCAAAGAAATAATCAATCTTCCCATGTTTTCTTCCGCCTGCTACTTCTATAGCTTTTCTTCTTCCTTCCTAATTACAACCTTTAAATAGAATTCGTGCCTCATAACAAATTTACCGAGTATCATAATTCTTCCAAGTGGTAAAGATACCTCAAGACAAATGCTGGGCATAGAAGCCACAGGGCATAAATCTGCAAAGAAGTAAAAAGCTAACCTTTTCAAAGAATATTTCTTCTCTCTCACTTACCAACTTTACATTTCCCTGTATGGCCCTGGAAGATGACTGGTTAGCCAGAGACGGGTAAGATTCCTCAAGGGAGGAACAACCTAAGACAGGCACAGTCGCAGGGGGGTCATCAGGTGAGAAATTGGGGATCAACAGAGGTGAGGCTTAGAACCTCACCCCCCGTTCTGAGAGAAATCTTCTGCATACGTGGATGTTTTTTTGCCCTTGTCTAGCTTGGATTAACACATAGTCTACAGGCACACACCTGATCATCTACATTTGCTCTCTTACAACACTAAACTCTGTTTTCTACCTTTATCTTGTATCTACCTACCACTTCAGCATTTTATTAAAGATAATAATAATAAAGAGAGAAATGTGGTATCCACATATAAATCAAGTATAAAAATCAAATGAGTATTCATATTTGAACTGTTTATAGTTCATAATGCATGAGCAAAACCAAAAGTTTCTGTGATGACTGCCCTTGTACTGTTCACCATGTAACTTATTCACTATGTAAGAATTTGTTCTCCATGTAAGAACTTGTTTGTTATGCCTCAGAAGATTGGAGACTGATGAAAATTAGGCTTGGGGTGGATTAATGATTGTGCATTGAGCATTGACTCCCCTATACAGAATTTTATTGTTGTTAACAACCATTTGATCAATAAATATGAGAGATGCCCTCACAAACAAACAAACAAACAAAAAAAGTACACACTTCCAATTGTAAAACAAATAAGTAACCAGGATGTAATGTATAGCATAAGGAATATAGTCAAAATATTGTAACAACTTAGTATGGTGATAGCTGGTACCTAGAATTATCATGTATATAAATGTTGAATCACTATGTTGTACACCTGAAACTAATGTAATATAATACTGTGTGTCAACTACCCTTCAATAAAAAATAATAATCTACAAAAAAAAAAAGAAAAAATTACACATGGGGCATATAATTCATGAGAGCAGAAGTAAATAAAAAAGAATGACTTTTTGTGGTCCTGCAAAATATTCCATTGAAAAAACGAGGGCATGATAATGCACACTCAACTCAGACATATTCAGCAATTTACCAGCTTCTTTTTGTTATTCTTTCTGTGCAATTAGGAAAGAAAAAGCATAGGTTAATCCACATAGAGATTCATAAAAAATGTAGTATTTGAGCAGTGTTCCATACGAAGTTGGAATAGAATGAGATGCTTTTTGTTATAATGTTAGCTGAGTATGAAATCATACATATGTATATGTGTATACATACACATATATATGTATATGCATAGGCACATGTAAGTGATGTGTGTGTGTGTGTATAATATGACAAGAAAAAAATCATTATCTTAACAGTGATTATTTCTGAGAGGTGGGAATAAAAATCATTTTGAAAATTTCCTTTTCATTCTTTATAATATACACTAGACTTTCAACAACCCATAAATATTACCTTTCTAAACAATCAGCCAAAAATGATCATCAAAAAATTATTCATCATTTTTATTGGATATTAGAGGACAGCAGAAATCTTATTTTCATAATCAAATTTATGTATTTTATATAAGAAATAAACACTCAATATACATAATTTAGAACACACAAATTAAGGAAAAGAAGAAAATAACATATAATTCTTTCCTAGTGACAACCCCAGCAGCCTTTTTGAAAGAAAAATGCCAATACATACTTTTGAAAAGCTAAAATGAGATAATCCTTATATGTATTCATGCTATTAGGTGCAATAATAATGCTTAACTTTCCATTGGCTCTTCACAATCAAGATTTTCATCTACACTTTATTTTCTTTTGAACATAAACTTCATTCTTATTCACTGAGGGGTACTGAATTTCTGTTGACACTTAAAGCTATTTGTAGGTAGTTTTCAAATTCTGTGAGTCAGAAATCATTCCTACCCTATAAATTGTCCAGCCAAATAGCTTCTTTTATTTCTCTTATAAAACAGAAAATGTGAAAAAAATACAGTACTTTGTATCAAAATGGGTTATAAACATTAAAAGTAGATAAAATTAGCCTAGGAAGAAAGTAATACAGCTATTAAGCAGTCAATTTACAGCAAGAGCTTAAATTGTGCAAAGTATATGATGAGGACCTTCTGGTCCTTGAGAGAAAATTACATTTCAACACTGATTAGAAAATGACTTGACTTTATTTTCCTTCTAAAAAGTTCTAAGTGGTTTAATAAGAGAGATGTTACTTCGTGTATCTATATATCCTAAGGACACTAACACCACACATTAGCTACTAAGATAAAGACCACTGTGATAGTCAAGCACTCAGACTGGCCTTCTCACAAGTGGGCTATAAATGTAAAACAGCGAAGAAGAGACAGGATATTCTAGGCACTGGAACCATTCTCTCATCACTCTTTTCTTCAGTCTCCATGAGACTGAGGAATTGACTATCTTGTTCATTATTAACCACGATAGGTGCTCAATAATTATTTGTAAAATGGGTGAATTTATATATTTCAATTGGAAATGCTTGAAGGATATAGACTAGAGTAAGTGGGTTAAGAGTAGAAAAGTGCCAACCTATCTTTGTGAAGCATCTACCTACATGTAACTGTCTTCCCTTTGAGACTCTTGGGATCATCCATATTAATGTCAATTTTAAAGTTTCTGTTTTTGGTATTGCCTTTGGTACAGGTATTTACACATAGCTACAGATGCTAGTGTGATCGTCTTCAGAAGAATACACAGGGATAAGTACAGGGAAGCAAGAATAAGGCGTGTGTGCCTAATCTGACTTTCTCAGTGACTCAGCAGAGAAGTATATCAGTCTATGGAGTAATTAGACTTGGAGAACGACTCCGTGGCTGAAAGAGAAAGGAAGATATTAGAAGAGCAGGAATAGGATCCTAAAAAAACAGAATTGAAATAGAGAGGAAGGTACATCCTTCCATAGTGTTAAAAGTCAGAGAGGTCCCTGCCCTCGGAAAGAGTTAAAAAAAGAGGTTGTACATTTGAATGCCCTAAATTTAAGCACCAAGAGAATTTTTTTTTTTTTTACTCCCTTGAATGAATGATTAAATTAAATACAAAAGCATGAAAGAAACTATCAAAGAATATTACTCTCCACTTCAAATTTCATGCCTTTGCCACTGGAGTTCAGTTTCTCTGAAACCCTCAGTGAGTGACTACATTGTCTTAAGCAGATATAACTCCTGGCCTTTCCCCCTCCTATTGTTGCAAGGTCAGCCACGAGTTAGTTGTCAGGAAAGTTGGAATTTTAACATGACCTTTTCTAGCTTAGCAAGTGAAAAAGAAGCTATAATAAATTCATTGCCTGAAAAGAAAAGAATTTTAAATAGAGATTTGATCTAAAATGAATACCATGGTTTTATAAACAAACCTTCTTAGGAATATTAATAGCAGTGAACAACTACTGAGCACAAAGCTAAAAATGTGCTGAGTGCTTTGCACATTTTTTTTGATTTTATATATTATATATAAAATATCTTTTTGATTTATATATGTTAACACACATACATTATTTATATATATATTATAATACATATTAACACTTTGATTATGTATATTAACACACTTGTGCTCTACCATCTCCATGAAGTAGATGACAATATTACCCTCATCTTATAGGTTAATTCATTTATTCTTTGATATTTATGAGGCACCAAGGATGTACCAGGTGCTACACAGGACACTGAGGTGTGGGCCTTCCTTCCCAGGACTTGAAGTCTGACAGGGGTGAGAACTAACGGGGTAGAGATAAACCACACACAAATAAACTGCAGAAAGGAGCAGATGCTGGGAAGTGCAGGGAAGAAAATTAAAGATAGGAAGGCTGATGGGGAGTTCTATGGGGTTGCAGTTTTAAAAAAGGAAAATATGGCTTTGAGCAGAAAATGAGCTCTTCCAAGGCCACACTGTTACTGTTGAAATCAAGAGGGAGACAAGCCAGTGAGACTTCAGAGACCCTTAATGACTACAGTATACTGTTTCTACACCCACAGTTAAATCCTTTCATATGACTATTCATCACAGGAATGATCTGGTAGAATCAAAGACACAAAATTTTCAGAGCTGTTAAAAACAACATATGGTCCAAAACTCTAGTGAAAATGTCTAAGGCTTTAATTCTTATGTTAGCATACGATTATGCTCCATTTGACATTAAATTGATGCTGCAGTTAGGAAGGGTGATGCTGCAGTTAGGATGGGTGATTTGCACAGAAATGGAGTTGCCACTGGAGTTCAGTTTCTCTGAAACCCTCAGTGAGTGACTACATTGTCTTAAGCAGATATAACTCCTGGCCTTTCCTGCCTCCTATTGTAGCAAGGTCAGCCATGAGTTAATTGTCAGGAAAGTTACTGTGTGTGGTGTGTTTACCATTTTCTTTACTCACTGGGTTAAATCATAAGACTGTTTTATTTTACAAAGAATTCCTAGGGGTGGTTTATGTGTTGTTGGGTTGACTCTTGCTGCCAGAAAAAATGATTCTTTCTAGAGCCAAACATGTGGAATTGTTATCAATAGGTAACGACAATTCTCAATCTAAACTGGATTTGAAGGAGACAGATATATTTCTGATTATTTTTTTCTTTGAGTATCTTCAAATTCTTTGCAATTATCTAAGAGCAGAACTTGAACTTTGATAGCAGATTTTTTGGTATGTTTAAAAATATGTCTACCAACATTTTACACATTTTAAACAGTAATCAGTATCTTAACCTGATTATATAAGAATATTTCCATAAAATGTCAGGGGTACCTAAGGATTTTATCTTAGTTCCAAATTAAATAAAAATTTTCAGTGCCATATATACATAAATAATGATAGTATGTGTTGTTTTTAGTTTTATATTTTGATTTAACTAGACAAAATGAAATAACTTGTTTCCATATAAAAGCAGCCTTTAAAAATAATACTTTAATTTTCTTTCACTTTCTCATAAATACTATATATAAGCATAATCTTTCCTCTACTTGAGTAACAATTACAGAAAATGAATCTACTCACCCTTGGGGCAGAAATAGGTTTTGCTTTATTTCCCATGTATTCAGTGAGATTTATTCAAATGAGAATGGATTCTTTGCAGTTAGGCCTTGCAAAAGTTTCCTAAGGAAAATCAATAGATAAGTCCCTAAAAGAAGTGTTTTGGGTTTGGTAAGAACAAGAAGTAACATGTATTGGTTCAGATTAAGTCTCAAATAACCTTGGGAGAGATTTATATACATAATTTTATTTAACCCTCACAATTACCTTGAGAGGCATACTATTATTTTCTGATTTTACCAATGAAGAGTTCTGAGTTTGTAAAAAGTCAAATAAATTGCCATAGATTACAGAACTGCACTCGAATCCAGGACTATCTGACTCTAAATGCTGCCTTCTTGGCCACAGAGTTACAATTTCCACCAAAGGTCACACCTCCTTGGCTGATCCACATATATCTTGCCCAGCCCCAGCTAGAACAATAAATTCTAGCCAGTTGGCCTCATCAGCTGACCTTCTGTTAAGAGCTAACAAGAGCCCTCATGACACTGTGCTTGCATCACCTGTGACAATGCTCTACTCCTACTGAGCCCTTGCAGTCCCCTCCCCAGTCCCCGAAGGACAATGCAACCACAAAATATTTTATTCATTCTTTCACCTGCTGTGCCTACTCCCTTTCCCTCCCAATTAATTTTCAATGCTCTAATCAATGGCTGCTCCCAGTGGAAGACCTTTCCCAACTTCCCCATCATTAGCTCTTTGGACACTTTCACTAGAAAGTATCACATGGATCACATTATTTATATATTATTTATTTTCCTGCCTTGTTTATTAGATACTGAGCTCTTGGTACCAGTAACTGATCATTTTGTTTTTAACTCAAAACCAGAGGTCTGCCACATAGCAGAAGCTCAATAAATGTCAGTTAGCTAAAACCATTATTTGGAGTGAAATCAACCAAGCCAAAGGGGAAAATAGTACAAAGGAAGGTTCCTTATAGTCAATATATATGTTTCAGAGGAAAATTATATGAAGTTGAGTGATAAGGAAAAAGTAATAATACAGATAGAGCACTAACTAGAATGGGAAGTGGGGAAACATGTTAAACAGAGAATATTAGTTTTTCTTGATTATAGTAAAAGCATTCCTAATACCTAAATGAATTTCAGAATTATTTTTTAAAAAGCATTCTTAATATCTAAATGTGACCCTAAAGCGGGAAATGATAATATACTTGATTCTAATGTTTGAACTAACAATGTGAAAATACATCCTAGAGATCAAAAAGCTAATATGAAGAAAGTGTCTTGTGTATGGTGATCAGAGCAAATTGGTATGATTAAGATGCTGATGAAAAAGCCACTGTGGGGTACCATTGTTATTGAATCAAGGTTCATGTGACAGAAAATTTATCATAAAATGTACAAAGTAAGAAAGTAATATTCACAAGGAGATGTGAAAAAAACTTAACTATAATGAAATTAGATCAGTGAGGCAGGTATACACACCAAGAAAATGGTAGATCAGGAAAAGCAGGTAATATTTTTGTTTGCAATTTTGAAATATGATGTCTAAAATGACAAAGAATAAATTTTGGATATAAAGGGAAATGTCTCAAGTGGAAAATATGGAAACTTACTTTAAAAGTTGTAATTAAAAAAATATTACTATGCTGTTCTAGACAGGAAAACTTTTAAAGCTCATTTAGCATTGGAAAGACAGCAAACATAAGGACTGTATGATACTGCATTCAGACAAAATATACTGTAAGTCTGTAAATCAAGACACCAGACCTAAGGCATAAAATATGTTAAATTGTGGCACTTGTGTTCAATCAAGAATGTGGAGGTGACTTGCGAAAGCTTAGGCTCTCCCCACAATGGAAAGCACAGATGATGGGGAAGGAGAGGAGTTACTGCCTGTGAAGCATCAGCCTCAGCAAAGCTCATTCCAATTATTACCACCTTGGGTTTTCATCCCAGACTGAAATACAAAATCCTGGACAATTTTATAAACACAAGATTAGATTTGAGTTTGTACATATATCTAACTAATTAAAAACGGTCTGATATTCCCAAAGTCCCCTAAAAGTTACTTTTTCAAACTCAACACAAAATTTATTCAGCAGTGTATGTACTTGAAAATGTGGGTCCATTCCAGCTCCATCATTATCTAGTTGCTTACCCTCCTATGTTTGTATTTTACTTAGAAATCAGAATGGTACTGTACCTCAACTCATTGTTTTTATGAGGACTAGGTAAGAAAATGTGGATTAAGTTCTTATAACAGTGTATGGCTTACAGAAACTCATAACTGAATGCTAGAAAACATATATTTTTGTAATGTAAGAAATAAAGGAATGAATTGATCATGAGCAAATAATGGAAGCAAAGTAATATGTTTTCTTGTGCAAGCACTAGTGTCATTTGAAAAATGGACATCAGAAGGTACTTGGCATGGATTTTCCCAGATTCTTCCCCACTCTGATAATATGGGTGCTGAAAAAATGTAGTGTGTTGGGGTCTCACTTGCATCATTTGTCAAATAACAATGTCAGAGAAGATATTACTTGAGATGACTTTTAACTTTAGAATTTTGAACTTGTAACTCTATGATTTACTTACAAAGGTTTTTAAAAAATAATTCTTCTGAAACAATATAAATGCCCATCAAGCACTGGTTAAATAAATTATTTTATCCAGTCACTGGAATAATAGTAATACAGAGCTATAAAAGAATAAGGTAACTTGAATGTGCTAACATGGAACAATCACCAATATGTATTAAGTGAAAGAAACAAAAGTACAGAAGAGAACATAGTTTATTACCATGAGTGCTTTAAAAGGGTAGCAGATTTATATTAATGTATATGCTTACAATTCTGTAAGAATACACAAGAAACTGTTGACAATGGCTGCCCCTTTTTGTACTGTTGAAGCTTTTCTTTTGTTCATGTACATACAACCCTTTCAATGTTTAAAAAGCCAGCAAAGAAATACAATTTTATGAATTACCTGTTCAAACAGTGAGATGCCTTGTGTTAATTTCCTTTTTGTCACTACTAACAGTAACTAGAGCAACTCATTTTAGTTTTGTTAGGCTTTGTCAAACTCGATCATATAGCCTCAGAAGTAGCTTATTTATCAATTAACTCAAAATGGATTAGACTTTAATATAAGACCTGAAACCATAACACTCCTAGAAGAAAACACAGCTGGTAAGTTCCTTGACATAGGTCCTAGCCATGATTTTTTGGACACCAAGGCAAAAGCAACAAAAGCAAGACTAAACAAGTGATATTCATCATCCTGAAAAGCTCCGCACAACAAAGGAAATTTTCAACAAAATGGAAAGGCAACCTACTGAACTGGGAGAGCACATCTGCAAATTATATATCTGATAAGGGGTTAATATCCAAAATATATAAAGAATTATACAATTCAATAGCAAAAAATACAATGTGATTAAAAAATAGGCAGAAAACACATAATGTCGGGGGGGGGCATGAGGAAGGCCGTATAGCACAGAAAAGACAAGTAGTGACTCTATAGCATCTTACTATGCTGATGGACAGTGACTGTAATGGGGTTTGTGGTGGGGACTGGAAAATGGGGGTAATCCAGTAACCACAATGTTGCTCATGTGACTGTATATTAATGATACCATAATAAAAAAAATAGGCAGAAAATCTGAACAATTTTCCAAAAAGGACACACAGATGACCAACAGGTACATGAAAAGATGCTCAACATCACTAATCAAGGACATGCAAAACCACAATATTGCCTCACACCTGTTAGAATGATTATTATCAAAAAGACAACAAGCATCAAAATAGAACAACGGGCACTACATCAAACTAAAAAGCTTCTGTACAGCAAGGGACATCATCAGCAGAACAAAAAGGCATCCTACACAGTATAGAATGATGACTCATCTGATAAGGGGTTAGCATCCAAAAATGTAAAGAACTCATATGCCTCAACACCTAAAAAACAAATAACCCGATTAAAAAAATGAGTAGAGGATCTGAAAAGAAAGTTCACCAAAGAAGAAATATGGATGGCCAACAGGCACATGAAAAGATGCTCCACATCACTACTTATCAGGGAAATGCAAATTAAAACTACAGTAAGATATCACCTCAATACTAGTTAGGATGGCCAACATTCAAAAGACAAGAAACAAACGCTGGCAAGGATGCAGAGAAAGGGGAACCTTCCTACACTGTTGGTGGAAATGTAAATTAATTCAACCATTGTGGAAAGCAATATGGAGTTCCTCAAAAAACTAAGAACAGAAATACCATTTGACTCAGGAATTCCACTCATAGGAATTTGCCTCAAGAAAACAAGGTTCCTGATTCAAAAGATATATGCATCCCTATGTTTACTGCTGCCCTATTTAAAATAGCCTAGATATGGAGGCAACCTAAGTGTCCATCAATAGATGAATGGATAAAGAAGATGTGGTACATGCACACAGTGAATATTATTCAGCCATAAGAAGAAAAGAAATCCTTCCATTTGCAACAACATGGATGGAGCTAGAGGGTATTATGCTCAGTGAAATAAGCCAGGCGGAGAAAGACAAGTACCAAATGACTTCACTCATTTGTGGAGTATGCAAACAAAGCAGAAAAGAAGGAATAAAATAGCAGCAGACTCACAGACACCAAGAAGGGTTACTAAAGAAGAGGGCCTGGGGAAGGTGAGTGGGGAGGAAGAAGGGGATTAAGAAGCACTATAATTTGCAATCACAATATAGGTAGGTCACCGAGAAGGCAGTACAGCATGGAGAAGACAAGTAATGACTCTATAGCATCCTACTATGCTGATAGACAGTGACCGCAATGAAGGGGGTGACAACTTTGTAATATGGGTGAATGTTGAATCACTGCTGTTTATTTGAAACCATCATAAGACTGTATATCAATGATACTTTAATTAAAAAAAAGACAACAAAAAATTAAATAATTCTTCATATGAAGGACTAGAAAAATCTTCATTATAAATTTATAACTTCTTCCATTTTTTATAATAGTTTATCTGTTGGTAGCTTATTTCTGGAACATTTACTTTTGCTTCTCCCCATGTTGTGCATAATTCTGTATAATTAAGATTGTTATTGCCACTTAAATCTATGTTTTATTAACATATTAATAGTAATACTTCATTTCATTATTTTGAACTATTTGTTTCAAATTGGAATCTTTCATTAGAGTGAAACATTGGTTTGGGTGAAATTGTCATTTTCTTATTAAGCAGTTATTAATCTATCATTCTGAGCCGAACACAAAACTTGACATCCTGGACTACTATTTCAGAAATTTTTAAACTTAAAAAAATAATTGTCTTCCCATTTATTCAGGAGTATAGTCCTATCACATTTATTCAGGAGTATAGTCCCATACTTGCCACTTATTCTTTGCCTTTTACTCTAACATAAATTATGATTTTGCTTTAAAATGATACTAAATACATATTTGATGAGTACCCTCTCAACTTTTAAACAGCTTATATTCTATACTATAAGAATTTATCTTTGGAATGGAATATGACAAAATGTTAACAGTGATTGCCTCCAGGTATTGTCATTCTAAGTGACATTTTTTGCATGCTTCTATTATATTTTCTGTACTCTTCAGATTTTTTGCAATAAGCATATACTATTTTATAATTTAAAAAACTTAAATATTTTTCCTTGGATTTTCTAAGAATTATTACACATAATTAAAAGTCAATGCAATATATTTGGGATCGAATAAACTATAAAATTAAATATGTGAAATTATATAGTATTTTTCTTAGGAAGGAAAGTAGAAAAAAACCAATTGTATAGCTCCTTTTTCCTAACTTCTAAATAGCTGTAAAAGAAGACTAAGAAACAATTACAGATTAAACATAAACCATACTTTTACATATTTTAAAATAATTTCAATGAGTTGTAAAGAACTTGGCCAGCTGAATAAGAGAATTATTGTATATGGTTCTAGTCATTGTGAATAATGGAACAATGACTGAAAAAAATCCCTCTGGCTTTAGAAGCTCCAGACTAGAAAAAGCGTTGATAGAGCATTTGTTAGGGCATTAGGTAGCACTGGAGTAGGGCCGAAAAATATGTGTTCTCAATTACCATAATGTTAGTAAAATTGAATTTCTGTTGAGGTACTTAAATAAAAGGAAATGCTGAATAAAGGCTAAGGTATGAGAAGCTATTAAAGAGATTGATGAACATTACTTACATCCCTACAAATATGTTGTATAGCATTATGATACTATTAAGAGTAAAAAAAAAAAGACCCCTCACAGACACAGGATGAATTTAGGAGGAGGATTTGCATTGATTTCCATCTGCCCCAACATTCCCATTACAACACAAAAGGAAATTATAGTTGCCTAGAGTACAACAATAAAAATTTAATGGATAAATATAGTTCTTGGGAATACAAGTAATTCCAACTCTGCTATTATGCAATTTGTAAGAGGTGATTTAAAATTTTTTCAGCTCCTCCAATATACAGGAATATTAAGACACTAGGAAAAGTAATTTTAAATATCTCACATAAACTTAAGGTGAAAAATATATATCCTAAATGAGTGTAAGTGAATTTCCATTTGTGGTATCATAAAATGTCTGACTTTTTAAATCTTTTAAAAATTTATCAACATAATTTAAACTGCCTATTATGTTTCTCAGTGAAGAATTAAGTCAAAATATAAGGTCCTCTCACTTTATTCCCTATCTGAAATACAAAAATATGGTAAATCCATGCTAGATACATCATTTTGTATCAAGCTGTTAGTTGATCTGATGTAATCCTATGTTTTAACTTATAGCATAAAAATAAGTGTAGATGAGAAAATGTTACTAATGTTAAGAAAAGAAAGTTTAAAGTGTCTGTCTAGGAAAATAATTACCAAAACTTGGCAGATGGTTGGTTACCGGCTAAAGTAAGGCATTTAAGTCAAACACAGTTCATACATAAAATTTCCCTCTCATGGCCCAATCACCATTTGAGTGTGAAGTTCTATGGACCTAGGTTATAGTTCTGCAGGATTCAGGATCCTGAGTGTATTGACAGAAAATTCAGGGTTAGATCTCTTGTTTAATGAGAGAGAGTAATATTTTGCCTTATTGCACTATACATAATTTCTTCCCTTTAACCCTAGAGTTAGTGTTCAGAGAAGGCTGAGATTGGCACTGTTAATGCAGCAGATGACCATTTCCCATGTGGTACTGAAAAATGAAAAAGACCAGCTTTAAGCAAAAGTGAAGAGAAAATCATTTAAAGGGAAGTGGAATTTTTAGAGTAGCAAGGAATGACATAAGCTAGCTATTATGTAGTTCCTAGCAAAATGATGCTGAATAATAGGAAACAATATACCTTAGCTTTGATTCAGAAAGGGAGGTGGGAGAAATCTGGTATAAAGAGCATCACATTCATGTTATGGTTATGGTAAAAAGCTACCTAGAGTAGTTTTCAAAATACCACTACTAACACAACTAATCATCAAATGCCTTTAGATGATTTTATTGGCAATAAATACCTTGTATTACATTCTGGATCTAGGACTAATATGCTTCTACTAACAATTTTGGTGTTTGAGTTTCATTCTTCAATATACATATGTATATAATGGCCAATAAATGATATTAGGAAACAAAATAAAATAGAAAATAATAAAAAACAAAATTTAAAGAGAACTCCCTCAAAGAGAAGCTGAACATATGCCATAAATTGAGGAAGATGGCTTGAAACTTTAGTCTCTGCAGCCTTAGAAATAATTTGAGCTACTCTGTTAAAACATGCAATCCAGAGAAACTTTTTCAGACAAAATTAATTTCTTGTGTAAAGCATCACACATCTGAACTCACATTTATAATTCAGTCTTTTTGAGTAATACACTTTTCAAACAATCCATCATTTTAATTGGAATTCTGAAGTTAAAATGAACTATTAGTTTCTTAGAGAAAGAAAAAAAGCAGGTATTCAATCCTTGAACTAAAAGTTGGCAGCTAATAATTTTTCAAATCTTAATACATTCTACAAGTATGAAACAATTCTACTGGCCTTTGTCCTAATATACTAAGTTATCATTATACACTTACTGTTAGAATTGATTAATTATTGTCTAAATTAGTGAACAATCAGTGTATGTGTTTTCAATCATGCTGCCAATATTACAAATGTTTTATATAATATTTGATTATGAGCATCCTTGCCTGATGCTCTAAGATACTTTTTGACTTTATTCAGTAGGCAATGTAGAGCTCCATAACTGAGTGTGTGTTTCAGAAAGATAGAGGGGAAAGAGGGACCTATAGTAGACCTTAAAAGGCAAGATGCTGACCCAGGCCAATGAGGATCGAGAATGAGAAAAGCAGAGACATTTCTAAGGCAGAGAAATTAACTGACTGTGGGAAAGAGAGAAGGCTCTGTGATAGCACTGGTGTATTGGGGGTAGTAATGATGCCTTGAACTAAGACAGGCAACACATGAACAAGGCTAATTTTCTTTTTATGAAGGGTGGGCAGAAGAAAATAATGATTTTACCAAAGCTGAAGGTAAAAACAATTTTCATAATAATACTAAGATTTAATTTGTCTGTGATGGTATAAAAGCAACAGAGAGTAAAACAACTGTCACATAAGCTTTAATAACTAAGGTAATGACATCAAATTGTGGTATTAACCACCACGCACTTGTGTCTAAAATAAATGTTAATTTTATATAAGGGAAAACATAAGACATCGCTACACAACCACTAGAATGACTGAAATTAAAAAGTTCATCCAAGTGTTGGCCAGGGTGTTGAGCAACTGGAATTCTCAACACTACTAGTGAGGATGTAAAATGGTGTAACCACTCTGGAAAACTGTTTTGTAGTTCGTGCTACAACAACTAATGGCATGGAACACCTTTTCATGTGCTCGCCTGCAATATGAATATCTTCTGGTGAAGTATCTATATAAATCTTTTGCCCAGTTTTTTTCAATGGATTATTTTTTATTATTGTGTTTTGAGAGTTCTCTATATATTCTGGATACCTTTAAGATTCATTTTCTACTGATGATGCATAAACTTTCCCTGCTTCTTTGCATGCTGGATAATTTTTTATCCACTGTTGGGCATCATGAACTTTACCTTGGGTGCTGTATTCTTGCGAACCCTCTGGAGTTTTGTTCTGGGATGCAGTTACGTTACTTGAGAACAGTTTGACATTTTGAACACTTGCTTTTAACTTTTGTTAGGGGAACAGTCTCTAATCTAGGGCTAATTTTCCTGCCAGTACCCAGCCAAGACCTTTCTGAGTATTCTACCTGATGTTTCTTAGATTACAAGGTTTTTCTACTCTTGCTGAGGGGAACACAGGCAGGTCCCAGCCCTGAGGGAGCTCCTGAGATTGTTCCTCTGCTCCCGTAGGATGCTCCTTTCTTTGGCCTTGGGAGGTTTCCCTGCAGGTATGTCCTGATGAGTAGTCAGTGGGAGATTCAAGGGGAATCCTCTGCAGCTCTCCACAACAACCCCTCTGTGCAGCCTTGCTAACTTGAGTGGCCTCATCCTCCCTATACTCCCACCTCTACCTTCTGAACTCTAGGAAACCACTGACTCTACCTGAGTCAACCCTTCCTACAGTACCCCAGGCCCACAGTCTCTCTCCAGGTAGCAAGCTGGTGCAATTACAGGACTCACCTTATTGTTTCCTTTCTCAGGGTTAGCAGTCCTGAACTGCCTGGTGTCCAATATATGAAAATGACTGATTCATAGATCCTGTCCATTTTATTTAGCTGTATTGGATCCTAATTACTCCATTTGTCAAGAAGTTAAAGTCCACCATATGTCTTTTTAATATTCTATGTGGCAAAACAAATATCGCACTTCTACATACCGAAGTTCAATAGTTGTCTCAAGGAGAAGCACCTTTGCAATTCTTTGAGTTGCTGCTTAAAAAAGTCATTAGGATTCTCTACCCACCATACCCCTAACATTATGAAACAAGAATTGCTAGCATGTACTTGAAAGAACAACTCACAAACTATGATTTTCAGACATGAGTCCTGGAAGATATTTCCCTGAAAGTGAATGAAATGAACTTGTCACTTCAAGGAAAACTGACTACATTTGTTGGCAATGAGAAAATTTGTACTTTCAAGCAAACAGCAGAACTTTGGAAAAGTTATATCCACATCATGAGCTTGAGAGATTCCCAATACTTAATACTTTTCTGATTACAGCAATGTTGATATTAATGAATCTGATTTGGGGATGCTTTATAATCAAATAGTCAATACTTAGAAGATCCATATCTCAGTAAACCAATATTTTCCACATGACCAATATGTGATGTTACAAAGTCATGCATAGGTAAAAGAGTCATTTAAAGTGTAAGGCAGGCTAAAGAACTGTAATTTAGCAGAGTACAAAAAGTTCATTGATATGATTATTAGACTCCAATTTGCAATCAAGCTTTAAAAAACTATCACTTGTCGAGTATGAGTGTAGTATTAATTAAAGAATACTCCTGTCTTTTCTAACTACATATCAGGGTGAGGCACAATTTTATTCATGTACAACATGTTGCTGAAGTCAGTATGAGAATGTTGACTTCTATTAAACCAATTATTATTAAAGAATTTTGCAAAAATGTAAAGCAATTCCGCTTTTCTCACAAACTGATTTTTCTTTTGAAAATATAGTCCTTTTCCATAGAAATGTTATTTATGTTAACATGTAATGAATTTATCATTTTTAAATGAATACGTTTTTAATTCTACAATTTAATTTCTGCCATAAATAAAATCAATAGATTTAATTGACATAAAGGGGGCTAATGGGTTCTCAAAAAAATTTAAAAATACAAAATTATCTTGACAAGAAAAAGTTTAAGAAGCTTAGAGAAAATGTTTTAAACCACATTAAGGAGAGCTAGTCTGAATAAAAGGGCCAAGGACAGAATCTGAGAGGTATCCTCACCTTCCTACTGTTACTCAAACTCTGCACATCCCATCTGTCCTGAACATTTGTTTATTTTATCCTGTAAGCATCTTGGCAATCCATTAATTGCAAAGAATCCATCTCCCTCTTCCTTAATTCAAGTCCTCATTATTTCTCTAGTACAGCACTGCAATATCTTCCTTGCCCAGCTATGATAGCCATTATCTGCATACCACACTCTCAGAATAGTCCTTCTAAAAACCTGCCTGGTTATATCTTATCCACATTTGAAAGGGCTTCAAAGGCAATGCCTTGAAGTTAAAATTCAAACTACACAGAGCATGAAAAAGCCCTTCAGATTGCATCTTACTCAGGCTAGCTCTCTAGCCTCTTTATACAAGAACACCCACACATGAATTATTATCATGCATGCCAAAACATGAGAATTAATTAAGTCACATCTTTCCTACAATGAAATGGCCCTACTTACTATCTTTGATAATCAACAGATGATGAGAAAAGTAGAACATAGTTATTATTTATTAAGAGATTTTTTTCTTCTCAGTTAAAGAATACTGAATGGTTCATTCTGAAACATCAATTAAATCTCAACCGTTTCTAAGAAATCCCTTTCTCACATAAATTTAAGTATAACTTTCTGTTTCATTAGGGTTTTTAAAAAGAATTTTTGTAGCATTTTGGAATCACTTATGAAAATTATCCCTTTTAAATTGGAATGTCTACAAATTTCATACTATCAATCTACTGAAGCTTTATGGGTGTTTTATTTCATGGGTGGACTGTGACAGTGAAAATGAAACATGTCAAGTTAAAACAAAGAGAAAGGCAGTGTTAGCTTCTTGACTCAAAGGCTCCAGGAGGCCATGTCTCAAGATGAATGTCAGAGAACTTAATTTGTTGAAATATATAATTGTTCACAGTCCTTGTTATACTTGTAAAGGATAACAATATTTTTTCAATTTTTAAAAATGTTTCTAATAATCTGTTTACAGAAATATCACAGACTAGGTTACTCCATACACAAAAGCAAACTTGAAATGGATTAAAGACTTAAATGTAAGGCTTGAAACCATAAAATTCTTAGAAGAAAATGTAGGCAAAAATCTCTTGAACATAAAAATGAGAAATTTTTTCCTGGATACACCTCCTCAGGCAAGGGAAACAAAATTAAAAATGAGTAAGTAGGACTACTTCAAACTAAAAATCTTCTGTACAGCAAAGGACACCATCAACAAAACAAAAAGGCATCCTATACTATGGAAGAATATATTTGTAAACCACTCATCTGATAAGGGATTAATATCCAAAATATATAAAGAACTCATATACCTCAACACCAAAAAAACAAAACCCAATTTAAAAATGGGCAGAGAACCTGAACAGACATTTCTCCAAAGAAGAAATACAGATGGCCAACAAGCACATGAAAATATGCTCCACATTGCTACTCATCAAGGAAATGCAAAATCAAACCACAATGAGATATCACCTCACATCTGTTAGAAAGGTCACTATCCAAAAGATAGGAAATAACAAGTATTGTCAAGGATGTGAAGAAATGGGAATCCTCCAACACTGTTGGTGATAATGTAAATTGGTAAATTTACTGTAGAAAGCAGCATAGAGGTTGCTCAAAAAACTAAAAATAGAAATATCATATAACCCAGTAATTCCACTTCTGAGAACTTACCTGAAGAAAATTAAATCCCTGATTCAAAAAGACATATGCAGCCCTATGTTTACTGCCACATTATTTCTAATAGCCAAGACATGGAAGCAACCAAAATGTCCATCAGTAGATGAATGGATAATGAAGATGTGGTACATATACACACAATGGAATATTATTTAGCCATAAAAAGAAAGAAATCCTGCCATTTGCAACAACATGGATGGACCTAAAGGGTATTATGCTAAGTGAAATAAGCCAGGTGGACAAAGACAAACACCATATAATTTTATTTATTTGTGGAATCTAAAAACAAAATGAAACAAAATGAACAAAATAGCAGAAGACTCACAGACACTGAGAAACGATTGGTGGTTACCATGGGTGGGTGGAGCTGGGGAGGGAATAGAGGGGCACAAATTCTCAATCATAAGTTGGTCAGGGAAATGGTAGTACAGGATGGAGACTACAGCCAGTGATTCTGTAACATCTTTCTATGTTGAAAAATAGTAACTGCACTAGAGAGGGTAAGGATTTAATAATGAGGGTAACTGGTGAACCTCTGTGTGGTATACTTGAAATTAATATATTATTGTATATCAACCATACTTCAATAAAGAAAGTAGAAACAAAAAAAGTAAAAATATAACAGACTAGGGATTCAGAAGTACCAATCCCTGTATATAAAAATTGAAATACTACAAATAATAATATTAATAACCATAGTCTTTGATTCACAAATGATGAAGGTGAAGGGAGAAAATTTCTTAGAGGCCAAAACAATAAACAGGCACAAATTCAGTGTCAAGGGAATACACTGGATCACATTTGCTCTGAGTTTTTCTGCCAATTCCTGGTGACACTGGGTTTTAAGGAGCTACATGCTCACTGGAGAGGAGACAAAGTCAGGGCATGAACAAACTGAGAGATCAGAGCAGAAATCTTTTAAATTGTATTGCCTAAACCTGCAAAAAGAAATTTTCTTTCTCAGCCCTGGCTCTGGGTGGAATAGACAAGTAGAAGGATTGCTTCTTGTGATTTCCCAAACTAAGAGTATTTACATGGGTTTAGGACCAGGATAGAATCTACCTAAAAACTGCCAAAAAGCTGCAAGCCAAAAATTTAACATAAAGTGATCCCAGGTGGAAATCCAAGCCCTGGCAGAAACAGACCTAAATCTTTCCTTTATCAAAATACGTTAAAATCAAGCCCCAAAGATAAAGTTCCATGTTGCATCAATTATAATGAAAAAAATACTTAAGAAACAAGAAGGCTTAGAGAACCAGGCCAACAATCCACATATTGCTATTTTCAGAAAAAGAATATAAATGTTAACACAATGAAAGAAGTCAGAAAAGAAAATAAGGCTGTGAAGAAATCAAAGACTATTAAGATGGGCCAGGCTTTGACAAAACACCCCCAATGGAGCTCTTAGAAATGAGAAATGTAATGGCATGTAATCATAGAAATTAGAAACTCAATGAAGATTTTCAAACGAAGCAAGGACAAAGGGAGTATAGATGTGGG
Source organism: Manis pentadactyla (assembly GCF_030020395.1). Taxonomy (NCBI): domain Eukaryota; kingdom Metazoa; phylum Chordata; class Mammalia; order Pholidota; family Manidae; genus Manis; species Manis pentadactyla. Next base: position 85,722,109 of record NC_080023.1, on the reverse strand, counting down.
AAGTTGGTTAAGAAATATACAGAGAGAATGGAAGGTCATAATGTGCTTAATCAGGGCTCCTGGGGACAGCTGGAATGGAGAAGAGGGAAGATATTGGAAGGTGTAATGGCTGAACTTCTTTGAGATTATGCAAAGAAATGGAATCCCAGATCTAAGCTCAAATATTCACATACAGGATACATTTTAAAAATTACATACCTAGACACATCATGATAAAATTGAAGAATTGCAAATACAAGATCTTAATAGCTGCTACAGAGAAAAACAGATTGCCCACAGAGGGATGGTTGTCAGATACCATCTTCTCAAGTGCAACATAGATGTGAGAAGAAAGAAGAATAATAAATTTTCAAGAATTGAGAGAAAATAACTTAATTTCTGTATCCAGTGAGGCTATTTTCAATAATGATGCAAATAATGGCTTTTTTTGTATAAAATGAAACATAATTTATTACTAACAGAGTTTATCAAAGATTCTTTAAAGATATACTTCATGAGCAAAAATATGGGCAAGCTGTAAGAACTTTTAGGGTACAGATGAAATACTGAGAGAAAGTATAACTTTAAGTGTTAACTGTAAAAAGGAAAAACAAAAGGGTACATGTTCATGAATTAAATATTTTTAAAATTCAAAAAGGGGAAGGAAATCAAAATTAAATATAATATAAAAATAACTAAAATAGAAAACTATTCAATAGAAAATATTTTTTATAAAATTAAAAAGGGCAAATGATACTGATAAACTTCCAGGAAGATTAATTTATATAAAAAAGAAGATACAAATAAATGATCTCAGAAATTAAAAAGCACACGATTTCATATGGAGCAGACATAAAAAATAAAGGAATGTAATAAATAATTTTATACTGACAAATTTGAAAACAAGTAAATTTAGCAAATTCCTAGAAAAATAAAACAACAAAAATGACTCAAATAGGAAAACTGAACCATTCCAAAACTCTTATTAAACACATTCAGTTGAAACATTCAAAGAACAGGTAACTCACAATGGAAAAAAATAACCTGTAGTCCAACCTCACACTGCACACAGAATTAATTCTAGATGTGTGTCATATTTTAATGAGAAAATCAGGTTTCAAATTTTTAGAAGGTATCTGTGTGACCTAAGAGAGGCAAAGGTTTCTTAGACTAGATATAATAAACAGTAAGCTAAAAGAAAATTATTGATACACTTCTCTATGTTAAAGTTTGTTTATCAACACTATTAAAAAAGAAGTTAAAAATTCAGGCCCCAAACTCAAATTCTGAGAAGATATTTGTGTGAAGGAAATGAGGAAGCATTTCACAGGACAAAATTAAAGACTGGATATATGGAATACTGTGAGTAAAACTGCAGTATTTCCTGAATCTCTCGCCTGGTCTTAGTGCTTCTCCATATCACTAGGTGTTTCCAAGGGGTGGAGAGAAGTAGTCCATCTCCATATCAATAGGTGATTTCATGGAGGAGTGAGGGCATGTCTGGTCCGGAGAGGTTGGGTGGTGTCCCTTTTTGTAGCCAGTTTGCTAGAGACACAGGTGAGCAGAAGTGGACGACTGCTTGTAGACAACAAATGGATTTCTCCCACTTTATTTCTCCCTTTGACTGATTTTGGCTTCAAAGGTAATTTGCCCTGGGGTGGGAACTTATTTTCCCCATGGAGTTACAAATATACAAATATGTGAATATATGAGAGAATGCCCAATAGTAATCAAGAAAATAGAAGCTAAATCTACAATGAAATACAATGACTTCTCATGCTAGATGACCCTCCTTTTTCCCACAGAAAGAATGACAGTAGAATGCTACATCATTCATATAAAATAGACATTTGGAGGTTCCATGGATGCCAACCACAGGGCAATTAGGTCCAACTTCACAGTGTATGCACTGAACTAGGTCCTGCTTCAAAATGCATCACCTCTCAAAGCTGCACAAGCATCAACTCACAGCACAAGAATGCAATCACTATGCTTTTTGCTCATCTCTTAGAACTACAAATGTGTACAGCAGGTAATTCACGATATTTAGCCAATAATCATAAACACACATACATATACATAAACACACACATATATGTCTGCATAAAGAGACTCGTCTATGTGTGTGTGTACACACATATACATATAATGCCACTTGACATCCTGCCCAATTTCTTCTAAATACTTCAATGTGTTTTTCCTAAAAACAGGATATTATCTTACATAACCATAGTTATGTAACAATTTCAAAATCTGAGAATTGAATATCATACAATGCTACTATTTAATATACACTCCATAATCAAATTTCATCAATTGTCCCATTAATTTCTGGTATAGCCATATTTCCTAGTCTAGGATACAATTCAGGAGATTCATTGTATGTTGCTTTTGTAATGTTAGATTCTTTTAACCTGGAACAATAACTCAGTCTTTCTTTTAGTTTCTTGACCTCAATATTTTTGAAGAGTACAAAGAATCTCTTTTATTTTGGGGTGCTTGATATTTCCTTGTGATTAGATTCAGGTTATGTACCCTTGACAATAACACCACAGTAAACCCTTCATCATTAACAAAGTGAGAAGTCCAACTGTACCAATAAACAGTCATAAAATTGCATTTGAAAACACAATTTGTTCTCGTGTATTATTTTTTGGATATTCAGAATGCTGAATTGTTATAGAAAGAAAGTTACTAGCATTGGCTTTTTAAAACATGAAGTAATAGAAGAAAAGAAATGGTCAAAAATAATAACAGAGATTGCATTGATAGTCATAAATAAAAAGTAATAGAAATTTAGTAGAATTAGAGATGAAAATATTTTTCAAGCAGAAAGGTTCTGAGATGAATTTACTGATGAAGTAGCTTTTTGGCTGACCTTAAGAACTGTTGAGATTTCGACTGAAAATATGAAGAAGGATACTCCAGATAAAGAGCGTAGCATGACGGCACAGTACGAGAGCAGAGATGGGAGACTGTTCAATGGGAGGTGATGCAAGTACCTTTGTGTAAGCATGTGCTTACACTAATGGTAATGACAAAAATGGCCTGATATGCATGCTGGAGACATACTGTTCAGGAGACAGTCAGAAGGCCATGCAAAAAGGATGGTCTTCATTTGAAAGCCCATAAGACGCCCCTGACAGTGAACCAGAGCTCGTACAGCAGAACACAGCCCCAATGGGAGGAAAGAAAAATGAGTGCTTCTGCATAGTTTGATAGTTTGTTTCTGTTGTGCTGGTGTTTTTCCTGTTTTTCCCATAACTACTGTTCCATTGCTACTTTTAAGTTCAGCCTTCTTCTGGGTATAATGAAGGTAAAAATTTGAAATCCTTGGTTTGGTAGTATGAAAACAAAATAAAAATGTTAAGATTTTTCATGAAAGAATTAGCAGCTTTTCCCACCACCATTACATCTACTATTTAACAATGAAGAAAATGCAATAAATATGAAGTAAATATGACAACATGGTAAAATAAAGCCTGAGAGAGCTAACTCAGCTTTTGAAAGCAAACCAAAGTGCTTAAAAGGCAAAAGATGTCAGAATAAAGAACAAAAACAAAGAAGGAGACCCAATAAGTGCTGTGATCATAGAAACTGGTCAACCTTTTTTTAAAGGGGGAAACTTAAAAACAATAAAGTTCACAACAGTAACACTCAGAAATTTAGTTGTTTTATATAAATCTGAGATCAGATAACTTATATTCCACATAAACAGTGCTGTATGAAACCTCTATATGTGGAAAGACAAGAAGGAGAAAATGAGGTAAAGATCCAAAAATTAAGAAAAAACTAGAAGACAGAAAAAGGAAGAAATATGGTCAAAGTGGTTACACCACATACAGAAAGGTGGAAAACACATGTGGGTTTTTATTACTTCCAATTTAGGAATTAGTAAGACAGGAACTTTAGCTTTCTTAATTCCTTAAAAGGAAATAAAATACTCAGGTTGAACATGAATTCATGTATCTTTTTTCATCTCTTTTTAACATTAAAAACTTTTCTCTGGAGCTTTGATTAATTATAAACTATCTTTTTCACTAAATTTTATAAGAGGTCCTCTTATTTTCTTTTCTTTTGTGAATATACTAAAATACTTAATTATTTCCCTGACTTCCCTGGAATTATTATTCTTTTTATCATGTTTCTGAGTAATATGTTTCCCCTCTTCTTTGTATAATTTCTCTATGGGATTGAGGGGAAGTAGCAAAAGAACAGTAAAAATAGAATTTCATATTTTTCATCCTATTTCACCCATTTTTTGAAAGCCAGACTTCATGTGTTCAATACAAGTGGCAGTGTAGAATGTAAAATAATTTAGCAGACCACTTAAGCTGTTAGCTAAAACAAATTTAGTGTTGCATAGACTAAAACAATTTGTACCAATTTTGTTAAGGGACACACCCGTACAGAAAAGTTACTTTATGCCTGTGTTGCACACATTGCTTATAGATCTACATTCTGGTTCTATGTTTGTAGTACAGACAAACTAATCACCTTTGAATGTCTTTCCCATACAACACTGTTACATTTTCCATTTGGTAGATACATCTTAATTACTCTAAGAAATTAGAGTCTAAAATTTGAATGCTGGAAGTAAGAGCTAATAGTGTATTCAGAATTGCCCTGTGGTATCCATAAGGTGTAAACTTTTCTCCTGTCAAATATCAATAGGGATATAATTTGAAGATACAGCAGGATGCCACTGGCAAAGACATCCAGAGGTATTTATCATAAAACAGAACAACTAAAACAACAAAAAAGTATTTCTTCACTAGTTTTACATAATAGCGATAATTTAAGTGGCCCAAACAATTTGAGTTCTTTAAGGAAGGAGAAATGATTGGTGTGAAGAAAAATGGAAAATTTTGCCGCCAGTTTTTAGTGCACTTCTGTCTGAGGAAAGAAAATTAGCATATGATTACTGCAATTTATGTGCATTTTATCATATTTTTTTCATAGTTTTTAATTACAATATTTTTCTTTTTCAACCAAAAACAACAACAACAACAACAACAACAATGTATCAGGGGAATACTAAAAAGCGCCAAAAAACAAAGGTCACAAGAAACAAGCACTGCCAGTTTGAAAGTTGTAGTGTAGAGTCAACATTTTCCCCTTTTCATTCCTGGAAGTCATCCCAAAACATAGAGAATGAGAAACAATTATGCAAATGTCTTATTGATTGGAAATAGGACACCTGGGAAATCCCAGACCTTCAGAACAATGAAATGGTTCCAAAATCAGTGATTGAGCAAAAGGTACGAGGGAAGAAACCTAGAGAAGGCACCTTGAAGAAGGGACCCAGAAGCTGCACATTTCACAAAGACCTAACAAATATACCTTCCTCTCAGGCTAGGAGCCGTGCCTTTTTATAGTGTAGATGCGATGCAACAGTTTCAGGCAGAAGCATCTGGGGAAGCAGTTGGTCCCAAAATGCAGAGAACATGAGGCAAAATGAGGAACTATACAGAACAGACATATTTGTAGAAAGCAGTCGATAATTGTAGAAGCAGAGAAGTAAAGTCTTTCATTGTGCAGGGTTGGAGAACAGAATAAAATAAACACAAAAACCTATAGTACTTGTCTCCCATAGACCAAGAAAAACTCACAATGTTCAGTGATATAAAAGAAAAATTGGACCAGCAAAGCATCGATATAAAGATTCTGTAAGAGAAAGAGTAAGAGAGAGAGGGAGAAACCCAGCACACAGATAAGGAACATATACAAAAAACATGTCATAAAAGATACAGGAATTGTGACCAAACATTTCACCATGCATTTTTAAAATGTAATGAATAGCAATTACCTTTTGAAACAATTATATAGTGAGGAAATGCAAGATGCCAAGGAGAGGTTAGGAAGACAAAAACAAGAGATGAATTGTAAGCTCCAGCACTTAATCAAATGGTATAATGGGAAAAAATAAAAGCATGACAAAAATGAAGGAGATATTGAAGAAATGCAGGGCAAGAAAGAGTACAGAAAGCATAAGAAGGTAGTAAGGACTGATGTGACAAATACAAACAAGTGAGTATTAATAAATAATCAAAAAGATTTAGAGAGAAATTGTAGAGTGAATCAGAGACAAAATAAATCCAACATACATATAAGAGATACCCTTGAAAAAGAAAATCATAATGATGAGATAGGGCAAATATTTAAAGACATAAATCAAGAAATTGTTTCTGAAATAAAAGAAGAGGTGAATCTACCTCTTGGAGAAAGACCAAACAAAAACAAACACAAAACAAAAATAACCATTTCCTTGGGCAAAATAGCCCAGAACAGTTCGTACTAGTATAATATTCTAGTGAAGTCACTAGACTTCAAGAAAAAATGAAGAATCCTTTAGTCAGCCAGGCAAATAAGAATTCTCCAAATTCTTCAATGCTAAAAGAAAGAAGGGCAACATGGTCTTCTTCCAGCACTTTGGAACATGGAAGATTTCAGAAATACTGCTTCAAAGGGCTCTTCCTCTGGAATCTATTAGAGGTGATCTTCATTCAACCTAGAGGTGAGTAAAAAGGTAATAACACACTTGCCAACAGTGCAAGCTCCGTTGGAAGCACATCCTCCCCCAGTAGACAGCAGAGCCTTCAGATGACTGTAGCTCCAGACAGCTTGACTGCAAGCTCATGAGATACTCTGACCCAGAACCTCCCAGCTAAGCTACTCCTAAATTCTTCAACCATAGAAACTGTGATATAGTAATTGTTGTTTTAAGTTGCTATATTTTTGGGTAACTTGTTATAATAATGAAATCAAGGCTGAGGAAGTGTTGAATTTGAAGAGGTTGGCATGTTGGACAACAGAAAGGGAATTTTTTAAAAGAGAGTCACTGCTGTGCTGTGAGTCCCAGCATCCTCCCACAGGGAAGATAGGGGTATTACCCTCCTCAAGCACAGTGGTTTGCAGCAAACCACTTGGGACTGATACGTGTTCTCTGATTTAGAGAACACCAAAACTCGTGCTAGACCCAGGTATGGAAATGACTAATGGCAAGAGGCTATGACTGCACTGCTGCTCTGAGGGCAGGAAGGCGGGGGCTAGGCTGGGAATGGCTTGCCTGCCCAGAGTTTATCAGCACAAAAGACAAACAAATGTTTTTACTGACAGACGTGGGCCAAGGGGGAGAGAGGACCACAGGGACTATCTCAAGAGTGATTTTGATCAAAATAGACACAGGCAGCAGCCATAGGAATCAACATTAAGACTCTGGGGGGTGGTCCATCACAACAGGAGCTTAGGGGAGAGAAAACATGTTTCCTAAAGAACTGCAGGAGGGACATCCCTACTGGATGAGGGCATCTCCAAAGAACTGGGAAGTGTGCTCCGAGAAAAAGAGCCAACACAGTATCTGATATGGCCAATAGAAAATAAGCCCCCACCTCTTCCTGCAGGAAAGGAAACCATAGCCAGAACATTGGTAGTTAAAGTGCAGGTTGAGAAAATCAGAGAAGCAGCTGACCAGAGCTCCCCTTCCACATCCAGACTGAAGCAGAGTAGTGGGGGTGGGGTGAAGGGGAAAGGGAGGGGTGGGGGAGGGGAAGGGAGGTGCAGCCGAGGGGAAGCAGCTTTAATATCAATACGCTGCAGAGTTTTGGCAATCACATGGAACTATAAAAATGAATGAATAGGACCTCATAGTCTATTCTTTAACATAATGGCTACATGATTAAAGCTCAAGTGTTATTTAAAATTAATAAAAATAACAGTATTTCATTCCATAGTAATAGATACCATATAATTATCAGCATAACATTAAGTCCTATAATTCTAACCCAGGCCTTTAAATCTTGGACTGCTACTGACTGTTAATGGGGTAGATAATACTAACTCGAGGCTCATCAGTTAAACAAGAGAGCAGATTCTGAAACCAAACTGACAATATAGCCTAGCATACCATACTTGTTCTACCAAGTTTGATCTCACACAGGCTGCCCTAAGGGTATACTTATAATCCATTTTTGGAACAACAGATAAGGCTTGATTGGAACATAGCTAAAAATTAAGACCTTTCATGTACTTTGTGTAATGTATACTATTAAATAAAGTTGGCTTTCATTTTTCTTTTTTTGTAATCCTAACATCAGATATTCATTAGTTCCAAAAAACTTTTGAGTCTTTAATTATAAAAGATCAACAAAAATAAAGCAAACAAATAACAATTTGGTACCACTACCTCTGAAAATGATACTCTTGATGACAGAGATGTAGCTTCCAGGCTCCAGCTCAGTTGAGATCTCCCATGTGCCTCCAGGGATGTTTAATAACTTGTAGAGCTGATCTGAACTCTGCACTCCACACAGCAGAGTAACCACACTTTCTGGAGAATGAAGTGCCTTTTCCAGAAACTGACATTTCTTTGGAGTTAGGTCTTTAAGCAGACTATTTGATAAGATCAAAAGTTTACATTTGTAAGAGTTTAAACTCAGCAATTCTAAATCCGGAAGAGAGTAATTCTCCAAGCGATATAACAGGATTGCTTCCCTTTTCACAACATGTAAAAAAACTTCCCTCAAGTACAGAGCCCATTCCTCAGCGTCTTCTTCATATATCATTATGATGTCTTTTGTATTTTCTGGAAAGAGAGAAAATAATGTGTTAGTTTTCTTATTTGAAATGCTAAGAGCAGGTTACATTATTACTTATCAAAAGTTGAATGTATTCTTCAGTGACTATATTAATTTTCTTATACTAGAGACCAATAATATAATTCATAATATCCCCTTATAAAAGAGGCTCCAGAGAGCTCCCTCGCCCCGCCTGCCATGTGCAGACAGAGTCAGCAATCTGCAGCCCAGGAGGGGGCCATCACCAGGGTCCAACCTGCTGACCCTCTGAACTCAGATTTGCAGCTTCCAGATCTATAAGAAATGAATGTACGTAGTTTAGCCATCTAGTCAATGGCATCCTATTAGGGCAGCTTAAATTGACTAAGATAATCAGAATATGTAAACAATGACTAACAATTTAACCACAAGTTGAAATAAATTTCCATTACTGGAGAGTAAGGCAAGAGTCACATGGACTAAGAGATTGAAATCCTTATCTAGCATATTACAGGAAGCCAAAAAATAATAGTTAGAATTAGTAAATCAAGAAATAGCAGTATAACTCTATTTTTCAGAAACATGAAATAGAACAACAAAAAAATATATGAAAATGTTGAGGCTCTTAGGGTTCTTATGGGGAATGGAATTGTGTTTGGGAGGGGGAGAGGACTGCTGGTTTTCATTATAAATGTTTCATCATTGTTCAATATTCAAGGGACACTGTAATAAAAATTTAAATAACAAAGAAAAATATAGCCAACAAACAGAAGCATCAAAGTAAACAAAATGTAAATGTACAGCGTTTGGAGAAAGAACACATGGTAAGATGAATACACATACATGGACACAAAGACTAAACATTGAGGGGATTATCATTGCACTACAGCATGCAAATTTTAAAAACTTTAATGAAATAGAATGGGAAAACTAAGTATTTGTAGAGAGAAAGTATAAAGTAATAACCTCATCTTTTACAGAATTCAGTCCTTTCTCATTAAATACCATCAAATTTGAAATACAAATTTAAAAACTAACTCCATTCTCTATTTTATGTAGCATCATTTTCCCTCAATGATATTAAATAAGTTAGAAAGTATTCCAAGTAAATATTTTCACTGAAGATTACGTTCTTCAACTTTACTTTAAATTAATTTAGAATGAATTTTATTTAAAAATAGCATATAGAGTATGATCTCAGTTTTAAACAAGTATTCTTTGAACATCAACTCAAAGTAATCCCACTGATTGTCAGCAACAGTTGCTGATGACAGTAAGAATTTTTTATTGTCTTTCCCAACTTTAATTCTTTTTTTTTAAAATTTTATTTTGGTATTATTAATCTACAATTACATGAAGGACACTATGTTCACTAGGCTCCCACCCTCTCCAAGTCCCCCCGACATACCCGTTCACAGTCACAGTCCATCAACATAGTAAGATGCTGTAAAATCACTACTTGTCTTCTCTGTGTTGCACAGCCCAACCCGTGCCCCCCCCACACTATACATGTTAATCGTAATGCAGCCTTTCTTTTTCCCCGCCCTTATCCCTCTCTTCTTACCCATCATCCCCAGTCCCTTTCCCTTTGGTAACTGTTAGTCCATTCTTGGGTTCTGTGCTTCTGCTGCTGTTTTGTTCCTTCAGTTTTTTTTTGTTCTTATACTCCACATATGAGTGAAATCATTTGGTACTTGTGTTTCTCCGCCTGGCTTATTTCACTGAACATAATACACTCTAGCTCCATCCATGTTGTTGCAAATGGTAGGATTTGTTTTTTCTTATAGCTGAGTAATATTCCATTGTGTATATGTACCACATCTTATCCATTCATCTACTGATGGACATTTAGGTTGCTTCCATATCTTGGCTATTATAAATAGTGAAGCAATAAACATAGGGGTGAATCTGTCTTTTTCAAACTGGAGTGCTGCATTCTTAGGGTAAATTCCTGGAAGTGGAATTCCTGGGTCAAATGGTATTTCTATTTTGAGCATTTTGAGGAACCTCCATACTGCTTTCCACAATGGTTGAACTAATTTACATTCCCACCAGCAGTGTAGGAGGGTTCCCCTTTCTCCACAACCTCGCCAACATTTGTTGTTGTTTGTCTTTTGGATGGTAGACATCCTTACTGGTGTGAGATGATATCTCATTGTGGTTTTAATTTTAATTTCTCTGATGACAAGCGATGTGGAGCATCTTTTCATGTGCCTGTTGGCCATCTGAATTTCTTCTTTAGAGAACTGTCTGTTCAGTTCCTCTGCCCATTTTTTAATTGGATTATTTGCTTTTTGTTTGTTGAGGTGTGTGAGCTCTTTATACATTTTGGTTGTCAACCCTTTTTTGGATCTGTCATTTATGAATATACTCTCCCATACTGTAGGATACCCTTTTGTTCTATTGATGGTGTCCTTTGCTGTACAGAAGCTTTTCAGCTTGATATAGTCCCATTTCTTCATTTTTGCTTCTGTTTCCCTTGCTCGGGGAGATATGTTCAAGAAGAGGTCACTCATGTTTATGTCTATGAGATTTTTGCCTATGTTTTTTTCTAAGAGTTTTATGGTTTCATGACTTACATTCAAGTCTTTGATCCATTTCGAATTTACTTTTGTGTACGGGATTAGAAAGTGATCCAGTTTCATTCTCCTACATGTAGCTGTCCAGTTTTGCCAGCACCATCTATTGAAGAGACTGTCATTTACCCACTGTATGTCCATGGCCCCTTTATCGAATATTAGTTGACCATATATGTTTGGGTTAATGTTTGGAGTCTATATTCTGTTCCATTGGTCTGTGGCTCTCTTCTTGTACCAGTACTAAATTGCCTTGATTACTATGGCTTTGTAGTAGAGCTTGAAGTTGGGGAGTGAGATCACCCCCACTTTAGCCTTACTTCTCATGATTGCTTTAGCTATTCGTGGTCTTTGGTGTTTCCATATGAATTTTTGAATTATTTGTTCCAGTTCATTGAAGAATGCTGTTGGTAATTTGATAGGGATTGCATCGAATCTGTATATTGCTTTGGGCAGGATGGCCATTTTGATAATATTAATTCTTCCTAGCCAGGAGCATGGGATGAGTTTCCATTTGTTAGTGACCTCTTTAATTTCCCTTAAGAGTGTCTTATAGTTTTCAGAGTATAGGTCTTTCACTTCCTTGGTTAGGTTTATTCCTAGCTATTTTATTCTTTTTGATGCTATTGTGAATGGAATTGTCTTCCTGATTTTTCTTTCTATTAGTTTATTGTTAGTGTATAGGAAAGCCACAGATTTCTGTGTGTTAATTTTGTATCCTGCAACTTTGCTGTATTCCGATATTAGCTCTAGTAGTTTCGGAGTGGAGTCTTTAGGGTTTTTTATGTACAATATCATGTCATCTGCAAATAGTGACAGTTTAACTTCTTCTTTACCAATCTGGATTCCTTGTATTTCTTTGTTTTGTCGAATTGCCATGGCTAGGACCTCCAGTACTGTGCTGAATAACAGTGGGGAGAGTGGGCATTCCTGTCTTGTTCTCGATCGCAGATGAAAAGCTTTCAGCTTCTCACTGTTCAGTATGATGTTGGCTGTGGGTTTATCATATATGGCCTTTATTATGTTGAGGTACTTGCCCTCTATGCCCATTTTGTTGAGAGTTTGTATCATGAATGGATGTTGAATTGTGTCAAATGCTTTTTCAGCACCTATGGACATGATCATGTGGTTTTTGTCTTTCTTTTTGTTGATGTGGTGTATGATGTTGATGGATTTTCGAAAGTTGTACCATCCTGGCATCCCTGGGATGAATCCCACTTGGTCATGGTGTATGATCCTTTTGATGTATTTTTGAATTCGGTTTGCTAATATTGTGTTGAGTATTTTTGCACCTACGTTCATCAGGGATATTGGTCTGTAGTTTTCTTTTTTGGTGGGGTCTTTGCCTGGTTTTGGTATTAGGGTGATGTTGACTTCATAGAATGAGTTGGGAGTATCCCCTCCTCCTCTATTTTTTGGAAAACTTTAAGGAGAATGGGTATTATGTCTTCCCTGTATGTCTGATAAAATTCCGAGGTAAATCCATCTGGCCGGGGGTTTTGTTCTTTGGTAGTTTTTTGATTACCACTTCAATTTCATTGCTGGTAATTGGTCTGTTTAGATTTTCTGTTTCTTTCTGGGTCAGTCTTGGAAGGTTGTATTTTTCTAGGAAGTTGTTCATTTCTCCTAGGTTTCCCAGCTTGTTAGCATATAGGTTTTCATAGTACTCTCTAATTATTCTTTGTATTTCTGTGGGGTCCGTCGTGATCTTTCCTTTCTCGTTTCTGATTCTGTTGATGTGTGTTGACTCTCTTTTCCTCTTAAGAAGTCTGGCTAGAGGCTTATCTATTTTGTTTATTTTCTCAAAGAACCAGCTCTTGGTTTCATTGATTTTTGATATTGTTTAATTCTTCTCAATTATATTTATTTCTTCTCTGATCTTTATTATGTCCCTCCTTCCGCTGACCTCAGGCCTCATTTGTTCTTCTTTTTCCAATTTCGATTATTGTGACATTAGACCATTCATTTGGGATTGTTCGTCCTTCTTTAAATGTGCCTGGATTGCTATATACTTTCCTCTTAAGACTGCTTTTGCTGTATTCCACAGTAATTGGGGCTTTGTGTTGTTGTTGTCATTTGTTTCTATATTGATGGATCTCCATTTTGATTTGGTCATTGATCCATTGATTATTTAGGAGCATGTTGTTAAGCCTCCATGTGTTTGGGAGCCTTTTTGCTTTCTTTGTACAATTTATTTCTTGTTTTATGCCTTTGTGGTCTGAAAAGTTGGTTGGTAGGATTTCAATCTTTTGGAATTTACTAAGGCTCTTTTTGTGGCCAACTATGTGGTCTATTCTGGAGAATGTTCCATGTGCACTTGAGAAGAATGTGTATCCTGTTGCTTTTGGATGTAGAGTTCTATAGATGTCTATTAGGTCCATCTGTTCTAGTGTGTTGTTCAGTGCCTCTGTGTCCTTATTTATTTTCTGTCTGGTGGATCTGTCCTTTGGAGTGAATGGTGTGTTGAAGTCTCCCAAAATGAATGCATTGCGTTCTATTTCCTCCTTTAATTCTGTTAGTATTTGTTTCACATATGTTGGTGCTCCTGTATTGGGTGCATATATATTTATAATGGTTATATCCTCTTGTTGAACAGAGTCCTTTATCATCATGTAATGTCCTTCTTTATCTTTTGTTACTTTCTTTATTTTAAAGTCTATTTTGTCTAATATAGTATTGCAACACCTGCTTTTTTCTCTCTGTTGTTTGCATGAAATATCTTTTTCCTTCCCTTGACTTTAAGTCTGTGCATGTGTTTGGGTTTGAGGTGAGTCTCTTGTAAGCAGCATATGGATGGGTCTTGCTTTTTTATCCATTCTATTACTCTGTGTCTTTTGATTGGTACATTCAGTCCATTTACATTTAGGGTGATTATTGAAAGGTATGTATTTATTGCCATTGTAGGCTTTAAGTTTATGGTTACCAAAGGTTCAAGGTTAGCTTCTTTACTATCTTACTGTCTAACTGAACTCACTTATTGAGCTATTATAAACACGGTCTGATGATTCTTTATTTCTCTCCCTTCTTATTCCTCCTCCTCCCTTCTTCATATGTTGCGTGTTTTGTTCTGTGCTCTTTTTAGGAGTGCTCCCATCTAGAGCAGTCCCTGTAAGATGCCCTGTAGAGGTGGTTTGTGAGAGGCAAATTCCCTCAACTTTTGCTTGTCTGGGAATTGTTTAATCCCTCCTTCATATTTAAATTTTAATCGTGCTGGATACAGTACTCTTGGTTCGAGGCCCTTCTGTTTCATTGCATTAAGTATATCATGCCATTCTCTTCTGGCCTGTAAGGTTTCTGTTGAGAAGTCTGATCATAGCCTAATGGGTTTTCCTTTGTAGGTGACCTTTTTTTTCTCTCTGGCTGCCTTTAATACTCTGCCCTTGTCTTTGATCTTTGCCATTTTAATTATTACATGTCTTGCTGTTGCCCTCCTTAGATCCCTTGTCATGGGAGTTTTGTGTACCTCTGTGGTCTGAGAGGCCATTTCCTCCCCTAGGTTGGGGAAGTTTTCAGCAATTATTTCTTCAAAGACACTTTCTTTCCCTTTTTCTCTCTCTTCTTCTTCTGGTACCCCTATAATGCGGATATTGTTCCATTTCTATTGGTCACTTAGTTCTCTTAAAATTCTTTCATTCCTGGAGATCCTTTTATCTCTCTCTGCATCAGCTTCTCTGTGTTCCTGTTCTCTGTTTTCTAGTCTATTAATGGTCTCTTGCATCTCATCCATTCTGCTTTGAAGTCCTTCCAGAGATTGTTTTATTTCTGTATTCTCTCTCCTTAGTTCTTGCATATTTCTCTGCAAGTCCATCAGCATGGTTATGACTTTTGTTTTGAATTCTTTTTCAGGAAGATTGGTTAAATCTATCTCCCCAGGTTCCTTCTCAGGGGAAGATGTAGAAGATGTGGAAGATGTCTGGGTTAGTCTTGTCTGGATCAAATTTTTTTGCCTTTTCATGTTGATAGGTGCAGTGGTATGCTATTGACTCATCTGTCAGCGGGGAGAGCCAAGACTTTTTCCACTTGCTCCTGGCCTTTCTTTACTGGGACAACTGCAACCCCTAGTGGCTTATGTTGGGCAATTGCGTTTAGACTGGGTCTCTGTATCTTGCCAGGCCGGTATGGAGGAAGCTCCCTTGCTGTGGGCATGGCCAGCCTCAGGCTGCTGCTCTGCTATGGTGGGGCCCCAGAGGGGTAATGGACGGGGGCTGTTTGGCTGTTTACCTCTGTGAGGGGTCTCAGAGCTGTTGCCCAGGGGGTTAGTGTGCCCGGAGTTCCCTGGAATTTCCAGCTGCTGGACTGTGACCCGGGATGCTTCCGTCCAGCTCTGGGGTCCCTGTCCCTTTAAGACTTTCAAAAAGCACTCGCTTTTCTTTGTCCCTGAGGCGCCGCCTGCGGGACCCGCTCACAGGTTTTACTGTTCTGCTTCCCTAGTTTCCAGCACCCCATGCATGCACTGTGTGTCTGCGCTCTGGTGCAGATGGCTAGCGCTGGGTGTTTAGCAGTCCTGGGCTCCCTCTCCCTCCCCGCTCTGATTCCTCTCCTCCTGCCAGGAGATGGGGTGAGGTGCCTCGGGTCCCGCCGGGCTGTGGCTTGTATCTTATCCCTTTCACCAGGCGCTGGGTTCTCACAGGTGTGGATGTACTCTGGCTGTTGTCCTGTGTCTTCTGATCTCTCTTTTAGGGATAATTGTATTTGTTGTATTCTCAAAAATATATATGTTTTTGGGAGGACATTCCCACTGTCCTACTCACGCCACCATCTTGGCTCCGCCTCGACAGTAAGAATTTTGAGAGCTATATTGCTTTCTTTTTTTTTTCACTCTAACATATTGCCTTTATCATTGTAATAAACCTGTATTATTTTATCAAAGTAATCATCCTTAAAAATCACTTTGCACGGTACTGTGAATACAAAGAGCAAAACACCAACACTCTTGTAACCCACAATTATCTTTTCCCTTCTGGATATAGAGCTTGTATTTTCTATACCATCGATTAATCAATTAATTTCATAACAATTTGGAAATCTATTTTAGTTTTATTGAGTTATCTGTCTTTTCTCATTATATAAAAAATATATCCAAGAACAGATGCTTTCTCTTTCAACTCTTTGATTCCTACACAATGCCTAGCACAATTTCTTAAACAGATATGCAACAGTTTTTAAAACTTTTTATATATACAGAATGAGAAAAAACATCTGGCAGAAAACAAGGGAATCATACACAAATTGTATGAATCAGCAGCATACTTCTGTTACTCTCTGTGTTGTACCTCACCCAGCCTGGTGCTAAATAAAGACTTGTTGAACAAACGCAAGCATGGTGCCATCATTCAGTATGCTTATATTTAATGAACAGTAGAAGAAGGGTTTTCTTTATGTTATATTTAGCTAGAGTAAACTGCTGTACAGTTATAAACTAATTGGAGTAAAAAGAAAATGAACTATTAAGTACTTAAAATAAACTAAGACTCTATGTGTTTTACATATGTTATTTCACTTAATTCTTAAAATTACCCTATTGTGTGAGTGCTAAAATTATTCTCATTTTAAAGATGGGAAAACTGAATTAGGATTCCAATACAAGCAGTCTCGCCCCATAGCCTGTACTTTTAACCTTTAACAGCAAAAGACACAGTAACATTATTTTAGGATTAAAATAGATTATTTGTACTGATACAAGTTAGATTTGTCGATATTAAGCAGCCTATCAGTTAACTTCAAGTATGCAAAGTATGTAAAAGCTAACTGTGGGTCCAGTTTCCTAACAAGAAAAAAGAGGAAATAGAATGTCTACTGCACTTCTAGTATGGTTATCTATGAACAAGTTACAGAACTTCCTTTCTGACTCTAAAATTTAAATCAATAAAATGATAGAACAAATTGTGAGGATATATTAAAATACAGAATCAGTATTACCATATTATATGGTTGAGTATCACATTATCACAGGAAGCCAACTATAGAAAGTCAATCTAGAGATAATCATAAACTATCTTTCAAAACTTTCCATGAAAATTAGACAGGTAGTCTTTCTCAATATTCTGGCCATTTTTTTCACGTGTTGAAATTGAGCCTTCCTTTTAAATTTATATTTGATTTATATTTAGTCAATATCCTCTGTATGACAATTTCCAAAACCTGAAGATTAGCATTAAATGATATCCCTTTCTTCTCTATTGATGAAATCATTTCAGTCTTTTAATATTTAATATTCTCAATTACTACTTACCAAGACTTTCCATGTACCAAGCACGTTGGTAAGTGTTTCTCATTTAACATTCATAAAATTGTATGCAATTGACCTTGTTACTGATGATCACACTGAACCCCAGAGGTTAAGTAACTTGTTAGGCCACAAACATAGTAACTGGTCTTTATGCTGTCTTTCAATTTTTTGTTATGAAACCATGTTGAGTCAAAGTACAAAAGTTAATAAAGGTCTTTTCATAGCCATGGTTTCCTTTCTCCTTAATCTAGAAAACAGAAGCTTGCATCTGGACTGTAGGCCCAATAATAGTTTATGAATTCTTAAGAGCAGCCTACTAACCTTGCATCTTACTTTATACATCTGAACTAAATCAACCCGAAATCATTACTCTGTCCATTTAAAGGTTATTGTCATTAAGATTGGCCAACTTTTAAAGGCTAAGAAATGAAATAATAAATGATCAACCTGAAATATAGAAACAAAATTTTCATTCCTGGATAGCTCCTCTGAAATACGAGGAAGTTGCTATTGAAGATACAATTAAGGTCTGCAAATAAATTATTTCAAATGAAAATCCCCAGTCTAGCATCACAAAGTACATGACAATATTACAGAATGGTAGGAACAAAATAAAGCCATATTAATTTTTTTTTATTAAGGTATTATTGATATACACTCTCCTCTGTTCTCCAGGTGTATGCAGTCTGGCGCAGCCTTCTTTCCTGTTGCTCTTTTAGGATTAGTTGTATTAACTATATTTTCGTATTATATGTGGTTTTGGGAGGAGTTCTCTGTTTCACCTCTCATGCCACTATCTTTAATGACACTCCTAAGCAATATTAATTTTTATGAATTTACTATAAACTATTTTTTCAGGATCTGTAATTATGCCTTTTACTTATCTTATAAAATACTGCAACACATTTTTTGACTTGAAGGAAATTTGTATCAATAATTGCTTTGCACCAAGAACAGATTATACTACATATTGCCAAAAGAATGAGACTGATCATAAATTAAAATCCTTCCTATTATATATGCACAGCTTCAAATGGGCAGATTTTCTTTTTGCATAAGATCCCATCTCTTACCAATGTGCATAATGGAGAAAGATTGCATGATGCATCTTTTCAATATTCTATTTTTCTAACTGTAACCAAAGTGCAGAAGAAAGGCAAGCAGAAAATTACAAAGAAATGAGCTATAGACATAATGGACTCAGTAGAGATAACATGAACATTAATCTTGAAAAAATCACTCTCACACACAAATGCATCATTACTCAAATTATATAGTAAGTGTAACTGAATTGGTCTTATACTCTAACTTTGCACTCTAACTAGTACAACACGAAAACAAAACTGGGTATTATCCAAAGGCATTAAGGTAGTAAAACTCACTATACTTCATGTTTCTCCTCTAGGAGAGTTGCTTATTTTCACTTACAGTTTTTCCCACAGTGGCAAAAGTACCAAGTGTTTCTATATATATCTGTCTAGCGAATGCTACTAAAGCACATTTCATACCTTCCTCACCTACCAGCTACAGCTGGATGGTCAGCTGTTTAAGCACACTGGCCACTTCTGACTCTGCTTTGTTGTCTAAGAACTTTCTCTGGTTCTGAGGGAGCATCCTCAGCCTGTGTGTCTGCTTGGCAGTTCAGAGATGCTGGGGATTTAGTGCATGGAGGGCTGTGAGACAACCCTCAGTCAATGTGGGATGGAAGTCAAGGTGTAGATAACTCAGCTTCCCCATCTTTCAGTGGGACAGTTCTGAGGTTTGCTCTATGGAGTAATTAGAAGTTCCCCAGTAGTACTGAACTGTAATCATCTGGAGCATTGTTCTGCTTCTTAAAATACACAGTATTCACTTTTCTCCCTTTCTTTTCTCACATTCCTCATTTTCTCACTAGTACTCCGTGGGCTCAGTCTCTAAATAAATTACCTGTACTTGTGTTCATTTCTCAGAGTCTTCTTCAGGGGAAATCTCTATACACATATTTGTTAATTAACTTAGTTCCTCCTTTCAAATACAGGAAGATACCAACACATCATTTTAAGATTATGCTTTTCAGCTATGCTGAAGAACAAGCAGCAAAAATTATTTTTGTACAAATGCAGAAGGTTCCCCTTTCTTCTTCCTTTTAAGATGCAAACAATGCTTCTGTGCTTCACTGAACAACCTTGGATGAGAAATTTGTTTCTTTTCTTTAAAAAAGGCATGGTGTTAACTGGTACAGGGTTCTTTTGCAAAGACCTCCTTTCCCCTCATATACAAACTGCAAATGTTCAACTCCTATCTCTATCCCTTTTTGTCACTGATACAAATTGTTAATAGTTCATTTTAAAATGAAAAATATAAAAGTTGCTAGATCTGTGAGGTTTTAAAATATTATAAACTTATAGAAGTTTGCCAAATTCTGTTTCTGCAATGCCCATATCCTTTCCTCCTCTTGTTGCCATTACTCTATATGTTACTGGATCTAAGATAACACTGACCAGAAGACAGCCCATGATTTGATATTTCTCTAAGAACACTGTGATCAAGTAAATTATACATAATATACTACACATTTTAGGTTAAATTCTGATTTCAGAGAATTTGACTAGCCCAAAACAAAAAGTAGTCAGAATCAATTAAATATGGTAGTAGTATCATCTCACACAGTCTCTTAAATGTTTCTCATTTCTCCAATTCACCCTTAAGAATGATCTACTTAGGACCTGAATTCATCAATGTGGTTGTATTCCTAACAGATTCAGAATTCAACTCAGTTTTCTGGGATAGCATTAACAGTCTATTAGAATGGATAATTAAAGCTTTGACTCTACAGTGGCCTATAGTCAATGTAACTGCAATGCCATGATGGAGAAAAAGGGTCAGCAGGCAGTTTTTCTGTAGAGTTAGACAGTAAATACTTCAGGCTTTG
This sequence comes from Manis pentadactyla, assembly GCF_030020395.1. Classification (NCBI taxonomy): domain Eukaryota; kingdom Metazoa; phylum Chordata; class Mammalia; order Pholidota; family Manidae; genus Manis; species Manis pentadactyla. Next base: position 85,701,859 of record NC_080023.1, on the reverse strand, counting down.
TGGACCACATAGGATATCTTCTTCCTCTCTCTCCTCCTCCCCCTCTTTCTCCTCCTTCTTCTCTCTTTCTTCTTCTTTTACTTTTTAAAATAACCATTTAAAAGTATAAAAACTATCTTTACCTCATAGGATGTACACAAACAGACCACCACCTGGATTTTGTCTATTGGCTGTAGTTTGCTTATCCCTTCTGCAGTGTTCTGGCATTCCCTTCACTGAATATCAAGCAATTCAATCATCTTTCTGGTTCAGGGTGTGTCTTCCACAGATTCATAAACTTTCATGACAGATTGCTTCTAGGTGGGCATGTTTTCTTTCCCAGTTTAACAGTTCAGAATAGGGGCATTAATCCCATTATCTTTTAGGGTGAGTTAGAGGAGTAGCCTGCCTGGATACTAATAAAGGATTAGATTTAATTCCTTCTGGTCCAATATAATGCTAGGAGTCTGACAAGCACAGATTCCTTATAATACTTAACTTTATAATTAAATAAGTAGAGACATTGAGACAATAATGTACTTTTTTAAGTGGCAAATGCAGTTTTCTATTTTTAAACTTTGTGCTTTTTTAATCATAGGGAATATTTTTTTATAAAACAAAAGCAAATGAATCACTTTGAATTTTAAAAAATGCTATAAGTGTGTGTGTGTGTATACTGCTGTTCTACACATGCTATCTTTACTGGAACAAACCAACCAGCTTATGGGAATGATATATAGATATTGACCTAGTAAACATTTTCTTTGAAATTGCAATCAATAAAAATAATAAGAAGCAGTTTCCATTCACCTGGCAGGGATGGGAGCACCTGTCACTGACTTACCAAAAGGCTATGTTCTGTCATAATCTGCAGAGATACTGATATAGTATAAGACATATCATAATATATATGTAATACATAATTGATAACATTATTCTGATTAAACTTGCTCATAAGAAAAAAACAAATGCACTAGAAGCTCTAATATGACACTTCTTACCAGAGTTTGAAGGGTCAGCCATATTGAAGTTCACAGGTCTGCAGTATCTGCAAACTTTCCACACATCCAACAGCTAATGGAATATCAGGATACCCTCAAATACTACAAAATGAGCTTCTAAATTTCACCACTCCATAGGCCTGAAATCCACAAGTCACACCCCTAAGGTGTTAAAGGAAGACCTTGCTTTTTTCTTCTAAGATACTTTTCTATTTTAAAATTAACTTGTGAGTTATTATGTGGTTCAGATAGAGACTAATGTCTGGATATAAGAACTAAATCTTTATATAGCTTAACTGGCCATTCATGTATTCCAATGGGTGTTACATGAGCCACCAAAGTATACATTTGATTGTGAGTAACATAATGTATAGAAAATGGAATGAAATATATGAAACCAAACCGTGATAGGTCTGGATGGGACAAGTAAGTTCCATGAGCATGTGGCTCAAATTTCTGTGACACCAAATCCAACTGCTTTGCCACCTCTTTCTCAATATATGCCTAGAGCCTCATGGAAAATTATCTAACCTGTCAACAAGAAAAAAGAAGCATGACATTAGCATTTGGATGGGTCTGAAAATATACTGGCACCAATCCAAAGTGAATGGCTACTGCACTGCAGACCCACTCATGGTTGTCCCCGAAAGAGAATGGTGAAAGGAAATTCTCCGTTGACAGAATTTGGGGCAATATCTCTAATTGTCCACTTTGCTTTGAAGAAAAGGCCTGAGTTACAGATCTACTTTGAGTAAAAGAAGAAAGAGTGGAAAAGGACATGCTCATTTCAGAATTAAAATACTCTAACTAGGTTACTAATGAAGAAAACATATCTGGGAAACATGAGCCCTTAAGTTTCTTTCTTCCATGCAATGATATCCTCATATTTCATGTGGCTTATACAGTAAAGTCAAGTTAGGTTTGAATTCATGTTTCCCAGGTTTTTCTTGTGAGTAAGGGGACCTGTATAAAAAAAAAAAATCTATGGCCATATTGGTAATCAACAAATATTTGTTGAATTTTGCTAGTTATGATTTCAGCCCCAAGAGGATCAAGGTTTTACAGGTTTTCATGTGATTGTAAGAAATACCTCTTGACCTGTGGTAAAGCACTTTCCACAAACATAAAATTCATTTCAGAGAAAAAAAACACAATTACACACAGTTAGGGTAGTAAGGGCAGGTATCTTGAAGACAAGGAACAGACACTATCCTTGAGTAATTATGCCACTAGACTAAATTTACATGACTATATGGGTTTCTCAAATGCATAGAAATGTACACTAAAAACAAACAAAAACCATATTTTGTGATATGAAGATTGTACATCAATACTTATGACTATAAAAAATAAATCTAAGAAATTAATAAAAACCATAAAAATTGAAAAAATATATCCACCAGAGTGGGAATTCCCTAAAAGAGTAACTAGAAGATTTCAAATATCTTTTAAACTCTTAATTTTTGTATACCCATATTACCTAATCCTAAAAAAGGTATGAAGTCAGAATTTGATACAAATCTGTATTAATTAGCCACTAATAATTTCAGTAAAATCTTAATCTTCTTTAAGTGACTTAGCAGATATTAGTGGGACCAGGATTCAGCATAAGCTTGCAGGAAGTTTCCCAATTCTTCCCTACAGTTGGTGCATTACACTTACATAGCACACAAGGGCGTATGTTCTTGATAGCTCTTCACCTGTGGTCCAACGTCTTCTGTGTTTGGGCAGGCAACTCTGTCTAATTCTGAGATTTCACATTACAAACTCTGCTTTCTCACAGATATATACCTCATTAGTTAATGCTAATTTCATCAATAATAAAAGGCAATATTTTATATCCCCTCTGCCTTACACTTTTATTTCTCAATTGCTTAACCACTTAAGCATTGAAAAGGGATATTTATTACTCCACTATCCCCCCAACATAAGTCCCTGGGTTTTCTTTTACTGAAAAGTGGCTTAATACCTGATTATAAATTTGACACATTTCAAAAGAACATACACTGAAATTCTGTTCAGTGGTAAAATACACAAAGTACATTCACATGAATAGTATGGTGTTGTGTTGATGTTATTCACAGTGTTACAGTTTTAAGAAAAACATTTTAAATCAATTTAACTAAAAAAAGTTTAACATGATACATGATAGAAAGTTTGAGAGACTTGCCTAAGATCACACCAATAGTAAGTCAGGGAGCTGGGTTTAAATTCATCTACTTTACATCATCTACTACCAGCTCTGGTTTGGCTATGAAGCCATACTGCAGGCAACATTACTGAGAAAATGAAATAAAGCTGCAATCCCTTCCTTGAGGTTCCCAATGGATAAGACCATATGATCAGTTGATCAGATTAAGAAGATAATTAACTTCAGTTCTACTGACAAATCTAATTTTGCTGTCCTAGTTCTGAGCAAAAGAAAACTGTGTTAGCATTCTCATGTTTCTTTGCCCTCCCTCACTTCCCATTTCTACTTCTTTACAAAGCACAAGATGGTGGCAGTAGTTTGAAAAATAAAAAAAGAGAGAATACAGCAAATCATGGCTTGACAGCAATGACCAAATAGCTTATGTTTTTCTCCCTGAATTCCTTTCATGGACTTTAGGCACATCTAACTGTGCAAATGAATGCTTTCTAGTCTATTACTGAGTATATAAATCAGGGGCATGATAAATACACTCCATGTCCTCAAGCTTAGAGGATCTGTGTAATCTAATTACATTGGCAAGTATTAGATTATCATTTAGACACTAATGACTTTCAACAGTTTCATTATGTGCAGAATTACACATGATTTCAAAATATGAGACTATAACTGAGTAAGCAAACTTTAGCAAAACCCTCTGTGGGAAGTTTACCTCACATCTTACTGTGGGGATTGTAAAATATCTTAGAAATGGCTATATACTAGAATATATGCACATATTGAAACAAAAAAATAGGATGAATTTCTACTGATTTGTTGAAAGCAATACCAGCAAGCATGTGCCCCCCCCCCTTTCCTGATGTTTACAGCCTCTGCAGCCATTCTTGACCAGAAGTGAAATAGCAGACCTAGCATAGTGTGTTTCCGACCACTCCCAGCAGCAACCTGAGGCCTCCTGGGGCCTGTGCTCATGGTAAACATGACTTCTGGGTAGAGGCCACACAATAATAAGTGTTCAAAACACTAGGTGCCTCTAGAAAGGTCCTCAACTCTGGTAAGCACTTTATAACAGCTACATTGCCCCATTGTGACTCCATTCTCATCTTAATGTGGTCAAGGGCTTATTTTCCTCAGAACCACTTTGGGAGTTTGACAGAACCAGAATTTCCTGGGATTAGAGTCTAGGAAAGAATCATTTATCAGGTACTAAGCATCTGGTAATTATTAAGTCCATTCAAGTTTGAGAACTGGTATAAAAGCTTTTTTTATATTGATAGTATTTCTAGTACCATATTTGATGATTACAGCTACGCTTTTTCTCTCTCAAGTTTGCTGATAGAAAAAAGAAAATGATGATTTTAGTTTTTCTTAATGAAAAAAATCTAAATGGTGTACAATGTTTATTAAGGAATGAATATACATGAATATTCAATTCACCAAAATCATCAACTTGCTCAAAATCTGCCTATTTCACCAAAATGCTTTTGCCATATGAGGGTTAAATTGCCTATTTCTAGACAAAGAACACAGTATTTGAAATTATGTATCTAAAATTAAAATGGCAATTCTGAAGTGAACATTGTGCTCATGATATTTATCAAAACTATAAAAATTAAGATTTTGATTTGGGAGGGGAGACTTATAATATATAGCTAAATAAGAGCAATTTTAAGAGTTTTTTATTTAATATCAACTTTTATAAATACTGCTTTTTCACTACTATTAGTTGCCATGCTTGCTCCAGGTGTCATATTAAGAAAATTAACAGCCCAGAACTCAGGCACTAACCTGGTTACATAAGCCAAAGTTAAAAAAATAATAATGTTCAATACTTTATCTCTGATTGATATTTTGTATAAGGTTTAATACCAAACTCCTTTTTGAACTGACATAATGAAATTTTGGGAATTCCTGATGGGGCTGTTTTCATTAATATTCAACATTTGGAAGTATATAATATAATAAGGTCTATTAATAAATTCTTATAAAAATGTGCCATCCAAAGAAATATGATTTTAGAATACAATGACCCAGAAAGAATTATTACAATTGTTTCTTTATTTCTCTTCTATTAAAATATATGAAAGTTTTAAAGATAGAGCTATGTAAAGATTATGAAAATAAATATTTTAAATGTATTCTCACACAATTTTAGTAATCTATTTTACTTACTTAATCTGATTGCTTAATTATTTAAATTTAAACACAGTAAAGAAAAATAGCTATTCAAATACTGAAATTTCCCCTATATTTTCTCTCTGAGTTAGTAAAAATAATATACTCTTAGTATTTAAAATGTTTTACCACTTGAACTTGAAGAATTCCTGTATCTTAACGTAGTGGAAAAATCTTAAGTTGAAAATCAGCTACAGACTTAAAAATATATAGAGCGAGATGAAAGATATAGTTCATTCAATGGAAATTCTTTTCAGACACACATATTTAACAGGTAAGTATCCTATGATCCTGACCCTCACTACTCTAAATTTTACAGTTCTCACTCATCAACTGGATTTCCAGATCAGATATTTCAAAATTCAATAGGACAATGTACCATAGGCATCCATAAGCATCACAATATTGATAAAAACACCTCAATATTAATTCCCTAATCATTTATACCTTTTTGTATTTTTACCTTATCATTTAATGATTATTGTTAAACCCAATTGTTCAGAATTTATAAGATATAAAGATTATTAAGCACAATTCCTGTACTTCAAGGGACTTACCTATTATAAAAACAAATGGATTTTTTACAGATTACTTAACAAAGGTAGTTTTCTTTAATATCACATTAAGACTGTGGTTGAAGAATATCCTAATCTTATTTATCTTAGGGTTAGAAGTATAGTTTTGTAAATAAAGCATCAAAAAATCCTTAAGTATCAACAAAACGCAGAACTGAACAATTTACCAATTAAAAAGATCTAAATTTTACAAAATGTCCCTATTTGACATTTTAAAAAATCTGAAAATGTATCATGAATTAATGTGCAAGCCACACTGAATATCACTAAACTCTATCTACAATGTGAGCTCTCTTATGTACATACAAACATACATATAATTCAAGATAAATATCACCAACATTTCTGAGTGAAGGATTGTGGTAAATTTTATTCTTATACTATTTTCTATTTTTCAAATGTTCTATAATGCACAAACATTAATTTTCTAAGGAAATACCTTTAAAAATCATCCCATGTGGTTCCATTCCTGGCAAACTAAATGGACTCCAACACTGAGAACAAGCACTTTTATTCTGTTTGCACTTGTGGTGACAGAGGCACTGAGAATGTCAATACCTTGCAGAAGCTCACATGTATGTATCAGTAAGAACTGTAATAGCAGCAAGAGCCATTAGCATTAATGACAAGGATATTAAACTGATGAAACTACTGAATGTGGACAAATAATAATGGGACTTTCTTTTTTGTTTTGCTATTAAAACAACCATGAATTCCAGGGAGATATTCCAATAATGAATAAGTAAATATCTTGCAAAGTTGGACTTCCTAAGGGTAATATTGAAATATTCTTCATATTTTATAAATCTTATTTCTTTATGGTTACATCCAGTGTTAACTAGACTGATGGTGTACGAATGTCTAATGGACAGGGTCCTATCTGTGATATTCATGCTAAGCTTTCCCTTTGTTGAGCCCACATATGCTTAGAAATCTGTATTAGTTTCCTATTGCTGCTGTATAAAATTACCCCAACACAAATTTATTATCTTACAGTTCTGAAATTAGAAGTCTGAAATGGGTCTTACTAGGCTAAAATCTGATATTGACAGGGCTATGTTTCTTCTGAAGTCTTTTGGGAAGAATCTGATTACTTGCACTTCCAGTTTCTAGAAGCCATCCACAATTCTTGGTCATGGCCCATTCCTCCACCTTCAGGCCAGCGACATTGGTCTGAGTCTTTCTCTGCTGCCTGTCTCTGGTTCTCCCACTTTCACCACCATCTTTCACCTGTAAGAACCCTTGATTATATTGGGCCCACCTGAATAATCCATGATAATTTCCTCATTCCAAGGTAAACTGATTAGCAATCTTAATTCCATCTCCAGTCTTAATTTCTCCTTCCCATGCAAGCTAACACTCACAGGTCCAAGGTTAGGATGTAGACACATTTGGGGGCACATTATTCTATCATGACATCTGAACACTGCTGCCAGCTCTGGCACCTTTTCTCCTGTTCCTAAAGCCTTCAGAAGTAAAACAGATAAATGTGCGAGCATACTTCCCGCTTCTCCTCACATAGTGTTTACAGGATAACCCTGATTAAATAGCTGAAATGATCACTGTTCAGATTTCTCACTGAGTCAAAGTAAATGATGCATTAGAATAATTTTCTAAGAGTCAGTTAGTAGCAGTTTGGAAATTCCTTTGAGGATGCAAAGCATTAGGCAGATGCAAATTATTAGCCTTGCATTCTTAAAGAACTCTTTATTGCAGGCATTTTACAATGTATTTTAATCACATCTGTATTATAGCTTTGATGATTTTAAATACCCTAATGGCCTTCATTAAAGACATTGTTTTTCTAGCATTACATTGTAGATATTTCACTTCCTGTTATTTCATTCACCTTCAAGGATCTTGAAAGTAAAAGAACTTTCTAAATGTTTATGGTTATCAGTTAGAAACTGAGGTTGTTTATTCTATCCTTTGTAAAAAAAAAATTTCTGTGTTCATCTACTATCTTTTATGTTTCACATTCTTCTACTAAAATGACATTCTACATATATAGCTACTTTGTTGATTACAAAGATGGAAATGTCCATGTGGGAAGAATACTTATCTGACATGGGTGTATAGATGTGTTTATGTGGGAATGAAACTAATTCATTTCAAAGAAGCATACAGTGAATAAAAGTCCAGGCTTTGTAGTCAGGCTGTCCTGGACTCCAAATTCAGCTGGCCTCAAGCAAATAATAACCCTCTCTGAATTTGGATTCTTCACTTGTTACAATGGTAACATTACTCTGATATCAGCTGTGAGAATTAAATGAGATAAAGTATGTAGAGCATATATCATAGGCCTGACAGCAATAAGTGCTAACCTAAACTTCATTTAAACCTTCTGGAAAGTGAAATTGGCCTTTGGAGGACAGCACCTGCCAGCAAATGAGATGCAAACTCCTGGAGACATAGTGACAGGGAGTCAAAGGAGAATCATGGTCTAATCCTGATTACTTGAAGGACAGGATGTCTGTTTGGAGCTCCTGTGATTTCATGAACTCCCAACACTATCACAGAAAGTGGCCTGTGTGCTCATTGCTTGTCCTTAGCTATAATTTTTTCAACACTTATTTTCAGTATGTTTATTTGTATGGTCACCTTTTATTTATGGCAAGTGGCAATGATTTTTCATTTATGGTAGTGATATAAATGGTTCTTTAAAATGTATGATATTTAAGCTAAAACAAATTAAAGAAAAAATTTTCTTAAACCAAGAAGATAGGGTAGCATAGCCAAAAATTGGGGAAGGTCTTATGAGAATGACTGAAATTTGCAAAGCACTGTCCCAGGGGACGGTATTTATAAATGCATTCTGAAATGAGTAGTGACTTTCTGGAAGAGCAGTTACGCCTCAGGAGTCACCCCCAGTAGTCAGAGAAAACTCTTAGCTGTTGCTCCCCCATGCTGACTTGTTCTCGTGACAATCATTCAGACCTTGGCAGGCTGAGGGTTTCTGAGTCATGACATAGAATCAGTGAAGATAAAAAAGAGCAGTCCCCTGCAGTTTGCCCATCTCTATTTCTCTTAAACATAGTCCCGAAGGCTAGAGCCAACTTCTAGTGTATCCCTCAAACCTAGCACAGGAGAGCAAGAATAAATATTCAAAGAATGAATGAATGAAGGATAATTACTCCTGCATAAGAAAATAGAGGCATTAATTCACTCTTTCTTGACAAATATCCTCAACCCCAAGAGCTAAAGAAGGCAATTTGAATCTCTGCAGTGTTTTCCTTTTAAGAGATATTAATTGAATTACTATTATAAGCCAATCATTCTCATAAATAATTAATGTTATCAATATACATAATGCTTCTGGGCATCAGAGAGATCACCTTGCTTGCAAAAGTTTAAGGTCCATTAGTGCAGAGACAGGACTTGATCCTGTGCTTTTTGACTTCAAATCCATTGCTATGAGAAAGCATTTCCTATTATTATGGATTTTCCTTTTTTATCTTATTTTGTCTTTAAACATTTTGCAATAGATTTACATGAGCAAAACTGAAATATTTACAAATGACATGTCACCCAATAGCCATACAAATGTAACTTTAAAGTGTATATATAAATATTAAACATATTAAAACTTCAAAGCTAAGTAAAACTTTTAAAAGTAAACATAGAAAAATAAAGACTAGAAGTACATACACCATATTTTTTTCTACTTTTTGAAGTCTTTCTTACATATTTTCAATTATGTGCATGTATTATTTCAGAAGAATAATAGAACAAAAATATTTAATCTTATAGACATGCATGGAAGATATTAAATTTCATTTGCCTTTAGACTCTAACACTTTTTCTATTTGCCACAGAAGATATTTTAATTAGCTAAATATCCTAATCTATACTTAAAGGTTCTAGAAATCTTAGTAAAAATAACTACACTACTTGTTATCAGATTAAAAATTAATTTAATACTGGGAAATGCCTTAAAATTATCTTCGATAAACCGTTTGTGAATATTTGAATTTATTTTTTTAAACAATTAAAGGAAACCCTTCTGCAAACCAGGCAATTTGAAAAAGAAAACCAAAACTAGGGTTGTTATCTAAGAATAGATGAAGAATTCAGAAATGTAGCATTCAGGATGCCCCAGAATAGTGTTTTCAGAAATGGCTACAACCTTATCCTTTTTCATAAATATACTTAACTGCTCTAATGACCTGGAACAGAGGTTACCCCTTCCTTTAAAGAACATCCAATTTGTTTGAGTTAATTAAAATCATTGTCATATTAATGTTGTTTCCATGACCTGTTACTTTAGTCAATCTCAAAGAAATAAATTCTCTTCTTAAATTATTTGCATTTATATCAGTTATATTGTTTTAAGTAGAAAAATACTTCAGCAATAATTTATTTGGATGACTCCTAATAGCCATAAATTTATGTCAAACATGTTTCATTTACCAACATTTGTAACATGGAAATAAATCTGTTTATGGCCACGCAGTCAAATTACTCTTAATTTTGGAATGTTCTGATGAATGAAATCCCAATATTGAAGCAGTGTGAGGCCACTTACATAGATTGGATGATTACTGACATAGTGGCAGGTTTACATAGTCTGAGATGTGAAAATATCTGCAAAACCATTTGCTCAGTTGAGATGGACACATACTATTTAGATATTAAGTTCATAACACACACACTACAGCATATTCTTATGTTTAGAATTCCCTGTGCACTTTTCTAGTTTTATTTCATTCACGTACTTTACTTTCCCTAACAGATCATCACCTTTCAATTTTCTACCCATTTTCTTTCTTACATCCCTCAGTCAAAGCTCTCACCTGAATAGCTGGAGTTAATTATAAGGAAATTAAAAACACAGGCAAATTGTGTGTGCCCTACTCAGCTTATCAACATCATTGTCCCTATTCTAACGTCTCTTCAGTTTCTATTCCTATTATAACCTCCCCTCCCTCTCACTCATTCAAAGTGTGGCCATAGCATTGAGGAAAACATTGCTAAAAGCAGCGCTGCCAATTTCTGTCTGGAAGAACCATCTTCTGAAGAACTATTAGTCATTTAACAGGGATGATAGCTTTATGCAAATAACTTATTTCTGTACCAGTGTTGAGAGGACAATGTATTTCATGGTTAAATATAATTGTGAAACAATGGATTAGAAGAAACTGAAGATGCATTGCTAGCTGAAGAATTTCTCAGACCACTGGAATGTCCTAATATGCATGTTCAAAACTTATTTTAAAAGAGAACACTTTTTCCAAGAAACATACATGCTACACAGTAGTTTAGCAGCATAATACCACAGGAATAAATCCCTGAAAGCATGAACTTTGGTATTCCAGGTAATGGCCCTCAGGTAAGAGGAGTATGATGTTCCCCGTGGCCACTCCCCCACTCACCTAGCAACAGCCAAGATAACTGTCAATCACAGAGCACCTACTATGCTGCAAGTATGTGTTACTAAATGTTCTTCCATCTTTTCACCATGCTGTATGAGAGGTCTTCCCCAGTTACCTAAGGTCATACCACTAACTACTAAGTGATGCAGCTAGGCTTCAAACTCATCGAGTGAGAAACCTAAGCCTAGATTTTTACATGCATCAGATCAGAAAATTATTCTATTGGGTCATAAAGTAATACAATACAACAGATGAACATAATTCTTTATGAATCTTCTGTATTTTCCTAAAGAAAAGTAGAAATGAAGTGTATAATTGCTAAAATTTCAGCACACTAGCTCTCATAAAAGAAATAGAAAAGCTGTCCCTATCTTTCTGTAATTACAAATGCTTTCTTCTAATTACCCATAGGCTATTCAGAACTAGAAATTTGCTTAGGGATTCCTTTGTATTATTCTGCTGTCCCTCAAAGATCTAGGTGTAGACCTTTAAGGGATATTTAAGTAATATTTGCCATTTGGTAGGCACTTAATATGAATGTTCCAGCTACTTTACACATGAAGTACATTTAATTATACTGTATAGATTTATATCCTATAGGAAATAAATTGCTCAGACATAATTTAAACAGTTCTAAATATATCACTAAAGCTTTACCTATACAATATCAACTATTATTTTTACCATTTGATGATACAGTGAAGAAATGCTTCCATGACAAAAGTTAAAGAGACCTTGAGTCAACTTCACTATGACCCAGTTTGGGTGTGTATTATTTTTTAGGAGGCTAGGAAGGATAATATATGATAGAGTTGTGGACTAAGTTTCCTTTAGAACAAAGAAATGAAAATTAACCACATTTTTACTTTTAAACAATATGTTTAAATATAATTAAATTCTCAAAATGGGAAAAAGTTTCTTTACCCATTAACTATTCTTCCTGAAGACAACAATTTCACTTAGAGACCCTTATAATTTGTTTTGATAGCAGATCACAGGTTTCATCAAGTTCAATTTGTAGCAAATACCCAGAAAAACATGTTTGAGATATTATAGTGTTTAACATACTGATGAGAAAAATAAAGCAGGAGAGCTGAAGGAACACTTATATGAGGCTCTCAATTCTGAAATTCTCATGTGTGTGATACCAGCAGTGCAGAGAATGAGCCATGTGAACACATTCCTTCTCATAAAATTGAAAACTGAATATGATCTCATGCTAAAAGTAATAGTTGCCATTTGGTAAGCACCTAATATGACTATTCTAGCTACTTTACGTATGAATTGCATTTAATTATACTTAAAGTAGGTAAGTTACCCATAACCAAGTTACACTGGATTTTAGATAAGTAATTAAGTACTCTGGCTCTAAGTCACACAAGTAAGTGACAGACCCTATATCTGAGTCTATATGGACAGATATGGATATTGGTATCGATAACCCACAAATGCAAACAGAACTTAGAGCTTTAGTTATCCTTTAAAATATTTATCAATATTAAATTGCAAAAATGTGTAGGAAAACAGGTGAGAGATTAGGAGATTAGTTTGACTGGTTTGTAATACAAATAAAAATCTTGATGTATTTTAAACTGCAATTCTATATGCAAATCAAAATGTCTACCCCAAACTTTTTTCAAAAGGCATTATGTGTTTTTTCATTTTAACATCTTATACAATTTAATATAAATAAAAGAAGTTAGATATTTTTCCTTTCCATAATTCCAATGTAGAGGTCTCAATGATTCAAGTAACAAATTTGGTGATAAAATGTTATATGGGAAGACATTTTAAATATAGAAAGAAGTATCTTGTTACATTTATGCACAGAACCACATCAGGAATGTTCAATTTTCATGTGGTTGGAACATGAGTGAATGGAAAGTTTCCAACTTTGTCATTTGATTTAAACTAACCAAGTTACTATATATTTCTTCTGAAACCTAGGACCTTTTATACATCTATTATAGAATTTTCTACCGAAAGTAATCCAATGGAAAATTCAGCAGCACTTAAAGTTGATTCTCCCCATTAGTATATAGGTATAATATACTCAAACAGAATGAAATGAATCTATTTTTGTTGGTGCAGATCCAGTGAATAGATGTCTCCCAAGCCAGGAATTTTTGGGGTCCTGACACCAGTGTTGCAGGTGCCAACAACTGGTTCCATGCCCTCCTGATTCCCCAGCTTCCTGAGCGTGATAAAATAGCAGATCCCCCTGGCATGTTAGGAAAACTGTCCCAGACGCCACTTAGGAAAACTTCCTGGTGGTCCAGCACAGAGGTTGTTCCCAGTAGATTAAAAAAAAAAAATCTTTAAATGCAAGTCAAAAATGGATGAATAAATATCTAGTGATAGCCAAGAAAATTATGGAAAAGATTTCTTGAAAGAACAGTCCTTAGCAGATATAAACTTGGGAATAAACAAATATATTAGTAGAATGGAATAGAGAATTCACAATGCAATTACAGGATAATATAAAACTTTACTGTATGGCAAAGTCATACATTTCCATTTACTGGGAGGAGTATGGTTCATTTAATAAAGGCTGAGTTCTCAACTTCCCACCCTTGTTTTTAAAACCTTAAGTTGGATACCAGAAATACATTCCAGGCACAGTATTTTCAACTGTAAAAATTAAAATTTCAAAAAAATATAGAAAATTATATTGGTATGTAGGGGTCAGTTAAACTGCTTCAACCAAGACAGGAAACAAAAGCTATGAAAGCAAAATTAAGTATTAAAGATACTTATTCATGAGCATTAAAGTATGATCAATGGCAACAAATACTACAATCAAAATCATTTTAGAAATGATAAATTAAGAAAAATATTTGTAATGCATAAGAGAAAGTTTAAATCTTCATTATGTCAAGTGATCTTGCAAATTAGAACAAAAGACAACAGAAATATGGTAAATGATATGAAAAATGTCAATTAAATTTCACTTAACACTGAAATGATGGTGAGATATCACCATGAAAATAACTCCTGTGGAGCGTATCAATGGAAGAATTACAAATTATGTTAGCATTTTTATGACAGTTATCTAGTAATATTTATTCAATAATATTTCATGAGGGAGAAATCAAATCTCTATAGACTTTATTGGAATTTTTTTCTTGTAGTGCTATCCAATAGAAAATACAATGTAAATCATAAATGCAAACCACATATGTAATTTTAATATTTTTAGCAGCCACCATCCAACAAATAAAAACAGGTGAAATTATAATATTTTATTTAATCCAATAAATTCAAAATATTTTTCAACATGTAATCAATCTAAAATTAGAGAGACTTTATATTCTATTTTTTGTGCTAAATCTTTGAAAACTAGAGTCCATTTTGGATTTACAGTACATCTCAATTTGAAGCACGTGTATTTCAAGTGCTCAAGAGCCACATGTCTAGTGGATATACTGTTATGCTGCTAGCCCAGCAAAGGAGAGTGGGGTTTGTTTGTTTTCTTGCCCATCAGCAGATAGAAAGCATGTAAGATTTCACTAACCTGATATCATTGAAAAATCTGAATTCTACACCCTTGTAAGGGAATATAATGTTGAGCTCACTGTCATTTATTATCAAAAATCTTATATGAAACAACAAATACATAACAAAAACTGTCAAAATTTATAATGTTACCAATCCCCTTGCATGTATTTTTATTTAGCTACATCAGTTTCTTGGATTCAGACAGGAAGAATATAGTGATAGACTTACTTTTCTTTGGAGTTTTACCAAGTGAGTGTGACAGAATAAGAGATGGATGGACTTGAAGCAGATGCAAAGATATGATTTTAATAATGATGCATGGATACCAATTTGGAGGAAAAGGAAGGGATGATCAACTGAAAATAAAGCTAAAGAATGGTCTGGCACTGGACCACAGTTTTCATAAAAAGAAATATAAGTTATTCTCCACTGACAGTGAAACTCAAGAGAGGAGTGGGTGGAGGGGGAAGAAAGGAAGGAGAGGAGAAGGCACTCCAGAACATGGAAGAAAGGAAAAAGGGAAGGGGGAAATGAGACAGAATCCTTAAACACATGAGAAAATCTGCACATTAAAATGTGTTCCTAATGAAATTTATGGAACTTGTCTATGGAAATCTTTATAGGAGAAAAATCTCCTTTGGTGTATGCCGTCAGCTTTTGAGTACAAATAAACTGCTAGAGTAGCACTGATCTTAAAAGAAAAAGAGAGAAAATCCTTTCCATGATGTCACATCCCCTCCAGCTGCTGCTGTTTCTGCAGTCTGGCAGCCATGCTGTCAAAAGCTATCCGTACAGCATCCACATCCTCCGCTACCTTCATGTTTCAATGCATTCCAATGTGACTCTCATTCCTTCCACAAAAGCTACGTATCTCCTCTAAGGTCAACTGTAAATTTCATGATGCCACACACGTTAGCTAAATTTCAGTCCTCTATCGACCTGACCTATTCAAAGAATTTGATGTCAACTCCACTGTTGCCTTCCCAAAACATTTTATTTTTGAATTCTTGCCATTATACTCTTTCATTTTCCTTCTTTTCTTTTTAGTCTTTCCTCAGTTACACCAAGCAACTCTGCCTTTTCCACCAACACTTCAATGTTTGTTTTCCACTGGTCTTTATCCTGGGTCACCTTTTCTTTCTACTTTAAATTATTTTCTATGTTATATTTACTGACATAAAATACCATATTTTTCCTAATTTTGTATCTCTAGCCTGATTTTTAAATAGCATATTTTTCCTAATTTTGTATCTCTAGCCTGAACTGCCTTTCTGAGCTTCAGAACACAGTCTCAAATTGCTTGCTTCACATCACTGACTGAATAATCTCAGGTACCTCAAATATAACATACCTGAAATTTCAAGGTGGATGTTCTCTCATGTCCTCACCATTTCCTCCTGCTCCTTCAATCTTTCCCGGTGGAGTACATGACAACTTCATTACCCTCCCAGTTCCCCATGCCAAAAGCCTAAGAGTCATTACTGACATCTCTTTCCCCATCAGGCTCCGTATCTATGGCAGGCATACCTTGCAGGCATTGCAGGTCCAGGTCCAGACTACTGCAATACAGCAAATACTGCAATAAAGTGAGTCAAATGAGTATTTTGGTTTCCTAGTGCATACAAAAGTTATGTTTACACTGAACTGTAGTCTATTAAGCATGCAATAGCATTAGTCTAAAAAAGCAGTGTGCATATACCTTAATTAAAATATACTTTATTCCTAAAAAATGCTAATTGTCATCTGAGCTTTCAGTGACTCACAACTTTTTGTGGTGGAGGGCCTCGGTGTTGGGGGGTGCTTCAAGGTGTGGCTGCTGAAGGTTGGGATAGCTGTGGCAATTTCTTAAAATAAGACAAAAGAAACTAAGATAATGCATTGATTGAATCTTCCTTTCACAAGTGATTTCTCAGTACCATGTGATGCTTTTGATAGAATTTTACTCAAAGTAGAACTTTTTTCAAAATTGGAGTCAATCTTCTCAAACTCTGCCACTACTTTATCTCAATAATCCTCATAGTATCTTCATCCGGAGTAGATTCCATCTCAAGGAACCACCTTCTTATGCTTGTCCATAAGCAGCAGCTGTTCATACATTCAAGTTTTATCATGAGATGCAGGAATCGGTCACATCGTCCAGTTTCATTTCTAATTCTAGTTTTCTTGCTGTTTCCATCATATCTGCAGTGACTTCCTCCACTGAAGCCTTGAAATCCTCCAAGTCATTGGTTGGAATCAACTTCTTCCAGACTCCTGTTCTTGTTGATATTTTGACCTCTTCCCATGAATCACAAATGTTGTCAATGGCATTTAGCATGCTGAATCCTTTCCAGAAAGTTTTCAGTTTGCTGTGCCCAGGTCCATCAGAAGAATCACTATCCATTGCAGCTATTGCCTTATGAAGTATATTTATTAAATAGTAAGACTTGAAAGTCAGAATGCCTCCTTGATCTGTGACCTGCAGAATGGATGCTGTGTCAGCAGCCATGAAAACACAACATTAATCTCATTGTACATGTCCATTCAGAGCTCCTGGGTAACCAGGCATGTTGTTAACAAGCAGTAATAATTGGAAAGGAATCTTCTTCTAAGCAACAGGTCTCAATAGGAGGCTTAAGATATTCAACAAACCATGTTGTAAACAGATGTACTGTCATCCAGGTTTTGTTGTTCCATTTACAGAGCACAGGCAGAGTAGATTCAGCATAATTCTCAAGAGCCTTGGACTCTTGGAATGGTCAGTGAGCACTGGCTTCAACTTCAAGTCACCAGCTGCATTAGACCTCAAAAAAGGGAGTCAGCCTGTCCTCTCAAGTTTTGAAGCCAGACACTGACTTCCCTCCAGCTGTGAAAGTCCTAGATGACATCTTCCTATTAACAGAAGCTGCTTTGTTGACACTGAAAATCTGTTGTTCAGTGTAGCTACCTTCATCTATGATCTTATCTACTTTTGAATAACTTGCTGCAGCTTCTACATCAGTACCTGCTCCTTCCCCTTGCACTTTTATGTGAAGGAGATGGCTTCTTTCCTTGAACCTCCTGAGTCAATCTCCACTAGCTTCAAATTTTTCTTCTGCAGCTTCCTCCTTTCTCAGTCTTCAAAGGACTGAAGAGAGTTAGGGCCTCGCTCTGGATTAGGCTTTGGCTTCAGGGAACATTGTAACTAGTTTGATCTTCTTTCCAGACCACTAAAACTTTCTCCGTCTCAGCAAGAAGGCTATTTATCTTTCTTATCATTCATATTCAATGGAGTGGCACTTTTAATTTCCTTCAGAACTTTTCTTTTGCATTCACAACTTGGCTAACTGTTTGGTGCAAGAAGCCTAGCTTTGGGCCTCTCTCAGCATTTGGCATGCCTTCTTCCCTAAGCTTAATCATTTCTAGCTTTTGATTTAAAGTGAGAGACATGGGACTCTTCCTTTCACTTCACACTTAAAGGCCGCTGTAGGGTTATTAATCGGCTAATTTCCAAATTGTTGTGTCTCAGGAAACAGAGAGGCCTGAGAGGGAGAGAGACAGCTGGACTAATGGCCAGTCTATGGAGCAATGAGAATACATACAATATTTATTGATTAAAGTTGTCTTCTTATGTTGGTGCAGTTTATGGCAACCAAAAATGATTACAATAGCAACATGAAAGATCACAGATCACCATAACAAATATAATAAAATGAAAAAGTTTGAAATATTGCAAGAATGAAATATTTAGAAATATTAAAATGTGACACAAAGACACAAAGTGAGTAGATGATATTGGAAAAATGGTGCTGATAGACTTGCTCAAGTCACAGTTGCCCCAACCTTCATTATGTAAAAAATATAGTATCTGCAAAGTACAAAAAAGTGAAGTGCAATTCAATGTGTATGCCTGCAAATCACAAAAGGTATGTTAAGTAATAGTTCTCAATAAATCTGTCTACTTCTCCCCTTATTTCACTGGTTGGTAAGCTCCTAACAATTTCCATCGTTGTCCTCTTTCAATTCATTGTAATAATAGCAGCATAAGTGAATTTCTAAAAAAATCTAATCATTTCACACCTCTGTTTTAAAACTCTTTAATTGCTACTCATTATACACAGGAGACTTTTTACATAGATTTGTGTAATTTCCTTTCAGATTACTTTTCCAGCTTCTGCAACTCTCCCCCCTTGCTCAATGTAACACTGTGAGTGTAACTTGTCAAATCTTGAAAAATTTTTGTCAAATGGAGTCTCATTCCTTCACCTACATCATTATACTTAATTGAGCACACCTGGACTTCATTAATCTGTGCCTATCTTTCCAGTTTAGCAAGAGTGCACTGAATTCTGATCTTGTTTTCCATGGTGATGATTAATCTCACTATTAACATATCCATATCTTTATGAGACTATTATAGTTAGTATTCTATTACTAAAGAATTTATTGGTCAGGGACCAATCTGAAGTACAATACTGATTAAATTGTTTCAGATGACATTATGCCACTGATTCTGTGTATAAAGTTTTCATAACTGCTTATTGGTGATACTATTTTTTCTTCATATGTGAGGGGACTGAGAAAACAGCTAGGAGATTATGTTACTTTTACACCTCCTCTTCCTCTTCTACTAAGATAAATGCCATAAGCATTGTCTCATTCTGTATGTCTAAATCTAAATACATGTTAAACATTTGTCAGAAGTGGTATGTTATAAATTTTTCAGAGAAGTAAAAACATTCTATTAACAAAACATTTTAAAACACTGTTGCTATAATTCTATAATTAATGTAATTTTATAACTATATAATTCAAAATTTCAACTTCTTAACTGTGCTTAACTCTTATAACAATAATCTTTGAATGAATTATTCCTTCACCAACTCTAGAGACTTCAAGTTTAGAGACAAAAATAACTGCATGGACTTTCTTCAAATTGTAGTAATAAAGCTAGAAAACTCCAAATATTCTTATCTGAAGAAACACTAGACTTACTTACAGGGCATCCTATTATTGTACAAAAGGAAAAAAACTAATTCTCAGATTGTTTAACTTTCAATGGAAGATGCATAACAGACATCATTTTAACAATTAACAACTTTGTACAAGAGAATCAGCTTACAGGAACAGAAGAGGCAGTATTTGAGAAATAAAGGTACTCTAGTCCTAACTATTTTTTTTTTTTTTGCAAAAAGGAGAAACTCAGACTAGCTTCTGTAAACAACAGATAATTGCAAGGATACCGCAGGCATTTCATGGGCTGACAAGATCAGAAAAACAAGTGCCTGGCAGTGGAAAACCAGGAACAAAGACCACTCTCTCTGTCTTTCAGTTCTTAATTCTCTCATCTCACCTTCTAATCATCCATCATGCACATGAGTCAACTGGCTGTCATCCTCTATTGTATATCCTCAAACATTGCCCTTCCACTCACAACAATCTCATGATCTCTTGCTTGAAAGGAAAGAAGAGCTTTGTTGAATCCAACTAATCTGTACAAGCCAGACAACTCACATCATCGCCCATTAAACAGTCAATGGGCTGGTTACCTTTGACAAAGTGCCTTTTCTTGACCCAAGTGACTCTTTCTGGGAATATGGACAATACATGGCTCTACCCATTTTACATGGGAGTGGATGGACAGGACATGATGTAAGAAGGGTGTCTGACCTACTGATAAGTACCTGTAGTAGAGAAAGTTCTAAACTATTATTGAAAAATGATGAGAGAATTAAGGAAATTATATAATTAATTGAAATAAAAGTTTTTTGGCTCAATTTTTATCTCACTTTCCCAATAGGGACCTGGTAGTTCAATAAATGTACTTTTAGTACGTTTTTAATGCACTTGTCTCTTGAGATTTTTAAACTGTATCAGTCTGTTAAATCTAAATTAAATGTGATTGACCAATGTGGAAAATATATAAACCTTAGAGATTTTTCACACAAATGCAAGGAATTCTCTACAGTGTGTCAGCTTAGTGTGCCATGATTTATAGAATCATACCTCTTTCATAAAGCATGTTTCTTCCTCACATCTTTGATGGTGTTTCTCCACCCTCCACACACACTCTAAAAAAGACTTAGAAGTTATAACTTTAAGAACTTTGTCTTGCCAATGGGTTTCAGCCCTGGGAAAGTTCACTATGGATTCAACGTGACCAAACAAATGACAATAGAATGTTCTTGGGGTGAAAGGACTATACCCAACTTTATTTCCACGGTGGCGGGTCAATGACTAAAATCCCTTTTACTCAGAGCGAGTCTTCACTCTGGGCCACTCTGCTCCAGCCTCTGCTCTCCTGCAGCTCTGCAGCTGTGCCACCATGTCACCCAGGGCCACTCTGGGCCACTCTGCCCACTCTGGGCCACTCTGCCCACTCTGGGCCACTCTGCCCGCACAGCTGTCCTCTGGGCCTCTGTCCTCGGTGCTGCCACCACTCCAGCCTCTGCTCTCCTGCAGCTCTGCAGCTGTGCCACCATGTCACCCAGAGCACTGGGCATGGCTCTCTATACAGTCAATAACAACATATTGCCCATGCATGTATAGTGAGCAAGCCAACCAGGGTCCAGTGAGAATCCTAGCCATAGGAACTTTCATTTTCTCTATAGTTGCCTGCCAAAACTTTTCTTTTTTTTTATTTTGGTATCATTAATATACACTTACATTAGCAACACTGTGGTTACTAGATTCCCCCCATTATTAAGTCCCCACCACATACCCCATTACAGTCACTGTCCATCAGCATAGTAAGATGTTATAGAATCACTACTTGTCTTCTTTGTGCTATACTGTCTTCCCCGTGCCCTTCCCCGCCCCCCCCGCCCCCCCCCCCCCCCCCACCGCTTACATTATGTGTGCTAATCGTAATGCCCCTTTTTCCCCTTATCCCTCCCTTCCCACCCACCCTCCCCAGTCCCTTTTCCTTTGGTAACTGTTAATCCATTCTTGGGTTCTGTGAGTCTGCTGCTGTTTTGTTCCTTCAGTTTTTGCTTTGTTCTTATACGCCACAGATGACTGAAATCATTTGATACTTGTCTTTCTCCACCTGGCTTATTTCACTGAGCATAATACCCTCTAGCTCCATCATGTTGTTGCAAATGGTAGGATTTTTCTTCTTCTTATGGCTGAATAATATTCCATTGTGTATATGTACCACATCTTCTTTATCCATTTCATCTACTGAAAACTTTTCTAAAATGTGGATAAAAAAGGTTCCTGTGGCCAGGATTCTCACTGGACTCTGGTTGGCTTGCTCACTACACACATATGGTCAATACGTTGTTACTGACTCTATACAGAGAGCTCTGCCCAGTGCTGTGGGCTGCAGGGTTGCAGGATTGCAGAGGCTGGAGTGGTGGCAGTGCCAAGGACAGAGACTGAAATGGCTGCAGGGGCAGAGAGGCCCAGAGGCAGAGACCGGCTTGCTGCATGCAGACTTGCTCTGACGCGGATGGGATTCTAGTGCTTGACCTGCCATTCACCAGGAGAATAAAGCTGTGTATAAACCCTTTCACCCCAAGAATGTTAAATTGTCATTTTTTGGTTTCACGAATCAAGAGTGAACTTGCCCAGGGATGAAACCCTCAGGCAAGACAGGAACAAAAGAGTACAATGAATTATTAAATATTTTTATATAATTTTACTGAACAACATAACTTCTTGTCAAAAGTAGATGCTGATCTGATGCTCTCACTTATCAAGGTAATAACTATCTGTATCAGAAGAATTCAAATAGCAACTATTTAAAGAAGGTCCAAATTTCAACTGGCCTTGACACTATGTTACTCTTCTGAAAGTTAGGCATGATCCTATGTATAATTTGGAACAAAAAAAGATGAGAATATTGATCCTGACCAAAGAAAGAGACTTAGTCCTCAGCAAGGAAAGTGACCAAAAAATGAGGCATATAATAAATGGAATTCCAAGTCAGGACTGTTCTTGTACTTTCCAGTATGTCTTCCTTATAAAGTAGAACATGTAAAATATGAAACAATGGAAATTACTAATACAGAAAAGTGGTATAGGAGCTTAAAAGAAAGGAAAATATGACACAAAGTTAGTAGGGTAAGACATAACTTATGTTAACAAACTGGATACAAAGGAAATCTTATAAAAGACCACAAGGCATTGATGAATTACTTTTTGTGATTACAAAGGGAAGTGGCCTTTGGAGTATTTCCATGAGGAACACTTGGAAACAACAAAGAAATTTCTGTCCAATGGTAAATGTCTAAAGGGCTCATTATTTTTGTCTGAGTGAAAAATTAAAACAGAAGGGGTATAATTCCACAGAGTATCTGAAATTTTCACCACCTGGACTATTCCAAAGTCTGAAGTAAAACTTAGATACCATTCTTTACATTTAAAGCAGGAAAGAATGACAAGGCCACATAACAATTTATTTTTAAATAATAACTTCTGGAATTTCGGCCCTTCCAATTCTTACTTTATAGCTGTCTCCACAATTACTGAAAGATATTCTATGAATACATAAAGAAAGCAATAAAATAGCAACTATAATTTAGGTGATCAGGAAGCAGCCATTTAAATTCTTAAAACATGTGATTTATATTTGGCAGGAATGATATTCTTTTCTTTACATTGGATTTTTTTCTTTAACTGAGCAGTAAAAATTTTGGTGAAACAGATTCTCCATCTTTTTACAATTAAATGAAGTATCCCACAACTTTTCCATTTGATGCTTATTTTTTCACATATATATCTATATTTTTAATTGGGTCACAACTGGTACTTTGTGATATGGGGACAAAAAATGCTCTCATTTTGTCCTATTAAAAGCCCCATTTTATTCTTTCCTATAACTACCTTTATTTAATGCATTTTAATTAAACTATACTTAGTTCTTCTCACTGTGGATTCCTTTTTTTCTCCTCTCAGAACTATTAACCACAATTATTTCCCCAAAAACACGGCAGTACCTTTCTATAGGAAACCATATTCCCTTATTTTGTGTGGGAGCTTGATAGTTTGAGTTTTCCACCAACTCAATGGAAGGCTGTTTCTCAATAAGAATTCCTTTATATGTAAATAAGACACTAATGCTCTAAGAATTAAAATAATAGTTGACAGGTATTAAGCAATTATTATTTGCTATGGCACCCTGAAAAGCATTTCACATGCATTTTCTCTTTTAATCCTCAAAACCACCCTTCCAAATAAATATTATTGTTTTCCCTGCTTTTCTTTTTAAATGGACAAACTGAAATAATGACAGATTTATTTATCCAAGATCAGAGAACAGATAAGCAATGAAGCTATACAGGATGTGAGGCAGTCTGATAACCAGAGGCCATCACAAATAGGGCATAAACATCTACAATATGCATTTGGCAACAAAGCTCCCTCTGCTCTCCCAAGTTTAACACCAAATGTTGTTGACAGTTATAATCTTAAGAAACGAGACATTATAGAATTATCACATATTACAGTGAAAATGCCCTAAGAGAACTACTTCTCATAAAAATCTCAGCAAAAGTAATCTAATCGCAACTTCTCCAGCTGATCTGAAGCAAGCAAGTTATACCACTCAGCAAAGCAGGACCCGAGTATTTTCTTGGAAGGAGGAATCTAGGCTGTTGGCTATGTTGGAAGGTTGCAGTCAGAGTAAAAAGTTTCAAATCTTCAAGAATTTCAAGACAAGAAGAAAGACCTAGAAAAACCATGTTCTTTACAAGCTGGGTATAAGGCATCTAACACATGGTGAGACAGGATAGATCCTTTCAGTTTTTAGGCAAATAATTTATTTGGATCTCTTCATGAAAGGCATTAAATAATATTAATAAAATAGTATAAAAATATGGGGTGGGAATAATCTATGGTTTACTAAATAAACAGTCCTCATTGAGAAGAGCAGTTAAAATTAAATTTTAAAAATCAATAGTTTTGTAATAAAGCCAAGGAATTTCTCTTTCGGACTATTTTCTGATAGACAGTATCAAGTTAAACATAATCAGAAAACAAAGTCTAAATGGAATTCTCACCCACAGTGCATCATTTTTACATTGTTTCAGAACTGCATATCATACCCTTCCTGCTCCCATTAAAGAACAAGTTGGACACTCTGATTTCCACTATCTTCAGTGCTATGAAATCATGTTTATCATTTTACACTCATTATTACACAGTATTCCTGTCAGGGGATAAAGACTGTTGAAGCGATGAATGGATGATCTTCAAGTAATTATTGGTGATGGGACATTGGGCAAATCACTCCTTGAGTTTGTTTTCTCTGAAGTGAAGCAGTTGGACTAAATGACCCCTAATGTGCCGCAGTAAGCTGAAGCCTAGGATGCTGTGGCAGCACTTGCCCAAAGCAGAGAGGCCACACAAAGAAGTCCTCTTCATTTAATAAAAGGATTAATCAGAATAATGCTCTTAGAAGAATACTAATATCTAGGAATGGGCATGGCTTAATATCAAAAGATAGTTCTTGATAAGGAAAAAACTTCATTATCCTGACCAAATAAGGAGGTAAATAAAGCAAGTGGTAAATACCATACTGGGAAGGACCAAAGGAGACAGGGACAAATGCAGAGGAGGAAGAGGAACAATCAGGATGAGATAAAAGTTGGGTCACATCACTCTATAGCACTACTCACAATGGTAAATAACTCAAAGCATTATTTGAGTATCAATTGAAATCAAAGTCATTTTCTGGTTAAACTGCTCAATCTAGAAGTTTTTAAACAAATTGTATCCCATTCTGTGTAACTAAACTGTTTATCTGAAATGACAGAAGAGCTAACCTGGCTCAAGAGTCAAAAGACGTGGTTGATTTATTTACAGATGTTAACAAAGGCTGTTAGCAGAAGTTCATCAGAGCCAGTTTTGCAAAATGTCAGTGTTCGCTATTTGAAATGTTAACATATTAAGGTATGGGCATATAAAAATTAAGATTGTCATTTTCCATTATCACAAATGTATTTCCCATTTTAAGAAAAAAGTATTATAAAATGTATTAAAAAATACACTAGCCAAGAGGAGCTAAAGCAAAAATTACATGACCTAAACATTGCCACTAAACTATGAGAAATTCTATGTAGCAAATTAATAGATTTCAGTCAGATTTTCTTACTGCATTTCTCAGTTCACACACCTCCACGGAATCTTAATATCCAAGTGAAGCCTTTTTTAAAATCCCCAAATTGAACGCTTTATAATTATTATAAGTTAACAAACGCATTTGAAATACTTCAGAAACAACTGAATACAACTGCCTTAAAAGCCTGTTTGATCTGAAAATCCATTTATGTATTGACCAAATCGACTATTTTTCCTCTTAACAAGTTAGCAAAATCTGTAGAGTGAGGAGGTTCTACACAAAGTAACCTGTCTGCGGAGCAGGTCAGAGCCCGCGCTCGCAGTTCCCCGGGCTGGACTCCGGGAGGCCGGCGGGCGAACGGACGACGCTGCGCACAGGCCGTCTTGCTCTAACAAGTTTTCAGGAGTTACGGATTACCCAGCACTTGAAAAGCCGCGCCTAGCTCCAGACCACCCTGCAAGGTGCTTTAGAAGCCCCGTCGCGGCGGCCGGGCAGCGCCGCCGCTCCGCAGCCGCGCGACCCCGAGAGCCCACAGGCGCCCCCACCCCGTCGCGTCCGCACTGCCCCTCCGAGCGGCCCGCGGGGGAGCAGCCGGGCGCCGCGCGGAGAGGGGCCGGGCTGCCCAGGCCGCCCCCCTCCGGCTGCCCCAACCCACCTGGGGGCGTTGGGCCGCAGCGGGGCCGCTCCCGGCTCCCGCCCGCCTCGCCCTGCGCTGCGCGCAGCATTGCGGCGGCGGCCGCCCGGGTACCGCCGAGGCCGGACTCTCCGGGGCTGAGGCGCTGTGGGCTCCAGCCTCGGCCCCCGCGCTCCTCGGCCCGCTTCCCACCGCAGGCGGAGCGGCCCAGGTCTCCGGAAACGCGGCCCGGCCTGGCTCTGCTGGGCGCCCGCAGGAAGTGAAACTGCTGGGGCTTGCTCTGGCCTCCTGGTCCGGAGCTTCGGATGCTCCCGACGCGCGCGGGTCCTGTTCCTCTCGCGTCCTCCCTCGGGATGGGCTATGTTACCTGTTCCTGGGGCCCTTTTCGTCCCCCTTCTAGGCCTTCCGCCATGGCCCGGCTTCCAGGGGGACCAGAAGTCGGCACTTGCGGGAAAAAAGGAGTAACAGACATGGGCATATAAATAAAGATACGTAGATATTGATAAACAATTCTGTTCTTTTTTTACTAGTTCGTTTTGCCCAGACTGTCTAGGCTAAATTCATAAATCGTAAAGTAATTTTTAAATCCCGTATAAAATTTATTTACTGCCTCTTCTACTCCGTGTGAGACCTGAGCCCAGTAAAAAATTGGGATCTAAGTAAGTCCTCCAAACAAGAGTTCTCTTTGTTTTCTTTCTTCTTTAAAGACTGAGAAATACTGTTTCCCCAGAGTTTTAAAATAAATGTCCTTTCCTCTCTCAAGGACCTCTAAACTAGTAATTTACCTTTTGATTTGAAAATATATTTTAGGATCAATTTGAAGATTTGGTAATAATTCATGGTATAAGAAGTGCCTCCTTCCTCTTTCTAGAAAAGAAACTTAAAAGGGGGAATTGTATAGCAACTATCTCACACAAAGTCTTTTTTAGGAATACCATAAATATTGAAGTTTTGGAGTATCAAAACATTACCCTTTTTCACATAACTGTACTTATTTTAACAGTTTATACAATAATGAAGACGACTTGGTGAAATGTCAGCAAATTTAAAAACTATTATAGATATATTTATCTGCCATCCAATAATTCCCTTCACCTCATTTTTAAGTTGATTTTCTGAATTTGAAATAATGGAGCAAGAGATTTTATCTAATTTATGAAATAATATTATATTGACAAGTGTGTTGTTTTCTATAAATGCCTGTTTACTGAGACCTCAGTACAATAAGGTAAAGACAGAGAGTTTGGGTTGCAGGGTACATACAAACTCTGTCAATATTTTCAGAAATCCAGTTACTGGGAAAGCGTAAGTCATCTTAAACCAACTCACTGGGGACACAATGTCCTAACTGATGCATTGCATATATATATATAGTATATATATTATATACATATATAATACAATTCAAGTCTCAGCTAATTACACAATTTTATGACACTGTCTCCTCTAATACACATAGAATAAGATTTACAATACACAAGAAAATTAAGTACTTTTTAGATACTCACTTCTACAATTTACATCAATATTATCTTAGTAAACAGAAAGTTGAAAGCAAAAATGTACTGAAAATATGCGCTGGTGTTTTAAACCATTTTATTTAATAGACTTTGTGTTACAAAATCTTGAAAAACCTTCCACTAAAGTTCAAAAATTTTTCAAGCTTTGTTTTTGTTTCAGGTACTGAATGAGAACACAACTCTTGTTTCCAAAGTTACGTGGTAACATTTAGCCCTTTTATTTAATCTTTTGTTTCATTACTGTTGGCTGTTAACAGCTACTCGGTCTTGTTTTAAGAATTCAGTGTGCCAAGCACTATGTAAGTATTTCTCAATATTCATGTCATTTGGTACTTAAAACATTGTGACTTTAACCATATTTTGCAAATGAGGAAATCAGAGTTTCAAAAGTTTTAAGTGACACAGCTGGAATTCAATCCTAGATCTAACTCCAGAGCCTGCCCTGTAAATTACAATCCTCTTCTTCCTTTTAATTTGAGGTCACATAAAATCATGTTAAAGATTACATGGACATCATAGGCAAGGGTATATTCATAAACAAACCGAAAAAGTGCTTTTGCTTTCCTATGCACTTTCACACAGAACAACAGTTCCATAGAAATGAACCATATATATCCTTAAAAATAGAGATAAATTGCACTCATGATTCATTATGTTGGCACTATTAGCTGCAGATATGTAGACATTATTTTCACAAAGAAAGAAAACTGTGTGGAGAGACATACACACACACACACGAAGATGTCTTACATGTATCCTACTTTAGCCTGGCATTTGTAAAGAGGTATCTCAGAAATGCCCCGCTCATTCAGCCCTGTTTCTCAGTGTCTCAAGCACAGGTTTCCTCACAGTTGACTTTATTTTGCCCCTGCTTTCTCCCTGAAGGAAGTGATGCTGTCTGAAATGCTGGGTTATCTGTTGGTTCACATTTGTTCTCAGGGAAAAGGCACTTAGTAATTCTCCAACTGAGATGCTCTTTCAGTCAGAATGCCACCAGCAGTGTGTAAGCACAGATTCTGATTTTACCTCTGTTACAGAATGACAAAAAATGCTAGCCACAGTTGGATTCTTGTTTCTCAATATATCAAACTCTTGGAACCACTGACTTCTTCCCTTGCATTCTTTTTTCCAACAGCATAGTGACAGCCTCAATATTATTACCCCACTTGGTGGAGATTATAAGCGTCTCATGCCGATTGTATGTTCCAATAAATGGATGGCTAAGGCTGTTCACTACTGCTGAATTGCAGCTGCCATGGCTGACTCCTTGTGCCTGTTGCAGATTGGATCCATTTGCTGATGCTGTTGGCTTTATTTCTACTTTTAGATTCTAGATCCCTTTAAAGAACAAAGCTGGTCCTTTCCTGAAGCAGAACCTTGTAAAAGTGAAATAGTATTTTGCTTCTTTGTGGCTGTTTATTACTGGATAACTTTTCTCTTGAAGAACATGTCTGTGTGTGAATTGTATTACTCTCAATTGGGTGTTATTATACTTCTTATCTTCTAGTTTAAGACTAGACTATGTACTAGGAAGGTTTGAAGGGATAATACTTTTTATGTTGTTACTGAGGGACCTTCTTCATTTTCTTATCCTTCCTCACCTTTAACTGAATACTTTAATAGTAAACTACCTATCAAATGAGCTCCCTAAAGATGTCCACATGGCAATCCCCAGAACCTGTATTAAGTTATATAACACGGAAGGCACAATTCAGTTAGGATCTTCAATGAGAAGAATAGCCTGGATTATCCAGGTGGGCCCAATGTAATCAGAAGAGCACTCGTAAGAAGGAGTCAGGAAAGTCAGAGAAGAGATGTGATGAGGAAGGAAGCAGAGTGTGGAATAATGTGCTCTGAATATGGAGGAAAAGCCCCCAAGCCAAGGGATGTAGGTAGCCTCTAGAAGCAGGAAAAGGCCAGGGAATGGATTCCTCTGCAAAGCCTCCAGAAGGAACCAGCCCTGCTGACACTGGACTTTCAGCCCAGTGAGACTGACTTTGAACTCTGACCCCCAGAAATGTAATGTAATACATTTGTGTTGTTTTAAACCACTAAGTTTGTGATATTGTGCTGTAGCAGCAATAGAAAACTAAATAAAACACCAAATTCCAGCAATAAATTGAGTGCTTGGGAGACTCTTTAATAAGGAAAAAATATAATCTAAATAAACACACATTAAAGAATTATATCAATTCCCATTAGCATTAATTTGCTAAGTCCTTATGGAGCAATATTTCACTGGTAACTGGTGGTTGTGGTAGCTCTTTGATAAACCTTCCTCCAGGGCTGTTTGCATCGTGCATTTGTTTCTGTTCTCCAGTGATGAATTTTCTGTTTTCTACTCTACTCAGGATGACTTGTGGAACCAACCAAATTTTCTGCTTATACTGTAACTGACACCACCCCCTCTACACCTCTGCCTGTACTAACAAGTGAAAGAAAGTTTGCTGGAAGGGAGCTTGTTCAGTAGATCTGAGTTTCAACAACCAATACTGTAAAATGTTTCAATATCAAGAAATCTAAAATTCTCCATCTCTCTTTTTGATTGTTTTGGCTTTTTTGTGTGAACTCTGATTAATTTGCTTCTATTTTTACCCTATAATTGTTGATTGAATTAATGTTTCATCCCCTTTCCCTACTAAACTTCCACTGTTTTCCTTAGCACCTAACTCACCACAGGTCTCTCAGTATCTGAACCTGTTAACTTCACTCCTCTACAGTTTTGATAAAAGGAGACTGTGCTTCTCATGTTTTCATTTTTCATTTCTTAATTAATCCATAAAGAGTTTAGTCAGTGCCTGCCATATGCAGGACACAGTGCTGGGCACTGGACATATAGTAATAGAAAGGTATAGCCCTTGTTTTCAAAAAGTCTGCCTTCTAGACATTCTGCTTCACTCTTTGTGGAGAATTGTGTAGGATAAAGGAATACTAAATGGTTCCATGGTAATTGAAAGACACCTTTGGACCACTGGATGGATCAAGAATATTCTTGTAAGTACTGTGATTGTTGTGGCAGTTTCCATTATAAAAATATAAATCATAGTAAGGAAACCTTGAAATTGGGAGTGTTTAGAACTAGAAAACAACAACCGGACATGGTCAGAGAAAAATTTCAACAGGAAGAGAAGTTAAGATAATGTTTCAGCCAGTGGTGTAACTAGATGTTGTTATGCTTAGCACCAGTTCTAAGAATTGTGCCCCTTGACATGATCCAAGAACTGGAAAAGAATATAGATGGTATTTCCCCACCTACAGTGCAGTTTCATAGAGTAGTGAGAGTAGTATTAACAGAATAGAAGAAAATGCAGACACTCACTTGAAGCAAATGATGTAAGTGTCCTCCTTAAGACAAGTTCATCTTGGACTATGATGTGAAAAGCAAATGCCATTGCAGTGGATATCTGAAACACCTATTCAGACATGAGAAAGTAGTTAGCATAACAAACTTCACAAAGAGCTAAAGAAGGGAACAAAACAGAAAGTGGAATTTTATAGTGAGAATACTCAGTGAAAAAAAATGAGTATTCATTTTCTAAAAGCATTTAGCAGAAATGCTTATAATATGAAACCAATACCAAGAGAACACTGTCTCCTGCAGATTTTCTGAGAGTTCATTTTGCTCCTTCCCTGTGGCTAGCTCAGAGTGCATTCTTCACCTTCTGAGAGACCAGCTGTGTGGTACCAATTCACTTTTTAAGAGGACACCCATGGAGGGCTTCTGTGGCCCTGGTGAGTCATCTATGAGATTTCAAGATAGAAGGCTCTCAATGGCACTGGCTCTATATTCTATTGCAAGACTTCATGTAGCCTTTGAGGAATGCTGGGAGAAATCTCAGGCTATCCTTCCTGGGATCTGTGTTACTGTGATTTATAAGAAGTATATATTTGGTCATTTAGACGACCAAAACACATTTCTCATATAGATTTGGTCTCTGTCCACAGACCCCAAAACCCTTGTATTTCCTAAGTGTTGAGAATGATAAAGGTGTCTTTTGTATAAGAATTAGGTGACTTTTGGAAGCACCTAAAAAGATAGGGGTTGGTTGCCAGGAGAATCAACCATGTGATTAGAGGGTTGGAACTGTTAGTTCCTCTCAGATGGGGAGGGGCTGGGGGTTGAGTTCAATTTCCAATGGCCAGTGATTTAACTAATCATGCCTATGTAATGAAGCCTTCATAAAAACCCAAAAGTAAAAGCTTCAGAGAGCTTTGGGCTGGTAAACATGTGGTGGTGCTGGGAGAATGGCATTCCTAGACAGGGCATAGAAGCCCTGCCCCTTTCCCACATACCTTGCCCTATGCATCTCTTCCATCTGGCTGTTTCTGAGTTCCATCCTTTTACAATAAACCAGTAATCTAGTGAGTAAAATGTTTCTCTATGTTTGTTATGTGAGCCATTCAAGCAAATTAATAGAACCCAAGGAGGGGGGCATGGGAACCTCTGATTTATAGCCATTTAGTCAGAAGTATAAGTAACAACCTGAACTTGCAGTTGGCATCTTGAGTTGGAGGGGGGTTATTGGAACCTCCAATTTATAGCCATGAGTCAGTAACAATCTGGGCTTGAGACTGGCATCTGAAGTGGAGGGAAGTCTTGTGGGATTGAGCCTTTTACCTGTGGAATCTGATTCTCTCCTGATCGTGCTGGAATTGGTTAGAATTTCTCGAACACTCTGCTGGTAACTTGGTGGTGTGGGAAAGCCTACATGCATGTGCACACACACATATACACACATACTGGAAGTGGGTCCAGGAACCCTTTCAGGATCAATGAAAAATATTTCTTCATGAAGCTCTGGAATCAAAAACATCATCTATGCTTTTGAACAAAGAGAAGACCTTACTCAGGGGGTGATTTATTTGTGAGTCTATGTCAAATATACATGAGAGAGTAAAACTATACTGACAATAGGTGACAATTTAAGTAGTAGGTATAGCTCCTAGGAGGAAGCTTGAGTAGTCACAAACACAGGAAATTGGTGGTATAGTGAATTTGTCTAAGGTTAGAGGTGTGAGTGGCAGAATGCTCTGAAAAATTTTGCTGAGAGATCTAAGAAATAAATTTAATATGTGAGTTCCACTGAAAATATTTATATAAATTTTCTTATATTTGTTTCCTTCTGGAAAAGAATCTGCCTCTTATTTTGGAAAAGACTGAAAAAAATATTAAAAAGTAATTTATAGAAAAAATAATTTAAAAATGTATAAAAGGAAAAATTAATTTTCACTCTAAATATTTACTGAGCATATTCTATGTGTAAAATATCCTAATAATGGTATATAAAGGATGGATAATTCATATGCTAAAACATGTAATTCATAGAGACCTTAATTGTATAATAATTAATAGTCATGGTTAATAAAAATTCAACTTAAAAATAAAAATAATTTTGTTTTATAGACACATGAAATAGCACTAAGGAGTTCTTTTAAGTGAATATTCAAAACAATTATAACGGATTATCTAGTCATTCAGCAATTATATATTTAGATCCTACTATGTGTCATTACCCGAGTGTTTTTCCTATAAGACAAATAATGATAATTGTAATAAAATAATTGTAATAGAGTATTTCAATACTATAATAGAGCATGAATAATATTAAATAGAGTAGGCACTGGGTTATATGGGATATTTAGCAGATTAGAGCCAGTATAGGGAGGTTGCCTAGCCTTACAGTGAGGGAAACTCACCCTGATGATCAATTATCTCTATGCCTGACCAATTTAAGATAATTAAAATACAATCTCTAACATAATTTCAACTCAGGAACAGGCAAGTGCCCCCATGGTATGTTGAAACTATCTTCACAAAAGAATTCCAACCTACACTAAAACAAACAAAAAATTATAATAGAGCAGTAAAGCTATTGTACTATAGAGCTAAATACGTCCTTTTATTTTCTAAATCTTTATACTTATTCTTTATTATAATATCCTTTGGAAGTGGTAATTTTTTTAGTCTTCTTTTGAAACTCTGAAGTGGAGTACAAGTATATTAATATAATTCCCCTTTTATACCTTTTATACTTACAAAAAGGGGCCTGATTTCAGTGACTGATATATTACAACTTCTATCTTGCCAGCCATTTCTTTTTTTTAAATCAGAAATATTACCTTAAAGAAGGAAGATAAATACATATGAGGTAAGTCTGTCATTTTTTTCTACCCTTTCCTGAAGTACATATTACACAAGGGGCTGGATATTTCCCTGCCACACACGCATAACTAATGACAATGGTCTGATAGGAGTCAGCTAGGATCCTTTCTATTCCCTGGAGAAGACCTAGCTACCTAATTCCCATTCGATCACAAATAGGAGAAGAGATCCACTATTTAATATGCATCCAAATGAACTAGAAGTCATAATATAGATCAGTTTGAGACTTGTGGCTGCTTGATGAATTGGAAATAGGCTAGTCAGTGAACCCACATATAGTACAGATCAACCTGGTTTTTATCATTACATATGTTTGCATGAAACTAAAAGGGTTTCCTTCCATGAGTTTAAGAGTAGATTTGCCTATAAATCTAAGATTCAAAGATCTGAGTAGAACTGACTACATCTTGTGAACATTTTGTACCCTGTACTTATTTTTACCATAACAACCCTTACATAGTTTATTCTTATGGATTTAAATATAGCCTTCACATTAAAAAAAGTAAGCCCTTCAAAGGATCTTACTAATTTTTCTATCCCCAGGTCCATCATAGTTTTTAGTATAGAATACATGACTAATATGTAAAAGTTAATAAGTATTTGTTGAATAAATTAATGTGAAAACTATTAGAAACACAAAGTTGAACACAAAAAGTCCCAGATCTCAAAGAGCTTTCAGTCTGGTGAAAAAGACAGCTATGGAACAGTGGGTCCAAGATGGCAGTGTAGGAACACCCTGAACTCACCTCTTCATACAGACACACCAAATCTACACCTACATATAAAGCAATACCTCTTAGGGAAGAACTGATGGCTGACTGGGCAGCTTCTGCACAACAAACAATAGAGGGACCACACAGAAAAGCTAGGAGAGACAGAGACACAGTAATGACAGCAACCTGCATTAGGGAGGGAAATCACTGAGGAGATTTACCCACTTTGGGGCCTAACAAAAACAAACAAACAAAAAAAAAACAGCTGTTCAAAGAGCAATTAGACTATAAGTAAAGGAAATCTATTTACTAACCCTAGAGCATCTGACAAATAGTCAGAGAGCTGCTGGGACTCTCTCTGGGGTTGGAGGTGCTTGCAAGCACCACTTTTTATGTTCCCTCTCTACCATGATAATGTTGGTGAGAGCAGAGTCCAGACCCCAGCCACACTGGGCACCTGGCTCACACTAGCCCCAGCTGTTTGCCAAGGAAGCCCTGGCACATCCAGCTCCAGCCCTCCCATCAAGGTGGCCCTAGTGTAGCTCACCCTGGAACCTCCTGGCTTGTGCCTGCTCCAGCCCCAGCTGACCTGCCAACACTACCAGTCCCTTGCAGTCTACACAGGGGATGATCCTACACAAGGCTGCTTCTTCAAGACCAAGAGGGGGAGCTGTTCCACTTAATTCATAGAAACAATCACAGAAAGTCAAACAAAATGGAGAGACAGAGAAATACGTTCCAAACAAAAGAACAAGAAGAAACACCAGGAAAAGAAAATGAATGAAATGGAAATAAATAATTTACTTGATAAAGAGTTCAAAGTTGTTGTCATAAAGATGCTTGGTGTAAGAAAGAAGGAGAAAGTCAGTGAGAATTTCAACAGTTAGACAATGTTAGAAAGAACAAATCAGAGCTGAGGAGTGCAATAATTGAAATGAAAAAATACACTAGAGGGAATCAGCAGCAGATTAGATAACACAGAAGAACAGATCAATAATCAGGAAGGTAGAATAGTGAAAATCACACAATCAGAACTGCAGAAAGAACAAGAATTTTTAAAAATGAAGATAGCTTGAGGGACCTTAGGGATAACATCTATCATGCTAACATTCTCAATATAGGTGTTTCAGAAGAAGAAAGAGATAAAGGGGCAGAAAACTTATTTGAAGAAATAATGGCTGAGAACTTCCCTACCTGAGGAAGGAAACAAACATACAGGTCCAGGAAGTACAGAGAGTCCCAAACAAGATAGATCCAAGCATCCACATCAAGACATAAAATTAAAATGGCAAAAGTTAAAGATAAAGAGAATCTTAAAGACAGCAAGAAAAAAAATAGTCACATATAAGGGAAACCACATAATATTATCAACTGATTTTGCAGCAGAAACTTTGCAGACTAGAAAGGAGGGACAGGATATATTTTAAGCCTGAAAGGAAAAATATTACAACCAAGAAAACTCTACTAGGCAACGTTATTCAGATTGAAGGAGAGACAGAGTTTCCCAGAGACTCAACACTAAACTGACCTTATAAGAAATGTTAAAGGGTCTTCTTTAAACAGAAAAGAAAAGACATAACTAGAAATAAGAAAATACGTTAAAGAAAAAAAATCACTGGTAAAGGCAAATATATACTAAACATAGTGGATCAGCCACTTAAAAAGCTAATATGAAAGTTAAAGACAAAAATAATAAAATCAACTATAGCCACAGTAAATAGTTAAGGGATACACAAAATAAAAAGATTTAAAATATGACATCAAAAACATAAAATATAGGGGCAGGGACTAAAAATGTAGTGCTTTTAAAATGTGAATTTAAGCAATTAAATAGACTGATATATACATATGTAAATATGTATGAACTGGTAACCTCAAACCAAAAGCCTATATACAGAAAAAGTAAAAGGAAAGGAACCCAAACATATCACTAAAGAGAAACATCAAATCATGTGGAAAGAGACCAAGAGGAGAAGAAAGAAACACAGAAGAACTACAATAGTGGTCATATCCTTTTACAATAAACCAATGGATAAGTCATTTTAGAAGATAATACAAAGTTTGCTTAGAAAATTAAAAATAGAACCTCCATAGGATCCAGCAATTCTACTTCTGGGTATTTATATGAAGAAAACAAAAACACTAATGAAAAAAGATACATGCACTCCTATGTTTATTGCAATTTACAGTAGCCAAAATATGGAAGCATTGTAAATATCCATTGCCAAATGAATGGATAAACATGTGGTACATATATACAATGGAACATTACTCGGCCATAAAAAAGTATGAAATCTTGTCATTTGCAACAACATGGATGGACCTAGTGGGTACTATGCTGCATGAAATAAGTCAAAACAGAGAAAGGAAAATACCATATGATTTCATTTATATGTGAAATCTAAAAAAAAAAAATAAACAAAATGAAAACAGACTCAGATACAGGAAAATGTGTTAGGAGAAAAAGGTTAGGAATCCAGTGAAACAGGTGAGGGAGTTTAAGAAGTACAAATTTGCAGTTAGAAAATAAATAAGTCATGGGGATGTAATGTACAACATAGGGAATATAGTCAGTAATATTGCAATTACAGTATGTTGACAGATGGTAACTAAACTTATGGGGGTCATTTATAATATTCAAAAATATCAAATCACTATGATGTACACCTGAAACTCATGCAATATTGTATGTCAACTATGTTTTTAATAATAAAAAGGAGGACAGATATCTTAGCTAATGATAACTTAATTCACATAGAAGGAAATTCTAAATAAAGTTATAGAACAAATTCTGTAATAAGCCTAAAATGGAAAAGGTGATTAAATATTATTAGGGAGACTTCCTTCTGAGCAAAGTAAATTTTAGAGTTTGGTGCTTTAAGATTGGGGATTATTTCCACAAAGAGATGAGGGAGGAAGAATAAGGAAGCAGCTGTGAGTTACTTCTAAACTTCAGACTTTTATTATTTAGACAGCTTCACTTAGGTAGCATTGCTTAAGGTTTTATTAGAAGTCATGTATTAGCCTGAAATTTTTTGTATGCACATGATAGAAACTCAGTTCAAAGCAGCTTATGTAAAATGGAATATTTTAACGGATCATGTAACTAAGCTATAGGAAGGGGAATGGTGTATACACCTGGGCCTTGTGAAAAACAAAATAAAGGACTTATTATCTCTCCACTTTTTTTCTCTTATTCTAGAATAGCTCCCCCAACAGGTTGAAAATGTGCCCAGCTATGGCAAACTGAATACAATTGTCAGTTTTCGTCTCTGTTATCAAGTTTAGAAAATCTTGAGGCACAAATGTTCATAGAAGCATTATCCATAATAGTCCATAAATGGACAAAATCATATAACATTCAATGGAATATTATCCTGTAATAAAAAGAATGAAGTACTGATACATGCTACAGTATGAAAACATTATTCCAAGTCAAAGAAGCCAGTCATGAAAGACCACGTATTGTTTTATTGCATTTATGAGTGTCCAGAACAGGCAAATCTTTAGGGACAGAAAATAGATTAGTGAAGCCAAGGGTTGGGGTTAGGGGCAAATGGAGAGTAGCTTCTAATGAGTTCAGTGTTTTTTATTTTAAGGTGATGAAAATAGTCTAAAATTAGATAGTGGGATTGACTGCAGGACTGTGAATCTACCAATAATGACTAAATATAGTTTAAAAGGGGTGATTTTTATGGTATATGAATTATACCTCAATAAAACTAATATAAAAAATTCATAAAGATGGTCTTTAATTGACCTAGATTGATTCAAGAACTAATCTTTGCAGTTAGGGAGGGAGGTGTGGAGAATGTTGATTAATCTTGCTGAGGGCAGGTGCTCATCTTCAAGACAATCAACAATGGTTGGAGGAGGAATTAGGATATTTAGGAAGATGCCATGCAGATTCAGCGCACATGGTTGCATTAGAAGAAAACAATTTCCCAAGAAAAGGTGAGAAAGAAAGAGAGAAGGTGTGTGGGTGGGTTAAAAAATAGATATCTACTTTAAGAGATCAGCTTGGTATGACTTTAGGTATGATTCTAACAGTTGGTGCTAGCAGTGTATGCTGTGCTTGCTCACAGGCACTTCTTCAGTTCTGTAGCACTCACCTCCCCACTGCTGAGAGTATTGGCTAGGGACAGCTCACAACTGTGTTCTCTCTAGGAACTACCTATCTCAAGGCTACTCACCTCCCCTACAAGGCAATCTGCCTCCAGAAGTACAATGGCTCTGGTGGGAGTTTAATGTGGAAGTATATGGACTGGATGAGCACCTAACTGGGGCAACTGAAGGGTCACCTAGCATGAGAATGCCCCAAAGGAGGCCTGAGGTCTCTGTTGCAACTACTTCTTTGTCCAACATCTTTCTTTGCACTTTTCTATTTC
Organism: Manis pentadactyla; assembly: GCF_030020395.1. NCBI lineage: Eukaryota > Metazoa > Chordata > Mammalia > Pholidota > Manidae > Manis > Manis pentadactyla. Next base: position 85,662,669 of record NC_080023.1, on the reverse strand, counting down.
CCTTCCCCTTAAATGTGTTGCTCCTAAGAATATTTCTCAATAAACCTCCTGCATGTAAATGTATTTCCCAGAGAACTTGTGACAGTGGTATCAAGAGTGGCCCAGGAAGCAACTTCAAAATGAAATTTGGAGCCGGATCCCACTTCATCCCTGAGGACATACATCATTACTGTCTCAGCAATAGCTCCTGGCATGTGGTTCCAGCATAATTGCTAAAAATTTTTAGTGGTTAACTGGGATGGGATGCTACTGTAAAGGAATGAACTGATGGTTGCAAATCTCAGGCATATAAGAGGTTTGGGGAAAAAAGTAATGATAAGGACTATGGCTTATTGAGATGACTTAGCGGGATGGCTTAGCGGGAGCCACTGATGCATTAACGGAAGAAAACAAAAAGCTGAGGGTGATTAACCATGTAAAACAAATGGAAAGACAGAGGGCCTCCTCCTAGGCAGCATACAAAGAAGAAAGAGTCTCATTTCCTATAGCTGAAGATCAGAGAAGGCTAAGTGTCAGGGCCAAGACTTAATTTTTTGAGTAGCAAAATTCCAGTGAAGTTAGAATTCTCAATTCCAACAAGTCTGCTATGCCAAGATCAGGGCTCTGATTGAGAAGGAATGGACCCCCAAACTTGGAATGGTGATGTCTGGGTTTCTGGGTCAATTCACTTAAAAAATTTGAATCTTGAGTTTCCTCTGAACTCTCTGTGCCCAGAGAAAATACATTGCTGCTCCCTGATAAAGGCCAGTGTCTCCTCCTTGTTTAATTACAATGTACAAGCTTGTGCCTCAGGAGACAGGATGTATCATTCCTCCTTATGATTCATCTGCACCTCCCCTCTTGATCACCAGATTAATAATGACGGTCCAGCTACAGTTTGACCTGGGAAAGGAAGAGCAGGGCCCTCTAAAGGAAGAAAGGGTCTATAAGTCAAAGAGTGGGAAGAGCTAGCCAAACGTGCCAGCAAGATTTAGGACTGGATCCTGATGGAGATGAATCAAGTCAGCGAAACATAAAGTTGGATAATGGAGGGTTTTTCAGTATGGGATCACCTTCCTGTGATACAGTATTTAACATCTTGGTAAGCCTCAGGAGATGTAAATGGTGCTAATACACTGCTTAGCTGAAACTTTGAAGCTTGAAAAAATTGATGGCTTTTACTACATGAAATAGAACTGCTATGGCCAATGGTGGAATAAGGGGATAAAATTTCAGATAGCCTTGCTAGAGAGGGTATATTACAGCACAAAAAAAACCTCATGAGAGGACTGTGGTTTACAGAGAGGTAACAGAGGACACTCTGTTTATCAAAGCGATAAAGAATGTGTGACTGAGAGAGGAACCAAAATTGTTAAGAAGCTTAGTGGCAGTATGATCTGAAGGTTAGGGCTTTTACATAAGGAGAATCCCGGTGGTAAAAGGGATGACAGGATCCCCAAAGAATCAATCCAGTATTTTAACCACCAGAAACAAAGTGGACACAATAATGGTAATCACCAGTAAGGATGACATGACAAACAGGGATCTTGATCTGCAGAGACCTAAGGAAATGACTGATAGAACACAGTTCCTGGGACAAAATAATTGGGCAGCTAACAAAGATATTGTTCAATCTATAGACTGTTTGAACTATATTAAGGAAAAAATAACTTTCAGACCTGAGATATTTCACAGATTTGGAACCCACTAAACAAAAGAAATTCTCAGAAAGAAAAAAAATCCTGCATATCAAGTTTTCATGGTAATGATTTCCCTAGTCCTGCCTAAATTTTTTTATAGCCATTTACTCAGGCATTCTATGCTGAAAATATTCTTGGGCATCCTACTGAGCTCACATAAAGGGTTAAAACCCTGATTTAAACATTATATTCATCAGAAGCTAATGGGGTATCCTTCTTGGATATGAGAATGGATTTTCATTCTAAATATGAAAATATTTGCCTAACTGGATTTTGGAATTGTTATGAACCAGTGACTGCTATGTTACATACACATGCATCCTTTGCACAGAAGTATTAATTTAAATTATCCTGCTCCTGTCTCATTATTGTACATTGATCATTACATTTTATCATTCTTAATACAGAGGTAATGTAATCTAAATACATAAAGTATAAATACAAACTTATAGATATAATTTTTAAATATTCCACAGAAAATGATGCAAACTGACTACAGATTTTTAAAAAGCAAAATTATATAAAGAGAAGGTATAGCATAAAATAATAAGACAAATTTAAGTTCAAATATCTAAAATATCAATCAAAGTAAGTAGTCTAACATACTCGTTTAAAGTAAAATTTGGGAACACCATGAAAAATAATTGTGAGCTATCTACAAGAGACAGAATAAAAAGAAACTTATTGGAAAAGGTGGAAAATAAAATACTGGGCAAGGTTCAAGTGCAAACAAAATGAAATCAGGGATCATGAGAAGGTTGAATTCAGGCCAGAAAACAGTCAGTGACAGCAAGACAGACAGAGACAGAGAGATGGGTGGAGGCAGGGAGGGCCTTAGTGACCTGAAAACAGTGATTGAAATTCAAGTCTTAGACTGAGAAAAAGCCTGAACAAATTTCAAAATGTAAATAACTTACTCATTATCTGGGATGCAATAAAATTGTAAATTAGTAACAAAACCAGAAAGTAAAAAGACTATCTAGAAATTTTAAAACAATACAATTCTTTCTTACACACTCTTGATTTAAATAAGAAATTCAAAGAGAAATTCTGAAACATTCAGGAAGGTTTTGTTTGGGGGTAGAGGGGGTGTACAAACCACAAACCAGAACCTGTGGAATATAGCTAAAATGAAGCTCAGAAGAAAATGCATAACCTCAAAAAATACACAAGAAAGAATGCAAGTAGATAAAGAGAGCTTTCAAGTTAATGAGTAAGAAAAAGAACAATAAAATAAACCTTAAGAAAGCAGAAGTGATGAAGTTTAAAATTAAAATTGCCTCATCAATTACAACCACAAATCTAAATAAATATTTTTTAAATGTTTTTTTTTTCAAGACATTGAGGAACAAGACAAACCAGACATGGGAAACCAAATCCTCAGGAGAAACGACATATAAGAGAGAAATAAGCTCTATATTAGATGACACATATCCACCTTGGGGAACTGCTGATTCTTTCTATAAAGTACAGGTGTAGAACAATAAGAAGTAACTTAGAACTTTCATCAGTCTTGTAGGGCTTGAAAAACAGAATTCAAAGTTCAAGATTATCAAGGTTGCCAGGATTGATGGCTAAAATTTCAGAAAAAAATTAGTCACAGAAATGTGTAGCCAACAGACAAATCACAATTATTTCCTAGATACATTTGCAAATTCCTAAGCTGTGAATGCACAGAAATTTGTTCAGAAACCAAGCAGACAGTGGCTGCTAAGTGACAAAAAATTAATCAGGGATTCTTGTGGTCTCCAAGTGCTGAGGAGGCAAAAATTAGAGTTCAGGGTCTGCCAAAGAAAAGAACCCTTAAGAAATACCTCAGGCTTTCCACTGGGAGTTCAGAAAAGTCATTCCTTTTAACTAAATGCAAATTGGAAATGGATTAGCCTTAACTAGATCTAGGGGCCAACTTTACTCAGTTTGACTACTAAAAAAAAAAATTTAATTCTACCCATTGGAAGATAATATTAATCAGAGCCTCTACAGTTCTTCATAAGCAGTATTCAACATTCAGTAAACTGTGAGTCTCATCAAGAAATAGGAACAATGTCCAAAACCAAAAGAAAATGTGCACAAGGCAATAAGAAAACATACGATTTATCTAGCTTTTTGTGTTACAGACTTGGACCTTAATGTACATAATTAATATATTTTAAAAAAACAGATAAATGGAAAATATCCTCAGAATAATGAAATATCTATAAAATGAACTTTTAAAAATCTGAAAGCTGAAAAATACTGTATCTTAAAACTGAAAAATTATCTGAATTAATAGTTAAAGAGATTTAACTACAGATTAGGGTTTCAGCTAATGGAAAGAAGATGGATTTATAGAAAATTGACTGAAACAGAAAAATGGGAGGGAAGGGACATAGTGATGAAACTTCCTAAAAGTCACTGGAGTCCCAGGAAGTGATAAAGGAGAGAAAAGATATAATAGAGGAGATTATGATGGCTTAGAATTTTCCAAAACAAATGACAAATATCAAACCACACATTAGAGAACTTCCATAAAGCTAATCATGAACAACAAAGAGGAAAGTACTCAGAAGCACATCACAGGAAAATTGCTGGAAGCAAAACACAAAAGCAGCCAGAGGAAAAGAAAGATACATCAGTTTCAAGGGAACAACTACATTTTAACAGCTGATTGTACAACAGAAAATACGGAATCCTAGAGATAATGAATTATTTTTTAAGTGCTAACAGAATATCTTTGCCAATCCAGAATAATATAATCAGCAAAAATATCCTCAAAATAAAGGCAAATAAAGACAATTTTGGCAAAAGAAAAGAAAAAGTGTGCAAGTTTGTCACCAGTAGAGTCACAATAAACTAAATACCAAAGGAAAGTCTGTAAGGAGAAGGAAATGTCCTAGATGAAACCACAGGAATGCAGGAAGGTAAAAAAGGATGAACAGAAAGTATAATTATTCATGTAAAATAGTAATTATATCTTTTGAAGTTTCAAATATGTTTAGAAATAAAACAATAAAAATAATACAAGAAATAAGAGAAGATAAATAGGATTGAAATGTACTGATAACCTTGCTTTGTCAGTGGAGTCGTAATAATTTAGGATAGACTGTAATAATTCACAGATTCATATTAAAGTCTAGGGCAAGAGTCAGAAAACAATTTCTATAAGGGCCTAATAGTACATATTTTAGTATTTGTGCACCCTATAATCTTGGTCATAACTACTTAATTCAGCTTTTGTAGTATGAAAGCTGTCCTAGATGATTAATAAATGAATTTGTTATTAATGAGTAAATAATAGACATAACTTGTTCCAATAAAACATGGTTTTATAAAAGCAGGTGGTAGGCTGGACTTGGGCCATGGGACATAGTTTGCTGACCCTTAGTTGAAAGCACCTATTAATAAAATAGTAAACATTGTGTAACATGTATAACTATAAATAAACTTATTAATAAAATAGCAAAAATTGTGTAACATGTATAACTATAAATCAACTAAGGGGTGGAAATGGAATGTGTCTGTTATTATTTTTAAAAAATAGACTACAAAGAATATAAGTAATAAAAAAGTAGATTTAAATACAAATGTTTGTGCTTTAAATGTATTTGAATGTAAACTGCACAATATTCCATAAAATAAAAATTTCTACACTACATTTTAAAATAACACAATTTTTTGTTAATTATAATGGATTTACCTTATTTTTGAGGATATAGAAGGATTGACAACGGAGGGAAATACATATACTACATAAACACTAACAAAGAAAAGTGTTTAATCTATAGTACTAATATCTAACAAAGTTGTCTTTAAAGAAAGAAACATTGCAAGAGATTAAGAATATTTCATAATGATAATTGGGTCAATTGAAGAGGAAGATAGAACAATCCTAAATTTGTATTTATGTAATCTTCTAGCTTCAAAATATATGAAGCAAAACAGGCAAAACTCAAAGGAGGGAGAGACAGACCCACATACATGAGATACTTGAGCACAATCTCTTGTTATGATGGAATAAGCAAATGAAACCACTGAGAATATAGAACCTTTGGAAAACACAATTAACAGAAACACAATTTGACCACCTAATTTACATAAAACCAACATTAACCAAAAAGATGCAGAATACACTGCCTTTTCAAATGCACATAGGCAATTTGCCAAAATGGAGCATGTGCTGGCCATAAAATGAATTTTTAAAAAATCAAAGGGTTTACATAATTCAGAGAATTTAATCTGACAACAGAGGAATTAAGCTAAAAATGAATGAGAGTCAGTAAGTTTTTGGAAACTTAGCAACACACCTATAAACAACATATGGGGAAAGGAAAAATTCACAAAAGTAATTAGAAAATATTTCAAACTGAAAGAAAAAAATACAAGATATCAAAACTTGTGAGATGCAGCTAAAGCTTTGTTTGGAGTAAAATTTATAGCCTTAAAATGTATCTATTAGAAATGAACAAAGACTAAAACTCAATAAATCTGACACCTATATCAAGAAGGAAGAACAGCAAATTAAGACCAAAGAATATATAAAATAGGAAATAATGATAGGGAAAGAAATCAATCTAAGCAAAGAACAAAATTACAAAAGGAAAATTTCCCAAACCAAATATTAGTTCTTTAAAAAAACTAGCAAAATAGACAAATTCCTGGTTTAAGAGGTGAAGAAAAAAATTAGAGAACATAAATTACCAATTTTAGGAATAAAAAAGGGAATATCATTAGAGATTCTATCAATATGTATATGACAATAGAAACATATTATGAAAAAAACTTTTTGTGAAGAAGTATAATCAGGTAGATAAAACGAACAGGAAAAAAAATTATTTGAGAAATGTTAGCACATGGCTTCAGATATGGTACTAAAAATATAGGTTTTCAGAACATAAGGGAAGATAACCTTCAAAAGGAACAAAGAAAACTCTTCTGAGCAAGGAGGCAACTATAAAAATAACTTTGCAGATAAGGGAGTAAAGTTGAAGGAGTTTTCCTAATGTCTTCTGTTCCTTCTGTGAGAGGGAGGGCAGGCTAATGGTAAATGAAGTGAGTAGGAAAAGCCTTGACATTAAGTTATAAAGGTTTAAAAAGACAACGGAGTGTCATAGATCAGGGAGAGGAGAAAAGCCCTGCATGGTTCCTGGAGAATAATACAGGAAAATACACATGTATGTGCTCACACACACAAAACCTTTAAACAGAGCATACCATTTGTCCACAATCACCAATTTCAGTAATTAACCCTTAGAAAATACAAGAAGAATTTACAGTATTTTTATACATTTCAAAGCATTTTTATACGTAGCAAAAATCTAAATTCCACAAATAGGTGATTGCTTATTAACATAGGAAGATGTTTGGAATTGCTAAGGAAAAAGGAAAACAGGCAAGCTAGAAAGTTTGAAATTGTATATGGCATATGACAAAAAGTATGATAGAAAAAAACGACTCACACTGAAGCTCCTAATAGTGCTATGAAAGGCATTTGGGTTTTCATCTTTGCTCTCCTTTTCAGTATTTTCCAAATTTGTGACTTGAGCACATATTACTCCAGGATAAATGTTATTTTGATTGAATATTATATATATACATCTTATGATCTGCTCAAAGAAATGGCAGAAATTTTAAACAAATTGGTATTTTTAAGGCATTTTTTCCTTGTGAAACATTAGAAGACTGACTCACTCTCTGATCATATAGAAAAATAAATAAAAAAGGAAAAGCATTTGTTTAAAGAAAAAATCTATACTTTGTTAGATGTCAATTAGGTCTTCTTCAACATTCCAAATAGTAATTTAGCCGATGTACCATTGTGATCTAAAGTAGTTAAGAAAAACTATTGTTCTTGCATTTGACTTGAGTCTATAAGGAATGTCTGAATAACTGACTGAATGCTTCCGTTTTGAATTTGATTTTAGGTGTTGTAGAGATAGTGTTAAGAGAAGAGTTTACTCACTGCAAATACCTCAATCAAAATAATGCTTCCTTGTAGGGGAAATGCAAGATGTTCAATGTAACTTACTGAAAATCCTCTGTTCAATAAGCTTTTAAAAAGTAATTAGAAAAGACAGTAAACATTTTCCTACTACCCATATTACATAAAGATTTCTTGAGTTTCTTTTTGTTCTTATTGTTGCTCTTAAAAATTCTAACCACATGGAGGTAGAATGAAAGCCCTTGAGACAGGTGGACTGCTGCTTTGCTCAAGGATATATCCTGAGTGCCTGGAATAGTAGGATTAAGTAAGTGCAGTTGAATGAATGAGGCATAATGATTAGTACTTGCCCAGTTCTTTTCTCTCTCTCTCTCAGCATGCTTTCCCCACTGTTTTACTCCATTTTCAGTTTTGTTTGTCCCAAATTTAATTTATCTTCTCAAATGTTACTAAGAAGTTTTTATAAGAAAAGAAAGAACAATGCTACATGGTTATTGTTTAATATAAAGTTATAACCTATTGAAGAGCCTGGCAGATGCTTTTCTTGTGTATTGACAAAATTGGGTGAGACAGTTTATATTTTAAATCCTAGGGAACACAATTTGAGTTGAATTTTTATATATGCCTTGTTAAGACATTTTTTACAAGTGCACAATGCTTGGGTAACCATATTAGTTTTCAGTGGAAAAGTACACAAATAAGTTAGGGAAATAAATTTTTAAATATTTCACTCTTCCTTAATTTAATTTTTATTTATAGCTCTAAATTGACACATGGACTAGCCTTTTATCTTTAAATAAAAATCTTTAACATTAAGAAAAAGCCTCTGTGAAAAAGTCAGCCTGGACCATTTGATTGCTATTGACTATCAGTATACAGGGCATGCACATACTCAGGAGAACTGTGAATTTCACTGTACCTATTTTCCTTTGCAAGGTATATGATAAGATCTTAATATGTTTTCTATTGAAAACTAACTTCAAATAAAATGAGGAATTTTCTGTCTGAATATATAATGCATGAATGAATCTTTGAAAGAGATATATAAATAATGGATCAGCTCTCAGATATTGCTGCCATGTATTATTAACTAAAAAATAAAGATCAGATCTACATTGAAAAATACATCATGGTATCTAGCAGTAATGTGTCTTAACAAGGGGAATTAAATTTTATAGGCAATGAAGTGGCCTTTTATCATACTCATGATAGCTCAAGGCTTTTGAGTGTTCCAGTCCTCTTCAGTATTACTACATACTTTCTTTAAAGACTGGCCTCAAAACTCACTTTTTCTGATTAAATATTAAACTCACTCTTTCTGGTAACATTTCTGTCATAAATCACCGAAATTTGTCCACTGTGTGCTGACAAATACAGAATCCTACTTCCATTGTATTTTTGAGCATAGGTAGTGTTCTCACTGTGAATAGTGCTGCCCCTATTACCCTGAGTCTTGTGGTGTGCAATGCTTCATATACATTTTCAGTCTAAGCATGAAAAGACTCATAGTTAGTATATCTGGAAAATTCTGGAATACTCTAAGTAGTTCTATAAACTCCAAGGGATTTCCAAAGGAAAATAAATACAACCTATAGAAGTAAGATTTAAGAAACAATGATTGTGATACTTACAAGATTTAATTTGTCTCCAAGACTCACATGCCTTTTCCTATTCTATTCTGACAAGCTCTCTACGTCACTTTTTGGTAGAACTTCACAAGACCAAATATATCTTGTTTACTACTTAATCCTGCGTTGTTATTGTCTCCTTTTTCATGATTCATGAGGATGGTCTCTGCTTAAACTCTGGAGACAGATTTACTATTTATTGCTACACTTTTTAATTGACTGCAATTTCCCATTTGATATACAATATGCAAATGATTCTGGAAAGAAAAACCTGATAATAAAGTCTTATATCTTATTTGCTTACCTAATTAAGGAGAAAAAGGAAGAATATGTTTGGCTATAGATGGTGATTATATTTGAGCTCACACAAAGAACTGGGTTGCCAAGTAAGACACGAATCAGGTATCTTACCCAGTATTGATACATACATACTAGACTGTTTTCTTCTCCCCCTTCTCCCCTTATCATATAACTTAAGGTATATTAATAGTATCTAAATTTATATCACAGTATTAAGCTACAAGATACTGAGAAGAAATAACATTACTCAAGGACTTTACATCCTCTTCTGGGGAAAAGTGTGTTTGGGGTTGTATGCAGGACAGTTATATCTTGTTAGGCAGGATATGACTTTGTTACTTTGGAGATTTTACTGGTTTGAGGATATGTGTATGGGTGTCAGATCAACAAGGAGTAGACAGTGATAGTTTCATATGTCAATTTAGGTAGGCTATAGTACCCAGTTATATTATCAAACACTACTCTAGTATTCTGTAGAGTGTTTTTTTTAGTAAAGGGAATTATCATCAACAATGTGGGTAGGCCTATCCAATCAATTGACAGACTTTATGGACAAAAATTGAAATTTCCCAGAGAATTTCTGCTCAAGACTGCAGCATCTGCTCGAGAGCTGCTGCAGGCCTGCCCTACAGATGCCAGACTTGCCCACTCCCATAATTGTATGAGTCAATTCCTTGCAGTAAATCAATGTCAGTTTGTGTCTGTCTGTCTCTCTCTCTGAATATACACATATACACATTTGAAACTGACTTAAAATCATAGTCAGTGGTCCCAGCACAACTTTGCCATAGGAAATGAAAGCTTATACCTGCAATAAGATCCAGAGATCATCCAAAGATGACAGAGATGTCATCCTTGACCTGCTGTGAACAGCAGCATCAAATAGCAGCCCTTTCTCTTCCAGCCGCAGGTCAGGCCATGGACTCTATAAATGGGTTCCCTCTGCCAGAAATGCCAGAGACTCTCCCTAGCACAAACTCATATTTGCCCATTTAAAGCCACTTGCTCCAGTTCTCTTATCTCAGTTGCAAACTCTGCTCTTCACTTCTCTTCTTGACTCTTTGCCTATCTTTCCTGGACATGGATTTTTGCTTCAATACTTCTTTATTCCACATCTTGCAGCTGCAGATTATACCCACTACTTCTCAGAATCCAACCATACAGAACAGGGTAATTGCCTGCCCTGCATGGAAGCTTCTTTTTAGTTGTTCAGAGAATATTCTCCCCCCACTTAAGTGCCTCTCTGCCTTTGTCCTTTAGCAAACAACATCCAAAATATGACACAATAGGATAGTAAATAATACTGTTAAGTTTTTGTTACATTAAGCACATTAAATTACATGTTACTTGTTGAAAAATTTAAGCCATTTAAGTGTACTTGAAATGAGTAAAATGTGCCACCTGACTAGTAAACTAAAAATTGTTTGCAATCTCCTTTTTAGAAGATTATTAGAAGTTAAAGATGAATTATACTGCATTGGAATGGTAGAGAGATGTAAGAAGTCATTGTAATGCAATACCAGAAGACCAATGGTGAAGTCCTACACATAGTGAGATAACAGCATAGTGGAAACTCCACTTCCATATAACAGGTGATACTTCATCTAGAACTTGAAAGATGATAAGAATTTCCTAGGTGGGGATAGTCGTAAGAACATTCCAGACAGGGAGAATGCCACGTTCAAAGTCGCAGAGATATGAAAGTGTACACTCAGCAGATTGGTCAGGGTATGATGACATGTGTGGAATAAGGAAGTTTAGGATTGAATTGGGGGAAACTCAGCTGCAACAAGAAGTTAGACTTTATCCTACAGTTTACATGAATCCATGGAAGGTTTCAATGCATGGATGAGAAATATAACAAAATATGTGATTTAGAAAGACAATACAAGGTTAGATGAGGGCAAGACTAATTAGAAAGTCATTGCAACAGTCTAGAAGATGGACAGCCATTATCCACCCAGTTCCCCAAACCAGAAACTTGAGTCATCCTCAACTTCTCCCTCCCTCTCTTTGAAACAATCAGCAAGTACTGTTAAATGAGTTTCATTTATAGAAGTCAAATTCATTCTCTTTTTCATCCCCACTACAACATCACTAAGATATGGTAAGAGCCAGACTCAGCTCCTGAGATTCCTGAGCATGTTGGAAAACTGTGATGGTGACTAACCCTGAGCTACATTTTCCCCTCAGGTGGAGCCTGGTGTTCTCTCATGGCTTTAGCAATTGTTGGGAAAGGAGTTGCAACAGAGCAAGAGATAACTTGGAGGAAGGAAGGCATTGGTGGAGTCTTGATGGAGATGGTGCATGACTGTCTAAGCAGTCATGGAGGCAGAGTCAAGTGGAGCATATGACAACAGAGAGAAGACTCAGGAAGTGTATGGAAAAAGTGGAAAACCATATTTTGAAAATAATAGACTACAAGCAAGTTATTAAAGCATAGAATGTAGAGGGGAAATAAGGTAGGAATCAACCCATAGAAGTAGGATATCTTTTGAGGGGATGATCACAGAATTAAGATAGGACCAAACTGTTGAGAGTATAAAGTCCTAAAAAAGAACAGGGATATTGGCTTAATAATGAATCACTGGACTATCATAAGGACACTCTAAGTGGCCACTGATGAGCAGAACTGGTATAAGCCCTGAATATTTGGACAAAAGATATTGTCCATAAAATAAAATAAATATATATTTATTTTAAATAAATATTTCAAAAATAATGAATCTCCCTAAAAAAATAATTTAATAAGAACAATTTTATGAAGAGCATATGCAGACCTCAAGAAAAGAAAGTCTTACATTTCTGAGAAAGCAAGAGCTGATAAATGAAAAATAATTTGCAGTTATTGTCATCTGATATATAAAATGTCACTAACATTATTGATTTAGTGTGCTATCATTTTAATGAATATAAATAATATTTTTAATACTCTAAAAGCTGTCATTCATGATGCCTAATATTTTACTGTTACTTTTTCACTATAAGTTCTCATATTTCTCAACTGTGTGTTTTGATTCCATGGGGTATTATCAGGAATCTGGCCTCGCCTTTTGGAGAAGAAATGACGATAATTTCAACTGGCATCATTGTTATCCAAAGTCTCAGTTTCATTTATCAAAATCAGATCGTAAATTTTTCTATGATAACTCTAAAAAAAAAAAACTCTAACTTTCAACCCTTCCTTTTCCCCTTAAATCTTTTGCTAGCATTTCTTCAAACACGTAATTTTTAAGAACAAAAGACGGGAAGTGAGCCCAGTGAGTCATGGCAAAGGAAGAGTCTGGAAAGGGACACAGGCAGGAGAGGACCAGGCTGTAACCAGAAGTTCAGTGACCACAGCAGAAGCAAAGGTCCAGAATTGGGGCAAGCACAGAGCCTATGAGCAGAGCAAGACATAAATTCAGAAGCATCCATAACTGTGAGGATCCAAGAGAAGAAGGGAAAGCAAGAGGAAAGTGAAACTGAAGATGCAGAGTTAGATAGAATCAAGAGGAAGAGTAAGCCTGGGAGGAAGGTGTCAGAAGACAGGCACCGAGTCTGGGCAGACAAAAGCAAAAACCATGGTGGTAACATGTTAGTAAAGGTGATATACCTTCTCTGAGGAGCTGAGAACCCAGAGTTTACAGACAAGAACAGGCAAGTGGCTACACATGGCTAGAAAAGACAATTAAATGGTAAGGAAAAGGAAATGCCATTAAAAAATGGATGGTTTGGGTTTCATCTAATTTTTTTGCTCCTAGACAGAGGTTAGCAAAGAAAAGAGAGGAAGTTGAGGTTAGGTCTCATAAGAATCCAGAAATCTAACAGTTCCCAAGTGATTAAATTATATAGATACCACAGTTCTTCTGACACCTTTATTATCAGTTTTCATTCAGCAGATTTGATAGCTAAGCTGTCCGAAAACGTTACCTGACTATAAACCTCGAAAGCTGACATAGTGAAAGCATGAGGGGAATACAAAATTTCATTTTAAGCATGATTAGAAACAGTGAAAGTAGAGGGAAAAGTCATTTCTTTGGGGGATATATACCAGTTTTTAAATTAATGTTTTTTAATGAAGTATTTCATTACATAGGAACTCAAAAGTTTGTTGAAATTGTTACTTTTTTCTAATTAAGAAACATAATAAAATATCTTTTACACATCAAATATTGTGCAAGTGTGAGGGATGCAATCAAGGTTTTGACAAATCTGACAAAACTGAGTTATTTGTTAAGCACTGCAAGAAAAGAATTTTAAAATTCAACTTCGGCAGAAAGTTGCCAAATCCCTTCTTATTCTCATTAGTTATCATTCTACTTTTCATTATCAGTTTAGAGAAATTATATAATACATTAAATCTTCATTAGCTGCAAAGTGAATTACTATCTACTTTGGGAACCTTTGTTTTATGGATTATTAAAATATACCATAAAATGATCTATAATGGAAGAATACAGAGCCAGAACCAAGACTGCTGAAATAGACCTTAAATGATAGGTGCTTAATTTGCATACATGTCAAATTGGAAATTCAATACTAAATTTTGTTTTATGAATCTGATAAAGTTCATGAGTTGTGTATCTTTGGAGAGAGGGCCTTATCTAGAAGTATCAGTTAATACTTTTAGCAGAGCACAATTTAGAGGAAACACAGGGTCAAGAACATTAAGAAGGAAAACCAAGAGCAATCCCAAAACATTTCATGTATGGTGTGAAGTTCATGGTCATTCATTTGTTTGTTTTCTACATGTAATGTACCTTTTACTTTTTCTGGATGATTTTAATACATTTTTTCTATCGCTAAAAGATAAAATGATAAAATATTTGTCAGAAATTTCAATACAGTGTTTTTGTATGATTTTTATTTTGTGTATCCTTTCCGATGTTTATTATATTTCTTGGATCTGTGGGTTTATAGATTTAATAAAACTTGAAAAATTTTCAGCTATCATCTCTACAAATACATTTGTTGACTCCTTATCTTCTATGACTCAATTTATGTATGTGGTAGACCACTTGATATCATCCTATAGGTCACGGAGCCTCTCTTCTTAATTTTGTATCATGTTTCTCTTACTGCTTGATTTTTGACACTTTCTGCTGCAAAGTTTTTAGAAGTTCTAATTTTCCACCTCCTCTTGGTGGTACCCAGGACATGACAACTGCTGTGTAGTGAGATTTGGGTCTTTCACATACTTGTCTACCTTTTATAATTCATAAAAATGGGATTCAAAGTAGAAGTGAAAAGATATTTAAAGGTGAGGGAAGATTATTTTTATATTACAAGAAAATAGGTCAGGGTTTCTAACTAGTATGAGTGGGAAATTTACATATGGAGAAATTGTCTCTGCTGCTCTGACAGGCTGGATTAAGATTTACTCGTGTTTCTTTGTACCATGTTTATTGGTAACAGTAGAAGAAAAGGCTGTGTTTATTCTGCTTCTATTTCTGATGCTTTCTCTTTACTAGAATTATAGAGAAAAACTTGTCATCTGCTTCAGTAATTCAGTTTTTTCATTTTATATCATTAGAGGGATGCATTTTTCTATCTTAAAGGAATCATAAAAATTTCTGACTTGTTTTTGAAGGAAAGTTTCTTAATCTTGTTTTATAATTATCAACACAGTCTTCTCGAATCTGAGGCACTGAGGCATCTGTCAATTAAATTAGTTTGAGCTAAAAAATGGAATTTCTTGAAGAAAACTATTTCAAAGTTATAAAAAGATAGCCTATCACATTTTTATATTTGTGAATATAACTCTTGAAATATTTCTTAAGGTCTAGATCCTGTTGTGACTCTCATAATCATACAATGGTAAAGAAATCCAAAACAACTTTCCTTTAGTAAAGAAGCAAATTATCTGAAAATTAAGGTTTCTGAATACTGAATATAGACTATTTGATAAGACCAATTCAGTTTAAGATAAAGAATTATAGCTTTTCAAAAAATCATCTTTATTTTTCAGCCACTAAATTAGTAAGCTAGTGATTCAGAGACACTCAATATACTTTTTTTTTTTTATTATTATTGAAAGGTAGTTGACAACAGTATTGCATTACATTAGTTTCAGGTGTACAACACAGTGATTCAACATTTATATACATGATAATTCTAGGTACCAGGTATCACCATACCAGGTTGTTACAATATTTTGACTATATTCCTTATGCTATACATTACATCCCGGTTACTTATTTATTTTACATCAATATACTTTTTAAAAGCAAAGTTGTTGAAATTCCTCTTTTTTAGTATGGCAGCATGAACAGTAAGTAACTGATAAACATTATCAGGGTAGTCCAAAGATTTCTGGAAAAGTAACAGAGAAGAGATCATGGTTACTATCCAGTAATAAATGGGGAGGGAAGAGCAATTCCTTTTGAGGTTAAAATAATTACATCTTGGGAAATGTGGACATTGGCCTCCAAGGGTTGTCCTTGTCACACTCTCACAGAAGGAGGTATGTGAGATTTCAACACAGACAATCTTCAGTGAATTGCCAGTAGCACTTATTCCGCATAGTATGCCTGGCTTAATAATATGTCTCTAGCACCCACTTGGAAAATCAGATTGTGATTTAAGAACAGGCAACATAACACTGTGTAATCTTTATTGAAAGCCATCTTTTTAGCCTTTGCATAACTTCTATTAAACAACATTTCAGTGCTTTATATTATTGTTTAGTGTTTTCCATGATCTTGGGAACCTGAAAGTCACATGCCATATGTATTTTTGAAGAATTTAAACTCTTAGTACATGATTTCTGTCTCTACAACGTTCTGTGCAGGGAAGCAGTATACAGTCTCATTGAAAAAATATGCTGCTGACTGTCCAAAGCTCTGCTAATAAGGAAGCTCAAGTTAAAATAAAACATTAAAAGTTTTCAAAAAGGTACAATCATGGACAAAAAAATGGCAGATAATTTTTAATATGAGCAACATTTAAGATAATATTTCAGAGGAGCACAGAAAAGAACAAGTGTCTCTAAAGCAACTTCAAAGGGCTAAGCACTCTCTACATATTGTCATTTAGTCCTTCTAGGGGCCTAGGATATAAACATATATTTAACGGTATTTTTCACCTACTTCCTCCTTACCTTCTCAAATAATTTTGAAAAGTTTTTCCTCAGATGGTAAAAAATAAAGTATACCTTTAGCTTTTGAAGACAAACTATAATTTCTATAGCTTATGTTCTTAAATAAATGTTTGTAAAACTCAGTACTTAGGAGTTTTACACAATGAACTCAAACTTGAACACTGATGTTAACAAAACACTCAACAATCACTGCTTTGTACAACTTCCAGAAATTCTTGCTGATATATGATTCAAAGTCTTTTTAAAATAAACTACTTAGGATGCTACAAGTTATACTTTTTCTTAGTTTACAAATGTTTGAAAATTTTCTAGCCAGTTCAAGATGAAAGAGTGTTGTACAAGATATTGACAGTAATCTTAAATAAGACAGTTCCAGGATTTTTTCACTTCTTACCAAAACTAAAGAGCTTTCAAACTCTGACCTCTATCCACAGTATTTAACCAAGGATATTAATAGGTATCATGTGGCAGAATGATTCTATAATCAAGAAAACCTGGAAAAATCTTTCTAAATGGCTGCCTTTTAGAGATCAACTGAAGTCTCAATATATTTCTACACTCAGTGAAAATACATATTTTAAAATCTTTTTGGAGAGCAATTTGGCATAACTCATAAAATTTTAGAAATTGTGGTAAGAAATTATCATGTGAACTTTTTTTGCCACAATTTTAAGATAACGGAGTTTAATAAGAAGGCAACCACAATTGAGCACCGCTGCAATATGAAACAACTGAGGCAGAGAAATACATTTGTGCATCACACTAGTGCATACAGCTGGGTAGGTGTCAACCTGGAACAACAAGAACCTGCAGTCTGGAGAGGAAATGGCAGCAGGGAGGACATCACATGAGTGAGACAGTGCAGCTTACTGGATGCTTCTGGGGTGCTTATTGGCACTTTGTTTCGTTTTCTATCATGATGAAAAAATGTCACTTTCTCTATGCAAAAGTAGAACTCTGGTTTACATCACACCATACATGTAGATTAATTCAGTATTTGTAGCTGACTTTGATAGTTTTAGTATTAGAGTTGCAAATAACTTTGGGAGGGAATGGAGGGGACACACCATTGTTCCATCATATCTAATGAAAGAATTATTAACTCTACTGGGAACTGTTTTGAAACATGGAAAGACACAAATCAGAGAAGGGAATTTGGAGCCCACCTTTAAGCATCATGCAAATAACCCTGCACCTGGCCCAGGAACTGCTAAATCTTCCCCGAGGGGACAGAACTCCCCACTGCAGAGGTGGATGCCCCTCTCACAGCCTTTACCAGGGTTTCTCAGCCCCAGTATTACTGAAATTTCAGACTTGCTGTTCTTTTTGTGGTGGGGGATTTCCTGTGCATTGTCTTATGTTTATAGCATCCCAGGCCTTTAGCTACTAGAAGGTGGTAGCAACCACCCTCATCCAGTTATGACAACTTAAAATGCCTCCAGATGTTGTCAGATAAGCCCTGGGGACAAAACCACCCCCAGTGGATAACCAGCTGGAATCAGTTTGGTTCCTTATGCCCATCACTAAGGAAGTAAATCAAGTACTAAACATTTGTTCTGCTTTTATACTGGCCATCTACTGAGGCACTGTTGAAGAGTGGGTAAGACCTGGTCACCTGAGGTCACACCCAGCAGTGCCATTTATTAGCTATATGACCATGGTCAGGTTTCTTAAATTCTCTGTGCTTCACCTTCCTTTTTTCTAAAGTGGGGGAATAATAGTGTCTATTTGACGGGGTTGTTGAGAAGATTAGATGACAAATTTTGTAAAACACATCAATCAGTGCCTGGCACATGATGTTTTATTAACAATTTTAATTTATTATTATTATTAATAACTCCACTTATCTCATACTCTCTAAAAGATCAATGATTCTTTCCAGTCTATTTGATAGTCATGTTTCTTTTTATTAATTAATACATTGACATTCAACTTCCTACTTGAGCTTCTATAATTTTGATAGGTGTTAATCCAGAAGCCCTGACTTTAGTCAACTGTTTGACACTTGTAGCACTAAAATTCTGGAAGCTGAAAAGACTCTATATTTCCATAAATTAGTTAAAGAAAATATATCAGAGGGAGGTCTCTGGCTAGCCATTTCATCAACTTTCCTGATGACAATTCTATCTCACTACCTGCCATCTTTCAATTTCAACAAATTATTGCTTAATTACATATATGTTATCATACTAATTCTAATAAAAATGACCCATTGCCCTCTCTCCCATGTTACTGTGGTCATGTGCATACCAGTTCCCCTTCTTTGTGAAATGAGACTGGAGCTAAAGAGCCTCTAAGTTTTCTTACAGTTTTAATTTAACCATGAACATAAGCATTAATAATTTTCTTAACAACAGGTCAACTAGCCATATGTAAAGAACAGGGGGGCTTCAGAAATCAGGAAATGAAAAAAGACAGTTTTGATTGGGTGGGAAATAAGCCTGAGTGTAGCTTTGCAAGAGAGAACATCAGACACACATTAGGAACAGGAGGAGTCTGTCCTGGGGATAAACTTCTAATTTACAACTCTGCACAGGGCTACCTCTGTTCATAGACATCCCTCCACAGCTGTCTCATAACCAGGCCTGTGGAGAAAGAGCCGCGAGCACATTACTGACATTACACCTTACTGACAGTTGGAATTTGGAGATATCAATCTTCCTGAATAATAGGTGAGATTTAAGCTTTCATTTTCTTAAAGAAGCTCATAGTGCCGGAGTGAACTGAAGAAACAGCTCAGTTTTCCTGGCAAGGCTGCCTTCCTCCAACCTTGACTTTGACAGCCCCATTGTCACTCTCTGCGGAGCTTCAGAGAAAAGAGAGTGGGATGGGTGTACAGTGTACCATTCCAGATGTTGTTCTGCCACCACTCAGCACATGCCCATACCATATGCTTTGAGGTGTGCAGCCCAGATTGTGTCATACTGGCTGCAGTACACTCTCAAAACCAAGCAGCCATGAAATTCCTCCTGGAACAAGGCAGAAAATACCAAGTGACACTACTGTGGAAAGAAATATTTTCCCATGCAACTGCAGATGCATTCTTTCACTAAAGTAAAAAGAATTATGAGAGATGACTTCTAGCTTTGGAGGGCAAAGGGCATTTAAACACATGAATAAGAACGAAATTGCTGGAAATTATGATTCAATATGGGCATGGTAAAGATCACTGCAAGAACGGTTATCTTCTACACATACCACCTTCCTTCAGCAAAGTAGAGACATAATCATGAGCCTGCTCTGATATGTGAAATGAAATCAGTTTTAGTTCTTGGACCAGCAGGCCTTATTTGATCTGGGAATGAGGTGTCACTTAAAGGATTGATCTTTTCAATTTTAAACTACAGGTATCTCTTAAATTTGTTCCTACCAACTACTTTAAAATAAAATTTAAGCTTTAAGTGCCTGAAATTCAATGTTAAACTAATTTGTTGAGAATAATTGCATAGTTTGCTTTTATATCTACATGTAAGTGGGAGGTATAGCTTTCCATGGATTCCTATCACTTTACAAATTCAAGGTATTAACTGGATTCATATTCATGATTACTGTTAGTCTGTATATGTGAAATGCTTTTTTTGTCCCTATAATGTGAAGGAATGGCAAATAGGAACTGCAGTATCAGGGAGGGTTACTCTGAAGTGCCTTTAACCACTAGTTGTACTTTTCTGGATTTTAAATACATTTAATCATGCAAGAAGTAAAGTAATGTCATCTAATTTGCTCTCAAATGGAAAAGAGATTGCTTTATAAGTTTTTAGCACATTTCTGGCACACAGTATATACTCAGTACATATATGGCCAATAACTCATTGAACACCTGAAGGTTCTTCTCTATTAAATTCTTCATTTTAATTAGAAAGAAAAACCATGGTGCCATTCACTGACAGACTAAGTTCAGAACACAATAGAAGAATCTTAATGATCAACTATTTCTAAATAGAATTTGCTTTGTAATTATGAAAGATTCTCCTTTGACTGCCTAATAATGGCAATTCTCTCAATACTGTTTCTGTATGCCAGTGCCTCTAAACTCTCTATACAATTTTGCATATGGAAAGTCAGTTACAAACAGTATTTCCTGAAAACACAACTGAATGAATGATTTGCTTTTCATTGACAACAACATCAGTGTGTGTAAATGGGGATGACAGGGCAGCAAGTGCAGGAGCATGGGGGGAGGTGTGCTTGAAGAGTAGCAAGATTATGAAGTATGTTGTGGAGTTACTGACTTTGCCTACTATAGCATGCAATACTGATTATCTGAGGCAGCCCTTAACCTCAAGAAAGACTAAAAGTCCTAAAATTGATCATGACGCATAAGAAGCCCATATGCATTGTAAAGCTCTTAGATAGAGAGGGAAGTCCAAGTGTCAACATTAAATATGTCTTGGCAAGACCAAAATACCTCAAGTTTGGGGATTTTAGAAAACTGTCCCTAATATTTTGCTATCATAAAATTTTTAAAAATGAAGACAATTTTTTAAATTAAAAAAAATTTTTAAGAAAAAAATGTTTTTAATTTGATAAAACCTTCCTGTCTTCCTTTGTTCAAAATTATCTTTCCTGAATATTTACTATTTATTAACAGTGCTTTTCAGACTTATGAGTATTTCAGTATTCCAGATTTAAGAAGCTTATAAGTAAACAGTTTTTGCTAATTTTCAAAACCCATCCGGTATCATATTTTTTTTTAGTCTTTCATTTCAGGTTTCTCCCCAGAAATCATAGGACACAAAGTTACTTTGCTATTTTTGTATTATTTAGGATGTAGTTGACTTCAAATAATGAAAGACCCGAGAAAATACTTAAATATAAAAACCTAACATAAGCACACCCAGAAGTCCAGAGGTAAGGCGACTGCAGGATTGATCAATCTAATGATAACACAATGTTTTGAATATCTAATTCCTTCATGACTGCAAGAAGCCTGCAGCATTTTGATGTGTCAGTTCCCCACATAATAATTTCTCAAGGCTGGAAAAAAGGATATATTTTCCTTTAGTCTCTTCAGGAGTAAAGCAAACCTCCCAGAAGCCTCTCAGCAAACGTCTTTTTGCATTTCACTGGGCAGAGTTGCAGTCTATTCACTTTCCTGCTCCTAAAGTAGTCACTGGAAAAGAGGAAAACATAACTGCAGAATTGCTGTGATGTCAGGCCTCATGTAGCTCCCCATCTAGAGGAATGCACCTTACCTCAATGTCCCCTGGAGGGCACAAGCCTACACATGAACCAAATTGGATCTTTGCAAAAAAGATGGGGTCCAAAGGAACATGGAGTGAGATTCTGTGCATTGCAGGGGCTGGAAAATGGTAAGATGCCCATCAGTGCAGGCGTATGTTTACATACACTAGAGCATTTTCCACAGTGATTTAAATTCCCCTATTTTAAACATGATCAATTTTGGCTCTAGAGTTAAGGATCTACAGTTTGGACTATATAAAGGAATTTAACATTAAACACTCACAAGAAACCTGTTTTTTTTACTCCCATGTCCCTTTAAAAAAAATAATCTGTCTTTCTTGGAAAGATTTCCTATTTCTATAGCAGTTCAGAGAGATATGTAATACCTCATTTGAGCTCCAAATGTCACTGGAAATACCAGTCTCACTTTCCTAGGGCCTGATTTGAAAAGGTTTCTGTATCATTTAGAACAAAAACACAGCAAACAAAAACTTGTAATGATTCCATTTGAAAAAAATATCAGTAGTAGTCACTTCAGACTTTACAAACTTTAAGGTAAATTATTATAAATTTCTCTATCTCTCAAAAGTGAAAAAGCAAAAACTTAACTACAGTCATGTCATATGGAGATAAGAGCATAGCCAGTTGGTGAGCTAATAAAAACAGATTTGGGGTCATAGTAACACAGAGCATGAATTCGGTAAGTGAAATGGTAGAGTTTAGAAGCCATTGATATGGATAGGCTCAGCACTCCAAGCTCTATAAACCAAGGCAACTTTGCAAATTTCTGACTGCTTTCCAGTAATAGTTCTTCATACCATGCAACTGATAAAAGAAAAAAACTGAAGAAATGCTCCCCTCCTCCAAAGTGATTGAGGACATTTTAAATATCGGAATCTACTGAATATTAATGCATCTTACCTTAACCTCTTCCTACATTTCCAGCATGGATCTGCCTGACTGGACCCAAAGCATAACTGATTACAAATGATCCTTAGTTATTCATTACCATTACATGTCAATAAGTAATATTTTCTCAGTAGCCAGATTTCATAGAAAAGATCTCCAAGCAATAAAAACTTCTCCTTTTAAAAGTTTGCTTTAATGTTCACTTTAGGATAAGCCAGATAATAACCCATAAACCAGGAAGAACTGAAAATTATATTTTTATAAGTAGGTAATGATGTTCTATTACTACTAAGTAGGAGGGACCTGAATATTCACCAACTGATCTTGCTCATTTATTATACCTAGAATGAATAACTAGCAATCAATTGTTCTAAGATTAGAATTATTTTTGTAGGTATTCTCCAACTTACAAGTTATCTGTAGCTTACATAATACTCTATGCTATACACAGATCATGCAGTTTCCATATATTTATGCATTTCATTTTCACAACAATTTACCAAGATTGGCACTACTCTTCTGTCTTTCAAATGAGGAATTAGGGTATAGAGAATAATTAAAGTGCCCAAGGTCAAAATGTTAGTAAATGACAGCCAGAAAAATTCCATAACCAACCTTTCTCATTTAATTTTCTTGATGTCTGTTTCATAAATAGTTTATCTTGGTGGACACTTCAGAACAGAGTAATGTTCAAATCTAGTTATAGGAATACTTTATAGAAATTTTATTTTTTTCCAAGGTAAACTCTAATAATGCCTTACCATATTATCAAGCTAAAAGTATTTTAGCAACTTTTGTTTTCAGAGTAGTCTGAACATTATAAAACTTCTTACAATTAAAAAGGGATATTTTAAAAATTTATTATTGAATAGACAAAGATGAAACAGGTATATTCAGAGGCCACAATCAAAGTGAGGATTTCTGCTTCTAGTAAGACAGAGATGTACTGGACTAATTGAACTTTATATTCAACAGATAACTATAAACCGGAATTTATATGTATGTATTTGTATGTGCATGTGTGTAAGTATTTTTTAAAAATACTTTTCTTGTGAGGGTACATCAGTACATGTGTCATGGAGTAACTAGGATACAAGAGCAGAGGCGCACAGTTTACCGTCTCAAGGGGTCAGAGGATGGAGTTCAGAGTGCATGAGTTAATGGATAGTGAGAGAAAAAGGTTTGAAATGAATAAGACCCAGAAGAGGAAAAACCAAACTCTTTACACAGACTTTTGTAAAATCCTTGGTTAACATCTGGAATGCACTTGGGGGAGATCAAGAGTGAAACAGCCTTACTGCTAATACGGAGAATGTTTTAGTGAGGTGGACAGAAAATAAAGCCAGCTATAATGTCCCCTTAAGCCAAAACCTACTCCAGAAAAGGGCCCTAAGTCTTTTTAATTCTGTGAAGATCGAAAGAGGTGAAAAAGTTGCAGAAGAAAAGTTTGAAGCTAGCAGAGTTTGTTCATTTGTTTAAGAAAAGAAGCCATCCCCAGAACATCAAAATGCAAGGAGAAGCAGCAGGTACTGCTGTAGAAGCTGCAGCGTGTTTTCCAGAAGATCTAGCTACAATAATGAATGAAGGTGGCCAGACTAAAGAACTAATTTTCACTGTAGATGAAGCAGTTTTCTATTGGAAGAAGATGGGACTTTCAGTGGAGGGACTTCAGTGAGGGACTTTCTATTGGAAGAAGATGGAAAAAAACTACCTGGGACTTTCATAGCTAGAGAGGAGAAGACAATGTCCTGCTTTGAAGGATAGGCTGACTCCCTTTTTGGGGGATAATGCAGCTGGTGACTTGAAGTTGAAGCCAGTGCTCACTGACCATTCCAAGACACCAAGGCCCTTGAGAATTATGCTGAATCTACTCTGCCTGTGCTCAATAAATGGAACAAAGCCTGGATGACAGTACATCTATTTATAACATGGTTTGTTGACTATTTTAAGCCTGGTGCTGAGACCTACTGCTAAGAAAAGTGATTCCTTTCCAGTGATTACTGTTGAAAATGTACCTCGTTACTCGAAAGCTCTAAATGGACATGTACAATGAGACTAATGTTGTTTACATAGCTCTAACACAGCATCCATTCTGCATGGATCAAGGAGTCATTTTGACTTTCAAGTTTTGTTATCCAAGAGATAATTTCACAAGGGGATAGTTGCAGTAGATAGTGATTTCTCTGCTGAACCTGGGCACAGCAAACTGAAAACTTTCTGGAAAGGATTCAGCATGATCTATGTCATTAAGAACATGTGTGATTAACGGGAAGAGGTAAAAATATCAACAGGAATAAGAGTTCAGGAGAAGTTGATTCCAACCCTCATGGGTGACTTTGAGGGATTCAGGACTTCAGAGGAGGAAGTGACTTCAGATGTGATAAGAACAGCGAGACAATTAGAATTACAAGTGGAGTGTGAATATGACTGAATGGCTGCATCTCATGATAAAACTCGAAAGGATGAGGAGTTGCTTCTTATGGATGAGCAAAGAAGGTGGTTCCTTGAGATGGACTCTATTCCTGGTGATGACTATTGAAATGACAACAAAGGATTTAGATATCACATAAACTTAGCTGATAGAGCAGTAGCAGGGCTTGAGAGAACCGCCTCCAATTTTGAAAGAAGTTCTGCTGTGAGTAAAATGCTATCAAAGAGCTTCATATGCTACTGAGAAATCACTGGTGAAAGGAAGAGTCAATCAATGTGGCAATTGCCTTATTTTAAGAAATTGCTACAGCCTTCCCGACCTGCAGCACCCACCACCCTGATCATTCAGTAGCTACCAGTACCGAGGCAAGAGCCTCCACAGCAAAAAGACCAGGACTCACTGAAGGCTCAGATGGTTAGCATTTTTTGCAATAAAACACATTTTACTTAAACTATGTTTTTTTTTAGGCATAATGCTATGACACACTTAATAAGACTACAGAACAGTGTAAACATAACATCTGTATGTACCGGAAACCAGAAAAACCACTTGACTTGCTTTATTGCGATACTGGCATTATTGCAGCGGTCTGCTACTGAGCCTGCACTGCCTCCGAGGTACACCTGTGCACGCTAACGAGAATGGCCGACATGAAGGACTGACAGTTCCAAATACTGCTGAGGATATAAGGTGGACGAAATTCTCATATATTGATAGGAGTATAAATGGTATAGTTTGTTTGAGAAAAGCTTGACAGTTTACATACATTCAACAATTCTACTACTCGGTGTTGACATAAGATAAGTGAACTTTTTCTCCGTAAAAAGATTTACGTGAGACTGTTCACAGAAATTTTATCCATAAAAAGCATTCAGAAGCCATAATCAAAGTGAGGATTTCTGTTTCTAGTAAGACAGAGATGTTGTGTTGGCAGATCCTCTCATAGGTAATAACAATGAACTCTGGAATTAGTTCTAGAACTCAACAATTCTGTTACATGTCATTGACACAAGAGAAGTGAAAACATATCTCCATAAAAGTCTTGTTTGAGAATGTTCATAAAAATTCTATTCATACTAGCTGGAAACTAAAACAAACTCGCACACCTATCAGCAAGAGAATGAATAAACAAATTGTAGCGTATTTTTATTGTGAAATACTACTTCAATAAAAGTAATTTACTAACACATGCGACAAGAAATTTCACAACACTGTACTAAATGAAAGAAGCCAAGGTGCCTACACCCTTTTCTATGGACGATAGGACACATTGGTTGTCTTGGAAGGGAGATAGATATTTATTCTGTAAAACTGTCTCTTAATAACTTTCCCCTAGATTGTATACTCAGTAAAATTTTCTCATTCTTTAAGAATAAGAGCATTACAAAGACATTTTTAAACAAATGGTATCAGTTGGGGAGGATTAAATGAACTTTTGAAGGTAAGGTGTTTAGCAAAGTGCCTGGCACATGACAGCCGCCATTATCAACTTCATAATATATAATTATACATGCAATATATAATATATAAAAAAACTTATCTTAGGTAACAACATTTATCTCCCTCAGCAAACTACTATTTCCTAAAATGTTAAATTGGTTTAGTGCTTTACTCCTTGGCAAAGTAAGTAGTAAGCTCGATGTTAAATAAGAAAAATTTGCCATTATGACTGTTATAAAACTTCAGTTATCCAAATGTCCTTTATCCAGTATGTCAGATTGTCTGTGTGAAGATCCTCACCTGAGAAGATACTGAATTTCTTGAGCAGCCAATACGGATGCAATGGAACCTATGTGTTAAGCTATACTCATCGTAGGAAAGCCTCCTCCATGATTTCAGGTCCTCCTAACCCATTTTGTATGATTTTTAAAATGTTGCACTGATTTCCCACCTAATAGGGGCTATAATCAGACTTACATGATAGAAGTGAAAATGGAACAACAGCTTTATGATACACAAAGTACACAAAAATTCAGCATTCTGGGCAATAAAAGCAGTTGCAAAATGCCAACCCACCTCAATAGCCTTGGCAGATATTACTGAATCACTTAATTGTATATTTTTCATAATATTTAGTGTTGTCCACATAATATATCTATTCCATTTTACAAAGTTTTACCTCTAAGGGGTTAATTTTTAATTGTCATTTAAAAGGATAAACCTCACTACTAGAAAATCACTTCTTACAATATCACATGTTTACCTCATCTTAAATAAAGGCACTCTTGGTCTAGAATGGTGGAAATGCATTTTGATACTACTACACAGGAAAGACAAAACAATCAGCTCTCTGTTTTACATCAGATATAACAGCTCTCCATTCATGTGTGAATATTGTTATCTACATGTCCTTAAAGCATCAATAATGCAGCCTTCTTATCCACAGTTTTATGAGGTTTATGGGACTGGATTCACCACTGCTGCCTACTTGTTGGTATTAAATTCAGCAATGACAGATGCCAGCTCCTGAGGCTTATGGGGAGATGTATAGATATAGAAACAGATGTAGGTGCAGATGCAGATGAGGATACAGAGGTGTAGAAGTAGAGGTACTTACACATACACACACACACACATAGTCTTTACAATGCTGTGCTGCATATCCCCAGCTTGGGACTCAGCTCACAGAGCACAAACATTTGTTAAAGGAGCAGAACAAGCAACATAGCATAGCTTCTCATTGTGTTTTCCAAGGATTTCAATTTATGCTACTGCTCTTTTTGTCTAAAATTTATTTGTGAGAGAAACAATGTTCAAGATGATGTACATGCAGGGCACAAGCCCTTCACTCTTCACTCTTTCACATATCCTGAAATATATTCTTATGTTAAGCCAGTTACCTAGACTCCAATTGCTTTTGTGCTGATACTTCTCAGTACCCTTCAGCAAATAAGCAAGACTTAACAGTCTTGCCCTGGTCTTTTCATCCATAGAAGTATGTTTACTGAGTTACTCTTTGGAACAATGCAAGAAACCTATTAGGTTGTTGTCACTGCATCTGTTTGAAAGATACTTTTGAAGATGCTGTTCACTACTTCCAACAATGTCTTCCTTATGGAGAACCTCAAGAGAAATTTTCGGTGGCTCATAATACCAAGAACAGATATCCAGTACTACCCCTGAGCAATTGTGTTGTGTAACTAACCAGGTCTCCTTTGCATGTGATTTCCAGAAAGTTAGAGCTAAATCTGAGGCTTACATTTAAGCTGTGTAGAGGCTCTTATAGTTTTCACTGTAGTCTTATCTTTGTTTTTCTCCATTCTGTTTTTTTTTAATCTCTCTCACTTCAGTTTCAATGTATGCTCTTTTGTCATATATTATGCATCACTGTATATTCTTGTTTTGAAAGAAAGTTGGTTATAAATATTCTCTCATTTTAATAATGTTACTACTTAAACAAATATTTGATAGGCACCCTGTTTGTCTTAGGAAGAATGGTATCCTATTTTGCCCGCTAATATAATGCTGTAATTTAGGTATCATACATTTTACAGTGAAGAAATTGAGTGTCAAAGATGTCAAGGAACTTGTCTCTGGAAAATAGGTGTATCCTTGGTGAGCTGAATCTTCAAGTCCACTGCTCTTGTCACTAAGTCCACAGCTGCCTTTTCAATTAAGATTCGCTTTACATTTGCATAATAAAATCAGGTTTATTACAGAAATAATTTTTGGATGTTTTGAAGATCTTTTAGATTATGATAGGTTAGCATCTATTACTCTGGCATTTCAGTCGTAATGCTCATGACCAAATATATAGCTAAAATAATATTTAATCGACTTTTTAGTTTTCAATATGCTTTTATGTCTTTTCTTCCCTATTTTATTTACATTTTTTAGAATAAAGTCAAGCAGTTGTTATCCCACCAGGTAGTCCTTATGTTAAAAGGATGGGAGCTATAAATATCCATGCTTAATCTACACTGTCTCTGTATCAGTAGGCTACAAAGCGACAACTCGTAAGAAACTCTCTAATGTAGTGAATTTGGAACTTTGTCACTCTTAATTACCAAAGCTGTCATGTCTTCGTTCATTTGTGTCTATTCTTCAGATTAGAATTAGAAAGTAAGGACTATCTCTAGTTTCATAAATGATGGCATTTTGAACATGATTCATATTTAGCACAAACAGCAGGTGGCCACCATCTGTTATTATTGTAAATCAAATTATTTCATTTTGTACACTTGATTTGCCCTTCTCATGTGTACTTTATGTAGGACACTAAATCTTTGTAAATAATGTTAAACATAAAAAATGAACTTAATCTTGAAACAAACTCTTCAAAATCTGGGCTTCAAAAAATGGGGTTTTTATTGCTTTTTGTTCATGCTGTAAGACCATTAAATCTGAAGGGAGAATTTATGTCAAATTAAACTTAGGAACAGTCAATTATGTATTTTTAATACTCCACTCAAATGCTAAAATAGGCGTGAAGCATTGTTAAGTAAAAAACTGTGCTCAGACTGAGGACAATCTGGATATTACAGGTCAGTTTCCCCAGGAGCACATTCTGAGTTGCTGAGGTTTGTGTTCAGAAGTTCGTGCAGAGGACTATGAGGAAGCAATGGCTGAAGGACTGGGCAGAGAAGCTGGGCTGAGATGCAGCTGCACCAGTTTCAGTCAATACCACACAGAGCTTAGAAGCTGAGATGAGACTTCAGAGATGTCTCAAGTTTAAAGTCCCAAACCCTTATTACCAAGGTCTTTGTCTTATTGAGGAACAGGATGTTGATACTGGTATTTCTAAACTTTAGATTTGGATTTGGATTGGAAAATATAAATCTAAATATTTATATTATAAAAAATTAGGGATAACCATTAAAAGAATAAAAATATTATGTATAATTTCTCAACCAGAAGGGAAGAAATAAAGAAGATAAAGAAAAAAATGTAAGCCAAAACATGGCAAAAATAAAGCAAAAAGTAAAATGACAGAGATAAAGCTCAGTGTATCAACAACATTGAATTCACGTGGGCTAAAATCCCCAGTTAAAAGATGGCAACGCTGAGGCAAATTAAAGAATAAAATTTAACATTTTGTCTCTAAAAGAGTATTAGTGGAGGGAAAAAATAAAATTAATAACAATAAAGGAGAGAAGTATTTGATCTAATAGATTCACACAGCTTTTGGCTGCTTCACTCATACATTGCAATGCTGTGAATTTAGAGTGAAAATGTTCACAGCATGCCAAAGGCTCTGAAGGGAGTTATGGAAGAAAAGTTCCCCAGATGCTTTGAGCAATAGCAGAATCTCAGGAATAAATTTCTCATTTCCCTAGACTTTGCCTTTGATGGGAACAGTACTCATTGGACTGTATCAACTCTGTATGTGTGTTGAATCATACTACTTTGTTTTTGTGCACCAATTTTCTAAACTCTTTTAGGTAATAAGATGTTTTACAGCAAGATTGTGGCATTGTTCACTTTATTCTTTGTGTCTGATACACAATAGGCATTCATATAATACCTATAACTCATGTAACTTTTTATTCATGTAATTCATATAATTTCTTTTTTCTTATGACTTTTTTTAGAGCTGTTTTAAGTTTACAGCAAAATGAAGAAAGCATGAAAATTCCCAGATCGTCCCTGCCCCCACCCTGATCTCCCACATGAGTGGTACATCTGTTACAACTGATGAACCTACACTGACACACTGTTATCGCCCGAAGTCCATAGCTTACATTAAGGTTCAGTTCTGGTGTTGTGCATTCTATAGGTTTGGACAAATGTAAAATGACATTGTCTGTCATTATGATATCAGACAGAGCATTTTCACTGCCCTAAAAATCATTTGTGATCCACCTATTTATCCTTCTCCCAAACCCTGGCAAACACTAATCTTTCTACTGTTTCTATAGTTTTGCCTTGTCCAGAATGTTATATAGTTGGATTCATACAGGATGTAGCCTTTTCAGATTAGCTTCTTCCACTTAGTAATATACATTTAAGTTTCCCCCACTTCTTTTCATGATTAAATAGCTCATTTCTTGTTGGCACTGAATAATATTCTACTACCTGGATGGACCATAGTTTGTTTATCCATCACTTATTGAAGGACATCTTGGTGGCTCCCAAGTTTAGGCAATTATGACTAAAGTTTCCAAAAACATCTATGTGCAGGGTTTTGTGTGAACATAAAATTTTCAACACCTTTCATTAAACACCAAGGAATGCAACTATTGGATCATCTAGAAGAGTATATGGAGTATTTGTTAAGAGTCTTCCAAAGTGGCTGTACATTTTTTCATTCCCACGAGCAATGAGAGTTCCTGTTGCTCTACATCCTCACCAGCATTTGGTGTGAAGTGGTATCTCATTGCTGTTTTAATTTGTATTTCTCTGATGAATATGATGTGAAGCACTTTTCATATGTTTATTTGCCATCTGTTTATCTTCTTTGATGAGATGTCCGTTCATAAATCTTGCCTATTTTTTAATGGGGTTGTTTGTCTTCTGATTGTTAAGTTTTAGGAATTCTTAGTGTATTTTAGATAACGTCTCTTTGTCATATGTGTCTTTGGCAAATATTGTCCCCTAGCCTGTGGGTTTTCCTCTCATTCTACTGACATAGTCTTTTGCAGAGCAAAAGTTTTTAACGGTAATTAAATCCACCTTATTGATTATTTTTCATGAGCTATGCCTTGATGGTGTGTCTAAGAGGTCATTTCCATATGCAAAGTCATCTAGGTTTTCTCCCACGTTATCTTCTAGGAGTTTTACAGTTTTACATTCTACATTTAGGTCTATGATCCATTTTGAATTAACTTTTGCGAAGGGTATAAGGTTTGTGTCTACCTGCATTTTTCTTTGCATCTGGTTGTTCAATTGTTTCAGCACCACTGGTTGACACCTTATGCTGTCTTAAAAACTAAATTCTTGTACCATCTAAAAAGTTAAAAACATAAATTAAAAAATAAAGCTAAAAAGTATTTGAATAAAGCATAGGAGAATGGTTATATTACATACTGAGTAGGGGCAGCCTTCCTAAATAAAACAGGATATCCATAGGCCATAAATTTACAAAACAGAGATTTGACTGTCAGTCCCAAAAAAGGACCCATGAAGAACATAAAAAAGGTTAAGAGGTAACAGGAAGTCTATGGGAATTTTAGTTTGCAAATGATTGACAAGGATACTCGTTCTCTATAGTGTGCTCTTAGAAATTAATAAGGAAAATAAATGATAGGGAAACTCCCTGAAAAAGAAACTAGAAATTCAAGAAGGAGGAGGAGAGAAAACAAAAACAGAAGCAGAAAAAAAGAAAATATGGTCTGGCAGTGTAGTAATCAGAATAATGCAACTATAAATAAGAATGAGACATCTTCTACTTTATCAGATTGCCAAGAGAAGAAAAGTTTTATAACATCAAGTTCTGGCAAGGTGGTAGGCCCTCTGATATACTGTTTGTGAAAATGTAAATTGACATAATATTTGGAAATGTCATTTTAAATGAACATATAATTAAGATTTAAAATTCACATATCTTTAACAGAGAAGTTTTACCTTTATAAATCTATCCTTAGATAAATCTATTCTCATATGTCTAAGGGTATTTATCCAGTTTATTTTGTTCTTCTATGGGAGAATAAGAAGATAAATTATGCTACAATTGCTGTATTGAAATGTTGCATAGTCATTAAAAAGGATTGAGCAGGTCGGTGGGTGCTAAGCTGAAAAGATGATCATCAAAGCAACATCAAAGCAAAAGGTAAATAGCAAAGTTGTTAAGTTTAAATTTCATAAATATATTATGTATGTATCAGAGTGCATATAATGCATAGACATATGTTTATATAAACAGAGAAAATAGAATGCTAAATCCAAAACCCTTATAGTAATTACTCTGGTAATAAAAGAATAGCACTGGATAGTGGAGACAGGAGGTTTGGACTTTTACTTCTTCATTTGTTAAAATATTGTAGTGTTACAGGTGGTTTTCTCTTTATGTTTGTGAAGAGATGTTACTAATTTTCAAATATAATAATTTTCTGAAAAGAAAGTACCAGGAGTTTTTGAGATAGACATTTGGGTAAAAATGCAACACACGAGCACTCGCTGAGAGGCGGCAGTGAGACCAGACGCCATATGTGTGGCGGCGGCGGCGCTGTGGCTTCGAGGAGGGGCGGAAGATGGCGGCGTGAGTAGAGCAGCGGAAATCTCCTCCCAAAACAACATATATCTATGAAAATATAACAAAGACAACCCTTCCTAGAATAAAGACCAGAGGACACAGGACAATATCCAGACCACATCCGCACCTGAGAGAACCCAGCGCCTCGCGAAGGGGGTAAGATACAAACCCCGCCCCGGCGGGAGCCGAGCGCCCATCCCCCCAACTCCCGGCTGGAGAAGAATAGGCAGAGCGGGAGGGAGACGGAGCACAGGGCTGCAGAACACCCAGCCCCCGCCATCCGGGCCAGAGTGCAGGGCCCTGGATACTAGGAACACAGGGCAGCAAGAACAGTGAGCGGGCACTGGAGGCTGGGTGTCGGAGGACATAAGAAAAGCGCGCAACCATTTTCTTTTTTTTTTGCTTTTTTGCTGTTTTGTTTTGGCGAGCGCTTTTTGGAAGTCTTAAAGGGATAGGGACCCCAATACTAGGGAAACAGGGCAGCAAGACTGGTGAGCAGAGGCCCGAGGCTGGCACCGGAGAATAAAGACAAACGAGCGACCACCTTTTTTTTTTAATTAAAAAAAATTTTTTTTTTTTTAAATTAAAAAATGTTTTTTTTTTTTTTTTGGTGGTCGTTGTTTTGTTTTGGCGGGTGCTTTTTGGAAGTCTTAAAGGGGCAGGGTGGGACACTTAATCTAGAGGTAGGGAATCCTGGATCTCTGGGCACCCTAACCCCTGGGCTGCAGGGAGCAGGCAGGCCCCTTACGGAGATAAATAGCCTCCCAGCAGCTCCTGCTCCAACGCGACTCCACCACTTTGGAGTAGCTGCCCGAGCCAGGACACGCCCACAGCAACAGCGGAGATTAACTCCATAGCAGCCGGGCAGGAAGCAGAAACCCTGTCTGCGCACAGCTGCGCAGCACGAGCCACTAGAGGTCGCTGTTCTCCCAGGAGAGGAGGGCCACAAACCAACAAGAAAGGAAGTCCTTCCAGCCGTCACTCGTCCCAGCTCTGCAAACTATTCCTATCACCATGAAAAGGCAAAGCTACAGGCAGACAAAGATCACAGAGACAACACCAGAGAAGGAGACAGACCTAACCAGTCTTCCTGAGAAAGAATTCAAAATAAGAATCATAAACATGCTGACAGAGATGCAGAGAAATACGCAAGAGAAATGGGATGAAGTCCGGAGGGAGATCACAGATGCCAGAAAGGAGATTACAGAAATGAAACAAACTCTGGAAGGGTTTATAAGCAGAATGGATAGGATGCAAGAGGCCATTGATGGAATTGAAACCAGAGAACAGGAACGCATAGAAGCTGACATACAGAGAGATAAAAGGATCTCCAGGAATGAAACAATATTAAGAGAATTGTGTGACCCATCCAAAAGGAACAATATCCATATTATAGGGGTACCAGAAGAAGAAGAGAGAGGAAAAGAGATGGAAAGTATCTTAGAAGAAATACTTGCTGAAAACTTCCCCAAACTGGGGGAGGAAATAATCAAACAGACCACGGAAATACACAGAACCCCCAACAGAAAGGATCCAAGGAGGACAACACCAAGACACATAATAATTAAAATGGCAAAGATCAAGGACAAGGAAAGAGCTTTAAAGGCAGCTAGAGAGAAAAAGGTCACCTCTAAAGGAAAACCCATCAGGCTAACATCAGACTTCTCGACAGAAACCCTACAGGCCAGAAGAGAATGGCATGATATATTTAATACAATGAAACAGAAGGGCCTTGAACCAAGGATACTGTATCCAGCATGACTATCATTCAAATATGACGGTGGGATTAAACAATTCCCAGACAAACAAAAGCTGAGAGAATTTGCTTCCCACAAACCACCTCTACAGAACACCTTACAGGGACTGCTCTAGATGGGAGCACTCCTAGAAAGAGCACAGCACAAAACACCCAACATATGAAGAATCGAGGAGGAGGAACAAGAAGGGAGAGAAGAAAAGAATCTCCAGACAGTGTATATAACAGCTCAATAAGCAAGCTAAGTTAGGCAGTAAGGTACTAAAGAGGCTAACCTTGAACCTTTGGTAACCACGAATTTAAAGCCTGCAATGGCAATAAGTACATATCTTTCAATAGTCACCCTAAATGTTAATGGGTTGAATGCACCAATCAAAAGACACAGAGTGACAGAATGGATAAAAAAGCATGACCCATCTATATGCTGCTTACAAGAAACTCACCTCAAACCCAAAGACATGTACAGACTAAAAGTCAAGGGATGGAAAAACATATTTCAAGCAAACAACAGTGAGAAGAAAGCAGGGGTTGCAGTACTAATATCAGACAAAATAGACTTCAAAACAAAGAAGGTAACAAGAGATAGAGAAGGACACTACATAATGATAAAGGGCTGAGTCAAACAAGAGGATATAACCATTCTAAATATATATGCACCCAACACAGGAGCACCAGCATATGTGAAACAAATACTAACAGAACTAAAGGGGGATAGAGACTGCAATGCATTCATTCTAGGAGACTTCAACACACCACTCACCCCAAAGGATAGATCCACTGGGCAGAAAATAAGTAATGACACGGAAGCACTGAACAACACAGTAGAGCAGATGGACCTAATAGACATCTATAGAACTCTACATCCAAAAGCAACAGGATATACATTCTTCTCAAGTGCACATGGAACATTTTCCAGAATAGACCACATACTAGGCCACAAAAAGAGCCTCAGAAAATTCCAAAAGATTGAAATCCTACCAACCAACTTTTCAGACCACAAAGGCATAAAACTAGAAATAGACTGTACAAAGAAAGCAAAGAGGCTCACAAACACATGGAGGCTTAACAACACGCTCCTAAATAATCAATGGATCAATGACCAAATCAAAATGGAGATCCAGCAATATATGGAAACAAATGACAACAACAACACTAAACCCCAAATTCTGTGGGACACAGCAAAGCAGTCTTAAGAGGAAAGTATATAGCAATCCAAGCATATTTAAAAAAGTAAGAGCAATCCCAAATGAATGGTCTAATGTCACAATTATCGAAATTGGAAAAAGAAGAACAGATGAGGCCTAAGGTCAGCAGAAGGAGGGACATAATAAAGATCAGAGAAGAAATAAATAAAATTGAGAAGAATAAAACAATAGCAAAAATCAATGAAACCAAGAGCTGGTTCTTCGAGAAAATAAACAAAATAGATAAGCCTCTAGCCAGACTTATTAAGAAGAAAAGAGAGTCAACACAAATCAACAGTATCAGAAACGAGAAAGGAAAAATTACGACGGACCCCACAGAAACACAAAGAATTATTAGAGAATACTATGAAAACCTATATGCTAACAAGCTGGGAAACCTAGGAGAAATGGACAACTTCCTAGAAAAATACAACCTTCCAAGATTGACCCAGGAAGAAACAGAAAATCTAAACAGACCAATTACCAGAAACGAAATTGAAGCAGTAATCAAAAAACTACCAAAGAACAAAACCCCTGGGCCAGATGGATTTACCTTGGAATTTTATCAGACATACAGGGAAGACATAATACCCATTCTCCTTAAAGTTTTCCAAAAAATAGAGGAGGAGGGGATACTCCCAAACTCATTCTATGAAGCTAACATCACCCTAATACCAAAACCAGGCAAAGACCCCAACAAAAAAGAAAACTACAGACCAATATCCCTGATGAACGTAGATGCAAAAATACTCAACAAAATATTAGCAAACCGAATTCAAAAATACATCAAAAGGATCATACACCATGACCAAGTGGGATTCATCCCAGGGATGCAAGGATGGTACAACATTCGAAAGTCCATCAACATCATCCACCACATCAACAAAAAGAAAGACAAAAACCACATGATCATCTCCATAGATGCTGAAAAAGCATTTGACAAAGTTCAACATCCATTCATGATAAAAACTCTCAGCAAAATGGGAATAGAGGGCAAGTACCTCAACATAATAAAGGCCATATATGATAAACCCACAGCCAACATTATACTGAACAGCGAGAAGCTGAAAGCATTTCCTCTGAGATCGGGAACTAGACAGGGATGCCCACTCTCTCCACTGTTATTTAACATAGTACTGGAGGTCCTAGCCACGGCAATCAGACAAAACAAAGAAATACAAGGAATCCAGATTGGTAAAGAAGAAGTTAAACTGTCACTATTTGCAGATGACATGATACTGTACATAAAAAAACCTAAAAACTCCACCCCAAAACTACTAGAACTGATATCGGAATACAGCAAAGTTGCAGGATACAAAATCAACACACAGAAATCTGTGGCTTTCCTATATACTAACAATGAACCAACAGAAAGAGAAATCAGGAAAACAACTCCATTCACAATTGCATCAAGAAAAATAAAATACCTATTAATAAATCTAACCAAAGAAGTGAAAGACTTATACTCTGAAAACTACAAGTCACTCTTAAGAGAAATTAAAGGGGACACTAACAGATGGAAACTCATCCCATGCTCGTGGCTAGGAAGAATTAATATCATCAAAATGGCCATCCTGCCCAAAGCAATATACAGATTTGATGCAATCCCTATGAAACTACCAGCAACATTCTTCAATGAACTGGAACAAATAATTCAAAAATCCATATGGAAACACCAAAGACCCGGAATAGCCAAAGCAATCCTGAGAAAGAAGAATAAAGTAGGGGGCATCTCACTCCCCAACTTCAAGTTCTACTATAAAGCCATAGTAATCAATACAATTTGGTACTGGCACAAGAGCAGAGCCACAGACCAATGGAACAGACTAGAGAATCCAGACATTAACCCAGACATATATGGTCAATTAATATTTGATAAAGGAGCCATGGACATACAATGGTGAAATGACAGTCTCTTCAACAGGTGGTGCTGGCAAAACTGGACAGCTACATGTAGGAGGATGAAACGGGACCATTGTCTAACCCCATATACAAAAGTAAACTCCAAATGGATCAAAGACTTGAATGTAAGTCATGAAACCATTAAACTCTTGGAAGAAAACATAGGCAAAAACCTCTTAGACATAAACATGAGTGACCTCTTCTTGAACATATCTCCCCGGGCAAGGAAAACAACAGCAAAAATGAACAAGTGGGACTATATTAAGCTGAAAAGCTTCTGTACAGCAAAAGACACCATCAATAGAACAAAAAGGATCCCTACAGTATGGGAGAATATATTTGAAAATGACACATCCGATAAAGGCTTGACGTCCAGAATATATAAAGAGCTCACATGCCTCAACAAACAAAAAACAAATAACACAATTAAAAAATGGGCAGAGGAACTGAACAGACAGTTCTCCAAAAAAGAAATACAGATGGCCAACAGACACATGAAAAGATGCTCCACATCACTAATTATCAGAGAAATGCAAATTAAAACTACAATGAGGTATCACCTCACACCAGTAAGGATGGCTGCCATCCAAAAGACAAATAACAACAAATGTTGGCAAGGCTGTGGAGAAAGGGGGACCCTCCTGCACTGCTGGTGGGAATGTAAATTAGTTCAACCATTGTGGAAAGCAGTATGGAGGTACATCAAAATGCTCAAAACAGACTTACCATTTGACCCAGGAATTGCACTCCTAGGAATTTACCCTAAGAATGCAGCAATCAAGTATGAGAAAGATCAGTGCATCCCTATGTTTATCGCAGCACTATTTACAATAGCCAAGAATTGCAAGCAACCTAAATGTCCGTCGATAGATGAATGGATAAAGAAGATGTGGTACATATACACTATGGAATACTACTCAGCCATAAGAAAAGGGCAAATCCAACCATTTGCAGCAACATGGATGGAGCTGGAGGGCATTATGCTCAGTGAAACAAGCCAAGCGGAGAAAGAGAAATACCAAATGATTTCACTTATCTGTGGAATATAAGAACAAAGGAAAAACTGAAGGAACAAAACAGCAGCAGAATCACAGAACTCAAGAATGGACTAACAGGTACCAAAGGGAAAGGGACTGGGGAGGATGGGTGGGTAGGGAGGGATAAGGCGGGGGAGAAGTAGGGGGGTATTAAGATTAGCATGCATGGAGGGGTAGGAGAAAAGGGAGGGCTGTACAACACAGAGAAGGCAAGTAGTGATTCTACAACATTTTGCTATGCTGATGGACAGTGACTGTAAAGGGGTTTATAGGGGAGACCTGATATAGGGGAGAGTCTAGTAAACCTAATATTCATCATGTAAGTGTAGATTAGTGATACCAAAAACAAAACAAAACAAAACAAACAAAAAAAAAAAAGGACTGTTCCTGTGTGGTAACCTCCAATGAGTTCTACACAAGGGTATAAAAGGCATATACAAGTGTAGGCAAAGGGTCTGTTTGCGTTTATACAGAAATCAAAGCCTAATTGGGCTACCCTGAAAATGAACTAAGATACAATATGAAAGAGAACTTCCAACATCAGCACTCTCTGGAAGACTCATGCCAGAAGATGGTCATCAAGAAATCCCAACAAAGATCAACGCACTGCTACAGCTGTAGATGCACTCATCCCACCAGTTCCTGGACTTGCCATGGGAATGAAGGAGATATCTAAGCTGGCCTGTGCATACAGTGAAACAACAAATTTGACTGGATCTATACTGTTGGTACTCAACCAAGAATTAGGAGAAGTGCAAATTGTAGCGCTCCAAAATCTTACAACTACAGACTATTTACTGTTAAAAGAACATAAGGGATGTGAACATTCCCCAGGAATGGTTGTTTTAATTTGTCTGATTTCTCTCAGACTGTTCAAGTTCAGTTGGACAATATCCACCATATCATAGATAAGTTTTCACAAATGCCTAAGGTGCCTAACTGGTTTTCTTGGTTTCACTGGAGATGGCTGGTAATTACAGATATGCTTTGGTTATGTAACTATACTCATATTATGTTAATGTGTGTGCACAATTTAATTAGTAGTTTAAAACCTATACATGCTGAAGTTACTCTACAAGAAGATATGTCAAAGAAATAATCAATCTTCCCATGTTTTCTGCCACCTGCTACTTCTATAGCTTTTCTTCTTCCTTCCTAATTACAACCCTTAAATAGAATTCGTGCCTCATATCAAATTTACCGAGTATCATAATTCTTCCAAGTGGTAAAGATACCTCAAGACAAATGCTGGGCATGGAAGCTACAGGGCATAAATATGCAAAGAAATAAAAAGCTAACCATTTCAAACAATAAGGCTTCTCTCTCACTTACCAACTTTACATTTCCCTGTATGGCCCCGGAAGATGACTGGTTAGCCAGAGACGGGTAAGATTCCTCAAGGGAGGAACAACCTAAGACAGGCACAGTCACAGAGGGGTCATCAGGTGAGAAATTGGGGATCAACAGAGGTGAAGCTTAGAACCTCACCCCCCCGTTCTGAGAGAAATCTTCTGCATACGTGGATGTTTTATTGCCCTTGTCTAGCTTGGATTAACACATAGTCTACAGGCACACACCTGATCATCTACATTTGCTCTCTTACAACACTAAACTATGTTTTCTACCTTTATCTTGTATCTACCTACCACTTCAGCATTTTATTAAAAATAATAATAATAAAGAGAGAAATGTGGTATCCACATATAAATCAAGTATAAAAACCAAATGAGTATTCATATTTGAACTGACTGTTTATAGTTCATAATGCATGAGCAAAACTGAAAGTTTCTGTGATGACTGCCCTTGTACTGTTCACTATGTGACTTATTCATTATGTAAGAATTTGTTCTCCATGTAAGAACTTGTTTGTTATGCCTCAGAAGATTGGAGACTGACGAAAATTAGGCTTGGGGTGGATTAATGATTGTGCATTGAGCATTGACTCCCCTATACAGAATTTTATTGTCGTTAACAACCATTTGATCAATAAATATGAGAG
Organism: Manis pentadactyla; assembly: GCF_030020395.1. Taxonomy (NCBI): domain Eukaryota; kingdom Metazoa; phylum Chordata; class Mammalia; order Pholidota; family Manidae; genus Manis; species Manis pentadactyla. The sequence continues at coordinate 85,621,531 of NC_080023.1, read as the reverse complement.
ATGCCCTCACAAAAAAAAAAAAATGCAACACACTAGTGGAGAAGAGAAAGCAGTGGCACCTTTTTAAGTAGCAGTAACAATAATAAAAGCTGTACAGGCCTCAAATCTTCATCCCAAATCCTCCAGGACAGAAGTCTTTTAGAACTCAGTTTTTTTCAGATTTTATAAAGGTAATAGTGTGTGTTTACCTGTTAGGAAGGGGAGGGTAGTGGAAAGAAGGGAGGAATGGACAGTGAAGAAGGTGGAGTAAATGGGGAGGAGAGGAAGGGCGATGAGTTGACACCAAGAAGAGCCCTTGTTGTGATGCCACCGGCATTCGTTGGAAGTAAATTGTGGCCCCAAATGCTGAAACAGCTCTCAAAAATGTAGAAAAACCTTGCAGAACATTGCAAAACCAGCTAGAAATATCAGTAACAACATTCAGGCACAACTGCAAGGTTGTCTGTGGTCGTGGACATAAGAAATTATCAGAAACTAAAGTAGCACTGGAAGTTGAGAAAAAATTATGAGTTTACAGACTTTCATCATATGCTTCAATACCTAACTGTAGTAAAGTGATGCTGCCATGTTCCACACAACTCTGATTTATGACAAAGCTAATAATATTTTCTGGTCTTTGCAATGGTTCTATCTCAATATTGCACAGCAGTTTCTCATCTTTATTTAATTTCTGAGCTGAGGACAGCTTGGCAGAAATTTGCTCAGGAGGCTGGTGAGATTGTGTGCAACCCACTCACACCTCCGCATCCCAATGAATGCCACTCACAGATGGCTAGTTTCCCCCCAATGTGATTATGTCAATCATCAGTGAATTAAACCCAGAGATTTTTTTCTTATGGAACCCTTGTCCTGAAGTGACTTGCACAAGAACACATAGTTAAGTGCAAGATCTGTTGACTGCAACTTCTGCTCTCAGCTTGGCAGAGCCTTGCCACCAAACAAGGACCACACTTTTACCCTAAATGAGAATGTGAACAAAAGGAAAAGCTCTCTAACATAACTCACTGAGTTCCAAAAGCGTTCCAGTTTTGGTCTTTACTCTCTTTCAAATGTTTTACTTTGCCTTGACATGTAATTTTAAGTGTTTGGGTAGGTGGGGGGAGGTTCTTTTGAGTTAACAATAGAGAAGTCAGTCAGTTCTGTGCAGCAATCATCCACTAAGAAGTCACTGGCTAAAGACGTGGAAGATTACTGCATGTGGAGATAGGTACTTACTGTAAATTAGGGAAATGGAGCAAGAATTAGGAGCTACATATATAAATCCTGCTCACATCAAGACAAGAGAGAAAAGATACCGAACTGACACTTCACTAAAAAGGGTCCAAACTCAGCCTTGGGCTTAATATTGTTTTGAGAGGTGAGTTGGTATCTAAAAGTGTCTTGGGATAAGATTAGAGATGATTAAATGATTCAAATGGAGGAAGTGGCAACGCAGACAACACTTCATCTATTACTCATTCTGTTATAGTCTAAGTACTTCCAGATTCCTAGAACTTGGTTATTTTTTTTTTGCATTGCAGAGAAACTGAAAAACTTTTACAAAAGCATGGTTACAAATAAAGTTTGCATTCAACCATAATATTATCTTGTTAACTTAAGCCATTACTTAAGAACCTGGTGTTATAGTTTATTTTTGTTTGGTTCAAGTTTTTGAGTAAACGTGTATTGCCATGAATAAGAGATGACTAGACAGAAGCCATTATGCTTCAAATGTGCCTTGAGACAATTCTCACCATTCAGATTCCTGCCTATTTAATTCCACAGAGGGTCCTATATACCTATTTTTGATGGCATGCTTTCTTTCAAAATCTTATAAAGATTGAAATACTGAAATAATAACCACTTTGCTGGGAATTTAAATCGTGCTGTAATTTGGACTGAAGGCTCAAGGCCTTCCTTTCTTCTTTTCAAATATTCCCTATGTCTTTGTTAGAAAATGCTATCACAGTGTGTTGTATTCATAGTCACAGTAACAAAGGTACCTTGAGGATCTTCATAAAGAGATAATTAGTAAGAACTCTGGTTGCAAGTTGCAAAACTAACTTGAGCTTGCTTTAGTTAAAAAGAAAGTGGGAATTCATAACATAGAAGGTTTTCCTAAAAACTTAGCAGAGAAATGCCTGGAAATGTGAACAGGAAATCCATCAAACCCTCCGTACTGTTTGTCTCTGTGGTTCGTTCAACACCTTTGTTCTTTGTTCTCTGAGGATCTTTTTTCTGGCTTCTCATTCCAGGTGACAGAGGATAATCAAGTCAGAGTCCCCAAGATTATAGCATTTCTCAAGGGAATACTGAACTAGAGTCTGTTACTCAAAAATAAACAATTATGGGGTAGGATTAACTAGCTTGACATGGGTCAGGTATCTACGTCTTATCCAATCAGCTGTGGTCAGAGAGGCATCAGTGTCAGAAAATCACCACAGTGGATGAAAAGTAAGGGAAGGGAGGTTTCCTTAGGAACATGACTTAATACATACTCTGTGATGTGTCTGCAGGATCCATAGATACTGCACAGGCAACCATATCCTTCTTCCCAGACATGCCATTTCAAAGGTGTCCCACATAATGTTAAAGGCAGACTTCTAAGCTTGTCCCCAGTGATTCCCACACCCTTCCCCTTGAGCAAAGGCTGAGCCTAATGACTTGCTTCTAACCAACAGAATATGGCAATGGTGATGATACACTGCTTCTGTAATCAGATCATGAAAAAGTCTGATTTCCCCACTGCCTTCTTGATTTGCATGCTTTGATGAAGCAAGTTGCCACACTGGAGAGGCCCACATGGTGAGAAACTCAGGACAATCTCTAGCCAATAGCCAGTAAGGAACTGTAGCCCTCAGTCCAACGAACCATGAGAAACTGAATTTTGCCAACAATCGTATTAGCTTCGAAGCAAGTCCTTCCCAGTCAAGCTTTGAGGTGACGACATCCCAGATAATACATTTTTTTTTAGGTGGAGGGGTGCTTTTCTTATTTTTTATTAAAGTATCATTGATAAACAATCTTATGATGGTTTCACCCAACACAGTGGTTCAACATTCACCCATGTTATGAAGACCTCACCCCTTCCACTGCAGTCAAGGTCTATCAGCATAAGATGTTACAGAGTCATTAACTGTATTCTCCGTGCTGTACTACTATCCCCATGGCTTACTTATATTGTGATTGCGAATTATAGTGCCCCTTAATCCCCTTCTCCCTCCCCAACTCCTCCCCTTGGGTAACCACTAGTTCCTTCCTGGTGTCTATGAGTCTACTGCTTTTTTATTCTTTCTGTTTTTGCTTTGTTTTTATACTCCACAAATGAGTGAAATCATTTGATATTTGTCTTTCTCCAACTGACTTATTTCACTGAACATGATACCCTCTAGATCCATCCATGTTGTTGCAAATGGCAGGATTTCTTTTCTTTTTAAGGCTGAATAATATTCCATTGTGTATATGTACCACCTCTTCTCTATCCTTTCATTATTTGGGTTGCTTCCATATCTTGGCTATTGTAAATAGTACTGCAATACACATAGGGGTACATATGTCTTTTCAAATCAGGGATCTTGTTTTCTTGAGGTAAATTCCTAGGAGTGGAATTACTAGGTGAAATGGTATTTCTATTTTTAGTTTGAGGAACCTCCGTACTGCTTTCCACAGTGGTTGAAGCAATTTACATTCCCACCAACAGTGTAGGAGGGTTTCCCTTTCTCCACATCCTTGCCAGAGTTTGTTTTTGTCTTCTGGATAGTGGCCATCCTAACAGGTGTGAAAGCTCAGATAATATCTTGATTATAGTCTGTGAGAGACCCTGAGACAGAAGTCCCTGCTGAGCTGAGTTCAGATTCCTAACTCACAGAAGTTATGAGATAATACATGTATATTGTTTTAAGTTGCTAAGTTTGGGGCAAATTGGCATGCAATGATAACTAATGCACATAACACAATCTGCTTACCCAGTGTACAACTGCAAATGCACTCATCCCCAACCTTGTAACCTGACCATCCAGAGCCATGAAGTGATTCTTCATCCAGCGGTGCTATCTTTGAGCTATTTTGCTCCCAGTTTATAATTACTGGATAACATCAGTTCTTCCTCTGATTTAATCTTAGTTTCTCTAAATGATAAATTTTAAAAAATTGACTTAAAAATTTATTGAGACCCTATTCTTTGGCAAGCACTGTTCTTAGCACCTGGGGTATATCAGTGAACAAAACATAAAAGATTTTTGCTATTTTAATTTTACAACCTGGTATAGAGAGATGGAGAAAAAAAACTAGACATAATCTTTAAGTCTAAGATGGAAATTTGTTCACATTTTGACATCTGTAAAATCTGGGTACACCTAACAACTGATGGCATACCATAATTTGATTGGCAGCTTTCCTTTCTTAGTAGTTCATTAAATAATGGTACATCTTAAAATAGCTGATTCTTAGATTTGCTGAAATACTGTACATATATAGTATATTAGAAGATATAAATAATATGGAAAAAAGTTGAGTAAGACAAGGAGGGTCAGAGCTGGAAATGATGGGAGGGAGCAGAGCTAGCAAGAGGAAGAGAAAGAGAGGAGGCAATGGACTAATGGGAGTCTGCTCAGGTGGCATCTTAGAGGGAGATGTAAAGACTTGGCTCTTACTCTGGATAAAGCCAGAAAAGCCACTAAGGATTGAAGATGAATGAAAAGATCTGACTTTAGTTTTAAGAGTCACTCTGGCTTCTGTGTTGAGATTAAGTGAGATCTGAGCAAAGGTTCTGCTAGTATTTTATAATTTGCATCTAACACTAAAAATATTGTAAGATGGGTTCCTCTTTCTTTTGGTTCATCTCACTCCAGTGTTGGTGGGAAATTTTTAAAAAGTCATGTTTCCTCTTCATGGTTGATGTAACTAGACCTAAGTTTTTACCTTGATATATATATTTTGTTGAAAAGGAATGAAACATACATTGAGATTTTCTTTTTTATGTCTTTACTGAAGACTTATTTTGTATGTGAAATTTAAAAAGGTATGCTTTCTTTTCTTATCATCTTTTATTGTGAACAAAAGAACTATGTAACATATTTATGTAGGATGAATATGTATTCTAACGAACTTCTCCTTGATTGTGCACCACTGATACACTGTTACCTGTCAATAATTCTTATGAAAGCATACAATCTAATGAGTTCTTTGTTGTTAGAGTTTAATGTATATACCTCTTCCCTCACTTCTCATGAGTCTTGCAACTGATCTTATGGTCTTAACCATCTTCTATATGCTGAGCATTCACTGAACAATCTTTCAAGTCCAGATTCACATTTCAGCTGCCCTCCAAACATCTTCACCAGTAAGTTTCACAGAAACTACAAACACACTGTATTTAGAACTAAACTCAGCACCTTCAACTCATGAACATACTCTATCCTTCTCATCCTCAGTTGAGTTAAACTTTTCTTCCCCTCATTCCAATTTACCAGTTCACTTAATTGATCCTAGCAATGATTCTATAAGCTAATCTATCCTAAAACTAATCTGAAATTGCAAACATATATATTATTATTTTGAATTGCACTGGGCACTGCAGTCATTTCATGTGTGTGTGTGTGTGTGTGTGTGTGTGTGTGTGTGTGTGTGTGTGTGTGCATGTGTAGATAGATAGATAGGTACATAGACTTCTCTCTATATCCACTCTTCTTGCTTAGTTAAGCCATCAACTTCCCTTATATAGAGAAATTTAAAAATTCTCTCAAGGGGTCTGGGTTTGAGTCCCATCAGTTTCTCTTACTTAGTTTTAAAAACAAAACAGAAATCTTTGGCTTGATTCTCCATAGGTAAAACAGAAATAAAATATCAACTTTGTAGAGGTTTTCTGAAAGCAATTTTCACTGTGCTCTGCACCTAGTAAGAGCTCAATAATAATTGCTGTCTACTTACTTTTACACATATATAGACTTATTGCTATAATTGGTATTAATTATATTTTAAATAAAAGTAGATCTGAAACAGTTCTTTGGATTATAGAAGCAAGGATGTTTTATTTTTAACTTAATAAAATAAACTATATTTTTAGTAAAATAATCTTTAAAAAATTCCAATTAAATCAATCAAAAGTGCTTGTGTCCACTCTTCTTAAAAGTTCTTAATCAGATGAGAAAATATAGGTTACCAGGAAAATATTTGCTTCCTTAAATAATCATTACATTATGCTTTCTCCTTTTAATGTTTACCACAATAACTTTTGTTTTCTTCTGAAAATATAACTACTAATATAATTTATGCCCCAACTAGTCAGCTACTTAGTAAAATAATAAATGAGTATATATCATATAATCTCTGCTATTCAATATGGATATCATTGAACATATTGTTATTTCCTATCGTTAAAAATTTTCTCTGGAATGGACACTGGAGCTGTAGTACAAAACAGTAATTCCTCATGACATTTGGGGAAAATAAGCTAATGAAATAGAATCAAAGAGAGGACCAGCAATGTGTAGTGTTTAACAATGCAGACTCCTGAAGTCTCACTGTGTAGATTCAAAATCACAGTTTACCACCATCAGTCGGTGACTCTAGGCCAAGTTAATCAATCCCCATTTCTGCATGTGTAAAATGGGGATGACAGTACCTGATGACAGTGCTGTTCTGAATATTAAACAGTCAATAAATGTTAAATATTTTTTCACACGTGGGAGACAGAGGACTACAGCATATTAAAAACTGAATTCCTTCAGTAAAAAGAATAAATTCAAATCATCCACCTCAGTGTTTCCCCAAATTGTTTCGTTACCCTTTTTCAATAATACCTTTAATGCTATGTGATTAGTGTTCCATGGATTAAAGTGTAAAAGTCATTGCATAAAGAGGATGAGATTTGGGGGCCATTAAAACTGGATATCTAATCCTAGCCTGACTACTACTACTGTTCAACAAGTCAAGCTTTTCTTACATGTTGATTCTTCTTGAATATTATAATAACTCTGAACAGATACAAGTTTTAAATGATAAAGTATGTACAACATTCAGCACAGAGCCTGCTACACAGTACCAGGTAATGTTCTTTTCTTCCATCTTACCTGTCTTCATTCACTTTCAAGAATTAGTCAAGGAAGAATGATAGCCAACTTGCAAAAATGCAGAAAAAGTGATCAAAGCATTTTATAAGTTAGACTACCTTCTAAGATCCCTTCCAACTCTGACAAACTACGAGCCTATGTTTCTAAGTCCAGAAGTAAATAGGTGGGAAACAATGGTCCTCACACTAGATGCTGAGCCGGCTCTTGAGTTTTGCAAACCTAGGCATGTCACAGAGATTTTGATAAACATCAGTTCTGATCTTGCTGACTCCATTTTGTACTCTAATTATCTTGAGTGGAGATTGATCAAGGATTCTCTCTGCTTCTTTCCCTGAAGGTGATCATGTTTAGGAGCCAAGAGCAATTCATTGACCAAAGTACTATAGATATAAGTGAGTCTCTTTAAGGACAAATGTTTCTTTCCTGCTCTTTGAATGCTCTACCTTCCAGGAGGGTAAAGCCCCAATATCTTACAAGAAAGCAACACTTGAGACAAGTCTTAGCATTTCTATTCCTGCTTCTCTGCACTTCATTGGGCTTCTCTCTTGCTACTTAACTTCATCTTTCAAGGTCAGCCTTTACTCATAGTTGGAATGTGAATAGCCAAGCTTGAGAATGAACTTGAGATACAAAGAAGTCTCTTTGAAAAAATTTGGTTTTAGGTAAAAAGCACCTCTATTGAAGCAAAGAGTCATTTCCACATGGTTCAGACTAGCTTTTTAGGAAACTAAATTGGGGTTTGGGGCAATGTCCCATCTAATGGTGGAGTGTTAAATGTTACCCTTGTTTTGCTTCATCTTGTGTATATATCATTTGACTTTGGGAATGCACACTGTGGTATATGGCTAGTCAAGGATGGGCACCTGATGCTCAGGTAGTCTGTATCTCCATGTCTGTGTCCCTTTATAGATATCCAATACACTTTTACTGAGAAAAAGGAGTTCCAAGAATAGGTAACACTGTCCAATATGACAATGTGGCTCTATTGTGCTATCCTCTTCCTCAATTCAGGAAATTGAAATCAGAAATATAAAAATGTAGGAAATGATTATCAAATTTGAGAATTCTTTGTTTAATTCTAGTGCTAGATCTGCATTTCCCTGAACCTGTTTGGATGCCTGCTCTGCAGTAAAATATCTAAGACAGGCTTTAGAGAACAGATGCCCAAGAGATTAGACTTTGTCTTAAAGCAACTTGCCATTTGAATCTGGGGATTGGAAAGGGGGAGGATTAATTTGTGGCATTAGCTCATATAATACCCATTTGGCTTCTCTTGAGATTTATTTCCATTTGCTCTGCTCTAGTAAAATCCTCACTATTTCAGTAAATGGTTAATCTTATTCTCTACTGGAATGAGTCCCTGTTTGAAGCACACTGTAGTCCCTCTGCCAACAGTAATACTTAAATAATGCAAACACAGGCTTTTATCATTACAAAGCCCTCCAATGGACTGATTAATTTCAGAATTGCATCTTACAGATTCTCACTATTCTATACTTGAACAGACTCGTTTTGATAACTCATGGTCCAGATACCCACTGCAAACTTAGTGGAGTTATTTCAGCTATACAAATTCATATGTACAATATTGGAATAGGAACAACACTAAACAAAATTGGCTGCATAGTTGATAATTATTTTATGACCACAGTACTGAAAACTTCAACTGAAGAGAAGGAATAATTGAGAGTGAGCAAGTAATTGCCCCATGAACATCACGTTTTGAAAATAAGTGTAAATGTAGAGTTTATAACTGTAATAAAATCGCCCTATAACTAAGTTCACAGAGGACATTTTTATTAATCTGGCATCCTTGACCTTCTCCAACAGTCCAACCTTGATACTATCACTTAATGCCACTGAGCCTCATTTTCCTCATCTGTAAAGTGAGGAATTGATTTTAATAACCCAGCAGGTCCATTTCAGATATGTAAGTGTGATTCTCAATGTACATGTTATTATATCATCATGTATAGTATTAACTAGTGTATTATAAATAGATACAAGGCATAAAGAATTATTATGAAATTAGAAATAGTATTGCTTTTGTATAACTACCTAAAGTTTTTCCTTTACTGCTTACTTTTCCAGTGTCTGTAGTTACTGTCAACATCCATGGTGAATCATCATTACCATTCTCCACTGACATTTTCTCACGGTGAAAACTAAAAGCCTAGCCACAGTGAATTATCTCCAGCTCCTGCCAGTTTGCTCAGTGGCCCCTACTGACTCACCCCTGGGCCTGTGCACATGTTCTCTCTTTCCAGGCCACTCCTACTCAGGACCCCCTGACCAAGCCCCTACTTTTCCTGGCTAGCCATAACTCATGCTCCATGACACATTTCAAGTCAGCACCCATGGCACTCTGTACTTAGCCTTATTGTTGTTCAACATATTGTAAATACCTTTTTATGTCACTGTCTCTTCTTATAGTGTCAGGAGGGCTGGGGCCACATTGTCTTTTTATCCTTACACCTACCAGTGCTCAGCACAGCATGAAGAAAGATCCTAGTGAGTAAGCACTGATAGATGTCTGGCACAGGAAGATGGAAAGAAGGGAGTGGGTGCATATCAGGGTATAGGGAGGTAAAGAGATATCAAAAGGACAAGGCCAATTAAAATACTTAAAGACTAGATGCTGAGATATATTCTCTAGGTGTGTCTACAGGTCTGGGGAATGGGCCATATACACAACCACATCTGGGGTTTATCTTTCCCTGGGAAGTACTCAGGAGTGGGGAGGGGCTCAGAGAACATTACTCACCCCTGTGCAGCCTCAAAGAAAATGAAAGCAAAAGTAATTAGAAGTTGTCTTTTCCCACAACCTACCCAAACATTTAGGTACTCAAATTTCAGAGAAGAGGGGGAGGGAGGAGAAAACTGTTTATTTGGATGCATACATTTTGCAGTCTCTGAGAAAGATTTCAGAAGTGATCTTTTTTTTAAATGGAAATTAGCCATTTTTTTTCAGTCCCACTGATAATGTATGTGAAAGAATCTAGTACAGAATTAAGTACAAAGCAGCAAATGGAATGGGTGTGAATATATGACAATCAATGTGTGAATGTTCCTCTGTTATTAGGGGAAGAGAGGTTGACAGCAGGTGTTCCAAAGTGGGTGGATGGATGAGCCTTAGATAAGTCAAAGCAGGAATAAAATGGACAAATATTAACTCCTTTGCAGTTTTAACAAGGGCCTGCCAATTTATCTAAATATTCATCTGTGCAAAAACAAATAGATGCTGTGAGCAGAAATATCCTTCCTGCCTGGCTGAGCTTGCAAACCTATTAACAGGAATAACAGAGAGTGGGTAGTGTGATGAGGATGCCAGAAAGGGACTTCCCCCCTGCAAGTAGCCACCTGCGTGGCGAACAGCTACTGATTCTTACTGATAACTGAAGAAGGCTGGTATAATTTGTTTTTAATCTTGTCTGCCTCTTGTTGGCAATTTGTGGCAGATATATTAAAAATCTGTGCTGCTAAAGGCTGGAAACAGTGATTTATTTCATAAGAAGTCACTAGAATCAACAAATATCTATTTTTTTTCAGGTGCCAGATATAGCTTAGATTTTTCAACTATTCTAAGGAATTTAACAGAAAAATCATTATTTTCTGGTCAGTTAACTGAATGAACTGAAAAACCAAGCATGGTAAATTTTAAATGAATATGTGTAATATGTAAATATAACTATCCAAATATATAATTGCACAGCATTTTCATAATTATGTAACATTGTCTGAAACATAGGAACAGCAAGCATGAGTTATTAGGGAAAAATATTTTGTTATCATTCCAAAGAATGGGTTACTCTTATGATGAATAATTTAATGAGAGGCCATGTTGAAAAATGAAACTTAAATAGTACTGTAAAGGTTCAATCTTTAAAGACTTACTCAAAAAGTCAGAGATAAATACGAGTCTCCAAGATCTTATTGCAAATATTTCACCAGCAACTGCCTTAGCCTATCACTGAATGTTTCATAAATTCTATGTATTCAAAGTTGATGCTCAGGGCAGTTACTGTTTTCCTCAACTGCTTTCTGAAGCTGATGCCCAGTTTTCTGAAAGAAAAAGGTAGGAGACATAGAAATGTAGCAGTGATTCTTAAAAATCTAGCCCACAATGGACTCTCTGTACTAAATCAAACTGAGACACAGTGGAAGTGGTTTCCTTGAAAATTACAGAAGTAATTTTCAAACTTAAAAAACTCTTTGTGCATTTTTTACTATAGATATTTAAATGACACAAGCAACAAAATCAAGAGTAAATGATGAGAGAAATAAGGAATGATTTAAACCCCTAAATGTGGACAGTTTGGTTAAACCAGAGCAAACCAGGAAAAGAATAGCAGGTTATATGTGATAAAAAGCTGAAATGGGGAAGAAATGAATTATTTAGCTTGGTTCAAGGGAACAGAGGTAGAAATGAAATTCAGAAAAGAAAATTAGTCTGCTGAGAGAAATATCCCACGAGAAAAAAAATGAGTTAGTAGTTCAGTTCCAATATTCCAGAATAGTCTCTGAAAAGAAGTCAGGCAAAACTCCATCCTCCAGGACATTGAAAAAGTGAGCCATTACAAAACCCTAAAGGCACTATTAGAACAAGCCATACTATTCCCAAAGGACTGTGAGGATTTACTCTTCCAGCCTCTAACTGTTAGGGCTATTGGCTCACATGACCTGTAATAATTATTTTTTATAGAAAAGACAAAAAGGGTAACTGCAACCTAATGTACAGGATTTTTTAAAGAGAAACCAAAAAATAATGAGCTGGTTTTCATTCTTAAAAACCAAATGAGCAGGATTCTGAAACTCTCAGGGCCTATTCCTGAGCCTATGAGAGTGGTGCACAGCCTAATTAGTTACTGTCACAGCAGTGGTCCTTATTGGAGCCTCACAAGGCTCTGGCTCCCCATTTGGAAACACAGATCTGGCAGTTGTGGCTTAAGGCTGACAACGCAGATGAGGCATTTCAACAAATCCTTAACTACCCATGAAAATGTGTCAAGAGTCATAGGGCCAGTTGCTCCACTGAGAGGGTCTCCATATATATTAACGCCTGGTTCAACCATAAACACAGGGGGTTCCAAGGCAGGTCTCTACATGCTCTCAGGACGGGGCGGGGATCTGTTCTTAGGCTCCTTTAGTTCAATTGTTTCTTACTTTCCACTAAATATAAAAATACAATTTCTGGTAACAGAAGAGCCATCACCTACAGATTAAATTACAGTAATAGCTCATGTGTTCTGAGTGCCTACAGTGCATTATCATCAATCTTCTCAACAATGCTATTTGCTCAGCTTTACCAATCAGGAAACTGATAGCAGCTCAGGAGAGTCTCTCTCTCCCTCTCCCTTCCCCTCCTCCTTCCTCTCTCTCTCTGCAGTAGGGCTTGTTTAGCCTAAACTTGAAGAGGAGGAGCCTAAACCAGGATTCAAACTCAGCTATGCACATCTCTAGCGCTCTGTTTTAATTTTGTTACACTTCTAAAGATTATTATTTGGTATTCAAGGTCTTTCTCAATCTGATCCCAATATATATTTTCACTCTTTTTTTTCTTATCACTCTGTATTCTATCACTCTTACATATGAGAGAAAATTAACCTCTTGCTATTCTACATATATTTTCTGTACTTTCCTGTATTTCTATCACTAATCATCCCCAATTCATTGGTCAAACTCTATTGTTCTTTAAGATGCCACTCAAACACTTCTCCTCCATATTATTATCCCTAATTCCCTATCAAGAAACATCTTTTCTTTTCTGACCTTTCATAGCATAATATTTCTTCTTGTTTAAATAACTCATCACTTAACCTGGTTTAAGCTATCTGTAACTCTCTTATCTCTAATATTAGCTTCTATTTAGTGGTGGCATTCATGTCTGATTTCATTTGATTTCCTATCAAGTTTTTTAAACATAGCCACTGATAAAATATTTTCGTTGAATGGTTATTAATGACTGAGCCAAAAATGATACAGTTAGAACACTGTCAGGTCTGCATTGTCTTCAGCTTCATGCTGAGCTCACATGTGTAATACGAACTTCATAAGTAGTATATGAAAAATAAACTCTGTAGAGGGTCACAGGAGAGTTCAGAGAATTTTTAGTAAAAGTTCCATAATGTTAAAAGATTTTCTCTTCCCAAAATGTAACACATATCATTCTTTAGCATAACATCCAAGGTGGTCAAAAAGTTGGAAACTGTCAGAAACAGTGACCTCTGGTGGTCCAAAGAAGGGGTTGTTTGATGAAGGCAGAAAGATCACAGACGAAAGACTCTCATTTTGAAAATTCCTCTTAGCTGAAAGTTAAGTAAACAAGAAAGTAACTAAAATAATTATGTTAATAATACAATAATATATAACACTCTTTGACTTCATACCTTATACCAGAAACTGTTTTAATAACTTTGCATGTCTTAAGGCATTGCTCTTCACAAAATACTCTTAGTTACTATTATTCTAATTTGCAGATGAGAAAATTGACATTTGTCAAAGCCCAGTAAATAACTGGAGGAGCAATGATTTGTGTCCAGGCAGTCTGACTCCCAAGTCACTGCTTTATTCTACATTTGCTGCAACTTTCAAGTAAAGACACAAAACTTGAAATACTGATTTGGCATTAAATCACAACTAGTATAAAACCAGGATTCAGAAGTACACATTACTCTGGTTATTCTAGAAAGGTCTAGACTCCACTCTCTCATGTTCTTTATTGATCTTTGACTCTAGAATATCTGGAATTTGACAGTTGTTCTACATTTAGGATCTAGGAAGATAGAATTTGTTGGCTCAGCCAAGAGGCAACCGTCCTTCTGGGCTGTTGTCCAATGGTTTAATGTTTAATGTTCTTTTATAGTATTATTTGGATTTTCTCATTGGAGAGTCATCAGAAAAAAATACAGTGTTACTGCTGAAAAGGGCTTAAGAATATATACATCTTTTTTTTCATGCAGCCTTTTTATTTTATAGATTAGGCAACTGAGAAATAGAATGACTTGCTATAATATATAGCTTTAATTAGGATATGCTTCCTTTATGGGGGGTACATTATTAGAAAATACATTTAAATTTAAAATGAATTTTATTGCATATTCATATTCTTTTACAAATATTCCTTAAATACTTACTATATGCTGGATGCTGCACTGGTTTCTAGAGATACAATAACAAACACAATATAGTCTCTGAACTAAAGCGTGCTTCAGGCTAATGGGAGAGACAGCAGTGTGGTGACAGCTGCAACAGGCAGTCTAGATGCATATAGTGGGACTATCTCATTCAGAGTTTGAGTGGAACAGGAAAGGCTTTCCAGAGAGAGGACCACTTGAGCTAAAACCTGAAGGATGAGAAGGAATCAAGCAAATGAAAATCCCAGGGAAAGGAAATGGCTTTCCCAGAAAAGGGTAAATAACCTGAGCTATACTGAGAACTTGAGGGAACTAGAGTAGTTTAATAGGGCTGGACTATCCTGTTCAAGCAGAAAGTGGTAGAAGATGAATCTGAGGTCGAATTATGATAAGATAGCTGTGACATAGAGAATGGGTCAAAAGGCTTCTTACTGGATCAATCAGGAGACTGTGCAACCTTGAAATGTCAGTGACACAAAGGCTGGACCAAAATAGATTCTAAAAATATTTAGAAGATAGAACTGACCAGTCCAATTATTGATTGAATGTGGTGGAGAGTCATTGAGGATACCCTGTTTTTGACTTGGGCAACTGGCACGCACTGCTGTTCACTGAGCTGGGGAACATAGAAGGAGTGATTACACTCATGGCTCTGGAGCTCAGTGGAGGTATGGCCTGGAGGTAAAGATCTGAGAAAAAGCAGTAAGAAGATACAGTTGAATCAGTGGAAGAGAAGATATTGCTTATGGTCTGTCACTCAGGAAGAGGACCCAGCTCCTGAAGGCCTGGTTAACATGGTCTCTAATTGGTTAATTATCCTTCCATGGGTAAGTCTAGAGCTTGGTCTCTGATTCTCAGATGTTTACTTCCTCATAGTTCTCTTTGACTCACATTTTTTCTTGGGGCATAATTTCTCAGATCAGCCCACATTAGACTAAGTGCCAGGCTCTGGTTCTATATCTAATTCTATTCTCAAAAAATCACCTCAAGTATTTTGTAAATTTAGTAAATTGATTCAATAATCTGAGGAAAGGATCAAAGACATCATGCAGAGGTTGCCCTTTTACTATTTCACTAGCTCCCTTCCCACTTTTTTCAGCTTTTCTTTTCTTTCTTCCAATATAGCAAGTAAACCATTTCCCTGGCTTCAAGCCAAGTGTTCAGCCCATATTAAAATGCTACAGGGTCAGCTTCTACCCTGAGGCAGGCTTAGCAAAGCATCTTCTGTGCGATGATATGATCTCAATTTTTCTATATTGAGAAAATATCTTTTCCATACATCTTCACAATAGGAAGATTTATATTAAATATTAAGAATATTAAATTAGAGACTTCTGGGAAGATGGCAGTGTAGAGAGAGCTTGAACCCACCTCCTCGCACCTTCACACGGATCCACATCTACACACATAGCAAGTCACCATGAGGATGGACTGAGTGAACATCTGCACAATGAGGGATAGGAAAAAAAAATCACACAAAAAATGGCAAGGAGAGATGGAGACATGGTGATGGAGGGAAATCCACCCCAGCACAATGACCCCCAGTGGGGAGGGATATCACTGAGGGACCTGGACACAAAGTCCCTGCCCTGGGTCTTAGAAAAAGAGCCATGCTTTAAGGTGCACCCAGCTATAAGTGAATAAGCCCAATTTATAGAACTAAAACACCCCCATTTGTCAGGCAACTGGCTGACCTCTCTCCGGATTGAAGGGCTGGCAAGACCCATTGTTTGCACTCCATCCCCACTTGACAGTGATGGGGGGTGCAGAATTGGGATGCATAAACCAAATTCAGACTTGGTAAAGGTGGCTTCCCAGACCCCACACACACCCAGACACATCAGCCTGAGAGCATTTGGATGGCAGCTACCTCAAAGGCACAGAACCAGTCGCTGCTGCACCACAGGTGCCCCTCTGGTAGCTGCAAAGGTGAGGCTTGCCTGGACCCAGTCATCACTCTCTGCCTGAGCTGCCTCTACACTGTAGACTCAGAGCCTGTTCCCATGGGCGGTGGGGCTTTCCCGGGGACCTTGCCCATGCCTAGGACTGCATGACTGGAGCACAGCCAGTCTCTGCCCACCTGAGACCGCACCTGTGCTGGTGCTCCATGGGCTTGGAGCCAGTGACTGTGGAGGTGGGGCTTTCCCTGGGGCTATGTCTGGGCCACACTCCAGTCCCAAGGTCAGTCACTGTGGAGATTGTGCTTAAGTTGCTGCTCTCCACAGGCATGGAGCCAGTAGCTGAGGAGCAAGGACTTTCCTGGAGACCATACTTAGGCCTAGAGTTGCAATGTAGGGGAGGAGCCTATGGCTGCTTATCCCTGGAGACAATGCCTGGCCCACTCCCTCCCCACCAGTGTGGATTCCACTTGAATCCACTCAAGAACACCTCTGATTGAGTCCCTCTGATTGCACTCCTCCAACCATATCCTGAGAGCCCTGACACCAGCAAACCCCCAGCTCATGCTCACTAGACCACCAGCCATCCCCCCAAAACTAGCAGGCACAGTCTACCCAGGAACCTTCCCTATACAAGGCGAATCATTCCAGACTGGGGAAGGAAGACCTTTCTACTAACTCACAGAATTAACCACAGAGAGTCAAGCAAAATGAGGACACAGAGGAATATGCTTGAAACAAAAGAATATGACAAAACTTCAGAAAAAGAAAATTAAACAGAATTAAGAAATCTACCAGATAAAGAGTTCAAATTAATGAATATAAAGATGCTCATCAGACTTGAGAAGAGAGTGGAGGAACTCAGTGAGAACCTCTACAAAGAGATAGAAAATGTAAAACAGAACTAATCAGAGACCAAAAAATACAATAGATGAAATGAAAAATACACTAGTGGGATCCAACAGCAGACTAAAGGATGTAGAGGAATAGATTAGCACTTTGCAAGACAGAGTAATGGAAAGCACTCAAGCAGAACAGCAGAAATAAAAATGAATGAAAAGAAATGAGAATAGGTTAAGGAACAATATCGACCATCCAAACACTGATATTATAGGAGTTCCAGATGGAGAAGAGAGAGAAATGAGTAGAAAACATATCTGAAGAAATAACAGCTGAAAACTTCCCTAACCTAGGGAAGGAAACAGACATCTAGATGTAGGAAGCAGAGAGAGGCCCCAATAAGATAAACCCAAGATGGCCCACATTAATAGACATCATAATTAAAATGTCAAAGATCAAAGACAAAGAAAGAATCTTAAAAGCAGCAAGAGAAAAACAATGAGTTACCTACAAGAGAAACCCCATGTGGTATCAGCTTTCAGCAGAAACTACAGGCCAGAGAGGCATGATATATTCAAAGTGCTGAAAGAGAAAAAAAAAAAAACAAACCTTCAACCAAGAATACTCTACCCAGCAAGCTTATCAGTTGGAATGAAAGGGGAGATAAAGAGCTTCACAGATAAACATAATTTAAAAGACTTTGCCACCACTAAGCTGGCCTTACAAGAAATGTTAAAGGCTCTTCTTTAAGAGGAAATAAAAAGACCCTAACTTGAAGCAATAAAAATATGAAAGTGAAAAACAAACATATACCAGAGGTAATAGATCTATAACTTAAAAAGTAGTATGAGGGAAAAGACAAAAATAGTATAAACAGTTACATCTAAAAATTAATTAAAGGAATCACAAAATAAAAGGTGTAAAACAAGCCATCATTTATATAAAATATAGAGAAAGGGGAATAGAAAATGTAGTGTTGTTAGAATGCATTCAATCTTAAGTGACACCAAACTCATCTATGATTTATCATAGATTTGTATGTATATAGGATGTCATATAAGTAACCACAAGCCAAAACTTATAATGAATACACACAAAAATACAAGTATAACACTCAAGGAAGTCATAATGCATGAGGGGATAGCAAGAGAGGAAGAAAGGATCATAGAAAAGCAAAATCAATCAGGAAACATTGAACAAAATGGCAATATCTACATACCTATCAATAATTACTTTAAAGGTAAATGGTCAAAATACTTCAATCTAAAGACAAAGGGAGACAATAGATTAAAAAAGTAAGACTCATTTGTTGCCTACAAGAAACTCACTTTAGACCTAAAGACATACACAGGACTGAAACTGAAGGGATAGAAAAAGATATTCTGTGCAAATAAGAATTTTTAAAAAGCTGGAGTAGCAATACTTACTGAAAGGAAGGAGCGACACACAGCAGCAATTCACTGGATAGTTCCACTTTATTGGGGAAAAGTACTAGGTTATATAGGGAGGGACATAAGCTGATTGAGGTGCCACTTCAACGGGACTGGTGGCTATTGGCCTGGTGCTGGGATTGGGGGGAGGTGAGAGGTGATTGGGCCTTGGGTGGCGCCGGCGGGAACCGAAGACCTGGAAGAGCAGCAGGAAGTTTGCCATCTTATGGGTGGGCACCCTTCATTCCCCCCTTTCTCCTCTATGGGTTTGTGGACATTGCTTTCTCTCTGAGTGCTTCCTGCTGAACGGGGGCAGAGAAGGGAGTGAGGGCTTGAGGACCAGGAGGAAAGGGTTGATAGGACTCCCCACAGTAAGGACAAGTAGATGTGGACTTCTTCAGGTTGGAAATCAATGAAGGTTCCCTGTAACCACAGGTCGAGGACCTGTTGATTCCAATGGTGCCAAGAGGATATGGGTGTCAGGAGCCAGGCATCTGTGGCCATTGTTTCCAGGAACAATTTTCAGCGGAGAGAGGGGTCCATCTCAGTGTGTGATAAGGAGGTCACGTGAGGGTGAGGGATCTTCTGTGGCCAGAAGCTGATAGTTCCTGAGTAAAAGTTGGTTGAAAGTTTGATTAGAGATTTTTCCGACTTGGGATTTGATGAACTTTATTATACAGGGTAAGAAGAGACAGGCGAGAAGAATGATTATTATGGGGCTTGCAATGGGCCAGAGCCAGGTAAGGAGGGGGTTTGTTAGTATTGAAGAGAATGGGTTGGAATTGGAAGCAGAGTGGAGGCTGGAGGCAAGGTCGGTGAGTTTGGTAATGTCAGTTTCCACAATGCTGGATTTGTTGATGTAATAGCAGCACTCTTCCCAAAGGAAGACGCAGGTGCCGCCCTTCTCAGCTGTAAGCAGATCTAAGGCCTGCCAGTTTTGAAGGGTGACTTTAGCTAGGGAAGTGACCTGTCTTTGGAGAGAGGCCAGGGAATCGGCAGTGGATGCCAGGGCTCCCTCAAGTTTGGCGTTGAGATCTTTAATTTCCCACAGAGAGTGACCCAAGGCTCCTCCTGAAAAGCCTGCCCCAATGGCTGAGGTGGTCAAAGAGATACCGACCATGATGGGAAGGAAAGCAGCCCTTTTTGTGCGTGAAGGCAAGGGAGGTTGGAGCTCAAGAAATTCTGCCATGCTGTAAAGTGTAAGCTGTGGGATTAGGGTGACGAGAATGCAGGGTATATCGGAGTTGGGAGGCAGTGAGTTGAAAAGACTGCCATTACACCAAAAGAAGTGTCCTGGTTGTGTAAAAGTTTTAGAGTCGGAGGTGGGTGTGTAGATAGAGAGGCAGTGAAATGCGCTGGAGGGGGGTGGAGTTGGGCCTACACAGTGGTGGATGGTGAGATTATCTGCCTATTCTGGTTCCCATAGGGGTATGTCTGCCAGGGGGCGGAGGGGTTGTCCTTCTGCATGGAAGGAGTAGTTGGAAATATTAAGGGGCACGGCGGCCAGCAGTGGGCGCTGTAGTGATGCACACAAGAAACAATTGGTGGTGTTGAGGGTGTGGTTGAGAAAGATGATGGTGTCTTGAATGAGCTGTAACCAAGAGTAGGAGAAATTAGAAGAGGGGCGGGGATAGGAAGATGTAGAGGCGCCATCAAATGTTTGAATAATGACTTTTTTGGAATGTCCGATATCTGATACAACTTGAGAGATCTGGGAATGAGAAGGAACATACTCTCGAGAGATATGAAGGATACCATGGGGGGTCAAGGACCCCCCATAGTAAACTGAGGCTGTGACTCCGGCGGCCCATCGAGGGTCCCAGGGATCAGGGATTGATAAGGAGAATGAGCTGTTGGGATATTTTATGAAACAGTTGGAGGAGTAATACTGTGGGTACCGAGAGTCACCCATGTAGTAAATGGCGCAAGACCAGTAGGGACATCCCCCATAGGTGTCTGGCCACTGCCTGCATGAGGCTTGTTTTTGGTCGTAGAGGAAGCAGAGGTAGGGAGTGAAAAGGGGGCTGCTAGTGAACACTTCGGTGGAGGGAGGAAAGAGAAGGTACAAAGGCTTGGAGCAGCCTTTTAGAGGGCAGTCTGATGTGGTAATGAGGGCAGTGGTTTTTGTTTGATGCTGTGTGTAAGTCTGTCTGACCTTGAATCACCATACAAAGGAGGCTGAGGTGACGGGGAAGACGATAGAAATGAGGAACGAGGGCGAGAGAGCAGTAAAGGAAGAAAAGGTCATGATTCGGGTATGGATGGCAAAGGGGGTGAATGGGAGATGCGGAGTTTCAAGGCATCAGAGGGATGAAGCGTGGAAGAGTAGACAGCGTCTTGTGCTGTATCCAAAGGACTCTGGGTTGGGTCTTGGGTGTCCAGAGGAGGTGGGTCCTGGGTGTTTGGTCTCAACGTGGAGATATGAATCCAAGGGGTGACAGAGTTATCAGGCAGTGAGAGCTCAGTGGCTGAGGAGGTGCAGAGAATGACTGGGTGTGGACCTTCCCATTTTGGGGTAAGAGGGGGCTTATTTTCTGGAGGCTTATAAAACACTAGTTGACTGGGTCGTAAGACAGGAGGGTTTTGGGAAGAGGATGGATCCGGGAGGAGCCAATCCTGATATTTCCATAATTCGGTGTGGAGGAGAAAGAGTAGCGGAAGGGCCATGTTGGGAGGAATTGGTCCTTTGTGGGGAGGGAGCCCCGGGGGTAAAATTGGGCAGCCGTACATGATCTCAAAGGGTGACAAGAAGGAAGGTTTTTTTGGGAGGGCCCGAATGCGGAGTAGAGCTAAGGGAAGTAAGCGAACCCAGTCAAGGTGTAATTCTAGAGATAGTTTGGTCAGGATGTCTTTTAGAGTCCTACTGGCTCTTTCTACTTTTCCCGAAGCCTGTGGTCGATAAGGACAGTGTAGATGCCAGGGGAGTGAGAGCGACTTGGACAGGTTCTGAATGATTTGGGCAGTGAACTCAGGGCCATGATCTGATTGGGGGGAAGTGGGCATCCCTAACCTAGGAAAGATCTGGGTGAGGAGGATAGAGGCAAACGCGGACGCTTGTTTGTGAGTGGTGGGGAAAGCTTCGACCCATCCTGAAAATGTATCTACCAACACGAGTAGGTATCTGGTACACCATACGGGGGGCATGTTAGTGAAGTCTATTTGCCAATCTGCGGCGGGGACATTACCCCTTGCTTGATGAGCCGGGAAGGGTCGGGCCTTGAGGGGGGTATTAGGGGTAGTGCGTTGGCAGATGGTGCACCTGCGGGTGATTTGGTTAAGTAGGGTTTTGTCTTCAGGAGAGAGAGAAAAAGGATTGTAAAAAATGGATCAAGGATTGGGGGCTAGGATGGAACAGATCGTGTAAGAAGCGGAAGAGGGACTCTTTGTCCTGGGAACAGAGGGTGTCTTGTGATAAGGCTAAAACCGCAAGGGCAAACGGATTGTTGTCTGGTGCGTCTTCTGATAGGGCAACCAACTGGGCTACTCTGTCAGCTTTGTTGTTACCCCTTGTAATGGGGGAGTCATCCTTTTGATGTGATTTGCAGTGGACTATCCCCAGTCGATGTGGGATTGTGAAGCCTCTATAAGTTTAGTAATTAAGGCTGAATTAGTGATAGAATTTCCTTTTGTGGTGAGGAGGCCTCATTCTTTCCATACTGCCACATGGGACAAGAAAATGTGGAATATGTATTTGGAATCAGTGACAGTGTGAGAGACGTGTCCCGGGCTAGAGTGCAAGCTCTGGTGGCCACAATGAGTTCGGCCTGTTGATTGGTTGTACCGGGGGATAGGGCTTGTGCTTCAATGACGTCTTTGAGGGAGACTACTGCGTATCCTGCATAGTGGGTGCCCTCATGTTTAAAGGAGGACCCATCAGTAAACCAGATGAGGTTGGAGTGTGAGAGGGCTCCTTCGGAGATCGTGGAGTGGCACGGAAGGAAGTTGTGAAGGGCTTCCAGGAAATCATGTGAGGGAGTATGAGGAGAGTAGGGTAGAGGAAGAAGAGTGGCTGGA
Organism: Manis pentadactyla; assembly: GCF_030020395.1. Taxonomy (NCBI): domain Eukaryota; kingdom Metazoa; phylum Chordata; class Mammalia; order Pholidota; family Manidae; genus Manis; species Manis pentadactyla. Next base: position 85,599,167 of record NC_080023.1, on the reverse strand, counting down.
TTCAGGGGCAGGCAGGGGAGGAAAGAAATGTCTGGATTTTGGAGGAAAGAGGACAGTAAGGTCAGGAGTCTGGAGGGAGGGAGAGTCTGTAAACTTTTGTAGGTTAAGAGGTCTTTTAGGTGATGTGGGGACAGAATGGTAAGGGGCACTCCGAATGTCAGTTTATGAGCTTCCTTCTGCAAGAGCTGTCCAGCAGCTAATGCCCATAGGCAGGGGGCCCATCCCAGAACTGTGGGGTCTAATTGCTTGGAAAGATAAGCTACTGGGGCAAAGGATGGGCCATAATATTGTCCTAGGACTCCTAGAGCTTGACTGGAACCTCTCATGAATGTATAATGAGAAGGGCTTCGACAAATCAGGAAGATGGAGAGCTGGGGCTTCCACAAGGGCTCAACAGAGCTTAATGAAGGAGTGTCGGGGTGAGGAGGATAATGGTTCTTCAGGGGGGCCCTTGCTGAGGTCGTATAGGGGTCTTGCCAACAGGGAGAAGTTAGGGATCCATGCTCTAAAATACCCAACCAGGCCTAGAAAGGAAAAGATTTCTATCTTGGTTTTGGGAACGGGCAGGTCAGAGAGGAGTCATTTTCTGTCCAAGGTAATGGACTTTCTTTGTTGAGATAGAAGGAATCCGAGGTAAGTGACAGAAGGGGAAGAGATTTGAGCTTTGACAGGGGATACCTGGTAACTTCTGGAAGCTAGAAGGTTAAGTAGGGAGGCAGTGTCAAGTTGAGACTGTTCCCACGAGGGACTGCAGAGTAGAAGATCGTCCATGTATTGTAATAAGGTGGACTTGGAGTGATCATGATGAAACTGTTTGAGGTCCTGAGCTAGGACCTGTCCAAAAATATGGGGACTATCTCGGAAACCTTGTGGCAAAACTGTCCAAGTGAGTTGTTCAGAATTTCTTGTGTATGGGTCTGTCCAGGTGAAGGCGAAAAAATCCTGGGAGAGGGGTCCAGAGGGATAGAAAAAAATGCGTCCTTGAGATCTAGGACTGAGAAGTGGGAGGCCGAGGCAGGAATCCATGATAAAAGGGTGTATAGATTTGGACCTGAGGGATGGATAGGGACGATGGCCATGTTAATGAGGCGGAGATCTTGGACTAGGCGGAAAGATCCGTTGGTTTTTTTAACAGCTAATATGGGGGTATTAAACGGAGAGTGAGTGGGTCTGAGGTAATTTTTGTTTAAAAGGTCCTGAATGATGGGTTGGAGGCCTATGAGGGCCGAAGTAGTTAGGGGGTATTGGGCCTGACAGATATACTGTGAGGGGTCCTGTAATTTAATAGAGGCAGGAGGACATAGAGCCATGGAGGGACTTGTAATGTCCCAGACCTTGGGATCTACAGGGTGTATGAGGGTGAAACTGGAGCTTTCATCGGATAGAGGGGGGTCATCGGCTATGAGGGCCATCAGAAAGGGGGTTCTGGGGGCTGTGGGAGTGGATATAGTAATGGAAACATGGAGGACAGAAAGGATGTCCCGTCCTAGTAAAGTGATGGGACACTGGGGCATAACCAGGAAGGAGTGGGAGAAAGGTATGGGATTGTCCTGGATTGTGCATAAAAGGGGAGGGGTTTTCAATGGGAAGATCTGTTTTCCTCCTACCCTGACTACAGGAGTAATGGCTGGCGTGGTAGGGCCCTGGTATTCTCGCAAGACCGAGAAGGTGGCTCCTGTATCTAGGAGGAAGGAGATGGGGCGACCGTCTACTGTTAAAGTAACCCTGGGCTCCTGTTTGGTGATGGAAATAGTCGGGCGAGAAGACCCCAGGCCCTGTCAATCCTCCTCCGCCAGTCCCACTACGGCGGGCTTAGGATGGGGGTTGTTTGTCCAGTCTCCCCTTCGGGTGGTTGGGCAATCAGACCCCCAGTGGCCCTTTTTGTGGCATCTGGGGCATGGGGTGGTAGGAGATCTGGGGGAGGGGCATGCCCTTGACCACTGTCATTCTTTTCCGCACTTGAAACAAGCTCCTGGGGGGTCTTGTTTGTGGAGGGGCACCCAGGTTGTGGTTTTATCAGCTGGGCCAACATCTGAAAGTTGGCCTGATCAGCCTTTTGTTTACGGCATTCTTTCTCCTCCTCGCAGTTATGGAAGACTTTAAAGGCCACTGTTAGGATCTCAGTCTGCAGGGTAGCGGGGCCCTGATCTAACTTTTTGAGTTTAGCTTTAATGTCGGGGTAGCTTTGAGCCAGGAAGTATGTCATAAAGACATGTCTTCCATCTGGCGTTTCTGGGTCTAGGCTGGTATACTGTAATAGGGCTTGGGTGAATCTATCTAGGAATTCGGAGGGAGTTTCTTCCTTTTTTTTGAATTATGTCCTGGAGCTTTTGAAAATTGACTATTTTATGAGCTGCCTTTTTCAGACCTGCTATTAAGCAGGAGGCGAAAATATCCCGAGAGCGGAGACCTACAGTGGTGTTATAATCCCAGTGCGGGTCTTGTTTGGGGACAGCGGTGGGGCCAGGGGGATAGGTGGGGTCAGTCCTGTGGGTTTCGGTAGCGTGTGTTTGGGCAAAGTCCCAAACTCATCTACGCTCTTCAGGAAGGAGGGTATTGGCTAAGAGCATGAAAATGTCATGATGTGTGAGGCTGTAAGACTGGAGGGTCCATTGAAACTCCCTGATATATGTCGTGGGATCAGTGGAAAAGGAACCAAGGCGTTTTTCAAGTTGGGCTAAATCCCCTAAGGAGAAAGGTACGTGAACTCACACGATGCCTTCGGGTCCCACCACCTCTTGGAGGGGGGGCGATAATTTGGGAGGCCCCGGGATCGAGTCTGAGTGGGACTGAAGGGTTCCAGCTCAGTCTGTGGGGGAAAAACAGATGATGAGGGCAAAGACGGAGGAGGCCCCTGGGACCTAGTTAAAGGGGGGCTGAAAGGCTCAGGCTCAATCTGCAGGGGAGGGGCAGGTGAGGGGGGCAAAGGCAGAGGAGGTGAGATGGGGAGGAGATGGTGGGGAAGGAAGGGGGAAGGACTGTTGTAGGAGAAAAAGGGAAAGGGAGTGGGCGGGAGGCCTCTGTGGGGGAGGAGGTGGAGGCGGCAGCGACGGCGGAAGAGGGCGGAGGGGTTGTAGGAGGGGGAGGGGCTGAAGGAGGAAGCCTGTATGGCGGAGGTTCGTCGGCCGGGTCAAAGGTAATCGAAGAGGGACTGGGAGTGTGTGGAGGGGAGGGAGGCGGCCTGAAGGCTAGGAAAACTTGGGGCGGGGAACAGGTGGTGTAGAGGCCGGGATTTTGGGCTAGGAGGTGAAAACCCTCGATATAGGGAATCTACTTCCATTTTTTCCAGGCGCTGGCAGTAGTTAAAGAGATCGCGAGTGATGTTAGGATCAAGAGTTCCCCCTGCGGGCCATTGGTTGTGATTGTCTAGGGGGTATGTCGGCCAATCTTGGGAGCAGTATTTTTGGAGAAGTTTTGGTTTTATATCAGGTGTCAGGGAGAGGGTGGCTAGATACTTGAGCAGGCATTCAAGAGGTGAATCTTTAGGGAGGGATGAGGAGGCTCCCATGGCTAAAGGACAGAGAAGGAGACAGAGGGGAAGACGAAAGGAGATCCTCGGACTGGGAGCAGACCGCAAGGGGACAAAGGGCGTCCCCGATGATCCTTGGTGGTCTGCGGAAACTCGTATACGAGTCGGAATTTCTTAGGAAGTGTGGTTGTCACCCAGACTTCTCTAAGAAGGCAGAGTGCCGGAGTCACAAGGCACTTAGTACTAGGAATTTTCGGCGGAAGGAACGGAAGGAGGAGGGGGGGAAAAGGGAGCGTTCTCATCCGCAAAGGAGTCACTTCATTTATGGATGTTGGACGAGGGGTCCGAGGGTCCGCCGCAGCCCTGAAGGACTGAGGAGGGGAGAGTTCACTCCTCGTCCCCGAACGTCAGGGCCTTGCCGGACGATTACAGTCAATGGCGCTGCGATAGCTTGGGGAAGAGCGGCCTGCTCCGGGGGAAAACTTACCCAAAGGCCAGAGAGGAGTGGTGAGTGTGAGGAGCTAGTGCCGGAAAAAGAGGACAAGGGCAAGCTGCTGCTGGTGTCGGGGGAAGACGGGACCCAGTGGGGTGTCCCATCTCCTGGGTTTCGGCACCAAAATGAAAGGAAGGAGCGACACACAGCAGCAATTCACTGGAGAGTTCCACTTTATTGGGGAAAAGTACTAGGTTATATAGGGAGGGACATAAGCTGATTGAGGTGTCACTTCAATGGGACTGGTGGCTATTGGCCAGGTGCTGGGATTGGGGGGGAGGCGAGAGGTGATTGGGCCTCGGGTGGTGCCGGTGGGAACTGAAGACCCGGAAGAGAAGCAGGAAGTTCGCCATCTTATGGGTGGGGGCCCTTCACTTACATCAGACAAATGAAAATTTAAAACAAAGACTATAACAAGAGACAAAGAAGGACATTATATGATTAAGGGCAGAATCCAGCAAGAAGATATAACAATTATAAATATTTACACACCCAACAGAGGAGGACCTAAATATATAAAGAAAATATTGATAGACATAAAGGGAGAGATTGACAGTAACAAAATAATAGTAGGGGACTTTAACACCCCACTTACATCAATGGATAGATCATCCAGACACAATGTCAATAAGGAAACAGTGGCTTTCAACAACACATTAGACAAAATGGAATTAACCGTATATACAGCATATTATATCCTAAAACAATAGAATACATATTATTTTCAAATGTACATGAAATATTCTCCAGAATAGATCTTAGGGCAAAAGGCAGTCTCAATAAATTTAAGAGGACTGAAATCATAGCAAGCATCTTTTCTGATGAGAACAGCATGAAACTAGAAATCAATTAAAAGAAAAAAAAATGGAAAAAGCACTAAGACATGGAAGCAAAACAGCATGACACTAAACAATGAATAGTTCTTCAAAGAAATCAAAGAAGAAATCAACAAATATTTGGAGAATAACAAAAATAGAATACAATGGTTCAAAATCTTTGGGCTACAGGAAAAGCTGTGCTGAGGGAAGCTTGTAGCAATAGAAGCCCATCAAAAAAAAGCAAGAAACATCTCAAATAAGTAATCTAACCTGACACCTGACAATTTATAAGGAATTAGAAAAAGAAGAGCAAATACAGCCTGAAGTTAGTCAAAGATAGAAAATAACAAAGATCAGAGCACAAAAAAAATGAAAGGGACTAAAAGTAAATACAAGAGATCAGTGAAACTAAGAGCTGGTTCTTTGATAAAAATAATTAAAATTGATAAACCTATAGTTAGTCATCAAGAAGAAAAGAGAGAGGACTCAAATAAATAAAATAAGCTACAACTGATAACATAGACATACAAATGATTATAAGAGAGTATTATGAAAAATTATATGCCAACAAATTGGACAAATTAGAAGAAATGGATACATTCCTAGAAACCTACAATCTCCCAAGACTGAGCCAGAAAAAAATAGAAAATTTGAACAGACCAATTACTAGTGATGAAATTGAATAGGTAATAAAAAAACTCCCAATAAACAAAATTCCAGGATCAGATGGCTTCACAGATGAATTTTACCAAACATTTAAAGAAAAATTAACATCTCTCCTACTCAAATTATTCCAAAAAAATTGAACAGGAAGAAAAGCTTTCAAATTCATTCTATGAACCCAGCATTAGCCTGATACCCAAACCAGACAAGAACACTACAGAAAAAAGAAAATTACAGAATACCTCTGATGAATACAGATGAAAAAATCCTCAACAAAATATTAGCAAACCAAATTAAAAATACATTAAGATGATCATTCACAAGGATCAAGTAGGATTTATCCCACCCAGGGATGTAAGGTTGGTTCAGTATCCATAAATCAATCAATATGATACATCCGCATTAACAAAAAGAAGAATAAAAATCATATGATCATATCCATAGATACTGAAAAAGCATTTGATTAGCTTCAACATCCATTCGTAATAAAACTCAGCAAGGTGGGTATAAATGGCACATATCTTAACATAATTAAGGCCACATATGACAAATCTACAGCTAACATCATAACGGCAAAAAGCTGAAAGATTTTCCCTCTAAGATCAGGAACAAGACAGGATGCCCACTCTCACCACTTTTATTCAACATAGTCCCAGAAGTCTGGCCACAGCAATAAGACAAGAAAAAAAGAAAGGCAACCAAATTGGTAAGGAAGAAGTAAAATTGTCACTATTTGCAGATGACATGATACTATATACAGAAAACCTAAAGACACCAAAAAACTATTTGAATTAATAAATTAATTCAGTGAAGTTGCAGGATACAAAATCAATGTACAGAACTCTGTTGCATTTCTATACATAAATAATGAAATAGCAGAAAGAGAAATTAAGAAAACAGTTCCATTTACAATTGTATCAAAAAGAATAAAATGCTTAGGAATAAATATAACCAAAGAAGTGAAAGACCTTAACTCTGATAACCATAAAACATCAATGAAAGAAACTGAAGGTGACACATATAAATGCAAAGCTATCTCATGCTCATGGAGAGGAAGAATTAGTATCGTTAAAATGGCCACACTATCTAAAACAATCTACAGATTCAATGAAATCTCTATCAAAATACCAATGGCATTTTTCAGTGAACTAGATAGAGCAAATAACCCTAAATTTGTATGGAACCACAAAAGACCCTAAATCACTAAGGCAATCTTGAGAAAGAACAAAGCTGGAGGTATCACACTCCCTGATTTCAAACTGTACTACAAAGCTACAGTAATCAAAACAGTATGGCACTGGCAGAAGAAAAGATACTTAGACTAATGAGAAAGAACAGAAAGCCCAGAAATAAGTCCACACCTATATAGTCAATTAGTATATGACAAAGGAGGCAAGAATATACAATGAGGAAAAGACAATCTCTTCAATAAATGGTGCTGGGAAAACTGGACAGCTACATGCAAAAGAATGAAACTGGACTGCTCTCTTATACCATATGCAAAAATAAACTCAAAAGGGATTAAGACCTAAATAGAAGATCTGAAAACAAAAAGACGACCAGAAGAAAATATAGACAGTAAACTCTTGAACATCAACATTCAAATTTTTTTTCTTTTATTGACGTGTCTCCCCAGGCAAGGGAAACAAAAGCAAAAATAAACAATTGGGACTAGATCAAACTAAAAAGCTTCAGCACAATGAAGGAAACCATCAAGAAAATGAAAAGGCAACCCACTGTATAAGGGAATATTTTTGTAAATGATGTATCTGATTAGGGGCTAATATCCAAAATATTATAGAACTCATACACTCAACACCCAAAAATCAAACAATCCACTTAAAAAATGGGCAGAGGATCTAAATAGACATTTTCCAAAGAAGATATACAGATGGCCAATGGACACATGAAAAGATGCTCAACATCACTAATTATCAGGGAAATGTAGATCAAAAGTACAATGAGATATCACCTCACATCAGTCAGAATGGCTAATGTCAATAAGACAAGAAATAAGTATTGGTGAGGATGTGAAGAAAATGGAACCCTTGTACACTGCTGGTGAGATTGCAAATTGAGCAATCACTATGGAAAGCAGTATAGAGGTTTCTCAAAAGACTAAAAATAGAAATACCATACTGACCCAATATTTCACTTCTGGGAATCTACCTGAAGAAAATGAAGTCATTAATTTGAAAAGATATATGCACCCCTATGTATATTTACAATAGCCAAGATATGGAGGCAAAGTGTACATCAGTACATGAATGGATAAAGGAGATGTGTTACATATATACAATGGAATATTATTCAGCCATAGAAAAGAAAGAAATCTTTCCATTTGCAAGAACTTTTATAGACCTAGAGGGTCTTATGCTACATGAAAAGAGGAATACCATATTGCTTCACTTATGTGGAATCTGAAAAAGGAAACAAACAAAACAGAAATAGACTCAAACAGAGAACACAAAATACCATTTTGAGTGTGGGGGGTGCAAATGAAATAGGTGAAGGGGTTAAAGAGGTACAAACTTCAAATTATGAAATAATTTAGTCACAGGGATGGAACTATAGCACAGGGAATATAGCTCACAATATTGTAACATCTTTGTATGGTGACTGATGGTAACTATACTTATCATGGTGAGCATTTAATAATGTATATAATTGATGAATTAATAAATCATTCCACCAAAACCAATAAAATATTGTATATAAACCATATTTCAATAAAAAATGTTATCTTCAAATACAATTCTACCTTTAGAAATGGTAGGTCTCCATACATACCTCATGAATCCTAATCACTTTTACCAATATTAAGCACATCTACCCTCCTATAGGACATTTCTTTCTCCACCTAATGCTATTCCTCCTATATCCCTAGCCTGAGACTGTCCTAACACCTTGACATTCAACAGACTCGTTTACTGGATGAGTTCTCAATTTGCAAATAGAAAGGTTAATTCAGGTGGCCTAAAGAGAGAAGAGAAGTCTTTCATTTAAAATGCCAGAGTGGAAAACTGAGGGTACAAAACGCACCAAAAAATAGTAGTAGTATGGGGTACACAAGTTAAAAAGAAGTAGACTGCAGACACTGGTCATGAGGCAGGCACTAATAAACTTTATGGTCTTACAGAGCTCTTGATGTTCACTTTGCCCCAATATATACAATGTCTAGGTTCTATTAAAACTAAATAAGAATGGGAACTAGAGAAAATGCAAAATAGATAATAAATTGCTCAGCGGGCTTGCTTTTTTCAATACTAAATGGAACAGTATCTTCATGAAACAAAAAGACTATTTAGGTCTTTTTCTACTTTCTTTTATCCTAGCAACACAGGCCAGTTCTTATTTTCATAACCACAAAACTAACATTTATGTAGTAATTTCTTAATGATAAGGTTCTGACATACATTATTTTGCTTAAAATGGTTTCATGAGCTCTAAATATAGAGGGAAAAAAGTTCAGAGGGGGCTAAAACAAATGTCTTCTGATCCCAAACATCTTTTTCATTTGCTATGAATTGCAAAAAAAATAAATGATTAAAATGAGGTTGTTCTTTCTTTGGAAGAATACAGCTTTTCACTATCATAAACCAGTATAGGTTTAAATGAATATGAGGTTAAGAATGGAGCAGAAGTATATATTCTGTCTTTGAATATTTGGCCTTTAAAGCCGTGGAAATGAATCATAGAAAACTATAAAAAAAAAAAAATAGAAGTGGGAGGGTAAAAAAATAATATCCAAAGTAGGAGAACCTTCTTCCAGGGAAATCGAGACTGAGTTTATTTTTAAACAATAAGCCTTCTACTTATGAGCCTTAGGGAATTTATAATCACAGTATGGAAAGTCTGGAAATTTATTTCATGGAAAATATGTCAAATTTTTTGACAAAAATGAGTGCCCAGATTGCTAAATTACATATGTAAATTAATCAATATATTAATAAATTAGATAAAGAAGGCAACAAGTTAGTTGCATATCTACTTTGTACTAGAACTCTTGCTTTGAATTAGTATCTCATTTAATCCTTATGCTACCACAGGATGAGGATTGTGTCCTTCTGCAGATTGGGCAACTGAGGCTCCTAGCAGATGCCTTCTGGCAATTGCATTGTCACGGCACGAATAAAATTTTAAAACAGGTCTTCTCACTAATCATTCTGCCACCCAATAGTGCCTCCAAACATATAAAATGAAATAAAAATTGAACATGCATATATGGATAACATTAATAAACTTCAGAATGCTAGGTAAAATATGTATTTACATAAAGGATTTAGCCACCTACATTGAAAACTCAGCTGCCTCTTCTTCACTGGGAAACCACTGTCTGCACACCTGCATCGATTACAAGCTTAACAATTTGTAGCATGGACTTATTATGGTTAATATTATGGTTAATAAATTGACAAGAAAGATTTAACATGCCTGACTCCACTCCCAACAAAATTTAGAAAAAAGAATCCAAAACGAAAAGCCACTGTTGAAATGTGAACCACAGAAACTGATACACAACTGAAGCAATATACATAGATACATGAAATAAATTAAACTGAAAACTAATGCCAGAATTTTCAATAGGAGAGGAGATGGAGACCAAGAAGAACCATGGTTGGCTTGTGTGACCACACAACCTGGGCATTTATGCTAGCCTCAGAGTGAGTGAGAAGCTGAGGAATAAAATCTGTGTTGGCTCAATCATCGTGTAGCTCTGGAGACATGGAGCAGGAATTCCAGGCTCACTCTCTTGGAAGAAGACTAGCTAGCTATGTGCCTGTGCTAGTGATTTCATAGCTGCCTCTTCTCTTCTTGACTGGCTGAGAATATCAGAGGAAAGGGGAGCTGGACATTGCAGGGAGAAGCCAGAGCAACTGTGCTAGGATTGCCTCAACGACTTGTTTTTACTCTGTATTAAAACTGAATGAAAGCCTATGCTGGGTGTATGAGTTCACCCCCTCCCAATGAGCA